>NC_046222.1:88158220-88758220 GCF_009819885.2 Catharus ustulatus | reverse complement strand
TTAGAAGGTACAAGGATAGCAAGGCTTCTTTAAACTTGCCTGAAGAATTAAGAGCTGGGACAAGCTCATCAACAAAACTCTTGGCAGTATGGTCATGTGTAGTAGCTGATGGGAAGAGAGCTACTGCTGCTGTAGAAAAGAATGGGCTGAACACAGCAGCAGCACAAAAAATTTGGTTGCTGATAATGATGTAGATAATATGTTACAATAAAGAAGAATGAAGGACACAGGAGAACAAAAGACTGGCTGACAAACAGTATACAGTCTCTATAACAGGGACCAGTTAGGTGAAAGCAGGGATCCTTGACTGGAGCTTTAGAAAAAGCTTTTCAAGGCATTACTATTGCCAGAAAGGCAAATGACAGCTTCATTTGTTGTCCTAAATGCTAAGATGCCTCTTATGCAAAATGCCTTTTTTTTTCTACTGGGAAATGAAACATCTGATTTTTGAGACACATGTCTTCATTTTAAAAAATTACTTTGTGAAATTAATTAATTAAAAGAAGTCATGGGATTTCTACATAAATTAATACTGTACAGAATTTATTTTAATTTCTAGTTAACCTTTGATTTTTATGACAATACAAACTATATTAAATGCAACTGTGGTTAGATTATGGTGGTGATGATGATGATGATATTAAATATTCCTGTACTGTAACAGCTACTGAGGAGAAAAAGCAGTACTCTAGCTGAAACTAGGCACCTATTTTGACAGATGTGATCATTGATCAGGTTTCACAGTTGCATTAAGTGTTCCTCTGCCTTACTATTCTACTATATGCCTACATGTCCTTATCCCTTTTGCACAGTTTTCTAAACTAAATCTCCCTTGCCGGAAATCAGGTAGATCCCATTACTAAAATATAATAATTACCCATCTTTTGCCACAGTAATACAATATAATTTGAAACTGAAGTAAACTTGTTGTTTTACATGTCAGAATTGAGAAGTTTGAACAAATAGAGAATTATGTTTTTCTTTTTAAATTGTTTTAAAGTGAAAGTGACTATATTTGTAGCATTGTCACACAGACAGAGGAGAGTATGATGTTATGTGAAAAAGAAGCCTGTTATTTTTTCAGTAAAAAGCAAGTTTTACTAGTTGATGCCAGAAGCTCATCTTCTGAATCATATTTCCAATTCAGTTGCAAAATACCTGATTGTAAACATTTCAGTAAAAAATTACAGAATTAGCACACTGAAATTGGTTGGACACAACCCATCCAAAATAATTCACTATTACATGTGAAAGGAAAAGAATCCTTCAATGCTGCTTACAAATAATAAACAAATATGCAGAAAAAGGATTGCCTGGTAACAAACACAATGGTGTGATAAATATAGGAGAGCTGGGAAAATGAGGAATTTTTTAATCCATGCTGATGAACTAGGTGTTAGAACAGTGATGGGCAATGCTGATCTTTGGTTTTTTTTTTTCAGGAACTGTTAGAACATTTCATGGGCAGATCTCACCATTGATCGGATTTCATAGCATGAGTAGCTATTTCTTTGGCTTACTGTCCTGATAAACAGATGCTTGGGACAATTTTTAAAACTACATCTTGCTTGTTGAAAATCAGGCAGATTACTGGGATTTATTAATGGTCCACCTATTTTACCAATAATTTAATAAGCACCTGGAGATGCCTATTACATTTCCTTACATTCTTCTCTAAGCAAATCAAATTTACTTTTAAATCTTGTTTTTCTGGGTTATATTTTCAAAACCTTGTTTTTCTGTTTTTCTTTCAATTTATTCCAAATAGTTGGCATTTTTCTTAGTGTGGAATCTAAAGTGGAGACTTGTTTTTCAGCTTAGGCTTACCTTGCATGGAGCAATACAAAATAATTGCCTTCCATATGATAATAATGACTCATAATTATGGGGTTTTAGACTTAGCAAAATGGCCACTGACTTTTTTTGAGTCATTTATGGTTTGCCTGCTGCCTGATAGAGTATTCTCTGCCTTCCTTGTTTTCCTGTCCTGTTTATAAAATCTTTCCTAATTTGTGTCCCTTACTTTTATTTCTTTCAGTACTTTGTTTTTCTGTGTTATATCACTATATGGGTACAAATTTTCTATGGGATTTGGTCTTAGAGACAGGGATAGGTTGCATATCAATCTTAGATTCTGTACTAGTAGTGGCGTATAATTTTCCCTCTTTTCTCTGCATTGAAATAGTTTATTCATTTGACTTAATAGAGACATTTGTCAAAACAAAGCACTTGTGAGAAACTAAAGCTTTTTCTGAACTTTTTCTTTCCCTGCTTGGGGTCTATTCTAGCAATTCTCTGTGCTAAAATTTGCATTGTTTGAACATTTTTATTGTTCCACTGCTCACACTTGTTCCCCACCTTAAAATCACAAACTATTGCTTGGTGATTGGTTTTATCCATTGTGGTTTTCTACATTGTGAGTTAATGTCTTATTCAAAATGTACTGCAAAAAAACTACTCTTAATTGTTGCTTCCAACTTTTTCAAACCTTTTTGTTTCATATACACACTTCTGTGTATTTCTTTCAAAAACATGGTTGCAAAGTTGTCCACTATTATTTTTTACTTCACCTGGCAATTCACAAAAAGCTTATTTCAGCCACAATTTTTATTAAATTTTTGTTAAATTTCTATATCAAACTTGGTTTATTTAATTTTATTTTATTTTATTTTATTTTATTTTATTTTATTTTATTTTATTTTATTTTATTTTCAGCCATATGCTTTCAGGAGATATTTCTCTCAATTCTTTAGAAACGTCGAAAAGCCTAAGATGATAAAGGTTGTTCAAATGCTGAAACAAGAAAAAAGCATATGGTGCACTTATTTGTGTAACCCTCTTAATTCTTCTTTTAAGTTAAACTTTAATCCAGGCATTCTCAAACAATCCTGGACCTTGTCCTCAGAAGATCCAGAAGCTACCAAAGCAGAAACCAGAGACGGTTGTGCAAACTTCTTTCTCTTAGCTACATTTGTCAGCAAGGGGTATGTACCACATGTATAAAACACTCCTAAGCAAGAAACGTTCTTTCGTATTGAAGAGGGTGTAGAGCACATCACTAGTCAAAACAATCCAAGCATTCAAATGTTGTCTCTTTAGTAATTGTTGCCTATTGTAGTTCAGGAAAAATGGTCTTTGGAGACAGCAAGAGAGAATTCAGAAGCTTCAGTTCCTGACCATCTTTATGCATTACCAGAATATCTCAGGAGAGGTAATAACATAATTCCCAGATCAGCTCTTCTTAGTGAATGGTGAAGGACGTAATTTGTTTTGGATTTTTCTGTTGTTTGTTTGTTATTTGGTTTTGTTTCTTGGGGTTTTTTAATGAGAAACCTTATGCTCATTTCCAATCCTCTTGCAAAAATTTTGGTCAAGGAGCATATCCTTATTCTCACTGTAGTACAACCACCAGTAAAGTTTGATGTTTGTGGCATTCATGCCACCTGCTTCCTTGCTTTAATATCATTAATTCTAAAATAGACAGTCTTTTCTCTTGGTGGAAACAGTCACATTTTGTCAGCCCGAGACTTCATCTGGTTCTTGCATTAAACAGTAAATTAAACAGTATATATATACGTATATATATATGTATACATATACATACATATACAAACATACATATATATATATATATATATATATATCTTTCCTGCCAGTCTGTCAATTCCATTGCAATTGTGAAATAAATAGTGTGAAAATGGGAGGATCATTCACTGAGGTGTTTTACTGCACCTAGTGTGATATCACTTTGGAATTAAGTGTTACCATGTAAATGGCTCTTTTCTTGGTTGCTGTGTATTACAACAATACACACATTGTCAAGAAAACCTCAGCTGCTTCATATCAAGAAAACAGTAATCAAGGGGAGGGGCAAATAAATCAAAAGAGGATTAAAGATAAAAACTGTCTTTTTTAGTTTTAACTGTATATATATACATACATGTATGCATACATAATTTCATGAATACAAGCCACACCATTTTCACCAAAATTTTGGTGGAAACCCAGAAGTGCGGCTAGTACTCCGGGGCGGCTAATTTATTAACAATATTCTAAAAGCTGCCAACACGGAAGTGAGAGCCCGTGACAGCCTCAAGCCAAGCTGGAGCCTGGCCGGCCCCGGCAGAGGTGGGAAAGCCTGGCAGAGGCGGGGCCAGCAGTGTGGGGGGTGGGTGGCAGAGCCTGGGTCAGCAGGGCGGGGGAAGCCAGCAGAACCGGGGCTGGCAGTGCAGGGGAGCCCGGCTGCGCAGGGGAGCATGGCAGAAGCAGGAAGCCTGGCGGCACGGGGCTGCCCGGCGGCGCAGGGAAGCCCAGCAGAACCGGGGCCAGCAGTGCAGGGGAGCCCAGCAGAACTGAGGCCAGCAGCGTGTGGGAGCCTGGCGGCACAGGGGCAGCAGTGCTGGCCAGGGCGAGCAAACGTGGCAGTGGCGGTGCAGACGGGAGGTGGGGGCGAGCGAGCCTGGCAGCGGCAGCGACAGCACAGCCCAACCGGCCCCGAGCGGCCCCGCCAAGCCATAGCACCGAGCTGGGCCACCCAGCACCATTGGCAACCATGAGCGGGCCGAGCCTGCCTGGGCTCGGCCTGGGCCAGTAAAGCCCGCTATGCCGCGATCCTGTTGCTACTTGGCCAATTTGTGAAAGTTGCACACGGATCCTCGCTACGAACGAAAGTGCGGCTAATATTCGGGTGTGGCTTTTTTATTGACAAAGACAGCAACATTGTCGACGCACCGGAAGTGCGGCTTATACTCCGTGTGGCTTGTATTCGTGAAACTACTGTATATATATATATATATATAACCTTTGTAATTGATATGTACTTTACAGTTTCAGCCAAAAATTATTGTAAAGCTCCGAAGTTATAAGATGCATGTAGCTAAACTTGAGAATCTTCAGGGAAGGATTCCTTGAGGTTCTGAGCATAGACTGTGAAGCAAATATTTTAAAAATCATGAGGCACCCTAATACTATAGAGATGTGAGAATGCAATTAGTTCACTTCCGGAGCACCATCTCCTGCCAAACTGATTTAGCTTTGCTGGTTTAGGTTGTAAACTACAAGGTTTTCCTCTGGAAAATCTATTAAAAACCCCCAAGCAAATGATAAAAATGAACAAAAAGTGCAACTGAATTGAACGGAAGCTGAGAATTAAACAGCTAGGCCAGATTCTGCAAGAGCCTGTGTATTTTTTAGCTGGTGCTGAGCATTCTTGACTCCCATTACAGACATGCAGTTCCTGATGAGCTTGCACCCTTTACTATGGATGCGTTCATCACTAGATAATCTCATTCTTGTAATGTCTGCCAATACAGCCATTATGCTAATGAGACAGCTAGAAATGAAAGGAGATAAAAAGAAAAAAAAAAAAGATCACTCAAATCCAAAGCAGTTTAAATGCTTCTAGTTTTAGTTTAATTATGTTCTTCTAAAGAATTATGCCTGAATTAGGAAGAAAGGAGAGTAAATATTGCAGATTTAAGAGGAAAATACTGAACTTAAGTAGGGATCCATCCTGAAGGATGTCCCTGAGAGAGATATTTTGACTTCAGAGTACTTTGGTAAACTCAATGCCACAATGATGGTTAATAGGGAAAATAAAATGCTAATGCTAAGAGAAACTTTAGGAGTTGAACTGTCAGAATAGTATAAGAAACAGAAAAAAATAGAATGAAATAGAATTTAAATTGTTTGCTTGGAAGATTAAATGGTGAAACAGATTAAAATAGAGTAGTATGATTCAACACAGGCAAAAGTGAAAAGATTAGATTGGTTCTAAGATGTGTACCTGGCCTGTTTTTATTGTTAAATACTTTAGAGAAGATCTTCATGAATCCTGTGGAGACTAATAGAACACAAAATCCATTCTACCATGAAACTAGGTTGGGAGAATCACTGATGTTTTTTATTTTATGCAATAAAGAAAAGATTATAGTGACTTGAGAGTAATCTCACATTAATTAGAATTTCTTTGTTACCAGGAATGCTATTATCCAACATAATTAGGATTATTAGATACTCCTTCACTTCCTGCAATAGCCTGCATCACCTCAAGAAGAGTAAAGTAGAGGGAATTTGAAGCACACTTTGACCTCGTTCTGACAACTGACTCTAGATGTCAAGTCTGACTTGGGAAGGTCTCCTCCTTTAAGAAAAAATTTGCCCTGAAGAGAGATCACTCCAGAACCTGATTCTTGTTCATTAAGTTCCTTCCAGCAACTTTTCAAGACTCAAAACTTTATGTTGACTTCTAACATGTTTTTTTTTTTAATTTTTTTTTTTAATGACAGCTTTCCAGGTGGTGATGACTAGTCCTGAGTCATATTCCCATGATGTTTTTCCTTCCATGACTTCAACTATTTCAAACATCCTAGCCTGTCACATTCAGAAAAGTTGGAAAGGTTTAGAATAGCTCTCAAGAGTAATTCATTGTCATGATGACTGCACAGAACCATAAAAGTAAAATGCTGGTAGTAAATAAAACTTGTAAACAGCATGAAAATTGATAAAATAAACACACACAAGTAGGAAGGCCTTAAACAATGCACCATTACGTTATTCTAGGTGAACTTAAATGGAAAGTTAGAGGCAGTTGCCGTATTACACAACTCCCCAGTGAATCAGTTCTTATTTCTCTCTCATGTATTAACATGAATGAGGTAAAGGTGGCACCAGGACAGTGATAAATGAGGGAATAATAAAATGAAAAAAGGAAAAGAAAAAAATCTTGAAAAATCTTGGCAAAACACTACAAAACTATATGTCAAAGACATCCAAACAAGCTAAAACACTTTGTTTCAGAGATGTTTGAAACGAAATGTTAGAAGATGCAGTCTTTGCTGTCATTGTACATTTCATCAAAATCTAGTTGTTTTTCATAAATAAGTTTATGATATATAGAATATACGTCAATAGTATTATATAAATCTCAGAGGGGAAAATCTATAAATCTTGTGAGTCTCATCAGTATGAGAATTAGAGTAGCTAATAAGAGAAAAGGGACGGTTTTCAGGAGTATAAAAGCTTGTTAGCGAGGAAATAATCTGATTTTCTCATCTGTATCAGATAACACAGGAAATAAAGCCCTTAAATTGCAGCGAGAAACTGTTGTAGACTAGGAGAAGATTAAAATAAAAGAGCAAAACCAAAAACAACTCAGACCTTTTGTTGCAATAAATACATTGAACTGATGTTCTCTGGGGTAATGCAGACTCTCTACTATTGGAGGTCTTCAAAAACTAGTTAGATAAACATCACCTAAATGTTATGTAGTCATTAACATGATTGTATAAAAATGGCAATTCATAGTTAATGCTGCAGATCTTTTGGTCCTTAGATTAGTTTTACACGTACTTTTAATTACTGATCTCAGTTGGAAAAAAAACTTAAAAATATGTATTGTTAATTGAATTATGTGTTTCAGGTAATAGAATAGAGTTTCTGTAGTAGGAAATGTAAAACTTATAGTTTAAAAAAACCTCATCTGACAGTAGCTGTTGAAACTCGGGAAAGTTCTAGCTTCTTATATTTGCATATTTTTATTCTGATTTTTGTAGACAAAAATCTGAACTAAATGTGACCTGAGCAGTATCTGAACAAAATTTAACCCAAATTTAAATTACCACATTTACAGTGGAAAAGATGACAAGGAACAGTGGGTCACAAAGATGTGAATTAGAATGTGTAACAGGGGAAATAAATCAGATTTAATGACAGAATATTTCTGTGCAAGCAAGAGAAAACCTAACAATGCTGGCAAACTAAAGCAGTGAACAGATATGAAATAAGATTGCTCTGATTTGGGCACCAAGCAGAGAGAAGTAAAAGCCTATATTCTCATGCCAAAGAATTTAATTTAATCCAAGTCACAGAACAGTTTTTAACCTTTTTTGCAGAAACAAATTCTTCAGCATGGAAATGCCAGTGAAGACTGAACAAATGTGTCTCCTGATGTTACACAGTCTTCAGCCCCCTCTTAGTCCACCCCCACAATCCTTCATTTGGGAGAAATTTGAGGCAACCCCTCCTACTGTCCTTTCTCTTCCAATCATCGAGAAACAGATTCCCAGAGAGATATTAAGCAGTCTCAAGATACTGAGTTAATTTAGTTTGTTTATTGTTGTGGGTTGATTTTTGGTTTTTTTCCCTACACTGAGAATGCACTTGTTTTCAGTAAAGAAATTCCCTTCCCTCAACACCTCCAGTTTTCTTTAAGTGAGGCCATTTGTTTCCAGTAATGCTGAATTTTCTTCTCTCCTGTAAACACGTTCAGTTTTTGCAGCTAGAGTACAAACAGCAAATGCTCACCAGAATCGCTCACCTCTACTGTTTCCCTCCTTCCCCCACACCCTCAGCTCAGCTCCTTCAACAAGCCCAGCAGCAGTATGCATATGTTGTACATTAAAAACAGCCAGAGAAGGTAATATTCATCTGTATGCTGCCTGCACTGACAGGAGTTGCAGATTCAGAAAAATGATGTTTATTTTCCTCAGCTTGATATTTTCTGAATTTCTCAACAGATGATGACACCTCGAAAAGTTGCATGGTTGAACTTATTAATAATTTTTTTTCTCATGCTTTCCAACAATTATTGCTCATGTGTAACTAGGAGAATGCGTCTAACTTTTCCTCCAAGAAAAGAAATCATATTTCATATGTCTATATGTTCATGTATACCTTAAGTTTCTTATTTAACCAAAATTGACATAGCTAACTAGTTCTGAACAAGAAACACCCTTCTTCTAGCAACAAATGAACAGTGCAGAAAGGTGCCAGAAACCACAACCTCCTGACAGAAATATGTAACCTTTATTTTGTGTTTGAGTGTTATTAAGTGGTGCTCAGCAACCTTTGTCTTACAAAAAGACTGCATCTGTGCTCTTTATGCAGAAGCTTTTCTTTGTGTTTTTTAAACAGGCAGCAGTTTTAAAAATTTTTCTTTTGCAGAATCTGGTTTAAGGAATACAATACCTAGGCTCTCAGAATGGCGCAAGACAGGAGAAGCAAATATGAATATATACAGAAATTCAAAAGTTATCTGCATTGCCCATATTCTTCTTCTGTAGAAGTGCAATGAGAGTTTTATTGCTCCTTTAGCAGAACTAATGTAATTCATTTTGCAGTGCTGCTTCTGACTATTTGATGTCTGAAAACATCCGTCCACAGCTGAGGGAATATTGAGCAGAAAAAAACAATGAAGATGAGATGTTGGATGTCTTCTCTGTAGCACAGACTACATCTGAACAGCTCTTTGTGCTCAGACTATTCAATATTGCCTTTCTAAAACAACAATGGAAAATTGTTTCTTCTTTGCATAACTTTCATATTTGGTTTTGAATGAGCCAGGAAACAGCCAGTTGTGCAAACATCAGTATCACTGTTATAGCATCACTTGTCTCCAAGACCAGCTCACTAATCTGATTTCTCACTGTCTAGTGTGACTGGTACAAGAAGCCTTTAGTAATTAACAGTAGGAGTAGAAGCCCAGAGGTCAATTTATTCTGAAAAATCTATCTATATTTGATCACAAATTATCTATTTGTCTATATAAGTGATAAAAAAATTGCTATAAATTCACTAAATCCAAGTTAGTGGATTAGTTGCGTTAAATTTAAACATTTTTTTACCTGAAATGTGTTAGTTTTACTTTCAGTATGTTTCATCTTTTCATTCTCAAGATGGTGAGCCAGGTGAGAGATCCTGACTATCTGATCTGGTTTTGTTTTCATGTAATAGTTTATGTTCATCTTTGAAACTATGATCCTTCTTCTTGAAAGCCTTCTGGCTGCATGATCACTATACCACAGTTTTCCATATGATTTTGCAGGATTTTACTCTGGTATTCCCCACCTCCACACCCTAAATCTTGTCATTCAACTAGTTTCCTTTTTTCCCAGTCTATCATCTGCTGAACTGAACATCCCAGGCTGGGAATGGCAAGTGGGGTGATGTACTCACTTATGCTGGGGAAAGCCTACTTTAAACATCTTAAAACTGGAAAACTATGTCAGCATTTATCACATGCACTTTGAAAGTCCTTTTGAAAGTTAAATCCTAGCAGGCAAATTCTTCACCAAGTAGGTTATATTAGAAGTTCAGGACAGAACAGATGATTTGGGGGTGGGGACACTACAGTCCAGACACTGGTTCCCACCATTTCTTTAAAAATAGTTCTTCCTAAGACTTTGCAACTATTCTCTGTTTTCCTCTTACTGTAACCTAAACTGTTCTGTTATGAAAGAATTTTAACTTAAAAGGAGTTTATTGTTTCAGCAATCTGTTTCCTCTATCTTCTCAAGAAAATCCCTCAGATGTTTGAAGCTCCTAATGACCTCCTGGCTTATATTACTCTACAGAAATAGTCCCTTGTGAAAACACCAGGTAAATTAATTTTCAGGCCACACAAACTTTTAAGGTATGTTAAAGATAATAGAATAACATGAGCTAACTGACTATGTAGAAACTACAGTAGTTTCACGAATACAAGCCGCACGGATTATAAGCCGCACCCCCGGTGCCTCGACAATGTTGCTGTCTTTGTCAATAGATAAGCCGCACCCCGAATATTAGCCGCACTTTCGTTCGTAGAGAGAATCCGTGCGCAGCTTTCACAAATTGGCCAATTAGTAACAGGATCGCGGCATAGCGGGCTTTACTGGCTCGGGGCGGGGCCAGGAAGGCTCGGCCCGCTCATGGTTGCTGACGGGGCCGGGTGGCCCAGCTCAGCGCCACGGCTCGGCGGGGCTGGCCGGGTGGTACTGACGCCGCCGCCGGGCTCGCTGGCCCCCCTCTCCCGTCAGCACCGCCCCGCTGCCGCGTTCGCTAGCCCCGCCGGCGGGCTCACCGGCCGCGCCGCGCCGCGTTCCCTAGCCCCGCCGCCGGGCTCGCCGGCCGCGCCGCGCCGCGCTCGCTAGCCCCGCCGCCGGGCTCGCCGGCCGCACCGCGTTCGCTAGCCCCGCCGCCGGGCTCGCCGGCCGCGCCGCGCCGCGTTCGCTAGCCCCGCCGGCGGGCTCGCCGGCCGCGCCGCGTTCGCTAGCCCCGCCGCCGGGCTCGCCGGCCGCGCCGCGCCGCGTTCCCTAGCCCCGCCGCCGGGCTCGCCGGCCGCGCCGCGTTCCCTAGCCCCGCCGCCGGGCTCGCCGGCCGTGCCGCGCCGCGTTCCCTAGCCCCACCGCCGGGCTCGCCGGCCGCGCCGCGCCGCGTTCGCTAGCCCCGCCGCCGGGCTCGCCGGCCGCGCCGCGCCGCGTTCGCTAGCCCCGCCGCCGGGCTGCCGCCGCCGCCGCCGGGCTCGCCGGCCGCCCCCTCCCGTCTGCACCACCGCTGCGTTTGCTCGCCCTGGCCGGCACTGCAGGCCCCCGCACCGCCGGGCTCCCCCACGCTGCTGGCCTCGATTCTGCTGGGCTTCCCCCGCTGCCAGGCAGCCCCACCCGCCGGCCTTCCTGCTTCTGCCATGCTCCCCTGCACTGCTAGCCCCAGTTCTCCCGGGCTCCCCCGCCCTGCTGGCCCGGGCTCTGCCGCCCCCCTGCCCCGCCCTGCTGGCTCAGGCTCTGCCGCCCGCCCCCCACACTGCTGGCCCCGCCTCTGCCAGGCTTTCCCACCTCTGCTGGGGCCGGCCGGGCTCCAGCTTGGCTTGGGGCTGCCGCGGGCTCTCACTTCCGTGTTGGCAGCTTTTAGAATTTTGTTAATGTATTAGCCGCCCCGGAATATTGGCTGCACTTCCGGGTTTCCACCAAAATTTTGGTCAAATTGGTGCGGCTTGTATTCGTGAAATTACTGTAATTTATTTCACTAAGTACTGTCAATGTTCAGTTACTATATGCTATGATTTATATGCTGATTGAAGAGTCAAGGTTGAGCATGAAGTTGCATAAAAATGCCAAAAGTTTATATGAACAAAGCAATCTATGGGGGGGCAAAACTGGAAATTTCCACTTTGTTTTTCAAGTACTTCATGACCCCAACTGCAGTAATTTTTTCAAGTCCTTTTAGAAGGGAAAATTTCTCCACTGTTATCATGATGTGAGATATTAAAATTTAATTTCTCAATTAACCTTCTTTAAAAACACTGTTCAAACTGTATCAAATGAGTGTAAGACATGCAGTATATTTTGGCATTGATTTGTCTTTGTTTCTGTACAGAATGTATTTTTAGTTAATCAGGAAAACCATTCACTATAAATGATGAATAGATCCTCCTTGATGTTCGTGTGCATGTGTTTGTGTTTGTTTATGTTCCACCATTGACATAATATTCCATGTGGTGAAAATGTCATATAGTGATGTCTTTAAAGATGTTCAAGAAACTCCAGAACTCATATTACTCCTACTACTCATAGTAGTCCATTGAGAAGTACAAACAAGCAGCTTCTGAGAAGTATGTGATACCAAGGACTAAAAGTAAGGTTTTTCAGGAAGAAATGGGAAATATTTCTGAGAAAGTTTACTAGATCTCTTTGTAGTGGTTTCTCTAGCTCTCCTTTTCTTGAAGGTACTGGGAGCCTGGAGTATTTGAGTGAGGCTGTTGTTATTCTTCAAGTCTTCTTATATATATCCTGAGGTATTAAATTACCAGCCCCTTCAGTTCCTATGTCCTAGGCAAAACAGCATCTTACTTCCCATAGCACTTCAATTTGCACATGCAGTTGGGCTATACTGCACCTTCCAGAAAATGTGGTTGTGATTATTTTCTTTTTAAGATTATTGTGCCTCCAACAGCCCTTTGCACATATTTTTGTCACTCACTACTAGAGCACTGAAAGATCCTAAAGAAACAGAAAATTGAATCTTTATTCTACAAGTTTCAAATAAATGTCTCTCTCTAGGTATCTGCTGAGTGCCTGTCTGTATATATCTCTCTGAAGCTGGGCCTTGGTACATTCCTTAATGCATGATTTCTGGCACTGGAAAGAGAGAAGTAACAGATATGCTAACAGTAATTTTACAGGAGGGAAAAAAATAATATCTGCAACCAAGTCTAGTTAGTGTTAATCAGATGCTTGGTAGAAGAACAGATACCAAAGCAGAAGAGGTGCTCAGATCTCCCTGAAAGTTTTATCCATGAAGGTCTTGTGTGAAGAGTTATGAGGAGTTAACAGTCACCATCAGTGAAGGAAAACAAGCCTCACTTAACTCTTTGCAAAAACAGTTTGTGGGAATCTGCCATCAGTACTGCTGTCTTCAGATGTTGATCAGACATAGACACATCTGTTGCAGCCCTTAATGAGCTCCTCAAAAATCAAATATGAGGAGGATTATAGACTCTGTCTGAAGCATTTGATTTTGGATTCTCACCTCCCCACTCTCCCTGAAGAAAATTTAAATGCCTTTCTGAGGTACTTAACTATCTGTATATTGTGTAGAGATTACAGATATCTAAATTTGGCCTTTGAGAGCAGGGTCTTGTAAGATAATTTTCACAGCAACTCTTTTCTTATATAGCTCAGATCCTCAGCCACTTGCTCTTTCATCAGCCCTGTTTGGCAGAGCAGGGAGTTAAATAAAGGTTGCATTTTTTCAGTGGATGAAGCTCTTGAACCCTACTTCATCTGCAGTATCTATCAAGAGATTGCTTCCTTGCTGAATGTAGGCAGAGGGAACAGTACTTGTAGATATACTTTGTAAATCAGCTATTTATTTCCTGTCTTTATTATCTGATTTCATGCTATGCAAAGACTCCTTCTCTTGCTGAGAGATTTTTTAATAAAAGTTGGTAACTGATGCCTAGAATTACATTAATGTTGATATAGCAGCAACATTTCCTGCTCCTTCAAGAGGATCTTCAAAAAAAGAAGGGGAACAAGGAAGGCTGCCATGATCTTTCATTGTTTCACTTCCTGTGGTAGCTGCTTTCAAATAACTAAATATTGCAGATACTCCAAAACCAAGCAAAACATTCTCTCAGATTAAATACCCTTGTGAAAGTCAGCTGGTGTAGTAGTGCAGCAGTGCTCAGGACAATATTTCCTACGAATAGAGTCCATAGCGATGGACTCCTTGGAAGTACTCACAGTGGAAAAAAAATCTTTGGCAACTGTAACAGCACATTTCTGGAATTTGGCATAATCTAGTTAGACTATAGTTATCTCTTTCTTGAACAAAGGCTGGTGCTATTCATTTGATGTTGAGACAAATCAGAAACCCTGCTGAGAACTTTAATAAGATACCTAACAAGGGAAATTCTCCACATTAGGCAGTCTGGCTAGTTGACAGTCACTGCTGTGCTATTTCAAGATGCTTTAATATGCCTCAAGTTAATATAATAGACCTCTAGGTTCCAGTTTTGTGTAATATTCATGAAGATATTAAACGCATATACATATGTGCACATAAACACACATTTATGTCTGTACTCCACAAGATGAAGTGATACAGCTGCATGAAGTTATATCACCAGATGAAATTTTTGACCTTAGTAATATTCTTCCATTTCAACCTATAAAAAAGATAAGATCGTGTTTCAGGGACAGAAACACAGCATTTAAATGCTGCTGTTTTATGCTAAGGATTTAATTGAAAATATAACTCTAAGTGAACTTCTTTAGGCCCAAACTCAATCAGCTTGAAAATTAACAAAGAAAAAGGGAATGAGTTTGCAATGTTTTTTAAATTTGAATTTCTTATACTGTTTCTCACTTTTTAAATATAAATTGGCACTTTTAAAATTAGCGGTAACTTTGAAAAAAATAGAGAATCTTGCAGTTTAAAAATGTAACAACTTTTTTTTCAGGTTATTTTTCAATTGGTTGAATCTAAAAGTTGGGACAAGAAGCTTCTATTGAATGACTAAAAATTATTAATTTTTTTTTAATTAACTGAAGGATTTCCAACAACTGAAAAGAAAAGGTAGCTTTTGTTTTAGAAACATACATTTGTTACAAAGTTCTATGGGAAATGTTGGAGTAATTCCTTTCATTCAGTCTGGGATAGAAATATGAGAGGGGCCAGAAGGATTATGATATATGAAGCATTTCTGCTTTAGGGGAGTATGATAGGAAGGACTGTTCAATGTAAAAAGTAAAGGAGAACAAATAAAATTAGTTTTTCTCAATATCCAGCTTAGACACTACCAAAATTTTGGAATACATTGCTTAATGAGGGGGAGGTGCTGAAGCAGTTTGGTGACAAGAGTTCAAGTAAAAATCTCACCTGATTTTTCTGTACTACTCACTTTCTCAGAGAGATTCATCTGACCTTTGTCTTGCTGGCTGATTCATATTTATTTCTACGCACTAAGACTTGACCTTCAGATCTTTGTTGCAGGCTCCATACTTGCCAAGTCCTCCCATAGGATTTGTTCATGTTAGTTTGCTATCAAATCCTTGCATAAAGTTGTTTACCAGATATTTAAAATAAGCATGGGCACAATTGCTTTGTTTGTGGTACAGCACCTTCTGGACTTACCTTCCTATAATGCCATTACTTGAAACAGCCCTGAAAATTTTCCTCTTGCAAGAGGAGTGTTATTTTAAAAGCTAATTTCTTTATTCTCTAGGTTGGATTATTGTAATTTTACCTATTAAACCAGCTCTTGTTATTTAAAACCAAATGCTGCTGGACATGATTAAATTTTTTCTATCTTTAATATAAATAAGGGAAGCAGTTATAAATAGTTGATGAGAATCTGTGCATGCACAGTGATTTGTAATTGCTGAGAAGTTTCTACTACATTCAGCTTGCAGCTGGCTGTATTGTTATTGTGTTGGTCACACTATAGTTGGCTAACTTATTTTTGCCTCCCCAGCTATATTTTCGGCTTTGGATTATGCTTTAATAAACCCAGATGGATTTCAGCCTAAATAATACATTTAGTAAAATATAGATTGAACTCATTAAAAATATTTCTTCAGCCCCAGTGTTGATAGTTATATTTATTGAGTGATATTCCTGTAAATAGGTAAAATTATTTATATTGGGTTTGGACAAATTGTGTTTGATACAAAACATGATTTTCTATAATCACACTATCAAACTTCATAATGATGATTTTGTTCATCTCAAAAGAGGTTCTGGGTTTATGATCACATACCCGTACTCAGAAAAATACTTAGCTATGTGCTGAGTCTGAAGAACTGCTTAACTTAAAATGCTGTTATATAGTAGGCAATGTTCAAAGTGGATTTGTATACTTTGCTGTTTTATTATGGAGCCCTTATTCCAGTTTGAGCATCCCTCTGAGAATTAATCAGTCTGTATCCAAGCTTTGAAAGTTTTGGTAACATAGCAGAGCCTATCCCTACTGAAATCAGCAGCAGGTCAGTCCATGGCCTGGAAGAGACAGCACAGTATATTTAAATATAAAAATGAAGCATACGACTTAATTATTAGATATTGTCTTATTGCAAGTTAATAATTTGCTAATAACTGTGACCCTACTGCCTGCCACACCCCATGCTCACACGTCCCAGTTGGTGCATTGCTTGTGTGGCTTCATGAGGCTCCAGCCAGGCTGCTGTTTCATTCTCTGCTTTGATCAACACAAGATCTACCCTGGCACTCACAGTGAGCCTGCTTGTGGTACCAGGAACTTGTGTGAAAATTCTGCAGTTAAAAGAGAATTGCAATGATTAGTCAAAGTCTGTGAGCCAGTTAATTTTTTATTGATAGGAAAATAAAATTTTACAAAATTTTTTTAATCCAAAACACAGGAAAAGGACTAGTGCTTTAGAGTCCTTGTAACTGTGGGTGCTTGTCAACAGAAACTGTCAATTTATTGTTATTGTTAGCAGATGGTCCAATACCAACGATTTTTAATAATTTTTAAAATTAAATAGTACTATAGAGCTGAAAAATAGTAAATGTGGCAGATTAAAAAGGCACAGAACACTAATAGTCTTACTCCAAGGATGTAAATGTTTTAAAGTTTTTCCTTTAAAATGTGAAAATAATCAGCCATGGTAGTAGATAAAAGAACTGGAAAAAAGTATATAAGTAAACTGAAAGCAGTATATAATGCATATTTGCCAAATCCGTCTTGCTGTACTTATGTGATATTTTCTTTGATAAAGTATGTCAGTTTTGCAATAAAGGTCTTACATTGCTGGTTAAACTAAATAAGATAATGGAATAGTGTAAAAAAATATGGAATGTACAAAAAACTACTATAAGGATTATGATTAACACTGTTTTGGAAGGAATTTAGTAATGATAATATTTAGAAGTTTTCCCAGAGACAAATGCTGTTTAATATTTTCTTTTCTGACCATAGCAGAGAGACTAACAGTTCTACTATTTTTACTTTTTTTTTGCCATCGAAAAGGTAGGGTATATTATCAATAGGTGGATAATATAAATATCTTAAAATGACTAAATGAGATTTAATAACCTTGTTATCAACCACAGTAATATTCAGTTAGGAACCACATTCATGACTACTGGTGTAAGCAAGATTTTGGGCTGAATAATGGAGGGGAAGGAAAATCAAAGGGTAGTATTGAGGCATGGAAGACAGTCAGACATCAGTGTAATGTGTCTGTGAAAATCACAATCTAAAGATTTACCAGTTGCAATATTTCCCTAGAAAGAGGAAGATGTAGTGCCATTGCACTATTCAGGCAAAAACAGAGGAGTTCAGCCAATCCAACTCTGAAAAAGCCACCAGAGTTTATCTGGAACAGCCTTGGAAAATTTTACTCAGACTACCAGGAAAAGGACAGCCTGTATTCTATGAATCTACAGTACATGGCTGCTTTGGTCAAGCAAAACAAAGGTTAATATTTGTGTTTAAATCCAAGCTCCAAGCATCTGGAGGGGAAATAATTTTTTTAAGGATGACATTGATAAGACAAAAGTGACTATGAATTGTTAAGGAGCTGATTCAGGTCTGACGTGTCAAGTTTCCAACCATGTTAAAAAAAAAAAAGTAAAAGAAAAAATCTGGAGAAAACTTTCAACAGGAATGGCAAGGCACAGAATTAAACTGATTTTGAATAGCCCTCCATTTATTTAGAAAATGGTTCGTATTATGCACCAGATAATGGTGGTATCTTTATGGCTGACCAATGAAATCAGAGTTGTGAAATATTTTTCTGGTTTTGCTATGTAGAGTTTTAAATAGCGCAGCCGGGTTATAAGTCATGGATGGTTCACATTGGCAAGACACAATAATATTTTAACATTAATAATAATAAAAAAATTCTAATGAGGATTTGACTAGTATTTCCTACAGACTTCAGTGAATCCACATCAAAATTCAGTGGCTCAAGGCTGTATATTACATACATTTTTTTCAGGAGTCACTTCCAAGAACTAAAATTTCTCCAAGGTTTCTCTATCAAAACATTAGACAGATACAGTAAAACAATTATCTTAAAGTGACATAAATTGATTATTCAAATTTCAGACATGGAAGTAAATTTATTCTCAACATTACTGAGCAGATTTAAGAATAATCAGTTTCATTAAAATTCAAATTATTAAAGATAATTATTAATTTGTCTTTACCTGACACAAGTAATTTAGCCATCAGTGTCTACTTGATTCTTTCTTTTTCTGTACAGATTTTCATTCCTCCTTATGAAGAGCTGAGAGTTTTTATCTCCTTTTCCTTTACCCACTTCTCAGCCTCAACAGCTCTAAGAAGTATTTTCTCTTCACAGGGACAATGAATTTTCAAACATGGAAAGCAAGAGAAATCTTCCTATCACTGTATCAATACATATTCATCATCCTTATATTGTAATTAAAGAGAAAATTTCCTCTCAAGATCAATGATTTCTCAAATGAAAATAATCTTATCTTTAGAAAGATGAAAGCCATCTCTCTTTTTTGTATACTAAAATGCTTCCTTAAAAATATTAGGAGTCTCATTGTTAAGCATTATGCAGTTTGCTCAGATTCTGAAAACGTAAAGATATAGAAAATCAAATACAACAATAGAAACAAATACAACAATGTACAACATTAATAAAAAGATTTTCATCAAAAAGAGATACTAACAATCATGCAGGCTTGCCTACTTTGATCAAAATTATGTGAGCACTTAGCCATAGATTGATTTTTAACCACGAGAAAGTGAGATGAATTACAAAGCACCCAAAACTCCCCTCCTAAGCATTAGAAAAGGAAAGAATGCTCTGCAGCTCAGTGCCCAAAAGGCATAACGTAGCAAATGAACCAGGTGTGACAGTTGATATTCCCTCCCTGAGACTTAACCAACACATCCGCAACACTTGAAACCTACACTTGAAAATAAACAAAATGTGAAGTTGATGAGAGTTTAATGAAAACAATACCTAACTTCAATTAGTTACAGTGGAAGCTCACTAATTTTCACTTGGCTAACTCCCAAACTCCAAAATTTTAAACGGAATGCTATCTCTCCCTTCTCGATAAAGATTTCAAAAACAGAGAGACATAGGAGTATTGTATCAGAAAGAAATTGTTACCTTTCAAAAAAATATACTAAAGCATTATACTAAAGAGCATGTACAAGGATCTTGCTACATCATCACAAAAGATAACTGGTAATGAATTGGTTATATTCTTTGAGGCTCCTTTGACAGTGCTGAAAATTGGACCTAGCCCTTCAGTACTCTATTGTGCTTGTAGGAATGAGATATGTAGTGTGTGTTTCCTAGGTCTTCATTTTTAACCTGGAAAGCAAACTCCTTAAGATAACTGGACTGAAAGTATCTCACATTTGATTTTTAGTTTTGGTGCATTAAAACTGGACTAATATTTTAAATTGTTTACATCAGTTTTCCTAATAAGTCTGGCTGGGTTCACTTGTAATAAAAAAACACTTTATATAAATCAGAAGCAGAGCCCAAACCTAAAATCACTCTTAGTTCTTTCTTTCCATAAAAACTATTGAAAAGAAAATGTGGGATCTAAATTAAACTCTTGTCTAGTTCATACAGCAGGACAAAGCAGATACTAAACAGGTAGTTTGCTCAGATGAAAAGTTGACTCAAGTGGCTTTTTACTGAGGGAATAGTCCCTAAGTGTAATCTAGAGGTAATTTTAAACATGCATGTGTTGACAAACAAACACACAAACAAACAAAACAAAATCCCGAAGCATAATCTTGATGTCATTTTAAACGAAAGAAAGAAAGAAAGAAAGAAAGAAAGAAAGAAAGAAAGAAAGAAAGAAAGACAGAAAGAAAGAAAGAAAGAAAATAAGAAAGAAAGAAGCAAACAAACAAACCCCAACAACAGTGACCTTTTTATAATTTACCTTATGGACCATACTTCTACCTTAACAAGTGTGCCTTTAGTACTCACTAGTCCTTTAAAAAATAAAACCAGAGATATCTTCTGTTGGAACAAGAGATCTTTTAAAAATAAAAAGTTCCACTAACAATGACAGAGAAAATCCATGGCAGAAGATTTACCTAATCATTGATCTTTTTTTGAAAATGAAATCAACAGCTCTGCATGAATCACTTAGCTTAATTGCCACAAAGGGTTTCACTTTTTCTGTATTTTTACGTAAGATACTGTCTTCAGTTTTATGAAATTAGTTGTTCACTTAGGGTTACATGCTGGAATAATCTATGGCTTTTTTGTCTTTTTTATAAGAATTAGTCTTCAATGTGCAGGAGGTTGATAGCTCATGTAATTTATGCAGCACTTAAATTTTCTTTCTATTTTCTTTCTTTTCCTCCTTCAAATGGATTTAAGACTACTTTCATTGCACTATATGCATAGTTGAAGACGTTCACATTTACTCAGAGGTTGTAAACCGTATTCAGTGCTTAATCATATTCTTTATGGGCATTGTGCAATGGTCTTTTTTTTAAATTGGAACAATCAGACACATCCATCATAGAAAACAACACCTTCTAATTAAAAGTAAAGTGTTTGGATTTATTTAGTAGTGGCCAATCCTGAAAATCCTTCTTAATGTAGAAAGTCTTTACTGAAGCTTTCCATTAAGTTCAAATACATGGAATGCTGATGTGTATCACAGAGGATAATAAGGACATCTGCCTATCAGGATATCTTTCCGTCCCTGTTTTTAATATTTTGATATTTTAATATTTACTATTTACTCTAAGCTTTGTGATGTGTAGTTACTTCTTCTAACAGTTTTACAGAGTTGCAAGAGTTAGCAGTCTAAAAACTTGCTGCTCTGAGCAGGTTTTGTGTGGCATTCCACAGAGAAAGAGACAACAGTCCCCTACACTGGTTCCTTATGAGAATGCCATCTTTCCTTCTTTCTGAATCCTCATATTGTCGTTGCTTTCTTGTTAGCACATGATACAGGATAGATAATGATTGCAAATTTGGTTTATTTTCTCCTCTTTCTAATGTGGCAAAGTAAGCCAATGATAAAACAAAAATCTTTTCTGTTTTGTTTTGAAGACAAATGTAACACCTAACTTAGTGGAATCTCAGCTGATTAACAGATTCTTTGGCAAACATTTTTAGAAGGTTGTAGCTATAGCTACAATTGCCCTGGAACTGGCCTGATGTTCACAATACTTAAAATCTGTGCTCTTCCATTTTACTGTGGGCAATCAGAGATCTCAGCTAAAGAGATTCCAATACTTCTAGTATTGAAAAAAACAACTTTCTAAGGAAAAATGCCCTTAATTTAGCACAGAATGCTGCATTAGAGTAAAATGCTTCTATGTTTCTGCCTCCTAGGACAGATCAAGTTTTGCTGATCAATAAATGTGTTTGAAATCGTCCTCCTGGTGTAGCAGTTACTTTTAACAAAGGGTAGAATGCTCAGAGGTGAAGAATGAGTATACTCCAAGGTACTCAGTAGTAGTTTCAGTTTGCATGGCTTCTTAATTAGAAGTGTTTGAATGCCTTAAGACATCCCAGTGCGTTCATCATTGGGACCTAATTTTCAGCAGGAGGTTTTATAAGCAGATGAAATACCATCAAAGACATTTTTCTTTTTAGTAGATCAAAGATAAAGTAAAGGCTGTCTGGTTTGTTGTCTCAATTTCTTTAGTATGAAGAACCTGGTTATGTTTTCATGACACATATAAATCAGCTTTTAGTAAGTAGTTGTCCCAGTTTAGACCAAGTGAAAATTTGGTTTACTTTTTTCCTTAAATAATTTACCATTAATAATTGATATACCTTAAGGCTTTTTGGTTTACCTCAGGCTTATCTTAAATAATTTGCATTTCATTAATAAAGAGGTATCATTAATGTTTGTTACCTTTCTTGTGCTTACTTATTCTGTGCTGTGTGCCCATTTGTTAGTATTTACTTCTCTTCTCTAGTTTGGCATCACTGTTTATTTTTTAATCCTCTCTTCCTTTCAACCTACCCTATTATCAAGTATCTTCTTCTGTCAGCTTGAAAGTGAGTGTTATGGTAATGTTATGTTATTCAGAGGGTGGGGTCAAACCACTGACATTTTTTATTCTTAACATAAACTTTACAATGTGCATTTATTTTTTAAAGATGAGTTAAGTACTAAATTCAACTTTCTGCACTTTGGAGATTTTCTTATAAATTCAGATCTGATTCCAGGCAAAAATATTGTTCATCTAACATTGCTTGAGGTTAGCATTAGGGTTTCTCACACATTGATTTTTTTTTCCTTTTAAACAATGTAATTTTCTTTCAAGCTGGAGTTTCATTTGCACTGTTTAGAATTTTCTCAATATATTATAACAATGTGCTCATTAAAAAGTACACTTTCCAGAACTGTTAATTAAAAGGGCTTGCTGGGATAAATAAACCCATATGTTGTTGATTAACCACCTTTTAGGGGTCAACAGTTGGAATCTCCTGCTGTGCTTATGTTAATTGTTGTCCAAAATTTTACCAGGAACTGCTTTGTCCATATGGCACTTGCTGAAAATGTAAGGCCTATAGAGAGAATGAACAAAACCCAAAGAAAAAAAAGGTACCTCAGGCTGTGCTGTATGTGTGGCAACTTCACTGGTGGCACTTAACCTGTTCTGTATCTTACCTTATGCAAAACACAGAAAAATTTAAAAAGCAACAGAGAGTTTATTTGGCTGTATGTGTGTATTCATAGTTATCTTGTCTCTGAATATCTGCCACTATTTATAGAGAGAATATCTTACCTGCATGAAAGGAAATATAAATTTAGATTTTTCAAATAATGAAAAATATAAGGAGACTGCAATCTGTTTTAAAGCCCAAAATGACCTGGCAAAGAACTCACATTTTTGACTTTGGATATGTTGTTTTTCAGCTGAAGAGAATGCACTTTTCCTTTTAATACCCAATATATACTGACATTTCTTTTTGTTAGTAAACTACTCCCTGAAGATCTCTGTCTTCATGCAAGGTGAATCCCAGAAGTGTCTAAAAGATTGGAAGATTTTCCCTTTGAGTCTCCTTTTTGAAGCTTAAAAAGGCACTCAATGAAAATTGTTCAATTAAAAAAAAATCTTTTTAAATTCTAGGCATATAAATTTTTTGCTTCCATCTTTCATAATATAAGGGATTTATGAAACTATTTGCAGATGAGTTAAAAAGCACCAAACAAGCCCCAGACCTAATGCAGATATTTAAATAAGACCAGAAGTTTTGCCTAAGGCTGTTAAAATTCAGTACCTATTGCACCAAATCTCTGCTGAAATTATGAAACATTCTGTCCAAGTTTGAGCTTCAGTGATATCAACTAGGTGGAGTCCAGCAAAAGAGGTTTTATTGATAATTTCTTTTACTTACTGTGTCTTTCTAAGAGAGAAAATCAATCACTATTGAGAAAGCCTCAAACTTGAAAATCCCCCGAGTTTTGCTCCAAGAAAACCAGAGAATAATTGAGGTTTTGATTAATTTAGTTTTGTTTGTCACTTAAATATCTGGATCACAGTACTTACTGAGGAAAACTGCTACTTTCAGTGTGATATTTTCTGCCCAAAAGTTTCTACAAGGTGAACAGCTGATGGAAGATCTGTCTCTGCTTACAATCTTGTCCATCAAAGAATGAGAAAATCCTGTGATAAATCTCCTTTAGTAAAAGAGGACAAATTACCATCCTTTTGTTCCACAGACAACCAAATGATGCTAAATATATGGCTGCCTCCACTCACACTGAAATGGCTGTGTCTTCAGCAGGAGAAAAGCTGGAGAAGGAGACAGACTCGATGATGACCGCACAAAGTGCTTGACTAGGTTTAATGCTCTGTGACTCCACAATGTCACACAAGAAAGCCACTTACTCTTGGCCCAGACCATGTTCATTTCACATTGTCTGGCAAAACAGCTTTTTCTGGGAAGAAAAAGTATGAGATTTTTGGTTTAAGAAAAAAAAATAATTATGAAGAATTTAAACAAAATATTGCATTGATGCAGCTATGCTTTATACAGAGGTGGAGTTATGCCTCATTCTCCTCAGGTTCCTCAGATTTTGCTGTACATAGAAGCAATTATGTATAAATATTGTTCAGCACACAACCACATCTGGTTCTTCATTGGTCAGAAAAACTAAAACAGATACACCAAATCTCAGTATGCTTCTGCAGACTTCTCTCCTTTTCCACAAGGTTAGTTCTAATATATATATATTTTTTTTAATAGGCCTGTGATCTTAAGGAATATTTTTAGCTTGTGAAATAGTTATTTGATTTAACTCTCCTCTATGAAGAGCAATTACAAACCCCAAACAAGTCTTTCTGGATGAAATGCCTCCGAAGCTATTCAAGCTTGAATCAGTATCAGCAGCACTACAGTAAAACTATGGAAACAAAGAGGAAAATGGATTTCTTTCTCACTTGCTTGCTTTCTTTCTCCTTTAATGCTCCTATCTTATGCCTTGCTCTCAGTATCCCAGCTGTAGAGCTACTTTCTTGACATTTCATGGTGTCCCTCAGTATAGGTTTCCTGGTTATTGTCAGGGAGGATACAGTGGGAGGCTTGCTTTGTTATTACACACAGTCCCAGGGTTGGGGTAAAAAAATGCTCCTTGGACAGAGAAGATGGAAAGGTCAGGCAAATCCAAGGTCAGCCTGAGAAGTCCAATGAGCAAGTCAGGGTTGGCAGGGACAGAACTGGAGATAGGGCACTCTGGGAACATCAGTGGGGCAGGGGATGTTGGCCTGGGATGGGCTGAAATGGAGTCCTGGGATATGGACAGAGAGAAGGAAGACGCTGAGGGAGGCTGGGCAGCAAGAGGTAAGCATGTTTCTGTTCTCAGGGCTGTGAGAGGTTATAACCCTTCCTTTTGAGTTCCCTCTTTCCCCAGGTATAAATCCAACTATCTCCAGTTTTTGTATTTCACCCAGAGCAAGCAATCATGCAGGGGTACCCCTGCTCCCAAATTATTCTAAAATATTTCAATTTTTAGTGTTTTCTTCTAAATACAGAGCTCCACTTCCTCTTCACTTATTATAAATAATAGGAGGATAACTAAGAAAAATAATTCTGCTACAACTGCTAGTTTCAGGGTGATTAGAAAACAGTTTAGGTGAAAGGAAAAAAATGGAAATTGGTCATATTCAGAGAGCAATAGAGAAATGGTTAATTCACATTTCTCCTAAATCTCTTTTGTTTTTCTGAGAGATCTTTTAGGTATCAAGCATATTTTCTAGCAGTCCTGATTCCAAAATATCCTTTCAGATTTTCTGGAAATAACTTCATCAGATGCTGCCCATATGTCAGTACCATCTCTAGCTTCTTGATGTACTCCAGGACAAAGTTTTTACAGGATATTCACTAAATTTGTTGAACAGTTCCAAAGGTGAGACAGAATCCTGTTCTCAGCAATGACTGATGATTGCTCAGGATATGCTTTTCTGTCATTCCTGGTGTACTGTCAGTGGCCTGATGTGGCCTGATGTGTACTATTGCTGGACTTTTCCAGCTAAAATAGGTTTGTTATGTCCTTGGCTTCTTGGCAAATAACAACTCAACATAGCACAGAATGGATTTACAGCAATAAAATTGAAATTAAATGTCTTACAATAGCAACGCCACACTAAAGTAAAATACCTTCTGCAAATCCACTATTGGATGCTAAGAAATTCAGGTTATAAGAAGAATCTAAAAAACTTCAAAATTAAGATGGAACTTTAACAATACCTTAATTTATGGGCAATGGCTATGAAAGAAGCATGTCCCAAAAATGTAAAAATAAAACAATCAGCTGCTCAAATTTTACCGTTTCCTTTCCAAAAGGTTAGAATATTCCTCTTAAAATGCAGGAATTCTGCATGTAGATTTTGACAAAAGTAATGTTTTTGTTTTTGTTTTTTAAATGTCATCTGGTTTGGTGGTTTTGAAACTAGGACTGCTGCTCTGCTCTTCTTCTGAGAAGGGTACTGCCTTGAAATAATCTGTTTTAATGAAGACATGAAAACAGATTATTTCAGACAGATTATTTTCCTTGTGCCATGTGATTTCTCTATGGCACAAGGAACAGTATTACCGAAGAGCTGGATTTAAGCAGTCTAGGTACTGGATTTGGGATGAAGGTTTTGAGATATTACATTGTTATGAATGAAAACATTGATGTTTTGCAGTGGATTCTCAGCTGGTGCTGTTTCTCAGTGTAGTTGTTCTGATTCATGCCATGCAAGGATTGACTTGCACTCTTTGCTCATTTGCACAAAAGTTGTCTTCTTTTGAATCATTCTTTAAAAAAATATTTAAAACCTGGAGGAAAAGAGTGAGGAAAAGTGTATCTATAAATAAGGAAA
Source organism: Catharus ustulatus (assembly GCF_009819885.2). Lineage (NCBI taxonomy): Eukaryota > Metazoa > Chordata > Aves > Passeriformes > Turdidae > Catharus > Catharus ustulatus. Next base: position 88,731,645 of record NC_046222.1, on the reverse strand, counting down.
CTTGCAGATAACACCTTACTTAATTTAGTACATATGCACACTCACATACTGAAGCTGTTGATGATAATAGGTGCACCCTCTAATGCTCAGAAATCTGCTGTCAAATTTCAGTGCCATCTAGCCTTGGGTTAGGTAGTTCTGCATGAGAGAATATAACAAGCCAGAGTGACTGTGATGAGTGTTCTCTACAGCTTAATACACTGCTGATCACTTATAAATATTCTACCGAAGTATCTTATTAGATTTAAATTTCTTTATCACTTTTTCTTTTGGTTTCTATTGGAAATACCTGCCTGAGGCATTTGGAGATGTCACTTTGCATAATGAAGGAGGGCTAACAGGAATTCAAATTTCCAGCAAATATTCTGTCTTTTAGAGGCAAATTGTCATGAAATTTTCCCAAGTGAAATTCTATCCTTTGGCAGTTTGGCTCTATATTTCTATATATTCCCTCCCCGCCGCCATTTTAAATGTCAAATTCAATCTTGATCCAGAAAATTTAATTTAAATTTTAAAAACTGTGAATTAAAATAGTAAAATAGTAAGTTAAATTGGTTGAAAGTACTTGCAGATGAATGAAAATAAAGAATATAGAATCTTCATATTTTGCATTACTCATCCTAGAGAGTTTGTCCAAGTTCTTACTGTTACACTGCTGACAAGTATCTAATTATAAGAAATAGAATTGTGTCTTTTTGACATAATACAAATATAGTGCAATTGAATACAAGAGCTATATTTCTTAGATAAGCAGGAAGGAAAATCATAACATAGAAGCCCAGTTCTTCCTTGGCAAGTATGCATACTTAAAACCTGAGTGACACCTCTCATTACTCAGCAGTACCTTTAGAAACTGGAGAAGTGCTTCCACTGATGTGCTTCTTTAGTGTTTACAAAACTAATTTGAGGAGATGTGCAGTCATCTTCCCATGACTAAGTTATCATTAAAAGAAACTGAAAACATTAAGTAAAAGATAGGTCACACATATTTAGGAGTAAATAATCTTTTTCAAGCCCTTGCTAAATCAGGAAAGGATGTTCATGAGTATTTCAGAGACTTCAATATTATAATATTATTGATGCTGACTCAACCTCCAAGTCCACATCCTTGCTTCTGGAACACAGATGCAAATGATTACTTTAGTTTTAGTGCTATACTACACTTATTATCTTTAATGTCAGGAAGATGAAGATAATTGCAGAGAGTGATCCATTTACTCATTATTCCTCTTTTATTTGCATAAATAAAATAACTTTTATCTTTCAATTTTTTGGCATGTCTGTCTTCATTCTTGCATTTTTTTTGATAAGCCCTTTTTCCAGTTCTCCCTTGTCTCTTGGCAAACTTATATTGCCTTTCTGCAGCTGATTTTCTTGCACTATTTCTGGAGCATTTCTACATTTTTCCCACTGCTTTAAATGCAAACTCTAGCTAGCTGAATGTTTTTATCTTGGTATTCCAAGCTGGTTGTACATCTGAGGACTAGCAAGTACCTTTGTCTCTCAGGACTTCTAATTACAGCAGAATTTGCATGGAGGTATAGAACATTGTTCTAAAACTGCCTGAAGATAAATTCTAGGTCACTCATTCCCCAAGTGTTTTTAATTTAAGTATTCCTTTAAAAAAATAAAACCTTTGTTTTTTAACCAATATTTCATATCATTAATTTACAATACCACCTCATTATTTTCACTGTTATCTTTCCTTATCAATACATATCTTTCCACTGCTCTGTTTTTGTTATTTGTCTTTGATAGTCTTCAACTCTGACTCCATTTCCTGTAACATTAGATCTGCTGTCTGTATTCTGTTGATCCTCTCCTTCATTCTCCTGCAATCTACATTCAGTGAGAGAGGATAGCTCAGATAATTAAAGAATAAACAGCAACAGAAAGCTAATTTATGAAATTAAAACACAGTAAGCTGAATGTTAACAAAATCATACAAGAATTCATCCCATTTTTTCTGAACACATGCACACTACCATGGGGCTTGTCAAATCTGATAAAGTCCTATTCCACTTTCTTTGCAATAGAAAACCATGAACCATTTTTGACAGCAATGTCATCTGCACTGTAGACACAGGTGTGCATCTCAGCTCCTAAATTTAAGTGCATCCCCTGTCTGTGACTGGTGTGTTGGTCTGGAGCTGGGCAACCATCACTTGTTTTCCACAAGAGGGATGTGTGAAGGCTGTGTTTGGAGGGAGACATGATATTCCAGTGGGTATAGTAGGCACAGAATGAGTTTGTGAGCTTTGGCCTCCACACAGAAGTATTTTTGTTAAGAGCTCTCTTTTTATTATATGGAATGCTTTGTCATGAACACTTCAATATGTGGTGGAAAATGATATTTGTTAATTTTTTAAAAAGAAATCCGTCTCAAGTCATTTGCAACTAATCACATATGTGGGAGCTATTTTACCTATTGTCCTTTCATTAAGAAAAAAATAGACTTTTAAAGCAGGTTTATGTAAGAAACATTCAATATGCTAGTCTACTGCTATTAGGTTAATGTGTGTGAGACTGTTTTCCTTAATCATATGAATGAAATTGTTCTCCCACATGCATCAAGAAAACTTTTCATTTATGTTTTTATTTGCTAATTTTAATGTATGCTCCTTTCTCTTTAATAAGGTGGGAAATTATGTTGTTTATTCCTTTCTAATTTCTAATATGTTTTCCTGATTAGAAAATAACAATATATAATATATATATTATATATATAATAAACAATAAATATATACTATATAATATATAGTATATACTATATAATATATAGTATATACTATATAATATATAGTATATACTATATAATATATAGTATATACTATATAATATATAATATATAATATATAATATATATATATATATAATATATATAATATATAATATGTAATATATAATATGTAATATATAATATATAATATATAATATATAATATATAATATATAATATATAATATGTAATGTATAATATATAATATATAATATAACGTGTTATATATAATATATATTATATATGATACATGATATATACAATATAATATATAATAAATATTAAAATAACAATTTTAATTATTGCTAATTTGATGTTTGTGTCCAAGTAATTTTTAAAATGCCTTGTTTTAGTAATCTCTGGGAAATTATGCCCATAAATTAATATTCTTTTTTTTTATAAGTATCTATAACCTCTACTGTTGATATTCCTGTATAGCATGAAAAAAAAATCATCATGAAAATATCAGTGTTTTTTTCCATTCTGAAAGTGTTTAAAAAAACTTGCTTCACTTTTTCTGGGTGTTTAAGACATGCTGGTAAATATTAGTCAACAGCTGCGTGCGCTGCACTAACTCAGAAATAGAAGAAAAACTTTGCAAACAAAATTGCTGTGATTTCCATCCAGTACATGAGTGTCTTCTCTTCCACAGAAACATCCACTAACATGTAATTGTCAGTATCTCATCCTCCCTTCAGCAGTCAAAACATACTTTGGAAATAAGTGCCACCCACCCTTAACATACTCCAGTGTAACATGCAAACAGACACACTATTTGTTGTACTCCTCCCATGCTGGGTGATTCCATCTGAAATATAGGTAGATAGCTGTCTTTCTCCTGCAATTTCATAGTGTGTTGCTGTGAAAACAAAATCAATTTTAGTATCAGGGGATATTTTCGAGTTGTTTTTTTTTTTTCCTTATGTTTTTCCTACCCTGAGTCTGCTGCTAGATTCTTCAGTTGCCATGGTGAGCAGGGGTGTAGGCAGTTCTTCTATCAGAGAAAAAAATAAAAATCATGAAATGAATGCTAATGTGAGGATAAACTGGCAATACTTATTTTATAACCCAGTCTGGTTCATAAATAAAGAGCTTTCCACCTCAGGCTTTCATGGGGCAACATAGGAAAATGTCATAAAATTAGGTACTCACCTTGAAATAAATTCCTAGCATTTTTGGGGGTTTTTTTTGTTTGTTTTTTGGGTTTTTTGGCAATCAAAAAGACCATGCAGAAGAGAATAGTCTGGTGAATAGGTAGGTGAAAGACTGGCACTGCATTCAGGTCTCTTTGGCACTCTATCTTCTGGCCTCCCTTGTTGAGAAGCTCAGCCAACAGTATGTTTATTAGAAAAAAACTTATTTGGTACACCAGTATGTGCTAGTGCCTCATAAATGCTAGATTCTCTTAAATAGAATTAACTTGAAAACATGCAAAATTTTGCACACTCTTTCATTTTAAAATTTCTGCTTATCATAGAATTAATTATAGAATTATTATGTAATTATTATAGAATCATAGAATGGCCTAGGTCAGAAAGAATCTCAAAGATCATCTAGTTCCAACACCCCTGATGATGTGGGCAGAGACACCTTCCACTAGACTTGGTTACTCAGAACCTCATCCAATCTGGCCTTAAACACTTCCAGAGATGCAAAATCCACAACTTTTCTGGGTAAACAGTTCTAGTGCCTCATTACTCTCACAATACAGAATTTCTTCCTAATATCTAACCTAAACCTACAGCCTTTCAGTTGGAAGCCATTACCCTTGTTCTTTCACTACATATCCTAGTAAATAGTCTCTGTCCATCTTTCTTGTAGGCTCCCTGAAGGTACTGGAAAGCCAAAAATTGGCAAGATCCCAAAGACTTCTTTTCTCCAGGATGAACAATTTCAATTCTCCTAGTGTTTCCTCACAGAAGCTGTACTCCATCTCCCAAATAGGATTTTGGTGACCCTCCTCAGGACTTAGTGCAAAAAATCAACATCTGTCCTGTGCTGGGGATCCCACAATTGGGTGCAGTACTTAGCATCCTTCAAAATATAACAAGTTTCCTTGAATTATATAAATTTCTTCATATCAGTGTGAAATGCTGTTTTCTATTTTCTTCTTTCTATTAGGACTTTATTTGCTCTTCCTTAACTTTTTTTTTCTTTCTAATTTTTTAAAAGAAGGATGTGGAAGTAGAAAACCATTAGAGAAAATACTAATTTATTTGAAGAAGGCATGGTTTGAGAGACTTAAGAGCTTTTCACAAGACATTTTTTTCTTCCTCTCTTGCAGTCTTCTCTCTAGGAATACAGTACCTGGAAAAAAAAAAAAAAAAAGAATGTGTTCCATAGTTTATTTATAGATAAAAGGGTTATTCTGAGGCATAATTAACATCTATAATGTGTCTCAAAATATTGTGCTATACTAATGCCTAGCATTACTGACATTGACTTGGAGTGCCTAAAGAGATTTCAGAAACTAGTCAATCTCTTTAATTTAGACACGGTGATCCTATAGATTAGTGATACTAAATCAATATCTCATTGGAGAAACAGCAGTATGTTCCCTCCCAACATATTAGTTATGTACTTAATAGTGGAAAATTACTCTCTTTAGAGATGGATGAAATTTTGCTGTTATGGAAGCTTGTGAAAAGAGAATTAAGTTCTACTTCTGAAAAAATCCATAATAATTTTTTTTTCTGCAATTGGAAGACCCAAGTCTTCATTTAAGACCTACTGATAAACTATCAGTAACAGTCAAAAAAGTTATTTACAATATGTGTCCAAACAGAATTGCTTTATATTTATGTAGGGTAAAATTTGATGGAATTAATTTTTAAATTTTCTGTAATAGAAAATCTTTTGCTAGAAATAACTACTTTTACTTGCTCAGCTGTAAGCTTCTTGATAGCTAAAAGTATGAAGATAACTTTTCAAGGAAATAAAATAAATTGGTTTGCTTCCTGTGTGTTTGTGTGAGATTAAAGGATAGCAAAGCACAGCAGTTCTTAGGCAAGGCTAACCTAGGACTCACATAGTCTTATGCTAAGGAATTTTTATATCTTCTTGCCACGGACAGGGAAATGAGCTACAGAAGGCCACGAAGACACCTTCTGCATGTAAAACTTCTTTAAATCTGAGGCTGAGACATAAAAATTGCTCATTGCAGCTATCCCAATAAATCCCTAAACAATTCAGTATTGTAGGAACAATGTTCTAGGCAAGGTCTAGATGGCCTGAAAATAAATATTTTAGTCTTTACTAAGTTTTAAAATACATTTCTTAGGAGTTTTTTTCATATGGTTAGAGATAAGAGACAAGATCACTTGACAGATATATCCCATCACAACTAAACTGAACCATTCAGCTGCTAAGCACTAAGAGTATTCCAGTTTATTTGCTAATAATGATTACATCCTGAAGGCTTAAATATAAAAAAAAATAATGATTAAACCGAAAAACCTTTCACTAACTGGAATTATATCTATACTTAAAGATGTAGAGGGCTGCAGCACCTCTGCTATGAGGACAAGCTGAGAGAGAAGGGGCTGTTCAGCCTGGGTAAGAGAAAGTTCCAGTCATACCTGAAAACAGCCTTCCAGCGCCTAATGGAATCTGACAAGAGAGCTGGAGAGGGCCTTTATGCGAGGGCACATTAAGATAGGACAAGGGAGAATGGCTTTAGTCTGAGAGAGGGTAGATTTAGACTAGATATCAGGAAGAAATTCTTCATATGAAGGTAGTGAAGCACTGGGACAGTTTGCCCAGAGAAGCTGTGGATTCCCCATCCCTGGAGGTGTCCAAGGCCAGGCTGGATGAGGCTTTGAGCAACCAGGTTTAGTGAAAGGTGTCCCTGCCCATGACAGGGAATCTGGAAGTAAGTGGTCTTTAATATCCCTTCCAACCCAAACCATTCTATATTTCTATGAAAAATAAATCTTGATTTCTTCCACCCATAAACAATAATTTACTTTATGCATATTTTGTATATTTGCTTTATACATATTTTGTGATTACTACCTTGATAGCATTAATCTCTTTTTGCTTGAAAAAGAAATCTAAGGAGTCATAATGTTCCAGCAAAGCTAATATAGTGTTGTCTGAAGAAATTATTGCTCTTACCTCATTGATTTAAACATCAATTCATTGGGATGGTATAGAAGATAGGCAAGTTTGGTTCAGCAAGCAACAGGTTGAAGTTAATCCAGGTGTAATAATTCTCTTGTATTCTTTTCATCAGAGTAATTGGTACTAACATTGGCAGAAGAGATCACCAGTGATAGTATATTCACTGTAGAGCACAGAAAATGTTGAAGTCAAATTATGTGGCTCTAGGCATTTTTAGAGATAGAATAAACAGTGATTCACTGTGTCACAGTCCTCATGACTTGCCTTTATTTCACTTATGCAGCTGCCCATTATCTAACAATGAATGATGCCTTACAAAGAATGGAAAGGTACACAAATATAAGTACTAATTAAAAAGTCCAAAAAAAATGTGGTAAGGATTGAAACTATGAAATATTCATGTTATTGTGAATACTGCCAGATGCAGTTCAGGTATGAATATGGAGTTACTGTGGAGAAGTCTGTTTTCCTCTCTCTCTTTGTCCCAGAACACCTGACATTCTGGGTCACGCTGGCATGGGCATGGGGTGGATAGCACAGCCAGCAATCTTCTAAAGCCCTCTCTTTGGTGTAAAAAACCACCCATGACTGAAAGGGAGGAGACACTGCTACAGAAGAATCAGTGACAAATAAGCTTTATGGATTGACATACAGATTTTAGATAAAGAAGAAGAAAAACTGAAGCCTGATCCATATGTAGAAAAACAGGTATGGAGAAGTTATATTGACATCCTGACAGGTTATAATGTTACAGAAACTATAGGGTGAAATACAGCTCCTCCTCCCTGGATGGGACACGCTGGCATTGATTCCCCAGGGAACAGTAAGCACCTGCTAAGGGGGCCAGAGCAGAGGGTGGAGCAGCTTGGAGACACCTCAGGCAAGCTCCACTGCAGGCTGTGAAGGGAGAACTTGATGGTGCTTTGCAGCTAAGGAACCACATAGCACCTGACACTAAGGGAGATAGATGTCAGGCTGCTGAGCCAACAACTCTAGCAAAATAAGTTTCTGTAAAATTAGTTTATTGTAATCTAATTGTAATATTAACACACATCTCCATCCCAGAGTCACCCGCCTCCAAGGTATCTTTGTTTGCTCTTTTCTATGTCTGTGCACCCTTGGCAGCCCTGAAGTATTTTACACTCAATTGATTTGAAAGTTCCACCAAAATTTACCTGATCTCACCTACAAATCCAGTGGCCTTGTCAGAACATGACAGTAACCTAGGACTTGTCTAAAATGCAAGAGGAAAGATTCCAGGACACTTTTGCCTAGGGTAAAGTAGCTCTGTAACAGACACCAATTAAGAAATGTATGTGCCTGTCTTTATGGAATGGCTCATTCAAAACAGCATCCTTATATGATAGGAGCCAAAATATTCTGAGGTAAGACTTTTTCTTAACTGTTTAAAAATAATAAACTAAATATAAAGTAATTCACAAAAGGCCGTGTTACTGTTCTGTGGTAATTGAGATGCCAATCTGGTATACGAACAAGTGAAGTTTGAAGCTCTACTCTTGGTCGTGCATTGTATAAGAGTGGGTTTATGTAAATCTAGGAGACAATTTGAGGGGCTAGGAATTTCAAATTCTACCATCAAGGAGCAAAATATGGGACTTTAGAGGGACAATAAACCTCCAATAATTAAACTTAGGCAGTTCACAGTTCTGGTTACTGACTTCTATGGATCTCAGTCTTCAGCGTAATTCTTATGGTGTACTGGAGGAGGGAAGCTTCATAAATTGAATTTTAAGTTGCACAGGATGCATTCTGAATTATTGACATGAATTGTCTCATTTTAACTCAATTCAGAGAAGTTGGTTGTTGTTATGGCCTATTCCCCTTTAATGGGCACTAGTTGGCTCACTGAATGCATATTTCAACACAGTGCACACACTGCTTTCCATAAAGATAAACCCACATGAACTTTCATAGCAATGTCTAGGAGGTGTAAATGGCACTTTGAAGAAGAATCTGCCTTTAGAGGCTTTTGGCATGTCTTCTCACTAAGCATAAGAAAAATTTTACATCACAGAGAATCTTAGAATAGGTCAACCATTTTTATTTCTTCTCAGTTAGAGAGGAGCTTCCACTGAAACTGCACCAAAATGTCATAACTTGGGCCAGTCTCTGTATTCACAGCTTAAGTAGGGATAATCCATGTGTCAAATTAGTTTAGGCTTACAGCAAGCAAGATCAACAGTAATCAGTAAGAACCAGAAGAGATAGTTTCTGTCCTAGCATAAGATGAATTCTGAAATTTTGATTTTATCACCAAAGCAATCCCTAGAGTACTCAAATGTCTGTTGCTACTTATTTGTCATTAGAGAAGAGATTTTTTATTGGATGGCAGGGTTTTGGTGATAGGAGGGGGGCTACAAGGGTGGCTTTTGCAGAAGCCACTAGAACTTCCCCTATGGCTGATAAAGCCAACGCCAGCTGGCTCCAAGATGGATCTGCCACTGGCCAAGGCTGAGCCCGTCAGCAATAGTGTCTCTGGGATACCAGATTTAAGAAGTGGCAAAAACCCTTCACAGTTGTAGCAGGATAGAGGAGCATGAATATGTGAGAAATCCTGCAGACACCAAGTCAGTGAGGCAGGAGAGGAGGTGCTCCAGGCATTGAAGCAAAAATCTCCCTGCAATCGTCCCCCTGAGAAGATGACATGTGATGGACTGACCACAGCCCCAACAGGAAATAGCATATTTTGGCAGCCCAAGTTTTAAAAATTTAATGATTCTAAGTGCAATACACAAAAGTGAGGCATGAAAAATCAATACCATTTCTGTCATAGGGTTTTACAAATGCCAAGTCATCAGTTTTTAATGTGTATAAAAGATAACACTTTTAGCCGTACATTGCCCTCTACTACTGTGTTGTATATTGATTTAGATTTTCTAAGAAACCTAGATATTCCTTGGAGGTGTCTGCTCTAACTATTAATCCATTCTGACCTGACTTAGTTTAGAAGATCTGATGGGATCCTAGCATAAGATAGTATGTCTAAAGGCAGGTTTTCTTTTAAATATTAAAATTTTTAAAAATTTAAAAATCTGTGCGTTTCTGCCATGTAAAGAAAACTATCAGTAGATTAAAGAAAATATAAAATAAAAATGAAGATCAAAGAAAGAAAAATCGTAATGAATAAGAGTATTTTTAATAAAAAACAGAACTAAGAATCCTACAGTCATTTGAAATTAATTTAATTATCTAGACTTCTGAAGAGGGTGACCAGAAGGCATGGGGGTAGTAAAAGGAAATCAAAGGTATCTTCATAAAACAGTCTCCAAAATAACTCATGACTGGAAGACACATTTTGTGTGTCTTCTCTGAACCTGTATGGAGACTCAAATTTATTAGACACATGTCAATAAATTGAAATATAATATTTAGATTTATACATGCCAGGATTTATGGAAGTGGTCTAAGCAGACAAGTCATTTATTCATTTAATGTGTACTGCTCTACAAGGAGAATTAGGTCCTTTAATGACTTAGATATTTGTGAGTGACATTAGGCAGCTCTCCTTAGCTTAGGTACCTGAAGATTTCTGTGTATTTCCTGCTGTTGTGCATATGTATTTTAGGACATTTTTATTAATTTCTTCTACCAAATTATTTGAACTGCGGCTAGACTGACTCTCAGAAATTGTCTCATTATTTCTAATGGGGCAAACAACTACTGGAAAAACTTTAATAAAGTAAGAAACAAATTAGAATAGAATAGAATAGAATAGAATAGAATAGAATAGAATAGAATAGAATAGAATAGAATAGAATAGAATAGAATAGAATAGAATAGAATAGAATAGAATAGAATAGAATAATGTTCTTTAAGTTTCACTTAAGACAGAAAGTCTTGGCTGGCTTCTTGAGAAACTGCCATACAAAGTCTCCACTGGCAAGGGATAATATGTGCAAAACTCAAGCATAAGGAATCAGCCTGAGACAACAGAGCCAGCTGTGATCTTATTCTTAAGAAAACCATTTTATTTAATGAAACGTTTGTTGTTGGCAGAGTGTAGTATGGTGTGGTCAAAATCACATATCTTATTAGCTGTAGAAATCCTTCCAAGAAATTGATTTCATCAGCTCAAACAAATGCGATGACTGGTTGTTCTTCTTTTTCCCTCTACTTTATAATCCATCAGAGTAGGAATACCTTCAGACATTCTCTTCATTCATTTATTGTTAGTAAATGCTTCTATAACTGCATGTTCAATTAGATAAGAGAAGCTCAGAGCATCCACTCTGCACTTGACAAAGCACACATCGTGTATTCTCCAGAGGAAAAAAAAATGATCCCTAGCCTTATCTTTTAGAGTATATATGATGTAGGAGCTTAGATTTCCTAGAATTACAGTGAAGAAGCAGATGAAATCTTGACACATCTGTGCTGCCATTTTAGCTGGTTGGCAACTGCAGGATGCATGACAATGTGCAACAGATGCTAGAGTATTAGTCACCATGTTTTACTTTCTGTGCTGAAGTATTTAGGAGTTATTCGAAAGATAAGCCTTGACAGCTCATGTAAGTTGTTTTCATTGTGCTAAAGCTGGAGAAATAATGGGGCCAAGCTGCTCCAAAGAAAAGAATGAATTGTCAGAGTTTCCGTGAGGTCTGCTGTTGAACAAAAAAAAAAAAAAAGAAAAAAAGAAAAATGCCTAGCAGCTCCTTATAGGTCATTATTTAAAGGCTGATTGGATAATAGCCAGGACTAAAATGATTAAGATGGTGTCCATAAGGAATGGGCTTTCTTCTGAGGAGGGCATTAGGCTTATCACAGCTGCTGACTAGCAGCTAGTGACTCCTGAATTAAGAAACATTTTCTTGGTGAAGATTAAAATTGGTCTCAAGCCTGTGAAGAGTTGTCTTGTTGAAAATGTCAAGCCTAGAAAACTTTTAGGATTCAGGAAATAAGTTATTTCTCCTGGGATTTGAAACCACATTTCAGATTCTTATTAGAGATAGGAAATAACTCTTTCCACTGAGTCAAATTCACAAATCCTAATATTAGAAAAAATTATTATTATCAAATTCTTATTGAAATTATTCATTGCCCTGTTTTGATTAGCATTATTATTATTCTACTATGTTTCTATTACATATTTTAACCATATTCTTTTCTGTATAGATACAAATAAAGCCATGCAGGACTTTCAAAACCACTAAAGACCAGTTCAACATATGTTATGATATCACAGACAAGTTACAAGTTTTTGAAAATCTCCTCTATGACCTCTCATCCCAATCAACAAGGCCAGTGGCTCCTTTCAAAAGCAATTTATACTGAAGAGCATTCTTCTATGAGTGGTAGCCTAGCTCAACAGAGTCAGTGTTGAATCATTGTGAATACCTTCTGAATTCTCATTTCCCAGGGGAATAGATTTGGAATATGAAATTTAACTTTGTTTCTTGCCTCATCTATTTTTTTTTTCTTTTAATTTTTTTCCTATGAATTCCAATTGGATAGGCACTTCCCAAAATCAACATTCATGCCAGCTACTCTGAAATGGAGGCAAGGTCATAACATACAGAAACTGGAGCCTGAGCACCTGAGCAATTATGTGATGGCAGGAGAAAGCTGTGTATCTTCCATAAAAGGAAACACTGATCCTATGGAGACTGATGACTGTTCAAGATGTAGTCATTATTTCTCTGCCCATGGGTTGAATAATGGATTGTACTTTACTGACAAGTGGGTTTTCAGTCTTCCAGACACCTCAAATCGTGCTTATTTATACTCTAAGCTGAAAGTGAAGGTCTATCAGTAAGATAAGCATTTGCATGAGTTGTTTCATATCTCCAAACTATAATTTGCCTTCAAATACATTTTAATGAATGGTTAAATAATAGAAGAAAACAGCAATCCCTCTGTATTACTCAGATCCCAGACTTAGAACTGCTTGTTACAAGAGACACAGTTCGATGTTAGGCAGCTGTATTTTCACTTCTCTTACACCATCCTATGCTTCTAATTGACTTTACTTTTAAACAACTTTTGATAGCACCAGCTCGCTTAAAACAAACTGGATTTTAACATATGATACAGAAATTTTGGGGTGAATTTCAAGAACTTTTAAAGCTTGGATCTTATCAATACATGAATAATATATGTTTTTGCTGGCATTTTATTTGATGCTGATTCATTAGGAATAAGACTGAAAATTCCAGCTGAGTTTTGAGGGAAAAAACCCACCATGCAATATTTTGACAAAATATCATTTTACTTTTAATCTGTCATATATTTTCAGGCTATCTTATTCTTTTTATCTTTTCCAAGCTTAGTTTCTACATATGTTGAGCAGAATAATGTATACTGTCTAAAAACAGTACCAGAAATCTGGAATTTACTGAAGACAAGTAACTGTGGAAGCAATAGGTAACTGAAAATCTGTAGTTATTGCTACCCCACTTGAAAACAGGAATTTTAGAATATATGGTATAAAAGTTCCATGCTTATTCAAATACTGATTCTGAAATTAAATTAGAAAATTAATCTAAAACTCATAATCTACTGAGATATTCTGGACATTTTTAACCAAAAAAAAAATTTGTCTGACTCACCATGAAATCTTATGGGGGATCTGCAGGAATAATCAGTTTGGTCACAGAAATATTTGATTTGCAGCTCCCAAGATTAAGGCAAAAATACATCAGGCTATCTATAGTCTTGGTATTTTTAAGATATTAAAAACTGTACATTAAATGTAGTGCAGTCAATCAGAATTACAAGTCAGACATCTTACATATTGAGAAAATAAACTTGTACGAATTAATAATTTGTCTTTTGTAAAACCATCTTAAACAAATGAAAATACACAAGTTAATTACATTTTCAAAATAATTCTGTAGTGTATTACCTTCCATATCTTTTTGTAAAGATGTTCATATTGACCATATTGATTTTTATATAGATTTTCATATCTGGAAATGTTTCATATTAATGGAAAAAACCCCAAACCACAAATAAAGCAATTTAAACTTTTTAAAATCCAGTATTGTGTTATACAGAGGAATTAATATCTTGCTATTGCTGTTTTAATTATTATTATCTTTGGACACAACTTTCCTTTAAAATTGCACAAAGGAGAAAATAAAGACACAAAAATTCCCAGATCCTACAGACAGCACAACATGGGCAGAACACACACTTTTAGGTATGGTTTTTTTTTAAGTTGTCTTCTTTTCTCTTGGCTCATTGTGCTTGATACCACTAAAATCTTAACTTGATCCCTCTGTAATACAATAATTCATAATTCTGTATTCTGTAATACAATAATACATATTCCACAGTTAAAATTTATTTGAACTGTATCTGAACATCTTCTGTATTAAAAACTATAAAAATAAACCTTCGGTATGTCTGTTCTGGTTTTATTGCTAATATTGTCTAAAACAGACAATACTGGGAATATAATTTAACGTGGCTGACAGAAATTAAATTCAGTTTCATTTCATTTTTTTTTTAGTGTCAGTGTGGAACATTTACATCCATGCACATCACTGAAGACTAAGTTATAATCAATGAGTAGAAAAATACACTGTCAAAGTGGGATTTGTTGAAGCTAATGTAGATACCTGCTTCAGGAAAATATATATTTTACCATCCCAATTCCTATTTCTTTGCAGTAGCTATGGAGAGACCCAAAAGTGACCAGCTCAGATATCAATATGTGCAAGGTGTTTTCTACATTTTATCAAATGAATCCTAACTCTGGAGTCAGATTGATCAAATTTAACTGTTACATATCTAGGTAAAAAGTTTCTAGCTGTCTGTCTATTTTGATAGAAAGTCAGAAATCATGATGATGTTTTAATAATTTATAATACCCACTTGATTTTTGTATTTGGCATAGTTTGATTTTCATTATGTTACTTTTGTTTTGATTTCCATGCGTATGACTGGGGGAAAAGAAAAATATGTGCCTATATTCTTCTTTAATGGAATACAAGAGTCACTGAAGAGCTTAGGTAACTCTTTATCTGTAATAATTGCTGTGTTTAATTGTCACTTCAACACATGAACTTTTGCAAGAATAATTTTACTTAAGCATGTTAAGTATCAACTCAAAATTTTAAAATACTTTTAGGAATTGCAGCAGAAATTGTCAAACATGATTCTTAGCAAAAGCTAAAGACAGTCACCTAGTCCCTTTCAACAAATGTGCATTATCCATCAAATTCATGAACAGATGTCTCAAAGAGTTAAGCTTAGTTATCAAAAGCAAATATAGTCAAGTCATTCGTGACATGATTCTGAATACAACTAATTTTCCCCCATCCTACTATATATTGCTATAACCCTATTTTTTATGAAACCACTTGTAAGATCCTAATTTATTATTAAAAATATTTTACTACTTTCTGAGTCTATTTCCATTTTTTTGTTTGTTTTTTTGTTTGTTTGTTTGTTTTTTAAAATATGTATTTGCATTTTTTTTTTTCCCATAAAACCAATATAGGTTCACTGCTTGGGATTTTAGCTTTCAAAGATGTCGTAACTCTGAAGAGTTAATCTCCTTTATTATGTTTTATCCTTTAAAAATCATTCATCTGTAAAAACTGTAAAGATTTTTCACCTATGTAAAAATTTAATTTCAGAGAAAGAACGAGCAAAAATAGTAAGTTTTTGAACATGATTGAAGACATACTTGAAAGTATTATTAGAGAAGTTCCAGAAGTTAAATGAAACTAAAATGAGAGCTAATACTTGACAAGTAGAGATGCTGTACATTTTCAAAATAATTAGATGTTCAGAAAAAGAGATAAATCAATCAGAGTGTCTAGTTAGATAAAATGCAAAGGAGTTATAGACTGTTTGGGACAACTGTGCTATGGAAAGTTTTCTCTGATACAGTTGAGCATGACTAAAAAAAATTAAAAAAGATACTTTAAAAATCCTGAAGATATATTTGCAGAGCTTAGATAATGAGGAAAGAAAATATGAAAAAAAAAAAAAAAAAATTAAAAAGTAGGAGAATACTTTCAAAGGAACAGTTGAAACCCATCCTTTACTAAGATTGTGTAGAGATAAAAAACTTAATCGAAGTGACCTTTCTTCTTTCCTTTGAGGTTTGTAAATTCTGTGTCCATTCCCAGCCTTCAAGCATTGCTTAGAAATTAAGAGTTCAGAGAGGAAGCCACTGTTCCATATGTGCAGAAAAATATAAAGGAATAATGTATCATTTTGTCTGTTTTGGGTGAATAGTCACTGAAAGGAAATTTAAAAGGCTTTGCAAAATAAACTCAACTGAGTCAGATGAGTTTATTATTATATATTATTACTGTTAATAATAATAATAATAATAATAGAGGTTTTATATATATTTTCATATATATATATATATATATATATATATATATATATTTGACATTTTGACTGTTAGTTAATTTGCTCTGCCCAGAATGTGTAGATTCTGGTGATAGGTACAAGAAAAGCCTTCCGTCCAGTTAGAAGACTGTAGACTAATTGAAAACAGTTGAGTATGTTTTCTCTGTCCTACTGAGATGTCAATAAACCAACTCTGGTGTTGTTGTGTCTTCAGTCTTAGATTCCAGGTGGTCATAAATACTTGTTCAGCTACTCTATGTTGGATGGAGTGACCAATTCT
The DNA here is from genome assembly GCF_009819885.2 of Catharus ustulatus. Lineage (NCBI taxonomy): Eukaryota > Metazoa > Chordata > Aves > Passeriformes > Turdidae > Catharus > Catharus ustulatus. The sequence continues at coordinate 88,715,132 of NC_046222.1, read as the reverse complement.
CTCTATGTGGAAGCACAACCACATAAATTGTTAGGCCATCTTTATTTTCACCAACACATATTTTACTTCTTTTCATAATTTATGCTGTCCTTCAAGATTTCCTTATGTTTTCCAAAAGGGATAGAGTTGAACAGGGCAGTCAGGATCAAAGAAAAACACAATAAACACTGATAATAAATTATCTCCTTGAACATTGTAGAAAATAACCATTTTCTTACGAAGAATATTAAATTGCTATTTAATGTAACTCAAATGCAAAACAATGCAACTTTGGATGTGAACAAAAATACTCAAATAATTCACAGAAGTGAAAGCTTAACTGCATGAGAAATGCACCAGGTTACGACTGCAGAAAAGTCAGTGTGCATCTGTGGTCAAAAATGATTAAGATGTTACACTGCATATGCAAAGAAACAATAATTTAGAGAATGATGCAATTCCCTGATACAAGTCAGTGCTGTGATTTCATCTAGGATGTGTAGTCTTGTACCAGTCTGCTCAGTTCCAAAGGAAAAGCAACAAGTGCACTGTTAGAGAAGGGTGAGAATAGCAAAAATCTCCCACTGACTCATATAGAAATAAACCAAAAAGCATGAAGCAAACTATCCAGTTGAGCGCTCTACCTGGTTGAGGACATCATCATCTTTCAAAATGACACCATGCTTACGGCTAGACAGCAGCACAATTCTTCCATACACTCCTAGAAAAAAGTCATTCCCAAATTCATCTCCACCTGGAGACCTCTGTTGCAGTCACAGCCTATCCTCTGTGTCCATCCTCTCCACCCATACCTGTTGTGTTACCCCATCTCTCGGTCTTAGCACAACCAGTGCTACTCTCAAGGCTGGCCTGGAAAGGCCAGAAAGAGCTCTGGAAAACAGCTCACAATAAAAGCTGAAGCCCATATGAAATGACCTACTGGACATGTCTTAGAATCTTTATAGACTGTCTTAGAATTGTTAAGATTGGGAAAGATATCTAAGGATATTGAGTTCAGCCATTAACCCAGTACTGCCATGCTCACCACTAAACCATGTCCCCTCGTGCCACATCCCCATGCTTTTCACCCTTGGAGAGATGACAACTCTGCCACTTTCCTCAGCAGCCTGTTTCCATTGCTGACCATCTTTTCCGTGAAGAAAGTTTTCCTAATATCTACCCTAAACCTTGTCTGATACAACTTAATGTCTTTTCCTCCCGTCCTGTCACTCAGTTCTTGACACTCACTTTGCTACAACCTCCTTTCAGGTGGTTTTGGATGTACCCCTGCACCTTTCTTTCTTGTCCTGAAGGGCCAAAAACTGAACACAAGATTCGAGGTGCAGCCCCACCAGTGTAAAGTACAGGAGTAAAACCACTTCTTCTTTAAGGAGGTGATCATGGGAGGGAGAGGAATGGCTCAAGGTATCAACTAAAGATCAGAGGAGGAAAGGCAGCACCTTCATGGGATATCCAATCCTGTTCTGACTGAAAATTCTACACCTCAAAGAGGGCTTCACCTCATTGAGAAGGGTGCCAGAGATATATCCTCAGTGACACCAAGCAGGTGCCTACCACAGTGCTGGTGTCATGCTCCGGCCATTTGCCTTGACTGAGATGAAAGATACCACACATTGCCCCTCACATTACTTTTTCTTGATTTTCCAAAATCTGTACAGCTTTCTTGCATGCTTTTTCCTCTTCCCAAGAATTGATTTTTTTTAAAGCAAAGTTTACACATACTTCAGATTTCTGCTAAATCCTTTCTTAAAATAGAAGTTGCTATCTACTGTGATGTGCAGATATCTCGGCAGAGGTGGTTTGAGTACAGAGATCAAAGATGTGGGGTTATGGAAGGATCTTGTCTAGCTATGATGACTCCTATCACAACAGTTTGTAAGCATTCTCAAGCATAAGAAGGTACAGCAAGGGTTGGCAAGCCAGTTAGCACTAAGCAAAGGGCCATGTTGCCCAAGTCTCTTCTGCCTGACTGTTCCTCGAGCAGGTGGCTGAATGCACACTTCTCCAAGGCCTATCAGAACTAAAGTGAACAGAGTCTGCAATGGTCCTGAAGTAATTTCAGAACTCACAACTGTAATGAGTAGGTAACATGTGCCATGATGAAGAATGGAATAGGGGCCACACAAAGGTTGATGACTTTAACCAAGATTTTTCCTTTTATGTCGCTCTGGAGCACAGAGTATGTTGAGGCATCTACTGCAGCAGGATTTACTGGCATAGCCAACAGTACTGGTTGTGATAATTTCAACAGAAGACTTTGGACAGTCAGAGACAGCAAAGGTTCACAAGGTAATGGCAGCTCATTTCTCCACTGGGATGGACATAGATGAAGGCCAGAGCTCCCTGCAAAAAATGACTGCGTGCCATGGATGTTCTGCACCCATCACTGGTCATCCTGTGTGCTGCCTCACATACCTTCCCACTTGTGGGGCACTGTCTCCAGGGTGCTAAATCTCCATTTCAGAGAGCGGGTATTGTTTAAAAGGTGATATCTGCAGCCTGATGATTTGGACGTGCTGCATGTGGGCCAAACATCTGCCATGCATGGACAGCATGTAAATCTTGTGAAATGCATTTTGTGAAATTACAGAGCTTGTACCAGCTGACTAGAAGTTGAGAAAATATATTCTTTAGAAGACTGTGAATATAATAGAAAGGATGGGTAGAGAACAAGCTTTCATACTCTTAGCGCAGACAGAATTGTCAGTGAAGTGTACATTGTGTAGTTAGTACTCATAGTCCAGCAGAAACTGTTCTAATAATGGGAGTAGCAAATTCTTGGAAGGAACAAGTAGGGAGGGTGAATCATTTTGAAGATGTTTTCCATAACAAATAATCTCTTAACAGTGATTCTTGGTTAGGTGAATAAAGGGGCTGGTAACACAGTGACTGCAACTACTCCTGACTAATATAGACTTTGTTCAGTAATTTATGCACTTTAAGTTAGAGTACTACAAGGTGTTCTACTCAGAATCTTTACAGAGTATTTCAGTGTTTCTGGTCACAAAAAAGTCAGGCAAACCAACTTTATAAGCACATAATGGAAGTGCCTTGTTATTCAAGCAGCGTTACTATTACAGCGTGTCCTTAGAAAGAAAAGAGGCAGGGTGTGAAGGGGAGAATGTGAGGGAAATTATGTAAGAAGTATATTTGCATCAGCAAGGAAGAAAAAGATTAATTTATATAGAAGTAGTGGAAACAGGCAGGATAGATAGAAAAAAATAACAAAGTGCCAATATGTAATTAGGTCTTCATAAATAGCACTATTTACCTGATTTGTTTTCATGTCTGAAATTTTTTAACTGATCATGGGTTCCTGAAATGTCTGTTGTTCATACTTGTTGAATAACTACTTTCCCTTTTGATAGCTTGTTCTGAAATTTTATATTGTCAAAACATGTTTTTTTCTGACAAGACACAGGATGTAGCTTCTGTTCCTGGATTGGAAAACCCTTCCAACTAATGTTTCTCTGTATTTCCTTTTTCATCTCAAATTGCCTGTGAATGCTGGAAAGTAACTAAATGATTGCATGAACTCAGAGAGAAGAGTTTAATTAATAATTGGCTTTGTTTTGCCATATGCATTTACTCAGATCTAGTGGTCTAGTAGTTACTAGTTATCACCAGTAAAAATGGGATGATAATAGGGAAGAATATAAGTCAGTAGAGTCCAGTGCAGTGAATTAATCAGGTTAGTTACTGGAACTGTAAACCAAAGTATTCTATAAAACAAATAGCTTTAAAAACAAACAAGCAAACAAAATAAAAACACAATAAAACCAAAAAACAACCACCAAAAAAAGGAAGTATGACAGAGAAAACAAAATCTTGTTCCAATATTTTTAGGAAATTAAAAAAACCCCAGAATTTCCATCTTATGTCCGTATGAGTTCTCCCACTTGAGTACCCTTTCACTTATTCTGCATTAATTGTGTATTCTCAGATCTTCATTTAAAGCAACACAGTCTTTTTATTACACATTACTATGTTTGAAAATTCAAGGCTCTTCATGTGTATTTTTCGCATGATATTTGAAAAAAAATCATGTTTCTATTTTCCACAAGGAAACTCTCTCTCAAGTTTAAAACTACAATTTCTCAGCAGCAAAGCTTTCTGAAAAATGTCCATCAGTAATTTAAGCCTTGAGTCTGATATAAATCTACAGATAAATTTACAATGAATGTATGGCAATGACGATTACCTGGAGGTGCAGGTCATTGTAACAAGATGGGGATGTCAGCATGTATTTTTGATTAATTTTTCCAGATGCATACATTTTCTAGAAAAAAAAATAGGGAGTGTCAGGAATAGAGTTAGTTTATTTAAAGGAACTCAAAACATAACAGGAAATACAGGTTGTATACAAGCAGAGAAATTAGCTTTTTGTAAACTAATGCAGATAGCTTTAATTAATATCAAAGCTCATACTCTGCCCACCTTGCCAGCTTAGGTTTAAGAGAAAGCTTTGAGAAATATTTATCTGAACAGATGTCTCACTAAGATAGTTTTACAGAAATACATCCAAGAATTATGCAGTCCTTTCAAAATTAATTTTGCTGAGTTTGTTCCATAATTAAGAACAGGATTGAAAATACAAATGTTTGAAATATTAATAAGGCCCAAACTGTCTCTGTGTTATACACCCTGAATAACTCTTCCATGTTTACAATGAGAACAGAGACACTACTTGGAAAATTCCTATAGCTTGACTGGGACAAAAAAACCTAGTAATAGAGTACCCAAGTTTATTTCAGCAGAACTTTGTTACTCTTTTTTTTTTTTTTAAATATTTACATATTAAAATATACTGTAAATTTGCTTGCTGTTGCATTAGAATAATGGTAGAACCATTTTTGTTACATACAGAATGCTTCTGCTTCTCCTAGGGGCACAGGTGTTGATTAATTTAGGAGCTGAAGATCTACTAAATTAGGAACAACTGAGGATGCTTAAATCCATATGAGAATATCTACCGTGAATCCTATGATGCTTTCATATTCCCTTGTTTTTCCCAGTGCCTAAAATTAAGTATGTTTGGACAACATGTACATAGCATCTGTGGAAATATTTTCTCAAGATGAAATGTGTTCGTCAAACCCTCAAAGAAAAAGATGGACAAATCTAAATCCTCTGATGTGAAAGTTTCCTGGAATGGTTACATATGTGGAAAGGAAGGAAATTCCTAAATTCATCTTAGGTTTTTGACTGTTGCTTTCAAATGGTTCAAATATTTTGTAATTCGTGGTGTGTGGTGGCACAAGTTGTGATATTTGATCATAATCAAAAGCAGATTACCTTTCCTGAGAATAGATGTCTGTATGTGTTTATGATAAATATATATTTCTTCATTCTTCACAAAGAAAAATTATTAACAGACACAGTTAATGTCTTAAAAAAAAAAACTTTTCCCAGTGTTCTTGTTTGGATTACTCCTTGAGGTAATGAGGGTTTGGCATGTACAATTCTGTGCATTAACCTGGGAGCAGCATTCTCAAATGCATCTATGAAACTAAAAACTTAAATTTTCATATTGAAATAATTTTGGCGCTGGAAAGCTAAACTTACATGCTCTGAAGCACCCTGAAAGAGCCTTTCTCTTTTTTCTTGGCAAGGGAAGAGTCTTCTTTGGAATACAACTAGCTACTAAAAATAGTTCCTCTTTTCCCCAAGAATCACCTGTTTATATGGTTCTACTATTCCAGTACCTAAAGAGGGGAAAAGTTGCCTAGGAAGTATGTCAAAGCCTTTGAAATGAAGTTATGTAAAGTACATAGAAAGGTTCTTTGCCTCTGTAGAAGATCATAAAAAAACCCCATTATAGTAACTTCACCATAGTTACTTTTTGAAATACCTAATATTAAAAATATGCCAATGTTTATTCATCTGTAACTTCATCATCTGATGGGTAGGTAAATTATGACTAAGGATTCAAATTTCTGACAGAAGACTACCAAAATTTTTGAAATTTTCAAGTCCTAACTTCACATTTCTGGATGGAATTTCTTCATATGGCGTGGAGTTCTCCATATCATTGTGTCTATTAAGCAAAATGTATTTTCCACTTTTCTTGTCCATTCTTTGTGTCACTGAAACATATAAAGAAATTAGGATTTTAGTTAAAAGTTAGAAGAAACTGGGCTTGAGATAGTTACCTGAAACTTAAATAATTGATTGTCTGTCAATTTATGTTTGTTCAGCTGTGCTTGCAATGGGAAAGGATGAAACTAGTAGTTAGGTCCAAAGAATACAAACAATTGCAACTAGAAATTCATTCTTTGTAAAACTGGAGTTGCCCCAAAAGCCATTTGTATTGTCATTAATAGAAAAGGTCAGGGTGAGGAAGACTCTCCTTACATCCTCCTTCTAAGACCCCTCCCCACAAAAACGACCCCAGACTTAATTCAAGAAGCCAACCACACATGCTTAATAGCTATTCAAGCTAATTACCACAGGTAGCAGAGATGGGAGGAGCTGGTGTTACGAATATGTATTTGTTTGAACCTTTTGTCAATAAATAGACTCTGTGACCACCTGTAATTTCGCAGTGCGTATTAGAGGGTTACCCCACGCTGCCGCCCAGTGCTGAATAAACATACCCTTTCTAACTTTAAATTGTTAGAGAGCCTTTTGTCCATCACAGTTGAGTATTGATATTAGACCCATACTCATATTTAGGAAAATCATCACTTCTTAATCTAGCTATGTCAGCTTTGCTTTCAGTATGCCTTAAGACAAGAGTATATTCACTCTAGGAGTAAACTTAAAACCATCCCTTAAAGTGAATTTACTGCTGTAACACTCTTACCCTCCCTGATCCTGTGTGTCTATCAACCACTTACTACACCTTCTCATGATTTTAATTTATTTGCCCTACACATTAGAGACTCTGGAGAGCAGCTTTAACCCTCACTTTGAGAGCCAAACTGAACCAGCTCCCTCCTGAGGCTCAGTGGACAGAGAGGAGAGCGAGATGTTCTTCAGGGTGATGTCGAAAAGGGGTCTAATTCAAATTATTCCCTGCAATTCTCTCTCTACATTGACTAAAGGGAGGGCTTTAGAGGTGAGCTATGTTACGTTAATGAATTCCCTCACTGTCAGTGCTAATTTAGGTATCTAAATTAAAGCAGTGACTCCCCCTTCATTTTTGCATTTTTGTTTACTAAAAGGGTTTTGGCCTGTAATTCAGACATTCATCCAAAATTAAAGGTTTCAAGGAGTTGTTGCCTATAAGAAATGATAAGAAATGTTTAAAAAAAAGTAATGACAGTGAAACTGCAGTATCCTTTTAGAGGAATTACGGAAAGAAGCTGAAGATCACTACCCTTCTGAAGTGTTTTCTCTTATTGTTTCATGAAGCCCTTATGCAGCAGAGCTATCCAACCTTTTATGAAATGATGGTTTGTGAGTTCTGAGAGCATGCAGTCACCTCAGCAACATACAGTGCACTTCCACTGACCCTGAGCCAACCCTGTTTGTGGCTTGAAGCAAATTATACCCATAATGGTGGTACTTAGAGGCAGAATCTGCCTATCCCTAGCAAGTCTCAATATGCTAGGTAACAGGCTGGGAGCAATATTTGCTCTGGTGCTGTGGGAAAAGTGAGTGTCACACAGCCACAGCCAGCCATCAGGGCTGTGCCTTCAGAAACAAACAAACAAACAAACAAACAAACAAACAAACAAACAAACAAAAAGAGAGAATATAAAAGGAAAGAGAAGAAAAATGAACTTCAACAGAATGTAAGAGTTAAATCTAAGACCCAGTTAAACTAATTAGGAGACTAAAGCACCCAGTGTAATTACATTTATTTTCTCTGTCTTCTCCCCACAAGATAAAAGCATGCAAATAAAGTACCTCTTTTCCAGCAATCTAATGCAATGAAAATGTAATGTATTGCCAAATATCAAGTAATGTATTTTACTGGAAAATTAGAAAAGCAATACTGTTTGTTTACTCAAAGACTGAGAATGATCTGAATGAGATCTCTTTTGTAGAAAATCTTTGTGTATTCACAGAAGTCTGTATCCACTCAGAAATGGAGAGCAATCTCTTTGAAGCAATAACAAATATTCAGTCCTTAGGAACTAGATGAGATACATAATATTATATACTGACCTATATAGTGACCCATCAAGAGTAAATTCATTATTTTTATTATTTAAAACAGCACTTTGCAGGCATTACCTAATTCTTCAATCTCCCCTTTTTAGAAATTGAGATACTGAGGAAAAGAGAATGTCCAGAATTGTACCCATCTAAAGAGTGGAAATAGACTAAAATATCAGGAGCTCTTTGCTTTCAGCCTGTGCTCATTTCTCTGAATCTTTTACAAGGCATATGGAACAGAAGCCAAAGTTTAGAAAATTGCTGGTGGTGTTGCAGACAAAAGGAGACATTTGTCTTCGGGTCAGACACATTAAATTGATTGTGTGATGACTCCAAGAAGACCATAAGAGCTTGAGTCATCCTACAACTTGAATCACATGCCTTCTTCACAGGAATAACCCTGGAAGGCAGAGTGAAAATCCCACCCTATCACTCTCTTCCTGGCAGATGGCATTGCAGCCAGTTGGCAGAAGGCAGGATATTATATTTTGATGGAAAAGGATACAACCTGGCTCCAAAAATAATGACTGCCAATGTATGGTTCATTCATGTCCTCTTTACTAGTAATTGAAACTAGAAACGGAAGATACCAAAGTGTCAAATATGTACTTCGACACTCATTTGTAGTTTTTTTTCTTCAGGAAACATCTTTTACAGGACACCAGGACAGAGCCAGAAATCTTCCTGATTAATTTAAAATGATTGCTTCTTTTAAATATTACAAGCTGGTTCCATAGTATCATGTTCAAACCCCACCCAGCAACTCAGCCCAACGCAGCTCACTTCTTTCTTGTGGGATGGTGGAGAGAATCAGAAGGGCAAAAGTGAGAAAACTCGTGGGCTGAGATAAAGGGAATTTAGTAGGTAAAGCAAGAGCCATGCACACAAGCAAAGAAAAACAAGGAATTCAATCAGCACTTCCCATGGGCAGGCAGGTGTTCAGCAATCCCTGGGAAAGCCAGGCCCCACCACACACAGCGGTGACTTGGGAAGACAAACACCATCACCCTGAACATTCCTGCTTTCATTCTTCCCCCAGCTTTGTATGCTGAGCCAGACACCATATAGTCTGGGATATCCCTGTGGTCAGCTGGAGTCAGCCTGTCCTGGATGTCCTGGTTGTGACACCCCTCACCACTCCCAACTCCTTGTGAAGCCCCAGCCTCCTCGCTGATGGAGTGTGATACGCAAGCACTTTGCAGGAATAACAAAACTATCCCTGTGTTATCACCACTTGTGTCCAGCACAAATCCAAAACAGATCCCTGTGCCAGCTACTCTGAAGAAAATTATTCTCAGCCAAAACCAGCTTAGATAAGCACCAATGTAAAGTTAATCAGCGACATTTCTTCCATATTCAGTGTAAAGAGACGGCAGAAGGTGGCTTGCCGTACAAGAGTACCTGTCTTAGAAACCTATTTAAGGATGAAATGAGCTGTTTTCTGCAGGTAGCCGTATTTCCTTATTGATAACATGCCGCAACGATAAGCTTTGACTGGATGCTTAAGTCTACATGGTTAAAGCTAAATGAGAGGAAAAGTGCTGAAATTGTTTATATTTTTAGAAGGCATATATGTATATGTTTTACAATGATAGCCATTCAACCTATATTCAAGCTCTATATCAAATCTACAGATAACTACCTATGCTTTAGTAGTAGGGACATTTCTTCTGGTCAAACAAGAAACCCCCATAGGTAGGAAGGTCTCTTGTATGCCCACACTGTCATGCATATAAAATTTACATTGCAACCATGAGTGCTTGAAACATAAAAATATTACCAAATTTTCATATGGTCAATCTGAAAAGAGTTTTTTAGGATGACATATTTCCAAGAATGTGCAATAAAATGTGTGGTGAAAAGTAAGGAGAAGTTTGCTTGTTAGCATAACATTATTTCTAAATTAGTTCCTTCTCTTTTCCACATCCTTCATACTACAGACATGTATGAACATGGGGCTACAAATTCAAGTTAGTCTGAATTCTGGAATAGAAACATCATATCAGTACATCAGAAAATAAAACCTACCTAATGAAGACCGTGTAACTCCGGGTGATACAAAACATTCTAAATGCTTAAAGAAGAATCCAGGGTGTGAATGAAACAGTGAAGTTATCTCTATAAGTTTTTTTTTTCTTTCCATGAGAATAAGAGACAGCAAAGGAAAATTATTTGACTGGTCAACCAAAAAACTAGGACTTTCTACACAGTGGGCATATATCCTTATTTAAGAAAAAATATTATAAAGGAGTATTTCTAAGAAAAATCAAATATTATCTCTTTCCTATGAGTTTAATTTTGGCACAAGGAAGAACCAAGATACTTATAAGCTAACCAAGAAGAAAAGGCGAAAAAGATGTCTTTGATGTCTGTAAAAACATATTCACATAGTGAGGTTTTTACATTTATTAGAAGACAGCAAATATATGCAATTAGTAAGAGAGGGGAAACAAGGAAAAATATCTTAAAAGTCATAATCTGCCTTTTGGTGGTGTTTTTAGTCCTTTTCCTTCCATCCCCATATGGGTTGAATCTTTATTTTTCTATGTGTTTCCTTTCTCCATTGCAGTCAGGGGAAACCCTGATCTCAGCATGCTTTGGACCAGACTTTACACGAATAGGCAAGGGCTAATTTTTGTGAGACATTTATATTATCTTCTTCCTGCTGCACTCATGTGCAAAAGTTATATTTCACTTTTTTGATGGCTTCAGTTAATGAAGAATAGCTTTAGCTCATTTCAGATCATGTCCAAATATGCCCACTGGATGTAATATTATGTCTGAGCTCTCATTATAAAGATGCCATGATAAAGATGACCTACAGTTTTTGGAGAGACATTATCAGAATCTCTATGCTCTCCATTCATTGTTCCATGGCTGAAAATGTCAACAAACAAAAATATGTTCTCATTCTCTAACAAGAGGTCTCATAGGATACCAAGAAAACATCTGCAAGATAATTCAATCAATGACCTCAGTATCTTCAAAGTTTGTACTGCACAGCCTTTTAAAATCCAGTTGGACAAACTTTTATAACTTGACGTGTGATAGTTAATTCTCTAATTTGGTAAGAAAAGCTTAAAAAAATCAAGCCAAAGAGACAAAATTGAAGGTAATGTGGAAAGTGTGAACAAAGGAGAATGGAAGAATCTTAAAATCTGCATTAGTGCTGCTTGAACAAGGATTAGAAGCTTCTGATAACATTAACATAAATTTCCCATTGCTTTGGAGCAATCAGGCCCAGACGCCTGAAGCTTTCTCACAAAAATTGAGCTTTCAGAAAAATACTGAATAGGAAACTAAGACATTAAGAATGTGATGAGAAAAAAAAATTAATTCTTCAGTATTCTTTACTTCTTTGTGTCTTACAACCATCATGGGTAATTTTTTTTCATCAAATGGATTGAGATAATTAAATCTCTGATCCACTTCCCAGGGAATGGGAAATATAATATCCAAAATTTGTTTTAAGATGTTGAAATAAACCAAAAACTAAACAGCTCTGTGGATGTTAAACCACATAAATGACATATCATTTTGCCTACAAAGAATGTATAGATATTGCTAAGACAAATAGTTTTAACTGTTAAAAAATCACTATGAGGTACTAGTAAAGGGTCTGATTATGTCTGCTTGGTATTAAAAGGGGTGGATGAGCCTCCAGTGCAAATGTTTAGCTGAGTATTTCTGTTAATAATTTTTGCAATAATTGGTCCTATCAGTAGAACCAATCAACCTAAAAATAAAACGAAATCTAGTCTCTTAAAAATAACCTGCCTTTTACAAAAAGAAACACTGCATAGCAATTACAAACTAAGCTTTTTCTTATATAAAGTATATACATTACAAAGACAAGAAGTGTCTCTCAAACCTGTTAAAATTGTCTGAAAGACCTGTATACTGCTCTTTTGATGTTGCAGTTTTGTAATCAACAAAGGCAAGAAAGAGAATTACGCAGGAAATTACTCTTTGCCTGATATTAGGCAAAAATATGAACATTTGCTTTGAAACAGCAAAGTTTTCTCTTACAAGAAGGGTTTATTGCCATTAACATGTTACATCAATAAATATTTTTGCTTGTTAAGCTAAAGTATTTTCACAAAGAAAACACATGTAGGTTAAACAATAGCTCTAACTATATTGAATTTGTGCACATGCTCATCCTATTAGACTTTGTCTACAGTGCTCAATAAATCAGTTCTCTTACATATCATGAGCCAAAGAATTAAAGAACATCAGCTCTGATTGTATTGATTAAAGCACAGTGTGGCAGAGATGACACTGAGCCACATTACTTTAAGGAGATCCATCTGTGAAACATCTGGTGACTCCACCAGCTAAGAAGACAGGATTCTATGAGTTCCTCACACTTGCCAAGCTTTGAAACACAAGTAATAAATATTCCCAGTAAAAAATGTAATTTCAAATTGAAGTATTTTGCACCACTAGAGTTATTCAGGGGACGTATTTCCCCTGGAGATATTTTTGAGGAGAGTATTTCACTTTTCTTCCCATTCATGTAGTTCATTAAACCATTTCAAATAAATTGCTGCTAATTAGATCAGATTTATGGTAACAAAATTTTGAAGGAACTTTGAGAGAAAGCAGCTACAGAGTATACTTCAGATTCCTTCCCTTACTGCATAGAGCTTCTTGATTTTCAGATATTATTTTATAGCCTTATTTTTTCCCTTGAGCTCCAAGACCTAACACTAAGGGGCACCAGAGAACTGAACTGCATCTATTCAGATCCATCAGGAACCAGCTACTGCAACTAAGTTTCAAGTTATTCACAGTGCTTGCAAGGTGGAGAGGGAATGGGGCTTTGGGTGAAACACAAAAGGCAAAACAACAGTTTTATGTGACATGTTCTCCGTTACAGAAAACTGCCACTGGAAAAGCAAGCACATGCTCATTTTGAAAATACCAAATGCATGGTTATAGTTTATTTCTAGGTGTTGAAAAAGAACTCTCCCTCTATTTTTCCATACGGAAGTTGGGAAATGTGTGAAAATATTACGTGACATGAAAATGGATTTTTTTGAGCAGCCGAGTATATCTAAACCATACTAGCTAACTGATTTCAAGTATATTTGCTTTGATCTTAGACAAGTGTAAGCAGAGGAGCAAAGACTTAGGAATTCATTTTTATATTAAGTTTCAAAGGAGATCTGAATACCAACACATTTTTAACAACCAATTCTTGAAGTTTCACCATGGAGATAAAGAACTTTTTCAATTTCATTGTGCATTGCAAAATTGCCTATTATCCTCTTTTTTCCCCAATGGGACAAAAAGGAAACAACACCAAAAAAAAAAAAAAAAAAAAAAGAATTATATAAATTAAACCTCTTTGCCAGGTATGGACTCCAAAGCCAACTTTCTTCACCTCAAATTTGTCTGTCAAACACAAAATATTTACTGTCACTGTCACTAAGTCACTGCCACACATCTTAGTAGAGCTCATTTTGAAAATCTCACACCTGATGACAGGAATTTGCTTATCCCAGTTGTTTTTGGTTTCATTTGGGTTTTCTTTTTTCTTTTTTTCTTTTTTTCTTTTTTTCTTTTTTTGTCCTGTATTTCTGCTTCAGTCCTTTTATTCTAACAAGAAACATATAATCAAACTAGCAAAAGGTAATTAAACAGATGATGTTACATCTTAGAGTAGCAAAGTTGCCCTGAATGCTTTTTAAAAACTTGGTCACAGCCCTGTCCCAAAACAAAAGGCATTACAAAATCAAATTCAGTACAAAACCCAGTATATCAAATCATTTCAATCAAAGGTCCAAGACCAAAATTAATAATGTAACATTAGCAGACAGTGTGAGCTGATTGATTGAAAATTGCAAAGACACATTCTGATTTGAGTACTGTAGACCTTTCTTTACAATATTAACACTTAATAAACACAGTGTCTTTAAATACTTTATCAAAATAAAATCCATAAATAACTTCTCCTTGCTGTAGTATTTGACTCATAAATTTTTTAAGGCCACGTGAGACCATTATGATAATGCTCTTTGACCCCCAGCATAACACAGGGCATGGAACTTCACTCAGCAATTCATACCTCAGGTCTGCATCTTCTGTTTGAGGTTTACCACCTCCTTTTGAAAGACATCTAGCCTTGATTTATTGCTCAGTGATAGAAATTCCAGAGCATTCCTTGGTAAGATCACCCTTCTGTTAATGACAGGTGTAGTCAGACAAGGTACAAGTTTTGTTTTCCTGTGACATGGTTGTCTCAGGTCTTTTCTCACTACACTTTTTGAAGCTGGATTCAAGAACCACCAGCAAGCTGTATTATTTTACAGACCATGCTTGTTAGGAAAAAGGCTTCCTTTAACCAAAAAATGGGGCACAGCCACCTTTTGTGATATATTGTGCACCTTTGCCAAGGGCAATTATCAGTACCTGACGATAGAGAAAGTCTCTGGAACAAGGAAAAATATGGTTTCTAAACCTTCTTCCAGTTCAATGGAGAAATTAAATACACGTCTTGGTTATCCTATGGCCAGATAGCATACTTGATGTCTCAAGGTGAACACCAGGTCTTTGTCTGTTAAACTTCAACCTCTAATTGGCACCTTCTCTTGTCTTATGTGTGGGATCCAAGTTTTTCTGTTGCTATTGCATTAAGGTGCACAAGTGAGCCAGAAGAAAAGAGTGAGAGACACTTTGAAGTGTCCAAAGAGTATGTTTATTTAAGTGAGAGACCTTGATGGTTGGAGACAGAAGGTGTTTGAATCTCTGCCTTGGGTCCAAGTGGAGATCATCATCATCCTAGGTGATTTCATCATTCTAGAAGGAGGGCTAAGCCTGGCCTCTCTGTCTTTTTCTCTAAACAGTGATATCTGAACAGGGAAACACACAGACAGGCAGTATTTATCCAGCTCATGGGCTGAACCAGAATTTTGCAAAATTTCTCTAGGGGAAACAGCTTGGGGTTTATGGTCATTTTGTTTTACATCTCTCTGACTGAGAGACAGGCAACTGTGTTTTGGCATTTTACTGTGTGGCCAAAACTGGTCAGGATGCAGAGCATGTGTATGCCATTTGTGATTTGCTGTGACAAGGACAGACACGGAGACAGACCTCTCCAGCCACCATCCTACTTGGACGTGGTGTTTCATGGCCACAAAGGGAAGGAGACCCTGAAGGAGAGAGGGCTGGACAGTAGTACTGAGCAGTCCCTTCGGTGAGATGAGTAGAAAGAGTTGCATCGAGGAAGCCCTTTGGAGGGTCCATGTGGTCCCCAGTGCATCTCCCACCTCCTCCTCCTCAGGCAGGAGGAGGCAGAGTTGCTGCTGCTGCCAATGCGCCAGGATAGAGCGATCTCGGCGCGGGAGGAGATGACGCAAAAGGCAGAGCTCCCCCCAAAAAAGTGTTTCTCCAGGACGAAGATGGCGGCAACTTAGCCCAGGGGCCCAAGATGCCTGTGCCCATCGGGGGCCCCCAGCCAGGCAGTTCCGCCCCGTGCGCCCGGGGACACCGCGCCCGGCGGCAGCAGCGGCGGCAGCCGCAGCCCATTGTCACCAGCAGCGGCGGCGGCCCCGGCAGCCTCCTCCTCCTCTTCCTCTTCCTCCTCCTCCTCTTCAGCATCCTCGGCAGCGCTCCGGGAGCCCTGCAGCAGCGTCTCTCCTGTCAGAGCGGAGCGGGGAAAGAAGAAAGAGACTGAGACAGCGGTGCAGGCATCTGTGCCGCGGCTCGGGGCTGAGGAAGAGGAGCAGCGGCGGCAGGGAGGAAGAGGAGGCGAGGAGCCCTCCCGTAGCCGTCCGTCGGCAGCGGGGGACGCGGCATGCGGTTGTCCGGGGGCAGTGGGCTTTTCTCAGGAGGGAGATGGGGAGCTGCGATCTGACCATGCCTGGGTGAGAGGGGGAGAGGACCAGTCGCGCAGCCCCGCCGCCACCAACTATCACCACCACTACCACCACCACCACCACCACCACCACCATCTCCTCTCCCTCCTCCTCCTCTCTCTGCGTTATTGCTCTTATCTTCTCCACGGCACTCCGCGTTGGATGGACTGGGGCTGTTTCGTGTGGTGAGACCAAGGCAGAGCCGCCGGCGAAAACCAACATCTCGGAGGAAGAAAAAGAAGAAAGAAGAAAGAAAGAAAAAGAGAAAGAAAGGAAAAAGAGGAAGAAAGAAAGAAGGGGGAGAGTGGGAGAGAGAGGAAGAGCAAGCGAGCGAGAGAAGGAAAGGCAGGCAAGAAAATCCCCCCAATCTTTTAAGTCAATGCATATTGTGGTGACACTGGCAAAGGAGCCCTCACGGTGGAGTCGGCCAGGGCTGTGCGTTCCCAAAATATGACCAGGGGTGCTTGGATGTGTAGTCGGCAGTATGATGACGGCTTAAAAATCTGGTTCGCACCCCGGGAGAACGAGAAACCCTTCACGGATTCAGAGAGGGCTCAGAAATGGCGACTGTCCCTGGCATCGCTCTTGTTTTTCACGGTCCTGCTCTCTGATCACTTGTGGTTCTGCGCCGAGGCCAAATTCACGGGGACCGGAGAGAAGGAGCAGCCGCCGCCCGAGAAGCCGGAGCCCGCGGAGCCGGAGCTGCTGGCGGGCATGGGGGAGCCGGCGCCCCCCGCGCCCCGGCTCCTCGCCCCCCCCTCGCCCTCCCTCCCGCCCTCCCCCGGCAGCAGCGGCGGCGGCAGCCGCGGCAGCCGCACCAACGGCACCGAGCCCCGGCACGGCAAGGCTGCTTTCCTGGGGAACTCCACCGCCAGGCCCCTGGAGACGTGCCCCCCTCCGGGCTCCTCGTCCGGGCAGTGCTTCAGCGTGGGCGACGCGGAGGCGGTGTGCCGGCGGCGAGGGGGGTCGGGGCGGCCGCGGGGCACGGGGCAGAGCCCGGCGCCCGGCTGGGACCTGACGGATTTTTACCTTTCCTTTTGTAATTCCTACACACTTTGGGAGTTGTTCGCCGGGTTGTCCAATCCGGACACTTTGAACTGCAGTCTGGATGTGGTGCTGAAGGGGGAAGGCTCCTGCAGCCAGTGCGTCCAGGCTTACCAGCGCTACGACCAGCACGCTCAGGAGAAATACGAAGAGTTTGAGGTTATGCTCCAGAAATATTTACAGTCGGATGAGTACTCGGTGAAATCGTGTCCTGAGGATTGTAAGGTAGGAGCCCCTGCTGTGTTTCCTGTCCGTGGCTGTCGGGCTGGCGTGCGTCCCTCGGCTGTTGTGGCTGCCGTGGACCCTGTGGTGCCCGCCTCGGTCTGTGCCCCTGGCGCCGCGGCCGCGGTTCTCCCGCTGCAGGCGATGCTGCGGAGGGTATCGGCCGGGATGCCCTCAGCGCGTTATAGACACAGAGGAAGAGAGAGGGGGAAGCTTGAGAAAACACAAAAAAGAAGTGATCCTCGGTCCCCTGGGAGCGTAGCGCTGGATTTCCCCCTTCTCATGAATATGCGATCGGCTGCCGGTTCGGCTGCCGGCTTCCAGCGGGCTGGGATGCGACTTGGCGGCAGGCAGCGACAGGGTCTGCATGACAATGAGCGGGGCTCGGAGCGGCGAGCGGGGTCGGGGCTGCCCCACGGCGCTGCCCTGGCCGCCGGCCCTCGGGGGCAGGTGGCCGCGGTGGCCCGGGGCCGGGCCATCGTCCCTCCCGGGCCAGGGGAGCGCACCGAGCCTCCGGGTGGGTTCCGTCGGGAGTTTGGCCCCGGGGCTGGAGGGGCTGGACGGCGGCAGAGCGGTGCGGCGCCGGGCCTCCTCGGGAGCGGAACAGTGTTTTCAGGCGCTCTGGCAAAATCTGTGGAGCTGGGGAAAGCTGGAGGACTAGAGTGTCTGATGACGGGCACCGCAGTGGCCCTTGGTTGGGAAGTGATGGTGACAACGTTTCGATAAGCTGCGGCTGTTTCCTTTGGTGCTACTGGTGATGGCTGGTTTTTCTTTTCTTTTGCTAGAAAGCAGAGGATCCCACTTTGGTTCTTGTAGTTGTTGCCTTCTCTTTACTTTTGCACAAGATTAGTTGGCCTATCTCTCAACACAGGGCAGAAGAAAAGAGTTGTCCTCAGTGCCTAAAATAGCTAACTGCATGCTTTTTTCCCCTGTTGGAGTACTTGGTAGGAGGTTAATATTTCTGCCCTGAACTAGATTATCTCAACTGCTGTAGCACTAAACAGTCTGAACCAAGTTCTGCTTTAGCAGTGGAACACAACAGAGCAAGCGAATCACTGCTCTAAATGGGAGGCCTGGCAGTACCTCTGTCCTCTGCAACTTCAGCAGAGCCTTCTGAAATAATTTCATGGTAACAGCCTATGCCTAAAAAATCCCATTTGCCAAAAACTTTGTAAAATTTGCACATATATTTGCCACAAAAATGAATCCAGAGTCTCCCCAGAAGCGGAAATAACCTGCTATCTGATTGGATAAAGTAGGAAAGTTGCTGTATTTATTTTTTCTTTCTAAACCTGACAAAAGTAAAGTAGACTTACCAGAAGTGTTGACTCAACTGTTTTTAGATTGCAAACTGTGTGTGCACACACTTATTTATATATGCTATGTACTCCGTTACTGATAATGTAAACATGTTTTATTTCCAGAGTGAATTGGATAAGTAAAGTAGTTATCAAATGTAAAAAGATATCCCTTGCTGTAGGAAATCTTTGTCATTTCTGTAGCTGTATAATTAGAGATTGAATTACTATTCCATGCTGTCAAACAATCAGCATTTACATGTTTTAAGTGATTTTTTAAATCACAGTTTGGTTTGACTGAACTTTACCACAAAGTGTTCAGTTGATCTACAGAATACCAGGGTGTAAAAGGTGTTTAAAATGAGTAGAACGGCAAATTTATGCTGTTTAACGGTTTTCCCTTCACACACCCAATGAGGAGAAATACCTTTTTAATGATAGAGAAAAAGTTGTTGACATTAAAATGGTTGTGTGAAACTTCAATGAACTAGACAAATGGCTGTGACCTACATTTCTGTGGTTCTGAGTGCCAGATGATACTGCTTTATGTTTTGAGAATTTGGCCAACCAATCTGTGTTAAAAATGAAAGATATTTCAGTAGGGGAAACAAATAAAAAAACAAACCATGGGTGCAACTTAGTCTGTTTTCCCTTTCTCCGGGGAATCTGGTGGGCAGTGCGGGTGGGGAGTGCAGTGGGGCGAGCCGCGGGGTTGGGCTGAGCTGGGCTGGGCTAGGCTGAGCTAAGCTGAGCTGGTCTGCGCTGCACTGGGAGGACCAGGAGATCGCTGTCCAAGGTCCTGCAAGGTAGCGTGCACACAGCCCAGTGGCCAGGCAGCGGAGATGCCGCTCCCTGCCCCCGTGCCCTGATTTGGGGCTTCTGGGTCCCTCTGGAGCCTTTTGATTCGTGCTGATGGCTGCGAGAGCCAAGTGGACGGCATGTCCAGAAGTCTGTCGTGTGTGTGTTCGTGTGCTTGTGCATGGGCTGCCCTGAAGAGTGTAGAGGTGAAACTTGAAACTAGAATACTTTGTGGCTGGTGCAATATTTTTCTGGGCTTTCTGGTGTTCTATGTATACTTTGGTTATGAAACTCAATCAGTACATTATTTTTGTGTGTGGGGGGGGATGTGTAAGTAAATATTAATTTTTTGCATGTTGGATATTTAGCTAATTCTTAGATAAAGCATCAGTATAGAAAATATCCTGACATCTAGCTATGTGCTATAGGTTACACACATTATTTGGTGGGTGCCATGGTTTGTGTGGTGACCTGCTTTTTCTTTTAAACAAAGTGGTAAAAGTACTGCCTTTACTTAATAACCATGTATGTAAGCCTTGGCTCAATACGATGAAAGGGTTGTTAACTAGCCTGTTTGTATTTAATATGTCTTCAGCATTCTTGGAAGGGCAGCTTTGTTCATAGAAAAAGTGAGATTTTCATCCAGTTGACCAATTATAGCTGATAATGAAAAATAATAAAATTTACTCTGAAAAACAGTCAAGCATAAACTTACAATTTGGTGTTGCTTCTCCCTTCCCCAACTCTTCCCAACACCATACACCATCCTCAACTCAGTCAGTTCTCGCAGTAAAGTGTGAATGTTATGATGTTATGCCTTTCCATGATGTTATGCCTTTCCTATATGTACAAATAGTACATATCAAAAATGCCTTCGATGCACGAGTGTAAACCCCAGACTTTATGTTTTCATTCATTTATCTGAAACCAGAAGATGAACTATACTTCCAAAATATTCTGTCTTCCACTACATGTCTCCTGGTCTCTGAAGAATACTTTAAATTAATTTCTTTATATTTATATGCAGAAGTTTGTAGTCAGGAGTTGTTTGACTTAGAGATCACATGTAGCTATTCTATATGGTGAGTTTCAGTTTTAATATATAAGTATGCTCAGGGATTTTTGGGATTGGTTTTTTTTAAGTGTGCTGTCCTGTAAATAAGGTCTTACCATTAAGTTTTTACTGAGTTGCATTGGGGTTTTTGAAAATTTTATAGAGAATGCTGACAATTTTTAACATTTAGAAAACTATTTTTGACAGTATCAATGAAAATGCGTATGCCTTTTATATTGTTTGTATGTCAGTAAACTTTACGTGTTGTTTAGAACTTGGGATGTCAGTGTTGTCTTGCTATAAATCTGTCTTCAATTAATTTCTTATAAACTCTTCCTAAAGTCTGATGTCTCTATATATTCTTTCCTTGTCTTGATAGTCACATATTAGTAATGGCTAAACAGTAAATATAAGAAAAATATTTTAATTTATTACATATTCAGCTAGATGGTGAAACAAATTGCTGTGCTTTACTGAATCACTTAAGTTACACAGTAACTGGAAATTTGGATTTGCACTTCTACTTTTCTGTTTGAAATTTAATTCACATTTTTTAAAAAAAGTTTTTGAAATCTTATTATTGCCTATTATAAATTTGTGGTAATATTTGCAGATTTTTTTCTTGGAAATATGTATAATTTCTTGGTTTCCAGAAAATCAATTTTATATGCAGCATGTCACACCACAATATTCAGTCAATTAGCAGAAACTGTATTGGCTTGACGTTGGAAGACACAGTTCCTCATTATGACTTGTCAGCCTTCTATCAGGGGAAATACTCAAGCTTTTATTCTTAAGGCAGCAGGCAATCGCTCTGTGGAATAAAAGAAAATTCTGGCTACTTCTGATTAAGAACTGGGTCAAATAAAGTAGGACATAAAAATGTAAAGATTTTTATTTATTTATTTTTTTAAATGTAGCTTACGTCTTTGTGAGTAAGTGTTAGAGGCCAGGGCTTTCCTGGCAAATGTGTTTATTAATGTTTGAACAAGATACCAGTCGTCATTTTTGACACAGATTTCATTAACCTAGTGCAAGTTGAGAGTATGTAAAATGTGGGCTTTCTTAGCACTAGTTAAAATATTGAAATGTATAATTCAGGTAAATGCATTATAATTAAAACAACATTAAAATAACTAATTTTCCCTTGTGGAATATCAAAGAGAAAAAATAAAAATGTATCAGCTTTTCTTATATCAACATTGCTAAAAAGCAAACTTTGGCTGACATTGTAGGTGCTCAACATGTACACACAGGTTTTGTTTTTCAGGAAATAAGTATCACTGGATAACTCCTGATTTGAGAATTGTGGTATTGGTATAAAAAATATGTCATAGAATATCTGAGTTATAATAGTACTTAGCTGAAAAATGTCTGTTAATAAAGGCTTTCATCATTAAGCATAGATGGTATAGTTGATAGGAATATAGACTTGACATTTCTGTTACTGAAGAATTTTTTTTTTTAATCAAAGAACTGTGCTCAACTACTTTATTTGAGTAAGAGGGTGATTGGAAGTTATTTAAAACAATTAAAATCACATTTCTTCTTAGATGTTATCTGGAAATATCAAAGCCTATATGAATCATTACTTTCCTAAGATCTTTTTCCTAAACAGCATATGTAGTCTAATTAGGTTTTGATTTAAAATCTCTGTTAAACTGGCAGAAAAGAGCAGATGAGAAATACAAACCCAAAAGCTCAAATGATAAAAGAACCCTTCAGTTACAAAAGATCACATAGAGCAGCATCTGCCACAAAGTTAGATATTTCAGTTGCACATTTTAATCACATATTTGTACAATGATAGTTCTATGCAAGAGTGATACCTAAGCTAATCAGAAGACACCTATACAAATTAAACCTTGAAGCTCTGTACTTGTGGTCTAATACAAACAAGAAAAATCCCCATATTAATTACTGAACTAGTGCCTTTTCTGAATCTCTTGAAACATAATTATTTATTTTAAAACTCTTTTAAAAAATGAATACTATGCTGTATTAAAAAAAATACATAACACCTAAATGTTTACACTTTTTAAAACTTTGGTATGAAATGATATGAAACTAATATGACTGTGTAAATTGGTTTTTCCACATTTTTATGGTTTTTGATGTTATTTGTTTGGGTGATTTTTTTTTTTTTAAAGTAAATGTTGAATTATTTTTCAGAACTAATTTAAGACAAATATGTGTATGAATTTAGTATAATTCTTCTTGTAGTATTGGTATAATACAAGAAGCAACTTTGACAATGTGCTAAGGGATTTTGGCCTAAAATCCTGATACAGCAGTCTGTCTCAGTCTCCTATTTTGAGCTAGATGAATGGTACTACACTCAGGGAAGACTATGCACATGCTTGTGGTCAATCAATTGCTTAAATATTTTACTGGATTGGGGTCAGATTTCTTCACTCCTAAAAGAGAAATTCCCCAGGATGCTCTTTCCAGAAGTGTGTTAACCCCATCTAACTTTAAAAATTTGCGTCTAGTTGATCGCTGCGATACTGGTCCCATTCATAGTGTCAATGGGTACATCATTTCTGATTTAGTTAAAAAAGGGACTGCAGATTACTAGCACAGAGTAACTGAAGTGGATTCCGCCTGAATCCAGTAACCACCATTTAATGTTTCATGGTATTAATGTCATATAGTTTTGGACCTCATGGCTCTGCCCTCAATTTCACTTGGTTCACTTGTTCTCTTTACATCAAGCAGTGTGCTTCACATGCACCTTGCAGAGACTGTGGCAATCTTGCTTCTTCATTTCAGGTTCTTCTGGGAAAGATAGTAATCAAAATGCAAATTATAGTTCTATCACTTATCCTGCCTAAAAATCATTTGGTCTATACTTAGTAATTTATAACTTCAGCCTTGCACTAAGACACATAATGTATTTAGTTCTGTGAATTGCCTAAAAGGCAAAAAAATAACTTAGAAGCTGAATTCTTAAGTATTAATTTTTGATAAATATCAGTCATAACACCCCAGAAGATAGAAAAATATAGTAATCCAAATGACAAAAAAGAAAAAAAAAGCTAGATATCCATTATGGATATTCACAAAAAATAAAAAAGTTTAGATTCTCTTTGTAGCCAGTGGAGATACACAGGTAATTCTAGAGTCTAAGTCCATTCACAATGAAGTGGATATCTAAATCAGGTCAGATGGATTATGCCCTAAAATACTTACTTTATGTCTGTTGTCTCTAAAGAGGACATACTGTAATTTTATATTGGATACAAACACTTTCACCCACTGTTGACCTCAGTGGGTGACCTTAGATAAATCCTAAGAAAGGGATTTTGGTTTAAAAATTGTTTGGTTGAAATAATGTTCATATGCAAAATTTAACTGTGAAAAAGTTTGTAAAATCCTGCTACTTGTGCTGTCCTACACCAATCTAGTGAAATCACAAGTCTATTTCATTTCTATGGTATCTATATTCTGTTGCTGAAGAATGTGTGAGCTATGTAATCTGCTTCTTAGGGATGAGAATGGGAAAGGGCCTTGTATGACATAACTGCATTTTCATCACTATTTTTTTTGAGAGAAGACCAAAATATTCTACAGATGACTTTTCCAGTTGTTATTTCTGTTGAGAAACTAGATAATAGCAATTGTAGGTCATCTTCTTAATAGATGTTTTTGCAGGTAGATTGTTTCTCTTATACCCCCTTCTCTCTTTACAAGGAGGTTTTTTTGGTTTTTTTTGGCGGGGGCGGGTGGTGGAGGATGGAGTGTCTATGTGTGAGAATTTCTTCCCTTAGTCCAAATCAGAGGAAACTCCCAAGACTACCCAAACTTCCTCAAGAAACACATTTATGCCACTTCACTACAGTAAGCATACTGTACTTTTCTATGTACTTTTCACTGTGCTTTTCTCTTGTCAGAACTGTAGAGCAAACATCTCTAAGTGAGAATGTGTGTGAGCTTGATTTCCTTAATAGCATCAATCAGTTAGATGAATACAAATGCAGTGAGGCACTGAAGACATATTCTGGCTTGTAGAGAGATTTGATTAATTTGGAGATATGTTAGAAAAATAAAGACCAGATTTCTTTTTGGATTTGTGAATTCACCTTGTTCACAAACAGGGTAGGTATATGAAATACGTGGATTTCTCCTCTAGAACATGCCCACTGAAGAACTGTATCCAACTAGCTCCCAGACAAAAAGAATAGGCCATAATGTAAGTGACTCTGAAGTGAAGCTCTTGATACTCTCCCACTCTTCATCTCATCTTGTCTCCTCTCCTTCATCAGAACATAGACATGTGTTGAAAGCTGAGTTTGATATAAGATTGGCCTAAAGCCTTTATGGAACAATCTGGTATGACCCTTTGAAGCACTGATTGAATGCAACAATATTGTTGGGATGAATGGGGATGATAAATGCTGAAGTGACAAACTTCAGCAGTTATAGATGAATATTTTGGTTCTTTGAAGTGTCTTTGAGAACCCGATGGAAATGTTCACCTTTAAAATATATTGATTCTGAGAGCTGATTGAGATGCTTCATCTGTAGAAGTAAACCTCATTATTAAAAAGAATAGCAAAGATGATCTGAACTTACCAGAAAACAATATGTTTCAGTCTAGGTTTTTAGAAGTTCTCAGAAGCTTGGAAGTCATTGCGGATGTTTTAAATTATTTCAGCAAAATTAGAAGGAAATGGTACCAGACAGATCAAAAATTTTAAAAAAGGTCCAAATTTTCATTTTTGTTGTATGTTATTGGCATTTTAATGATTTTTTAAATGTTGTGATTTAGGGAATTTCATTATTAAAGCTTTATATTTTCAAATACATCATTATAAAATTTTTAAAAGGGGAAAAACCAAAATTGTGTTATGTTTGCATTTGGAATGTGAATATATTGCAGTTTTTAGAAGATATTTTCCATGGAGGAAGTATGATATCTAGAGTGCTTTTTAAATGCATGTTTAATTCTTGTTGATCCTCTGCATGTTAGATTAGATGTTGCCTTCAATTTGCCTGAACACTTATGTAAATGGTATCTTGAGCCTGTCAACAGACTTCATCTCTTTTAAGCATCGTAATGAAGCATCTTTATTACATTTTAAAGATATTAGCAATCCAGAATCAGAGGGCATTCTTTATTAAGCAGATAGGGAAAAGATGAGATACTTAGAAAAAATATTTTTCTCATTTTATTCATTCTTTTAGGAGAATAAAAGAGTTTCCAGAGTTTGCTAAATGATGATTTGCTGATCATTGCTCTACATTGGTTTCCTTGTTCTCTGTATTTAGGGGGTTACACTTACAGGTTCTTCTCAAAAAAAAATAAAAATTGTATGAGATATCTATTTAGGTAAATACTTGGATTTCAAGGGAGAACTTGAGCAACTCTGAAATACCTTAAAAATCTATATTAATTTAATGACATATCTAAGAGACCTCTGTGCGTAGTAATAGCTAAATGTAAGATGATAAATACAAAAATTTATTCATATAAACTTATTTTTCATGATGAACAGTATACC
This sequence comes from Catharus ustulatus, assembly GCF_009819885.2. Lineage (NCBI taxonomy): Eukaryota > Metazoa > Chordata > Aves > Passeriformes > Turdidae > Catharus > Catharus ustulatus. Next base: position 88,689,244 of record NC_046222.1, on the reverse strand, counting down.
AGATGGAAAACCTTTTGCTAGAGTGAAAAGTATATTCTTAACTCATATTAGTTGATTTATTGTGCTCATGCATCAAGAAAATATAATATTTTACTAGCATAACTTCATTTAGAGGGGTATTTTTTCACTGTTAAAGTAACATTTTCAAAGACACTAAAATCATCTCTGCTGAGACAAATTTTTGTATTTTTATACACACACACTGGATTAAAATAACAGATGTTCTTTAAAATAAAACCCAGCTTGCAGAACAACAAAATGTTGTTCATTAAATTCTAGCAAATGAAAAGTCCAATTTGTTTTTTAGTCTATTTATATTGAGACTAAATAATACAAGTATATATATTTGAAAATACACCCTCAAAAATTGCATGCAAATTTTGTATGAATACTCTTAACATTGCCTTCCTATATATTTGGTGAAATTGGATTTCTATATAGAAGGGCTTCAGGATAATGGGGACATAGCTAGAAGCAAGCAATTCCTGTGTATTGAACAACTTGCAACTTGCTATGTAACTGACTGTGGTGACAACTGATATAGCACATCATGCTTCAAAAGCAAATTATTTTTAAAATACAAGAGAACTATAAGTTCTGGCATATATTATCAAAACGATGTCTATAAAATTATGTATGTCAATTGTAATCTTTATAATAAAAACATCTACACAGAATCCCAAATCCATGCTTTGGTAAAGATTAAAATCTCTGAAGTGTTTGAAGAGAAGTATTACTGTAACATCTATTTAGAATACTGATTGTTAGTAGACTCTTTAAGCAAGTTTCTGGTGGTTTCTCAGTGGGATGTGTCTGTACTGATTCTAGCCATGTAGAAGCCAGGAAATCAGTGTAATCAGTGGAAAAATATCCATGTCATTAGAACCTCATTTTACCAGCCTTTTTTATTATTTAGTAAAGTATCCCAAATGCATCTATTTTGGGATATTGCAAATTTTATAACTCTAGAGTTATAAATCCATCCTTTAATGTTTTTCCATTCATACTATGTTCAAACTGTAAATATCGTGGTACAGTGCTTTAATGAGAGACTGGTCAGCTTTTATTACAGGTAAGCTTTTTTTGCAGATGGGAACAAGTATGGGAAGCTCACAGCATCCTGTGAGTGGGGATGCCCCAGCACATGCTGCCTGCCTGGAACTTAGAAGCTCTGCCCTGGAGCAGGGCCAGGGCTGAGGATATATGAGGATTAGATTCCACTGGCTTGAGGTTCTGCACTTTAAAAAGGAAAGCAAGTCAAAAACATAGCCAAGCTCCCCTGGGATGGCTTTTAAAATTCTTGTTGCATCCAGAGATGAGAGATGTTCGTTTCCAGTCCTGTTCTGCTCTGGAGTTAAAGTCTTGATATAATATTTCTACAGAGAACCTGACAGAACTTGGACCAGTATTATGAAAAGTAGGAGTTTCTGAGCAAGGTACATTTGAAATTTTACCCAAATTATATTGAAAGCAGAAGCAATTTTTGGTTTTTGTTTTTAGATTTTTTTTCATTTATGCTTTCTGATGTAACAATCCTTGGGGAAATGACCCCATTATAAGCTGAGTTTAGCTAACAAAATATAGTATAGCACTGGAGTTCAGGAAATGAGACTTCCTGTTCTATATTCCAATTCAGTTAGAAGTACATTATGGTTTCTTTTGTCTCTATTTGAATCTCATAATTGTTAAAGCTGAATCTTATAAATGCACATTTTTTTGTTGCAACCTCACTATATTAATGAAATTAAATCACTGATGTTACATCAGCTTTTTAAAATCAAGGTACTGAGATTGATTCCTGGGACCAGAACAGTGTAAATGTACTGCAAACCAATCTCTATATGACAGATAAGAATGTAAAATATTATTTTATTTTCATTTGTAAATATAGGCCAATTTTCTTTAGTCAGCAATCCACAGTGACATAAACCAGGACTAACTCCATTGAAATAAATGGCTTTGCTTGAACATAATGCTGTGTTGAGAGGAGAAACACGATACGTTTAAAACACAAATATATGAATTCAGAAGGACAGTTTGACTCAGACAGATTTACTTTACACACCTTGCTACAGAAAACAATATTTAGAGTGCTTTAAATGCTCATTTTCCTGTCTTTGACTGACATTACTAATTTGTTATTGTTGTTAGATTGATGTTTTTTTCCCTTTCCTTTGTTGTTGTACTTGGTCTTGATTGTGTTCTCTTATTCTATTGATTTTTCAGGCACTACTGTAGAAAAATATTATGAGCTTAAGTTTTTCAGTTATCCAGGGAGAGGAAAACCTTGAAGAAAACAAAGCAAAAGTATTTGCCTTTTCCAGCCAAGAGTATAGGTCATCCACCAGGGTTAAAAGGAGAGATGATGATCAGTAGCATTGCTAGTTTAAATCCAGAGAAGATGCTTTGATTGGTGCAAAGACACTTTGTATTTATGCTGGCATAAAACCAGTTAAAATTTTAGTGTGAGTTAAGAATTGATCAGGTAATGGAAGTTTTGCTCTGCAGTATACTTCAACACTCATAAAAAAGGTGGCAATTTTTAACAAGAGTCAAATAAAAAATTGCAGGTTTGATACACACATGTGTATGTATGTATGTATGTATGTATGTGTGTGTGTGTATTTATATATATATGTGTGTGTATGTATATGTATATGTCTTAAAGAAAGAGGAACAAAGAAATTATTGATGTAGGATCAAGCATTCTAGAGAGGCTAGGACAGTCCTGCAGCAGAGTCTTATGGAAATCTGAAAAGTCACAAATTCTGGAAATTTAAAAAGCACAGAAAAATGTAACAATTGTTTCTAAATTGTCTTCTTCTTTTTCAGGATTTGCTTGTTTTCTGTGTGGAAGTGTAAATTACTTAGGGGATTTTCTTTATTTCATCAATACTTCAGAAAGATTCCACAGTAAAAGTATGTGTATTCAAATATGCATCTATTGTTGGGGTGCCTACTAACCCTCTCTCACATTGGTCTTCACAAATTCATTTGTAGAGACCCTATGTGGAATATTTCAGATTATTTTTGTTTCTGTTTCTCTATTTGTACATTACATCAAAGTTTATTGTTCTGCTTATGTGTGGGTTTTTTTTTAAAGACCAGCATATTTTGATCACTGTGATTATCTGGGAGATCAGGTTTTTATTACTGCTGTATAATGTGATTATTCGTATTTTTTCCTGAAATATTTTAAAGGGTAAAATTATGCTACCTTGTGCAATATAAGCGTGAATTACAGTGGCTTCCAAAATATTTCTTTAAAAGTTTTTTTTTTTTTTTAATTTTCTGGTGTTTTGTTTCTTTCTAATTGCTACAGAAACAGTCTTCTTTAAATTATGGTATGGAAGTAAATATTTACAGCATGGCTTTTCAGTTTTGTGCTCAATAGTTTTTAATATACTGATTTGAAGACAGCCAATAGAAGTTTGGGATGGAAAAGATTTTTTTCTTTTTTTATAGTTGTTTAGAACTGCAGGAGAAGAAGATATGTTTTGCAGCTTACATAAAATATTTGCATCTCAGAGTTTGACCAAAATCTTAACTGGTAGCGAAGACCTGGAAGACCAGTAGCTCATAGGAAGGAATGTGATAGCTGTGAATGCCAGTAAGCTTTTTTTTGGTTGGTTCCTTTAAAATTGTTCTACTGAGTACAGAGCAAAGTATATATCAATACAGAGATGTTTGAAATGATATTGTGATATGTTCAAAAGAGAAGCAAAAGACCTGAAACCCTTTAGAGGTTTTGTTGTTTTTCCCTACAAGTAAAGGCACTACCGAGGAGCTCAAATATTACGGTAATTCAGCAGTGGAGGAGTCCATAGCGTGCAGGTACACCATGAAATGCGACTGTGATACTGCTCAAAGGGCTGGTCCTGCTTCACACTCTGTTCTTGACTTTGTATCTTAATAGTGTTAAAAGGCAACTATTTATTTCTTAATAGTCTGTACACACTGGGCAGCACAGGCAGCTGCCCTCAGGTTGTCTCCATCAGCATTTCAGTTGAGGTCTGTGGTGTGCTTCGGAAACTTCCCACTCATGCCCTCTTCCACTCTTCCTGCACCCCTTGATTCACCACACAAACTGGATTGCTGTCTGCTGAAAGCAAAGGCATACAGGTACCCAAGAAGTGCACCTATAAAGAGCTGCAGGAACTAAAGGATGTGCAGTCCCTAAAAAGAACCAGAGTAGCCCAAAATAAAGCCAACAAAACACGTGTAGTATGCATACCACGCTCTAGGCACAGTTTCAGTTTACAGAGTCTCCTCAGAGCCACACTCCTTGTTAATATTCATACAGTTATAGTTAAAGAGGCTGAAATTCAACCTGGAGATAATTTCTAAAGTATCTCAGCAATTTCTTTAGGACTGCATCTCAAGGCCCTGAGCCAAACTGCTGAAATGATTCACTGCACCTGGCTCTACATAATCATGGCAGTAGTGATTGTGTATTATCCTTTCTAAATTTTTTTTCTTTTATCTTCTGTTGGCATGCCTATGAAGGTGATGCAGATTTCTGCTCTGTGCTTTTCCTGCATCTGCCAAGCCTCTGTGCAGCAGAACCACTGCAGCTCTGCTGTATTTTGGGTCTGCCTGTGTCCTCACCATGGATTTCACAGCACCTCCCCAGCACATGGACATAAGGCTGAACAGAACTGTCAGTGCTTCTTTATGGCAATTCTGGAGTTTTTAGTTTTAGAATGGTGAAAAAATATCTAAATAATCATGAAAAGGAAAAAAAAATTGTGAGGGAAATTGGCAGCAGTAAAACTAGTCCGTCCTGGCTTCATATAATACTGCCCTCACTAGGTTCTAATCTATTTTCTTGTTTCTTGCTAAAAAAAAAAAAAAATACTATGATTCAGTGTTCAGGCTAGATTTTAGGTAGCCACTGAACTGACAATTAGTAAAGCAGGAAAGCCTAAGAAGCTGATTTTCTTTTTTAAGTATTTCAATTTCTATGAGAAGACTTAATTTCTTTTGGATTTTTTCAGCATGAAAGACAAAGGTGTGTCTATGTTATGGATTGACATTATTTTTCTTCACAGAGTAAATCTTTTTCTTTGAATGATTAGAAAGTATTCTTCAGTTCATAAGAAAATAGGACATTGGAAGAATATTTCTCTGCTGATAGAACATTTACTGTTAGTATACAGGGAACTACTACCATTCCAGGTTTTTATTATTTAGGTATTTTTATTATAATATACCCAGTAATTGCTTTTGAGCCCTGAAAAATCATGCCATGTATTGAGTTGGTTTTAAATAAATTTAATGCAATTGTAGGAAGAAAATCAGTTCTTCTAGAGGTCATATTCTAATAGTAACAATGTTCCTGAAAATCTGTGGGGTTTTAAAAAGTTTTTAACCTTTGGTAACCATCAGGAAGCTTTCTTACCTTTTCTCCGGCTTGAAACCTGAGCAGGGTTAAAAGGAGGCAAGAAAAGTGATATACTGACCTAGCAAGAATGGATAAAGAAATAATTGGCTGAAATAGTATCAATGTGTGTAATTGATCAAAACATGAGGGGAATACCTGCCAGGTGATCATCACTTTCTGCACCACCAGATGTTACTGACCTGACCAGGAACTGCAAGGGAGACCATACTACAGAGATAAGACATTGCCCAGCCAGCAGGAAAAGCAGAGTGGCAGACAGCCAAAACTGCAGATGTTTAGCTGAGGTCAACATAGAAGTAGACAGAAAACATATTCACAGAAGACTTCAGTCAAATGTATCTCAGGTTATACTCATGTTGCTTTACCCTGAAGCCTGAAGGAGCTGATACTGAAGAATCACAAAACTAAAAAAGAGTGTGTTTTTTGGCAAGCAGGCTGTAGGAACTGACATACTACACTGCTCAGTGATCTGCTCTGGGAATAAGCTCGGAAGGTAAAATGAATTTTACACCAGACCAGAAAATTGTCAGTTTGTGAAGCTTCTTCTTAATTCATATTAGGCGATAGTCAATTTATCATGCTTAAGATTCAATAAAATAATTTTCCATATTTTTTTCTATTGATATATTTTAATACCTGAAGGGGTATCTTACTGTTAGAGATAAATTCCACTTTCAAAGGTACTTAGAATAGTGTTCGAAATTTTAGTTTTCTCTAAATGTGTAGTAACTTCACCGAAGTTTCATTAAAATCTGGTTCTTGCTGTTTCATGTGTTAAATCTGTTGGTTCTTTTTAATAAACGAATAAAGATTTTTGCTTCTATAGTTCTTACTGATTTTTTTGTGTAGCTCTTCTGAATTTTTTATATATACATATCTAGTGGCAAAGTGTTAGATTGAAGTGGAGGTTAGGGTAGAAGTAGATGGTCATATTTATAAGAATTATATTAAAGAGGTATAGCTAAACTAGTAATCAAACCCAGGAAAATATAATTTTGAATATATTGAAACACTAGTAGAGGGATATGTTGCCTATTTGCTCCTTTCACATACAGTTTTTGGGGTGTATTAATGGCACTGACTGATGACGGCATTTAAATGCACTTTCTTGTTTGACAGAGAAGGATTTTATTTGTATATTGTCCATATAAACGAGCGTCTCTGCATCTTCTGTAATACGAGAATATCCTACATCTCTGACACATTACAATGTGTGTGTTACCTGTGATTCTTGGCAAAAAAAAGGCTGTATCAAGTCTTCATTCATTAAAACTTTGCTGTTAGCAGCTGCTTCTGGGAGACACTGTTACACACATTACTGTTGCTTTAATTATCTAAAGGACACTGGTAATGGCCACACTTCCTGGTTTGATGCAACCAGGATTGTCCTAAACATATTTCCAGCTTGTGCCCACGAGTGGTAAAGACGACAATTGGAAACATCTTTTAGGATATAGCTATCCTTTTCCCTTTATTGTTCGTCACCACCCAGCCTTTTCTCTTTTCCCCTCCTTAAGCTCTCTACCAAACCAGCCTCTCCTGATAAGTTTGGCTGTGGGTCTTTGATGCAGTAATATTCTAAACTAAGAAGGACAGTTTTCTGAAAGGGGGAATAAAATGGGAGTATCCATTAGTGAAGACCTGCAGCTGATGATGTATAAAAGTTGGGATAGGAATAAGGTGAGTGCCCATGAAATAGAAGATGGTAACTGCAGAGGTAGCTGGACTTTTCATTTCTTGCTTGTGTTGGTTTGATTATGGCTTGCTGTACTGAGCAGTGTACTGTGAGGAACTTTTATGTATAAATCCACAGAAAAATCAAAATCCTTCATTAAAATGGTGTTACCTTTCAACTTGGCAACATCAAATGAGGAGTTCAATATCTTTAATTTAAATAATAATGAAAAAAAATTGTCTGTTTTAAATATGCTATTTTCAGTTTTGCCAAATTCTTAGTTTTATAAAGAGAGTTAAGTAATTATATAATTTACTTAATTTTTGATTTAACTTTACTTACGCATGTCTTTTTAACCTCTTCATTTAAAGGTGCCAGGCTTCACCCCTAAAAAATAAACCTCAGCCTTTGTGACCTTTATGTCAGTACTCTTCTCTTTTTTTTCTCTTTCTCAACAATATCTTTGTTTTAGATTGTGATTAGTGTCAAAGAAGTATTTTCATTGATCTGTGCATATCAAGAGGGTCTTACTCCCCTTCAGTGGTCATACTGGCTTTTCTAATTCTACATGAAGTATTTCATATGGTTCTTTCTCTGTGCTTCTATTAGGCTTGGTAGTGCTGCATTCCATCTGCCATTGTTTCCCCTTTCACTGAGCTCTTTTAAGCAACCTAAAAGCTCCTTGACCTGTTTTGGCCTTAATTAACCTAAGACTTGTTGTGTCCATTGTAAACATTTCCATCTTATTGTTAGTAACATTTCCAGATGATTAATAAATAGATTAAACACTTTCATCCTTTCCAAAGGACCTGAGGGCACCCTGCTGTTAACCTTAGCCACATGGAGCAGGGACCACTAATAAATGCACTCTCTTCCGTGTTCTGCTTTTTGTAGTTGATTTCTAGTCAATGACAATGCTTTACTTCTCATCCTGTGATTACTTAGTTCCTCTAATAGCCTAATGTGGGAAGCATTCTCAAAGGCCCTTTGGAAGTCCAGAAAATCTGTATCTGCCAGTTCTTTCTTATCTGCTATTTGTTAACATGCCAAAAGAATACTAATAGGTTAAAGACATATACAGGGCATTAAGGCTTCTAACTTTGATCCACTTTTGCTTTTAATTGGCTACTCAATTAGTCCTGCAGTAATATGTGTGTGGAGCTGAATTCTTTCTCAGCCTCTCTCAGGAGGTACACAAAGATCACTGCTGTCCTATGTGGTTCAGTATACTAACAGATTTCAATGGGAAACTGCATAATTGTGGATTTCTTTGATTAATCTCAAATTGCTTTGTGAGTCTTGAATAAACAATATCCCAATCCTGAGATACATTGATCTTTTATTTATTGATGTGTTCCAGAAATTCCTCTTAAGATACTTCAATCATCAAAAGTTCATTTTCTTTATTTGGAAACTGTGGTATATTCTTGGAACTATGAATCAAAAAGTGATATAAAAAATAATATGCTTTCTCTTCCATGCTCTTATCTTGTTTAGTTTCCCCTTTAACTTGTTGGGTGGGGAATCATGGCCTCTCTTGGTCATATTTTTTGTACCTAGTTGCTACATGTATTCTCATTTAACCATCCCACTTTCCCTCTTCACATGTACCTGTCATTGTTTATGCATCTTATACACCACAGGCATTTTGTGCCAGGTGAACTGTAAGATCCACAACTCTTACATTCCCAAAAGTAACTTTAAGCTTCCATGTTTAAAATCTGATTGGGCTGAAGTATAATTTATCTATTTTATTTTTATTTTTAGCTTTGCACCACTTGGAAGGGAGAGTAACATGCTTTCCTCAAAGATGGGTGTAGAATTGGAGCCATGTGTGCTGGGTCATGCAATAGCATCGTAGCTGGAAAGGGAATAACAAGGTAAACTTACATTCTGATGAGAAATCTAGGACAAAAAAGAATCCTGGGCATTCTTACTAATATACTGTTTCTAAGTACTTGTTTTCCAAATCCTTCTCCGTATATGTGTTGCAACATCTATGCACACACATGCCTCATTTTCTCAGGTGTTGCTTTATAAATTCATTGCAAAATGCATGGATTCTGTACTCAGTCATTCAGAGAAGCAAGCAGGTTTCGGTTTTTTTAAAAAACTCTCTCCTCCAAAACTCCAGCAGGCTTGGGGTTGCCATTCTCCACTATTTGTATAATTGCCTGGTAGCTGGAGAACTGAAGAAATAGAGAATTTTCTGGTGTTATGTTTGGTGTCCTTCACAGATCGAAGATATTCAAAGTCACTTCAACATAGTGAAGCAGTGGGAATGACATCGAGTGGTAGCTGAAAGGCTTTTGATGAGAAATATATAGCAATAAGTTGCTGTGCCTTCAAAGCTGTGTGGTCTTTTTCTCTGTATTTTGAAATTTCCAGTTAGATTTTGCTGAGAACTTTTTTTTTTAATGACTAATAATAATAAATTCTAAAAGTATTTTGATAAAAAAATCTCAAACACATCTGCTGAATTGTTTTTGATCATATATGTCTTGACATTGCTTTCACCTCATACAGAGCTCTGATGCTGCATAATCCCCCTCCTCCTTTGAGCAAAGAAAGGTGCTTTTATGTCACAGAAAGTGTGAAGTAACTGTTCAAACTCTCCTACCTATCACATTAATGATTTTGGACTTAGGACAGAGCAATAGCGGAACGGTTAGCCTTTTTGAAGCTATTCCCACCTGAGTATACCTACATCAATATATGCCCTCCAGGGAATGTTTTAAACCATTAGAAGCGACAAGGTTTGAAAGTTTACCAAAGCTATATATATGCAGCAAAGACCCAGAGGAACTTTTGCCTCAGTAATAGCTTCTTCTGCGTCTTCCAGCATACACCAGGGCATATTACAAACATCAAAATATGCTCAGTGGATACAGGCAACATTTCAGTTCCTCTAGGGATGCTTTACAGTGATGGAAATAGAATCCCTTCTCTGTTCTACTCTCATAAGCATTCAAGCAGGAATTACTTAGGAGAACAGTCTCAGAAAACAGTGTCTAAAGGATATTAAGGGGAATGACCTGGCTTTCAGAGATGCTAAGCACTCACACACTGACTTAGGACACAACTTAGGATCTAATTTCTATCACATCAAAAAAAGTTAACCCAGGAAGAAATGTGTTCCAAATTAAGACAGTTTAATGTACTTGGTAGGAAAAGATGTAGTCCTTTTTTGAGTATGAAATATTTTTTTCCAGATTTTTTGCTGTTTGCCAGTGATTGTTCTGGATACTTCTGTAAAATCTTCTTACAGACACAATTAAGAAAAAAATATTCTGTCATATCATTAAAGTGCATTTTGTTGTAGAGGTTTTTATTTTTTCCCAAGCATACAGCAGAAACAGTGAAGAGACTCTATAACGAAATAATTGTTTTCACTACACGTGGCTTATCTAGAGATGTTGCTGATGCAGTAGGCAGGTGCAGTGCCTATGTCTCTTTACATGACAAAAAGCATGCTCTCTATAGACTAGCAGGAGGTGAATTTTCCAGACGGAAGAAGAGAAATTCAGAATGTGGTGTGCAGATCCCTTTAACATGAACCTGAGCTGCTTAACTGACTTAGTACTAGGGATTTTGTGCTTGTGAACAACTCACTTCAAGTTGACATCATGTCAGGTTTTGCATTCTGTTTTGATGTGATCAGTCTTACATGCAGGGGCAAAGGATTTTGTGATAAATTATTTCTGCCTTCTGTTTAGCTAGAAAAAGACAATCGATGGGCAGCTGAAAAGGTATTATAATAAAAAAATATTTCATTTTATTTGCTTTCCTGGATAAGCAACATATTAAAAGAAGTTCTGTACTCACTATGCAAAACAGTGACAATAGAAAACTGGAGAAATGATTCCTTACACATTGCTTATTATAGATTTACTGAAGGTCAAAATCTTTATCACACTGTTTGTCAACAGGTTCAATATTGTCTACTTCCTTTCTGTAATGAAAAAAAATACCTACTTACCCTTTACCTAGTTAGGCTGTATTAATACCCTTTTACCCAAATGTTTTCCAAAAGACTATCACCGACAAGGTGAGCCCAAATTTTTTTTAGGTTATGTTTCAGTGAAGAGAAGTCTCCCACAAAGGCTGACTTTTTTCTTCTTCTAATAGTCACCTCCCTGAGAAGAACTGATTGCTTGCCAGAACTAGTGTCCTTCTACAGAAGCTCACCATGCACTCATCTTTACTGAGCGGAGGGACTTTCCATGCTGCTGCCTTTTGAAACAGGTGCAGCTCTAGCTGCTTCCTTGTAGGTGACATTCCTTGGACATAGCATTTCAGGTGAGACCCTCTGGAACATGCTCTGGGGCATGCTGTTTTAGCACTTTAAGAAAGGAAAGCAATCTACTGGCTTCAAATAATCCCTTGTGGCTTCCCACCATAACATTGGATATATTTTGCTCTGTCTGGCCTGGCTGTAAGACGTTTCCATGAACAAGATGTTCCCATGTGCTGGCACTCACTAGCAGTTGACTCAGTTCCTTGAGATCATCAGTAAGAATAAGCAACAGTAACTCATAATTTTGTTTGTGGCTGGCATTAAGACCAAGCTGAAATGGGCATTTTGAACGTGCATTACAGAAAAGGGTTAACTACCTTTTTGAGCAGTATAAACATTCTCTCTACATAGCACCTATTTTTCTAAGTTTTTTTTTTTCCACTGAATCAAGAAAACTAGCATTAAAAGCATAATTAATGAGCTCCCTGTGTCTAAAAGGAAACCAGGGATAGCTGTTTTGGAAAAATACCTATCACTTTTTTTTTTTGTTAGTTTATTTTTGCTTAATAGGCAGATTATATGTTTTCCTGCACATTTTGACTTTTAAAATGTAGAAATTGCAATGCATTTGAGGATATTAAAACTGGCTCTGGATTAAGAATCCACATAAAAGATCAGAATTCAAGGTATATTAAAATAACAATGTTGTAAACATCTCAAATACTTCTGAAGTGGAAACTTGACTGGCTGTTACAGGAAGTTTAAACTGAGTGCCATGTGATGTTTTCTCTCTGTAATATCTTTAATACTATATTTATGTAATGGAGTTTGCAAGAAAATCTTATATAAAAACCTGGATGGAGGGTTTTACACAATAAAAAATATTATGTGCATGAAACATGTTTTCTGTTTTGTTAATTCAGGGATCAAATATGGTATCCCAATACTTCCTGGATCTAGGAGATCAAGTGTGTTTATTTCAGGCTTTATGAAGGTTAGTGAGTGTCTATTAATTTCATGGGTTTCCATTATCCTTCCAGGGATTTTTCCTCAGGTCAGTTTTCTTCAAAAAGGCAAAATAATTTACTTACAGAGAAATATCATCTTTATTTTTGAGGGACCAAATGCACACTGACAGGAAAAATTAAAAGCCCCTTCTCAAAGATTGACTTTTCTATACTGCAATGAAGAAGTATTGCCTGGAGTTTAATTATATTCAGTATCATTTGTATTTAAAGTTACTACATATTTTTGGCCAGTACAGTAATTTCACGATTACAAGCTGCACTGACTATAAGCCGCATCTCTGGGTGTTGGCAACATTTCGTTCTTTGTCCATACATAAGCCGCACCTGAGTATAAGCCGCTCTGCCGTTCGCAGCGAGGACCCGCACGCAACAAAGTTGCCAAATAGTAACAGAATCGCAGGATTGCAGGGTTTACTGGCTCGGCTAAGGCTGTGCAGGCTCGGCCCGCTCAGGACTGCCGATGGGGCTGGGTGACCCAGCTCGGCGCTGCCGCTCGGCAGGGCCACTTGGGGCCGGCCGCCGCTGCCCCCAGGCTCGCTCGCCCCAGCCCGGCGCTGCCCCGCGGTGGCAGGCAGAGACGGCACCCGCGGCGGCAGGAGGGGAAGGAGCCCCCCCACTCCCTCAGTGGCAGGCGGAGGCGAAGCCTGCCTGCTCCTGTGGCGGCAGGTGGGGGCGGGAGCCCCCCACTTCCCCTGGGCTGCGGGGATGGCTGCACAGAGCCCCCCACCTCCCCTCCCACCCCGTGCTGCTGGCACAGAGCCCGCCTGCACCGGCCGCGCAACAGAGTAACCAATTTGTAACAATAGCGCCATCCCGGGTTTTACTGGCAGGTGCTCAGCTCGGCATCACTTCCGGGGTTGGAAATTTCAGAAAATTTTTCACATATTAGCTGCTCCTGAGTGTAAGCCGCATTTCCGGGGTGGGAGCAAAATTTTAGTCAAAATGGTGTGGCTTATAATTGTGAAATTACTGTAATTGGCCATTACTGAGTTACTAAAAACATAAAATGAACTCTCTTTTCTAGATGTAAAAAAGCAATAGCACAGTGTCTCTTTGGAAGGTCTGAGTGCTGTAAAATACAGTACAAGTGGAGTCAGTTAAATGAATTTACTTATTAATTTACTTATAAACAGAATTTGCAAATAAATTGTTTCTTTCAGTACTTTGCACTTTAACCTAAAAGATGCTGATCACTCATAGTAGGATTAGATTTGCTAACATGAAACTGCATTGAAGTAGTGGCCTTGGATAAGACTTGTGTAAGTTACCTTTTTTCTGTACTGAATATTTTTTATGAAGAGGGAATTTTCCAATGTGACCTTTACAATTGTATTCCATCTATGTATTGATCCAGGGGCTAAAGATGACCTAGTAGACCTTAGAAGTGATATTTAGCTTGGAGTTGTTTTCCCTTGTCTGGGAAAAAAGGCATCCCTGAATTATATTTGCTTCACTGGCAGAGAGCTAAATCATGACTCTTCTGTAAAGTCTGAATAAACAAGCTTTATGAGGGGTTTTGCTAGGATTTGAAGGGATCGAAAGAAATCCCCTTTTGGGCTGCAGAACACTTGGGATGTAATTCATCTTAGCAACTTTTGCTGTCCAAAAACTAAGTGTCTGGTTAAGCAAGTCAGCTTGGCTCCCTGCATAGTTAATGGGGAGAAATGGTTTCCTCTTTTCTCTAAATAGGCATTTAAAATAGATGGGTTGAATTACCCTCTGGAGTTTCTGCACTCTCTTCATTAATTAGGGAGAGATTCATCAGTTCTAGCCTTAATGTCTAGAAGTTAGACTTCAAAATCTATGTATCAAAGTGGAAAAAGCATTTCCAAAGAATCTTGCATTTTCTTCTAATGTGGGCAGATGTGATCGGGCAAATAAATGTATGAAGGGAGTCTGAGGTGACAGATACCTAAGATGGGAGGTTAGTCTAGATAACTAAAATTAAAAGAGATTAATTTCTCTCTGGTTACTCAGACAGCAAGTTAGCCACAAGAACTGCAGGTCAGGTGTTTCTGTGCTCTGAGGAAAGTAGGGCTATGAATCCGTCCTGTTATAGATGTGCTGCTGATCTCCCATTGCCTTTTCTCCTGATTTTGTGTTAGGAAAAAGCTATATGGTACTTCAAAATATGTTTGAGAAGTGAAGTGCCTCTGCAGGATGTCTCTGCTTCAGAGCCTTCTGCACAGTGGAGGCTCTTGATTGTTATGCTTTGGATGCTTTCCACAGACCTTCTGCAGGTTTAGATGTCTAAAAAAGGTGGGGCTGTTGTTTGCAACAAGACTTTGTGAGTGAAAATACTACATTTACTATGTGCCAAGGAACGTCAGTTAAAATTATTTTTCCATGCAAAAGCAAGGATTAGGGAATCTAATGAACTGAGTCACGCAAGAGGTACATGGCTCCCCTTCTTAGAAAATGGTGTTATTCTGCATAATATTCTTCATACTTCTCTACCACTCAGTGATTTCCTTTTAAGCCACACTTAAAAACAAGCTTATCTTTAACAGCAGTCTGGATTTCAGTACAAGGGGATTTTTTGAGAAAAATTTCAGCTATTTACTATCAATGAGTCCTTGTTGCCTAGTTTGACTGCAAACCTATTTCTCTAGGCTTTGGTTTAATGAGTAAATTAGTGCAATGTCAAGTAGAATACAGATGTGCAGGATACCAGCTACTATCCTCTAATTGCCTGTGTGCATATGCTTGTTCTCTGACAGCATTGAGAGCAGTTCAACACTACTTATTCTACCCACATTGTCAGTATTATTAAGCAAACATATGGAAATACTGAAGAACAAATACTGAAGATGATTTTCTTCCCTCTCTTTTCTCTTTTTCCCTACTTCCTTCCTTTAATCCAGGGTCACACATGGAAAAGTGTTGGGCACAAAAAGAACAAACCTCTCTAATTGTCTCCAGGCAGTTGTTCATAGAAGAGGGACAGTTAGAAGTTGAACAGTAACAATGGAATAGGAAAAGTCAAACAAAAGATAAAACTGTAGTAATGAGCTTATGGTCTTCCACTTATATACCCTTTCTTACCCAGGCAACTGTAGTAAGATTACCCTAAAGTTTCTTAAGGTTATTCTTAAAAGTAATCCTGGTGATCATAAGACCATATTTTATTGGCTTTATTCTAGCTTTTTAAGTCCTGGACTTGATCTTTTCATTTTCATTTTCCATACATCTCTTTCCATGACTGCATCCATGACTCTTGAAACTATTCAATTGAAACCCAAGACAAGAAAGGAATGGAGACTAGCAGTTTATCGAAATCTCTGAAATAAAAATCAGTGTCTCTCAAAAGCTCAAGATAAGCCAAAATATTTAAAGATTGTGAAAATTTCCTAAAATTGTTTTTTTACTTGATTTCATTTGCTTCAGTAAGGTTTATCTTTTATTGTGTTCCTCAGAAACAAAGAGAATGAGTACTTGCCTCTTTCTTTCTGCTGTGAGAATTATCTCCAAATTGCCTCTAAAGAGCACGACTTGAGGACACGACTCTTAGAAAGAAAAATGCAATGCCAAGAGTTAGCCTTAATTCAATTCAGTTGATACTATGAAGCATTCATCTTTTTTAGAGAATCTTCAATGTACATATCTGTATTAGATTTCCTTCTTTGCTTGTACCCTGGTTGCTAAGGAGAATGAATGATAAACATATGCAGCATGCCCAATTAGCAGCACAAATGTAAGGATCAGGAAGATCAGGCTGAGAATTGTGCAGAACTCTCTGAGGCAGAAGAATTTGTTCTGCATTATGCTGAAGTGACAGGAGGTTTCAAGTTCTAAACCTCACAGTTGCAGTATTTATAAATAAATTTTCTCCAGGTGGTTTCTGTGTTATTTTAAAAATATTGGACAATAAGTATTTGCTATTTTTTCTATCTATTATTCTAACTTTTGTCTATCTATCAGACTTTTTTTGTGAATAAGCATCTGTCACTGACTGAGCCTTACATCATCCTTGTCCCATCAAATGGATGTTCAGCATATGGTAGAAGACTTAATTAGGCATAATTGTGGCATAATGGGGAGTTACAGAAACCACTGGAAAAGTGGTCACTGCTGCTACATACTCTAACTAGAAAAGAATAAAGAATGAAAAGAGTTGACATACTAGAAGAGGAAAGAAGGAAGAAAGGAAGAAATTATTATAAAAGCATAAATTGGGTTGTATCACATATTGTTGGTTTACAGGGGTGGTATTGCAGGGCTGAGGCAACAGCTACTGAACCATGAGACAGATCTGTGTCCATACTGACTGTTATATGTGCTTATTCAAGTGATTTTCCTTTTGCACTTCTGGATACACCTTTGTCATACTCAGATATGATGGAGAAGGAGGATAGAGAGAAGTAAAATGAAGAAGAAAATTTAGGAGAATTATAAGAAGTCTTTATCTGCTGCCAGGCTGAAAAAAAATTAAAGCAAGACTTCACATCTCCTAGATCTGACTTGAAAGTCAGATGTAATTTTATACTAGTTGTAGAAATTTTATCAAGATCAAACAAATTTCACACTAAACTAAGTGAACCTCTGTCTACATAGAGCAAATGACACACTTTTTAAAAAATTGTATGGTTATAAAACTTATAGAAAGTGAAGAAATTACATAAATACAAAAGTAGATGAATAAAAAAGTATTTGCATTATAAAACTTCCAGAGATACACTGTATAATTCATCAAAATAATTGGTTACAACAGCGTTGAATATTATAATGATCTACAGAGCACAAAGGATGGACTTCACATTTTAAAGAAGCTAAAGTCTTGAACAGAAAAATCAATTGATAGTAGAATTGAAGAAAAACTTGAGCCTTCTATGCTTAAATCTCAAAGTTTGAATGTTTTCCTTTTATTTACGAGCTGTGAACAGAAGTAGGACCTCTGCTCTTGAGTTCAGAAGAGAAGAAGAGTTAGCCATGGGATTTTTTCTGATTCTGGGAAAATATTGCAGGATGCAGATTGTTCAGAAATATTATTTTCCAAATAAGTTTTCTGTGTAAGAATTAAATAAATAAAAGAGAACATAGTAGTCTGGTTTTGAAGATAAGCTTAAATCTGAACCAACCAAACAAATACTGTTATTTGAAGTCTATGAACACAGCATATGAAATTATTAACTTGTGTTAGAAGAGTATTTATTTCTTGTTCACTTACTCTGAAATCTAACAACGCATGTTTCAACAATTGAAAACAGATAATTTGTTAAAGTGTCAGTCTAGCATCTCAGTCAACCCATCAACACTCCTTTAAGATGACTTCTCAGATGCAAACAGCACCTGAACTTGAGTCTCCAGTTTGCTGTTTTCTCAAAAGCAGGAGTTATACATGGAAAATAAGGCAGAAATTGCTATGCTATGCTATTGCTCCTTCTTTTTTAACTCCCGAGTTAAACTACTTTGTTAGCGGCAATGCTACTTCACATTGACTTACATAGGGCAGATTTAAGGCCTGCAGATTTCAACTGCACTTCTGAGACCCTATTTCCTTATTTTATCTTTGTCTGTCCTTGAGCTGAGAACAGAAGTTGCATGTATTTTGAGAACAGATTAGAAAATTACATGCCAGCCCATATACCAGTTACAGTATTAAAAAAAATAATAAAATAAAGAATATAAGAAAAAAAATCAGTTCCAATTTAAAAAAATAGATAAAAAAGTAAAAAGAAAAAGGTAATTAAAAATTAAATCAATATACTCTAGAAAGTCTATGCTGATTTTTTTCTGTCTCTAAATCACAATATTATATGACTGTGTGTAAAACAACAAAAGGAATTATAGACTTTATAATTCAATTTCAGGGAAACTTCAGGTATGCTTCAAATATGTTTCAAAACATATTTGAAGCAATAACAAAAACTGCAGATAAGGCACACAATCACCATAAGATTGCTACTTAAGATCATGGGATTTGTGAAGGAATTTAGCTTCTTATCTATAAAAGTACCTTTTCAAGGGTTAATAATGGCCTTCAAAAAGAATATGTTAAATTACGTTGTCACAGTCTAGGAAATATGTGTGTGCACAACTGGATGTATTAGAATTGTTAAGGTTGGAAAATACCTCCTAGGATCATCAAGTCCAACCACCAACCCAGCAATATCACCATGTTTACCACTAAGCCATGCCCTCAGGTCCAGTAAACACGTGTTTTGTGAACACTTAAAGGGATAATGATTCCTTGGCAATCTGTTCAAAGCTTGACAATTCTTTCCATGGAGTAATTTCTCTTGATACCTAATCTAAGCCTCCCCTGCTGCAACTTGGGACCATTTCCTTTTTTCCTGTCTCTTGTTACCTGGAAGAAGAGTCTGACCCCTCCTCTCCCCAGTCTGGCTCTTTCAGATGGCTGTAGGAAGCAATAAGGTCTACCCTGAGCCTGCCTTTTTTTCTGTCTAAACAACCCCAGCAACTCCTCCTAAGGACAAACTAAAGTTACTACAGAAGTGGCAGTAGAGGATACTGCTCAAGGAAATTGCATGGTTTTATTGCTGGAAAATGTTTCCAAGAAATCTTGGGAAATCATATTAACCAAGTGAAGCATAAGAAGAGATGGACCAGTACTAGGGTAAAATATATCAACCTGATAAGTGTTCAGCTGGTGAGATCTACTAGAGCTGTGATATGTGCTTAATTTTATGCAGAGTGAGTACTTTCTGGAAAGACAAACCAAGACAGTGCATATGTCTTTGTGAGACAGAATCCTGAATTTAAAGTATCACTGTGTTAGAACTTCGAAAGCATCGCCACTCATCAGATGTCAGTAAAATACTCATCAGCATCTTCTTGATTTGCTTCAAGTATATTCACTGCTCTAGACAGGCACTAATGATGGTAATGGGATGCTCTGTTGGTAGGAATAAATAAACCTGACAGAGAAATATGATAATGGAAATGGCCTATCAAAATGCTGTAGATCATGATAATCACTTTCACCTGAGAGCACTGTCAGTTAATAGATCTGTCTGTGTGTATCTACGTGACCCTAATTATTTTACCTTCTTGAGAAAGTGTCTGAAAAAACGCTTGATAAAATAGCTAGTGAGCAGATGTAGCTTTAGAGAGCAGTGAAGGACAAGTGAGTTTCATGTCTGAATAGCTTAGGTTATTGCTAGAGGGTGAAAATTTAGTTCATACAAGCCAATGAGGCTTTGTCGGCATGGCGTTCCAACCAGCTATTCACAGGTGGTGTGCTATTGTAACTGCACTCAAAATAGCACCGGCTTTTTTTAAAGCTATAATGGTAATTGAAGGTTTGGCAGTCAAATACTTCAGATAATTCCACTTTCAGCTTGGTGGAGTTAGTCAAGAGAAGTACAATACACTGAATCTCTGTCAACTGCACGGGAGCAGCTTTTGTGGCTGGGGATAGGCATTAAAAAATGAAAGCTATATGTAGCATAAGCATGTATCATTTAGAATATAATTTTACTTACTGAGTAGGACAGTGGCATCTGAGATTAGCTGGGGGTGCCTATGCTAGCAGAATATTACTAATAACATTTCTTAACATGGGTCCATGGTGCTGCTGAGGAAATTCAACATGGGTTCTTGACTCTAAGAATCTGTCTGACTTCTTTGGATGCTGTCTCATGAAGCTAGGTAAGAGGAATCATATCAAGTTGCTTGTTTGAAGCTGTGATATTGAAGTTTGCTTGGTTTTAAAAAAGCTGCTTGTGTCAAACAGATTGTGGAATGTAGTAGTTCATGTCTTTTTTCATCTACTCACATTTTTCCAGAATGTTGTTTTTATATTGCATTGGATGAACTTCAACTGCATTCAGATAGAAGTACATTAGAAAGATAGAATTTAATTTAGAATAGGGTTTTCCTCATTTTCATTCAGTTAGAATAGTAGGGTTTATATCTTTGGGAGCAAAACAGGGCCACAGAGATATAATTGTTTTCCCCCAGAGAATATAAGACACCACGTTTTGGTAAAGGTAGCCTTGTCATTCATTTTAGAAAGATTTTTCTAAAATAACTAAAAATTTTTGGTTTTGAAAGATACTTAAAGTCTGACTCTCTACACAGCTGAACATTGTCTAATAGTTTGTTTCAGTTCTAGGTATTGTTACCAAATTAGATTGTGTTAGTTTTGTGAACTGACTTTGAATTAGTGCAAATGAGCACATAATAATCAGGGCAGTGAGAATTCATGCTGTTGAAAAATGGGTTAGCTAGTGCTACAAATCTGCTTCCCAGGAAAATGGCCAAGTGGAACCTTCAGAAGCCCTTATTTTTGCATGCCTTCAATCAGGAGATGGAATAAACTTAAAGTGTGAATCAAATAATTTGTAGGTTAGTGAAAAATGTGAACAAATCTGTAGCTAGAAGCCAAAGCTAGTGGCTGAAATCTGAAAGATCATTTGAAATGAGCTCATTGTGGCTTCATTTCAAGCTTTGTTTTCTGAATATATTGCCCAAAGACAAACCTTGGGCAAAATGATAGGGTCACATAGATTTTGATCAAGAACTAAATTAAACCGGAATTAGGAAGTGTTTGACTAACTTCATTAGGTGAGGGAAAAGCCTAGCTTCAGACTGAAGGAAGTGGAAAACCTGGTGTGACTTCTGTTAGAAGGTATTGGCTTCTCCTATCCTGTACATACGTGTGGTTCAGGTCCAACAGCTTTGAAATTACTGATGTTGTGCTAGACCAGAAGTTAAGGACAAAGCAGGAAATTTGAGAATTAAGCTAAAATAAAATAAGAATTTAACTCTATATTCAGAGGGAGCCGTAAAAGAAGAAAAAGACATATCTCATATTTTTATCAGGAACATATAAGCATCAGAACAGAGGGGACAGAAAATGAACACCTGAATAACTTTAAAAAATCCTTAAAAATCCTAAAAGTATGTTTTCTTCAAATATGGTTCTCTACTAAAATACCCTTCATAATCTGGCATTTCCAAAACAGTAAGTGTTACTCTGGGAACCTTTGTGTTTTTTTCTCTGTGTAATACTCTTAAGAAGAAGCCTGTTTTCAAAAGGTTGAGCTCATCTTTGATAACCAATATAAACTACTCTTTAGGCATGTGATTTTGTCCAAATAGAGAAAATTTCATGCTTTGTTGAAAAATACTTTGGTTTCATTGTAGCTACTCTATACTCACCCATCAATTTTATGGTACCTGGATAATTTTCTGCTGTCATAGAGATAGACAGAAAAGATCCCAAGGCAGAATGTAGGTTGAACTTAGTCTTTTCTATAGTCTGCATAGGAAAAAAAAAAGGTTAAAAAATTATAAATATCATTATCTGTCCTATCATTATTCCTTCTAACAGCTTCTCTTGACTACTTTGATTACTCTGGGAAAAAAAAAAATTAGATGTCTTTTTTGAGTCTTTAGTGATTTTTGCATCGCTCAATTTAGCTCTCTAGTAGTCCAAAGGAATGGAAATTGAATTTCAGAATTCAGCCTCAGGCTCTTCCGGATGTATCAGCTTTTTGCTATTCGCTCATTCCAGCACCCATGAGTCAGGACACCAAATGTTCCCAGCGAGGCTGCTTCCAGTGCCTTGCTGAAGCTGCAAACAGTTAGTCACAGATGAAAGCAGCATGGATAAGTATCCATGTGGCATCAGGAAAAATACCATGGAGATATCTTTTTCAGCTGAATAACACCTGGCTGAGATATTTACAGCCATAAGCAGCCTCATTGAATGTGAAAATGGGAAGGAACTTTTCCACCACGAGGCACTGGGCAACAGGGCAATGTCAAGACATGGCAAGGGTTATCTGTGTGCAGAAGCTGGGCTGAATTACTGTAGAGTGGAGAGAAATATTAAACCATTTGTATATTCATTCCACTTTCAAATTATGAGAAGCTGTTGGATTTCCTTAAATCAAAGTATGATTTATATAATTACTGCATTATGATTATCTTTATTAAAGCACTCAACATTCTGTAATGGTTTCTGCAAATAAAAGGGAAACTAAACAGGATTTTTTTTTTTTGTTTTGTTTTAAGGGAACTGAACTGCTTCATTCAATATTTAAATGAATTCACTCATTGTTTGGCATTCTCTGTCTCAAGATTATGCCTGAATGGAAGATTATTCATTCTGATTTTTTTTCAATTTCATTGAAACTTCTTGTAAACATAATCTGTAATACAAAATCCGTTAAGACCCAAGATGCAAGGACTCATAGACAGAAAAAAAATCCCAAACAAAATCCAACCCATTCTAATTATTGATTTAATTAAATTATGCTTGTGGTGGTTTTATTTGTTTGGTTGATTGGTTTTCTTCAATTTCTTTAATAGAAACATGGAAAATATTTAGTTTTGTCAGCTTTAAAAAACCCAATTGCCACATTTATCTTGCTATCTAGGCAAAGTAATTTATCATTTAAAACCATATGCCATAAGCATTTGTTAAATCTGTGTATGAATGATGTTCAAGCCAACAAAAGAAATGAAGCAGAGAAAGAAAGAAAAGCAATAATTTTTTAGACCAGTCAATAGTAGAGCTCATATCATTATGTATGCATTACTTCTGTACAGGTAGTCCATGTTACAACTGCTTTGGCAGAGAATTAAGAAATGAAGACATGATGTTACTTAGAAAGATTAATTGGCAATATCACATTTATAACTCATTTTAAACCCAGCTGTGTCTCATGAGTTAGTCAGTATTTTATATTTCTGAACTGGTCTGTAAACAAGAGTTTTGCTCATTACGGGGAGTGTTCAGGATGTAATTATAATTTTCTCTCTATTTGGCTCAAGAGTGGTCTTATTCAGGATGCTTAAGAAGACTGAAGTCCTCTACTCTGCATAAGTACCACCTAATCCATTATGTGTTTTCCCTCATCATGGAAGGCAGTTGCACTTACTGAGTCTGTACAGAATGGTTTATTCCTCCATACATTATTGAGTTGAAGAACGTGTCCATCCTGTCCCACATTTTATGTTGAAAGAAAATAAAATGTCAGAGTGTCAGATTGTGTGTTATAACCTACAGTGATAGATGTTTACTTGGTGAAGACCCAGAAAGCAATCTAGCAGCTCTCATCCTGGAAACTGAAAAGAGTTGCAAGACCGTATAACGTACCAGACAGCTGAAATCAAGGATGAATCTAACCATGTTTGTGTAGAAGAGAGCTAGAACTAGGCACACTCCAGAATCTGGTATGTTAAGAGGAAAATTTGACTGAGGCATGACCAAAACTCTTTATCTTTGGCATGCCAGGACAGTTTGTGTCTCTGGCAAGGGAATTCTAGATCCAAAATTAATGCCCAGAGTTTGATGGCACATGGCGTCCTTTCTTCAGAAAGAAGGCTACTCTTCATTCAGGAAGCAGATTCTTATGATTTAATCATCAAGGTAAAGATTTTTATGCATGAGTATTTCTTAGTCCCTCTGTTAGTTCTAGACTACAATGCAAGCAGAAAGACAAAATTTCTTCACCAACATGACAATGGGCCAAGAGATGCTTTACCCTGACATCTGTGTTTCTCGGTTTTGATTTGGACTTCCTTCTGGACCCTCTTCTTTTGATTTTATTATTTTTTATTATAATTTTTGATATAATAATATATATTCTGTTTTGGCTCTACTGTGTTCTGTAGCATAATACTTGTCTAATTGGAAAACAATAACCATAAGTTGAACCTCTTCAAAGTTCCATGAAGTTCAGCACCAGTCTCCATTTTCTCAGAAAGTCCTATCACCAGAAGGCTATCATGTTGTAAAGGGGTAGCAGGATCTTAGTATCTTTTGACTGAGTTCTGAGGAATACTGCAAATTAATTTTGATATGTACTAAACTAGTAAAACAAGTTGTTTGGAGTTCCTGCATGGATGACTGCTTTCAGGAATATGTGAAATTTATTGAGTTTATGTAACAGCACAACGCCAGACAAATAGAGAAGTTCCCCTTAAAACTCAAGAGTTTTAGTTTTTGCAGTCCTCACAAGGCATTCTTGAATTAGTTTTCTGAACAGATTGCAGTGAACTTGAAGCCTGGACTACCCTTTCCACTGAGAGGTTGAGAGTGGTTAAAGATTATTGTTTTATAAATTACAATAAAGTTCTGTAAAATAGTAGTCTGACACCCAGTAATTTTAATCTTAAATCCATTTGAAAGCATTCCGTTCTATAAAAGGCAAAGCTGATTGATTTTCCCTAATTAATTATTTTTCATTTATTTAGTTGACAATTCATAATAAAATAACTGTTTTTTATTTATATAAATATTATTTTTGTTATTCATACAGTAATTTAATAAATAATTTTTTTGTCTTAATTCTGAATTTAAGACTGTGTTTCTTTAGTTTACTGTAGTATGTTTCTAGATGTCAAGTCAAGCTCTTTTCAACAAGTAATATTAAAGAATCTTTCAAGATTTCAATAGATGTTAAACCTCACTGATTTAATGGCCTGACAAAATATCTCTTATGAATAGAGAGAGGAGACTTGTGAGATATCTGAAACAACTTTGTATTTTCACTGGACAAGAAGTTAAGAGCAAAAGTGATGTTAATTTACCACTTGTATTCATCAGACTTTAGAAGACATCCAACTGTGAGAATAAAAACAAATGTATACATGTTCTCTCTGAGCTTCATAATGACTTAAAATAGGAAACATACTTTTTTGTGAGAACAGCAATCATCCTGAATACTTTATGTGTTTTACAATATATTTTTAGTTGTCAAACTGGACAATTAGAAAACTCACTGATGTCCTCTGGCCAATGTAAACATCTGTTATGTTAATTATTAATCTGAACTTTAAAGTCAGTGGAAGTAAAACAGTAACAGGAAGGTAGGATTTATCAGATCTGTGACAGGTTATTAAATAGGACTTTACGTCTTGTTTTATTAAAATGATTGTAAAGGTAATCTAAGTGTGTGGCATAAATGCAGACATCAGCTGTTGACATCCAAAAATATATTAGACTAATCCTTCTGAAAAAGGCTTTTTTCTTTTTTTTTTCCTTCCAGTTTTCACTTTACTACAATGGACATGGGACTTGGATTTTGCAAATATTTCATTATTTTAGTTCTGAGCCAGATTGCTTTCTGAAATTAAACTCTTGATCATTCCTGTTTTTGAGCTTTGGTTCACCCTACTCAGTGTCCTCAGAGCATGTGAATCAGACATTTTTGGGATGAAATTCAACTAGAAGCTGGGCTTCACCTGCTTACAGGCATTCGGTCTGTAAAACCAAGCCTAGACATACTCTGAAATCTTTGTCCCCCAAAACATAAATGCAACATGCATCAGAACATCATGCAAAGGCTTCAATCCATAAATTCCCAATATTGAGTTGCACTTCTTATTACTAGAGAAAACATCAAACATCACTTCTTGTTGATAATACAGACACCTCACATAGTGCAGATAGCTGATAAAGGCAAAAGGAGGTGATAGTAATATGCTGGTGAAAATAAACCAAATTCTGCAATTTTTGTTATGTCACTGCATAACTGTGTCAAAAAGAGAGTCAGGGCAAGAAGACAAGGTGAGTTGGCAAAACAAATATGCAAACTAAAAAGAAAACACTTTTAATATTTCCTTTTTTCAAAAACCAAAACAACTACATATCTAACATTCAGTTTTGGTATTTTTTTGCTGAATATTTTGTACAAAATTAAACTGGTTTTAAAATTTAATCTGATACCTAAAAACTTTGACCCTGAAAGTGCTCACTAGATTAGTGCTCGTTATGTTAGCAATTAGGGGTTTTTTTTCCCAAACAGTGTGAAAAGTATCAATTAAATTTGCTTCATCAGAAATTTATGAAGGGACTGATCCTCTTGTTGAAAGAGAAGTAGAGAGAGAGCAGTACAAATAAAATAGAATTTTAGAGGTTGATTTCCACAAATCATATTTATGAGTAATGTATAACATACATATATTCTGAAGCTGGTGGCGCCACATTTTGAACTAGGGTTTTTGCAGTCCTTTTTAGAAAGCTGGGTATGAGTAAGACATAAAGGAAATTAGAACAGAATAAAAACCTGCTTAAATTAGCAAAATTGCTCAAAACTCAATTAGGTTTCAAAGCTGTTAAGTAGTCCTGTGCTTAAAAATTGGTTGTCAAGGTTAGGAATTTGGGTAGAGACATGAAAACTGTGCTTTTGGTGGGCAGAATTCAGTTGAGAGCACTCCTCACCACTTGAGTCTTGCATCTGTTTTGATTAGAACAGATCTCTGCCTGGTGCCTGGGCTCAGCCTCCTACAGATACCCTCCTTAAACCAGAGAGACCTAGCAGCTTTTGTTACCTGTAAGCTCACTTCCTCTGGAGATCTGTGATGACTCAAGTAGACTTTCAATTCCAATCCAGTTTTTTTTCTTCCACCCACAAGCTGCAAAAATGTGAAGCAGACCAGATAAAATTTAACAAGAGACCAAGTTATAAATTTCTTTAATTTAGCTAAATTTCTTTATGATTTCCTTTGTGCTTTAATTTGGAACAGATAGTCTGCTTCATACAGTCCATGTATGTGATTATGTCTGCTTTGTGTTTTAGTTCAGGTCTATGCCAGCACAAAAACAAATAATAAAGAAAATACAAACAAAACCTAACTCACTCCAGGGAGTGTATTAGTTTTGAATCAGAAAATGACTGGAAAGCCATAGCTCCTTAGCAGCACAGTTTATAGGGTTTATACCTGAAAATAAGTCAAAAGTGGGCAGAGCATTCACTGCACATTGATGGGATACTGATGTTGGAAACCAGTGAGTTACCTTTCTCCTTCAGAGAAGCTGATGGAATTTTGGAGGCAGCTGATGGAGGCAGCTTCCATTTTCATCCCCAGTGTGTTCTCCCCAAAAGCAGTTATCTGTTGGAAATATCCCATCAGCTAGGTCTCAGCAGCAAGCACTAGCTTTTGAAGACACATGGGATTGACCAGAATGCTTTTTGAATTCTCAGGTTTAAGCGTACTTCTTTTGGGTCCATTTTTGTATAATGATCCAGCTGACTATGTTTGAAGAGTTTTTATCTATTGAGAAGAATATTGATGAAGAAATGAGAAAAGGGACTTTGAAGGAAAACAGGTACAGTAAAACCTGTCAAATAACATTAATGCAGTAAGATTTCCTGTATTACATTACTTTTATTTAATATTCTTATATAACTACAAAAGTAAATCCCCTGAAAATTGTATTCCCACTGACAGCTTCCCTGCTATTTTATGGTGCATCCTCTATAGTTAATGGTCTATCACAGCTTCCACTGTAAGTTTTGATTTGTCAAGTCTTTATTGTAGCAACAAAATTGTTAGAAAGGAGTTTCATTCTGTGAGAGACTGAAAAATGAATTTTAGTTTAAATTGATTTAGCCATCTCTAAATTAGAGGAAAGAGGGCTTGGGTTTTTCTTTCATTTTTCATGTTTTATCTATCTTTTTCTTTAATAGGCCAATTTATTTCCTATTGTAAACTGGAATAGTTGTTCTGAAGTAAAAAAAAGAGATCTAGAAGTTTGGCTTCTGGTTAGAATGTCTGTCTCCCAAATCACACAAGAATCTTTTTTCCTGCTTTCAATGCACTGCAGATCTGAGTCTACAGATATGTACATGGGCAATTTTTCAAAATATACGTAACAGTGGGAGAAATTTATAATGTGTGAAGGAGATATACAGATGCTATGCATGGTAAGACCCTCGACCAGTTCCTGAATTACTGATTTTGTGTCATATATGCATTACTATTTGCTCTTCAATTTACATCTGCAGCACCTAAAAGTTGCTAGAAGTCTTTACTACTTTTTCAAATCTAAATACCTATTATTTAAGAAATTGGCTCTTTTCCTACCTGCACGGACTAAAAGTACAATAAAAAGACCAGGTGTTGTTCTGAATCCCTCGTGCTTGTGCTACACAGAGTAGACACAGAGCTCTATCCTGGGCACCCTGATATACAATGTCAGGCTCCAACTTAGTTGAAACTGTTGCAAGTAGTGCTGAGGAAAAATTATAGCACATCATTTGCTAAAATAACATCCATAGGAAAATAATTTTATGCATAAAAAGTATAAAAAAATGGCATGTGTGACCATATGACTCCTGTTCTTCTGGACAAAGAAAGACCATGTGACCAATGCTACAGTATGACAAATGCAATTTTTTTCAACCAATTGAATAGTATATGCTTGAACTGCTTCTTTTGCAACTATAAATCCATAATTTAGAAACAGCCATTGAATATCTGTTACATATAAATTATTTCTATGCTTCAAAAAGGTACAAATTCTAATTTTTTCTTCATGAAGGTTAAATAATTGATTTTTCCATGTACACGACTTGTGCTATAATTGTAAAGAACATCAAATGGATAGGCAGATTCAATGCTCATATTCAGTGCTAGAAATTAAAATAATGGTATAGGTAAATTATTCACCAAATATGAAAATATCTGTCTGTGAAATTCATAACTTCCTCATTTGTTTCTTTAATACAGAGGAGTCTGATGGAGGTCTGTTTTCCTTTGAAGTCCTCCTTCAAATTGTGGGGCACTCTCATAAAGAG
This sequence comes from Catharus ustulatus, assembly GCF_009819885.2. Lineage (NCBI taxonomy): Eukaryota > Metazoa > Chordata > Aves > Passeriformes > Turdidae > Catharus > Catharus ustulatus. The sequence continues at coordinate 88,660,401 of NC_046222.1, read as the reverse complement.
GGTTCCACAAGATGCAATGACCATTAGCAACTAATTTTTGCAAATGTTACTGCCCCTCAGACTGATGAGATACAGTGACCTTCTGAATGGTGGAAGAAAAAACATTATTTCAACCTGTTCTATGAACACTTTTCAAAGAAGTGATTTTTTTTTTTTTTGTGCTTACCCCAGTTTGACTTTAACATCTGTGTCAGAGTCTTATGAAAATATTCAGCAGTGTTTTCCAAGTGTATTATGAGAACCTCTATCTAATGACGTAGAGCAAAACGTCAAAAAAATAAAAGCAACCCAAAAAAACAGTAAGTGAAGACTTACAGTAATTTCATGACTATAAGGTGCACCTTTTGACTAAAATTTTCCCCCGAACCTGGAAGTGCACCTTATAGTCTGGTGCGCCTTATATAATGGACGAAGTTCGGAAATTAGCAAACCTGGAAGTGAGAGCTGCGAGCCGCGCGGGGAGCCGGCAGGGCCACGGGTGCCAGGTGGAGGCGGGGAGGAACCCTGGCAGGCATGCCCTGGCCCCATGGAGGTGGGGAGGAGTCCCGGCAGGCTTGCCCATCCCCGTGGAGGGGACACGGAGGGGTGGGCAGCAGAGCCCAGCCCCGGGGAGGGGGCACGCAGGAACGGCAGGCAGAGCCCGGCCCCGTGCAGGCAGGGAGGAGCCCCTGAAGGCTTGCCCCGGCCCCGTGGAGGGGACACAGAGGGGCAGTGGGCATGCCCCGGCCCCGCTGGGTACAGGCGGGCCCGGGGGCCAATGGCTGCCGGATTGAGGCGGGGCCTCATCCAGCAACTGCACGGGGGGAGCTGGGGTCCGGTGCGCCTTATCTGATCTATAAAGTTGCGAATTTTGCCGACTCCCGGGGGGTGCGCCTTATAGTCCAGTGCGCCTTATGGTCGTGAAATTACTGTACATATATTTGTCTATGTATAGAATGCAGATAGTTTTCTCAAACATGTGTATGTATATAAAGTAATTAGATTCTATTTGATAGCATTCTTTCATTTCCAAGCATCATTATTGATCTTCGTTGTATTTTGTCATCTAGAGTGCTGCTTATGGTCTAACAGTACTGGAATTTTATTCTAAAAGTTTACTTTTTTATTGCAGAAAATGCGTAGCGACAGGCAGTTGCAATACAACTAAGCTTCCAAAAGTGTCTTCTGACAACTTCCTCTTGAAGTAGCCCACTGCATTAGGTTTTTGCCTGTCCTTCCCCTTCTTTTAGGACAACAGTCTGAGGAAAGCAATTACCCGGCTGTGAAACATATTTATTGAACAGCAGGATCTGGCTCAGTGGCTTGCTCCTTATATCTACAGAACTATTCAACATATGATGGCAAGAGGGAAAATAGTCACCCTTTAGCATCTACCTTTGCTAGTTAAACTGTTGATTATATTTACAGTGTTTTTCAGGAAGGTAGTACATAGTTTATGATTTACATTAATTTTATCTTCCTGTGCCTATTTGATGTTAAACCCCCAGTCTATACATTAGTTAAATGTCTGTATGCATATATATGCTTGCAAAAGGGAGGAAAAAAATCATTTTCAAAAGCACAAATATATATTAAAATGTATTTACATAATGAGGTACCTTTTGCTTTAAGTTCAGACAAGACCTGGGGGCTTTATTTGTTGACAAGAAAACAGTTAATTGATTTGCTTCTTCTGCTGATGGGTTGATAGACAGGGATTTTCTGCTGGTAAGCTCAGAGGGGAAGATGAGTGTTTTTTGTTTTGTTTACATTTGTTTACCTTTTTCTGGAATAAAAATGGAAAACCCACCTTTTCACCAGAAGATGTCATCTCTAGCAGCAAAATATGTTCTTTTTCTTGCTTTTAAAATGCAGAGATTGGTGAAGGATTCATTCTCTCCAAAGTTCAGGTGAAGGGTACATGCCTGGTTATAAGGGCACAGTTAACCCTGCAGGTGGTTGTATCCAAAGCACTTAGAGTTTTCCAACCTGTGTAGTGGAATTACTGGATAGAAGTCTGCTGAGTGTAAGTAAATACATCCTGATACTTTTGTTTGTAGAATAATTTTATTTCCAAATAATTTCTAGATTAGACCTTAAAAACAGCAGGTTGCCAATCAAACACACTACTGGATAAGGAAGGTTAAAAAGCTGTCTGTGATCAGTAAGTGAATATTTTTAGGAGGTGTAGAGAACCAACCTTATTATTTTCTTCCATTTGTGTTCATAGTATATTATGAAATAGTTTATAAATGAAATATTTTGCTCAATATTTTGCAATTATCTCTTTTCAAAAGAGTAATCCAAAGGACATGTATTGTGGGTGGAAAGGGAGTTGCTTTTTCACTGCCCATGTTCTTCTGCCTGGCCTCTAACCTGGATGTAACTATAGTGGCCTGAGGAAAAGCTTGCATCCGCCAGAAGTGTGACTTTTCCCAACTACCTGAGATGATCTAATGGAAAATATTGATTTTGCCTAAAAAGCTCACATTCATTTAATCACAAATATTTACATCAGATGCTCTCTTATTCATTCCTAACGGGCTCTCAGCTTGGAGCACAGAGCCTCTTTGTTATTCACAGTTGGCACCTGCCAGAGCAGAGTTGTGCACAGTCACCTGCTTTGCTCACAGTTCCCAGCAAGCATGGCTGCACTGGTGCCTTCTCCCTGCCTTTATCTAGGGGAAAAAAAACCTCACGTGTCATGCATCTTAGCCTGTTTTGGGTTTTTTGTAAAAGATTTTGCATCTGCATGCTAAACAGCAGGACACCTTAAATCCTGGTCAGTGCCTGGCACTGCTTGGACTACCTCCCTCCCTCTCGTCCCTTACACATTAAAGAACCTGTTTTGCTCTGCTGGGGAAGAAAACAAGGAGCAGCCTCCACAGAAGAATATTTAATTAAGGATGTTCAAGGCTGTTGGAAGTACTCAGGCACCCCTGAAGTTTGAAAAATCAGAAATTCAGACACATCCTCTCACCTTTATGGGTCTGGAAGTCTGATTTTCAGCAGTATTCAGGCTGGACGTGCTTTGCACATGAAAAAAAGATTCCCATCTAATTTTCTTACGTGCAGTTTCTGTTTTCATTAGCCATAATTTTAGCTGACTATAGTCAAACCACCAGAACACCTGTCATTACTGTAGTGGTGAGATTTCTCCCACTTCATTTACTTTGCCAATTCCAAAAGTGTTTGCCATTAAAATAATCTACATTTTCCTTTCCTTGTCTTCCTTAATTTCTGTTTTTCTGAATAAGTTGACACAATAAGTATCCAACATACTTCTGTTCATGTGCATGTTCCTACTGATGTGTTGGATACCTCTTTTTGCTTAACCTGGTAATATATCTGGAGTTAGAAGCGGAGATTCTCAAATATTGTCAGTGCTTAAACCTAAATTTATCTTCATTCACATTTACAGCATTTTCTCTTGAGTTTTTTTTCCAGCTCTCCTTGTGTGATACTCACTGTCATATAAAACCTGATATTAGTTTGGTGTGCTTGCCTGGTTTCCTTAGAAACCTTTCTGAATTATTTCCTGTAAAGGAAATTATCATCCCACGTTTAGGAAGGTACAGTTACAACTGAATAATGTTTTGACAGAATTATCAAAATTAAATTCCACACCTTACTTGAGCACCACATCTGAATTAGCCTAATTTGTATTTTCAAACCCTAAATGCCTTCTCTCCAATACTGAGCTGGAGATCAATGTCCATCATGTTTAGAAAGGCATCTGATGAAGAAAGGTCATAGCTAATCTAGACACTGAAGCATTACGTGCAATAATTTCATTTGAAAAATCTGATTGTTTTAGAGACTTTTTTAGTGTCAAACCAGACTTTTGAATCAGACTCAGGAAATTATATTACACCAGCAGTAAATTTTGCTACCAGCCTATTTTTCAGTAGCATACAATGTGCCAAAATTGTGTCTGTCTCTGATTGGTCTCTAGTGCAGTGTGAGGAATAACTTGGGGATGTTAAGGCTCTGATTTGTCATCAACAGGTACATTTGCAGTGACTGACATTCCTTTGAGACTTCAGATGCTATGGGTCATGCAAAGAATTCAAACGTGAAGCAGAACCATTTTTTTTATTCCTGCTTGCTTATAAGCATTTGTAGCAGATTTATCCACCTTGCTTTGCTACTGCTTTTGCACCCCTGTGTGTGTGTGCGCCTTGTGCTACAGCTTTACTGGCACCATGATGTTACAGGTCTAGCAGTAACTGCTTGTTCTTAATTTGCTTGCAGAAATGTAAACAACATTTTTTAAAGCCTTAGATATACTTTTATTATTAAAGCAAATGAGGCATTATATGTATTGAGATAAATAACACTATATAACAATATTGTAAATGATAAATTGGATGTCATTTGTTGCAATTGCCCTCAGCCATGAACTCTACTTAAAATAACCCAATCTATTACAAGTCTTTCAAAATTAACAGTGATCTCGAAGGCACTACTTTCCAGAAGACTAGCATACATATTTTTATCCACTTTTATTAAATGTTTATTATGAAAAGTAATGTTCCTGGATTTTCTACAGAAAATTAAATGAGCTGACCATTTCTGGTTTCAGATAAAATCTTAAACTATTTGTCATATTCATGTATGATTGCTCCCTTTTTTTCTTTTTTCTTTTTTTTTTTTCACTCCTGCACATTTTATTTAGAAGGAAAATGCACAAATGATGTGGGTTCATGTATCTATAAGCTGGAGGCTGAAGCTTGCTTTTGTATTGTGTGCCCCTTGTGGCCAAAACATATGAGACTAAAATATTGTGGTTCATTGCTTTCTCCTTCCTAATATAAACTATTATTCTTTTCCTGTGCTGTTAATTGATTCTTTCCTTTAGTTGCAAAATTTTTGCTCTGCCATTTTATGAGTGTTCTGTTGAAACTCAAGATTTACATCTCTGTCAAACATTGGATTCTATGATAGATGTTAACATACCTGTCGATGCAAGAAATACATAGGTCTCTTGTAGAAAGCTATGTATCAGAACAATCCTGCCCCTACCAAGTATAACAGTGCATCATAAATAATAAATAATGTGTACGTATATATGCTGTGATATATTAAAAACATATACAGGTAGAACCTTACATGTTAAATACTTAAGTGTATGGTTGGTAGAAGACTGATACAGTGTGGTGATGTGGTTAATTAATTTGAGGCTTTTACATGCTATAGTACAAAACTCTCAGGATAGAAGCTAGAGCTGCTGAGCAATGAAACTTGCATGGATGCAGCATTTTCCACTGCTCAGTTTGCTGCTGCTAATTTTTAAAATCTACTCAGTGCTTAGACTTGCAATCTGCTGGCTGACATGGAATTGTACCATAGAATTATAGAATCATTTAATGTTTTGGGTTGGAAGGTCTAAATCAGGTTGTCAAAGCCCCATAAAACCTGGCCTTAAACATTTTCAGGGTTGAGGCAGCCACAGCTTGCCCAGGCAGTGTGTCTGTTCCTCATTACCTTCTCAGTGAAGAATTTCTCCCTTGTACCTATACTAAATGTACTGTCTTTCAGTTTAAAGCCATTCCCCTTTGTCCTGTTGCTACATGTGCTTGTAATATGCCTCTCTCCAAGTTTCTTGGTGGCTCCCTTTAGATGCTGCTCTGAGGAAGGAAACCTGCTCTCAAGTCTCCCCGAGGTCTTCTCTGCTCCAGGCTGAACAACCCCAACTCCTCATCCTGTCCTCACAGGAGGCTGAGAGGGCCTCATTGAGGGCTGTAGCCCTCTGATCATCTTGGCCTCCACTGGACTTGCTCCAGCAGATCCCTGTCCTTGTGCTGAGGGCTGCAGAGCTGGTTGCAATACTCTGTGTGCAAGTGCATATTGCTGGTACATGTTGAGTTTTTTGTCAATCAACACCAAATAGTCATAGGACTATTGCAAAATTAATTAGTATTCTGCCATATCACTCTGATTTGTATTTGTGAACATAAAGTAGATTATGTGGTCAAAATAGCTAAGCCCTATCCACTAGAATTCTGATATTTCAAGTAGGGATGGGATTTAAACAGATTGCTTTTAAACCCATTCCAAGAGAAGTGGTTTGGATTTTGCACACATTAAATTGAAGTGTTGCAATGCAAACTGTACCTTCTGTACAGATGAGATTAAAATCCAGGCCACTAGCAGCTCTATCTTCATAAAGATAACTGATCTGGTGTCAAATGGGATTATTGAACCAAAACTGAAAAATTTAGAGTGTTCTTGAGATTCCAAAGGGAGATTCTCTCTTGATGGATGATCTAAGTTGAGGAGATATCATGCATAACACCATTTTGATCCATCCCTTTGCTAGCATACACTTTCATAAATGCTTTTGCATCTAACTCAACAATAACTGATCCATAATATTCTATAAAATCTGCAAACATAAAGAGATATTTAGCAGGTTTTATAGATTATTTAATAAAGTAAATTTTTAAAAATCTGAAATTTTTTGCTAATGGTTATTTTCCTTTTAAAAACCAAAAAGCTTCTCAAATTTCATAATAAAAGATCCTATTTTAAGGGCAGAGATATAGCATAATAAAATTTTAAAGAATGTTAAAGTAAAGAATATTTTTAACACTATTTGCAATATAAAATAGGAAATGCATTATTTACATTTATGGATATAAAGCTTTTATTCTAGACACTGTCCAAAAGATTAATCTATAGCTTGACCTTTCACTATGAGTAATAGGCAGATTCTTGAATCCTTAATATAATATATCTGCATTATAGTTTAATGTAAATTATAGTAAAGTGCTTTTTCACAATAAAATAAGGAAATGCAGTGCCATTAAGTGGTTATGTTTTGTTGTGTTTTGCTGTGCTGTTGTGAACTGTGTGCTGGTCTGAACTGTAAAAGACAAAATTGTTAATGATTAGGATCATCAAATGCAAGACTTTCATCTATAAAGAAGATTCCACTTAGTGATTTTCACATCACAGTGGTAATAACTGTAACTCTAGCTGGCCTCTTTCTGAGGTGTTTCAGGCAGTTAATGAAGCTTGAGCATTAGTTCTTTGAGAAAAGTTTCTTAAGTGTTTTGGTAAATCTAGAGATGAATTTCATTTTTCTTTTTTGAGACAAAATGTCTGGTGTTTGCAAAACCTGTCTATCTTAAGTAGTATAGTGGATGCACAGTAGTTCAACAGACAAATGCAGTACTCTGAGGAAGAATTTCTGCACATTTTTGTATCTCTAAAGGAACAGTTTTCAATGTTTTACTTCATTGATCTGCCTCAGGTCCTGTTACACCAGGGTGGGAAGCCAAAAAAATTAATTGGAACAGTGGGTCTGTTAGCTTTACTGCTGATAACAATTGATAGACAACAACAACCACCTCTACACTCACCCTTTCATTAAGTTCACATTAGCACACCCCAGGTTCTGAACTAAAACAGTGTGTAAACACACGTGGAAAAACTGCCATATGCTGTCAATTTTAGAACTCTTTTCATTTGCTCTGTTTGAACAGTGTAGCCAAAGAACTGTTTTGCCTAGTATAGCGCTGGGAGGGAGACCAAGATGTCAGGTTAGTTAGCTAGTCACACGCATTGCTCATCTCCTAAGTGTTCATCTGGCCCAAGAGCTGATGTCTTCCCAGAAAACTGTCATGGCAGGCCATGGCAGGCTGCTGCTGCATTGCTGTCCATCAGCCTGCTGCTACCCATGTTGTGTCATTAAAAATCGCTCTCTCAAAGATGCTTGCATGGCACTGCACAAGCTCCTGGCATGTTTCAAACTCTTCCATCCTTGTATTTGGATTACTTATTATGTAGGGTTTATGTTTATAAAAATTATAAGAAAAAGAAAAAAGACAAGCTTTGTGAGCAAGAAAAGATTAGCTGCTAGATGAGGTGTATGTAATTTTCATAGAAACACAGAATCACAAGATGGTTTGAGTTGGAAGGGATCAAAAAGACCATTTAGTCCAATCCCCTTGCAGTAGACAGGAAACCTTCCCCTAAACCAGGTTGCTCAAAACCCCAATCCAGCCTGACCTTGAACACTTCCAGGACTGGGGCATTCACAGCTTCTCTGGGCAACCTATTCCAAATTGTCTGTTTGTTAGATCAATTTTGTGTGTGTGATCTATCAAGTTTGGATTTTTTGGCTGTAATTTTTTATGTTTTTGTTTGTTTTGTTGTGTTTGTTTTTGTTTTGGGTTTTTTTTGTTGTTGTTTTGTAGGTTTTTTTTTGTTTTGGGTTTTTTTTTGTATTTTGTTTGATTAGTTTTTGCAGCAGCTCTGTGTAGAGTAGAAGAGATATTTCAAGTACATGTGAAATCCTGTAGATGAAGATTACTGCTTTCATCAAGGCTATACACAGATGCTTGCAATTCAGAATGCAAACTGGGAGAAGACTGTGTTAGTTATAATTATTGATAAGTAATCTAGAGGGGGAAAGAAAGGCAGGAAAATATATTTTTAAAGTACTGTCAGCTTTTTAAGATTAAATGGAAATTTTCCCAAGTGAAAAATGACATGAAATGGCAATTCAAATACCCTTTTCGTTTACTGAGATACTTTAAGGCCTTTACCACCTGCTGAGTGCCTGGAAGGACGAATAAGCATCGGAGTGACAGGTTTCACACTGGTATGTCATAGATTTGCACAGCAGGACAGAGTGGTTTCCGACACTATTGGCTGATCTGTTTTTCAAATAGAAGTCTGCGTTTCAAATTTTGAAAGAAAAAGGATCTTTTCATCTTTGTGGTTCAGAAAAGAAATTACAGTAATTTCATGACCATAAGGTGCACTGGACTATAAGGCACACACCCCAGGAGCTGGCAAAATTCGCAACTTTGTAGATCAGATAAGGCGCACTGGACTATAGGGCGCACTTTTTTCTTGCAGTGAGGCTCCGCCCCCAGCTCCCTCCGCGCGGTTGCTGGCCGAGGCTCCGCCCCAACCCGGCAGCCATTGGCCCCCGGGCCCGCCTGTACCCGGCAGGGTCGGGGCACGCCCGCTGCCCCTCTGTGCCGCCTCTCCGGGGCTGGGGGGTTCCTCTGGAGGGGCAGCTCCGCCTCCACAGGGCCGGGGCGTGCCTGCCACCACTCCGCTCTGCCTCTACCTGGCAGCCATGGCCCTGCCGGCTCCCCCTGCAGCTCGCAGCTGTCACTTCTGGGTAGGCAAATTTTTTGAACTTTGTCCATCAGATAAGGGGCACCGGACTATAAGGCGCACTTCTGGGTTCTGGGGAAAATTTTAGTCAAAAAGAGTGCGCCTTATAGTCATGAAATTACTGTAATTTTTTATGTAATCTTTCCTGAAAACTATGAAGATTCTCCAAATACAGAACATTAAAGGAACTATACACTAGACAATAACCTGAAGAAAGGAATGTAATTTAGGAGCTTAAACCCACAAGAAGAATATATGCATTTATATTTGTGAAAATTACCAGAAACCATGATTCTGTTTAAATTGCCTCCTTTAAAACTGTTCTTTTGTAAGACCAATACAGATACCAGTTGGTGGAAAAAAAAGGCAAAAGGCACAAAGTAAATCATGTTGTAATTCAATTACACTGGGCCAAGGTAGGGTTCCCATGGTGGCAGCCAGATGCAATATGTGTTGAGACATTGGAATAATTCCTTTGATCGTGGCCAAGTTGGACTTAAAGCTTTTTATTTAGGCAATTAATTCTCAGCTTTGGTATGGAGGAAAGCTTGCATGCCATTCTCTACTGTGACTTGTCTATGGGTTGTAAAAATGTTAAATTTATTATTCAGATGTTCAATTGCTGTTTGGCAAGCCTCTAAAGAAGTCCATATACCGAAATAAAATAAATACACATTTAAGTTATTGATTAATTTCCAACAATAATCTCACAGTCATTGTTAATAGAAAATTAAGGAAAGAAACATTTAAAATAATACAGATTTTTTTTTTAATTTGTAGAGCAGCTCTTCTAATTGTTTTTGTAGATAAAATTATTGATACATTTATTTAAGCTTTTGATCACAGATGTATCTTGAAAGTCATCAGCATAATTTATCAGTTTGTTCTTTCATATTATTTACATGTAAGGACAGCCATGGAATTAAAAAATTATAGCAAATATTAAGGGCGTGATGCTCACCACACCAAGATAGCTTAGTGTAGTGGTTTTAGCAACCAAGATGTTCTCAGTAACAGAATGAAATAAAAAACTGCTGTGATGGTGTGTAGAGAAGCTAAAAATTTTATGAGGGTATAAAGGGTTACCTGCCTCTCAGATTTAAAGCTACCCTTGCTGTTCTCTTCACAACAGAAGAAATATAGTCTCATCAGGATGTGTGCACCAAGGATTTAATTAAAAAAATATTTTGTACAGAGAAAAAGAAAAATTACTTATTAGAATTACTGAAGCTGAAAAAAAAAAGAAAGCAGTTGCCATGGAACACAGAATACATGGATTCAATTTCTTTTTTCGCAAGAAGATTGTGATGTCAAATACAGCCCACCCCAAGTGAGTACCTACAGGGTACTTTCTGGACTGAATGTGAATTATTCAATATTTATGTTGCTGATGCTCTTCCAGTTTATGTAAATAAGCAGCTGATGGGGTGGAAAATTGAACCTGAGTCTCTTCTTCTTAAGTGAACAAATTAACAACTAAATAGAAGCAATATCTCTTATGTACCTTCTCAGCTTTTCTTTTTTTTTTTTTTTTTCTTTTTTTTTGTGTCAGCTACCACCTACTAAAGCCTATGTCGGCTTTTCTTTACTACTATTGCAGAAGAACATAGTAAAAGCTACAATTACACCTTCATTTTGGTAGCCAACATACTATATTGCCTTCAACACTGTAGTTACTTGGTGCCTCCTACTCATAATGTATTTATCCTCACAGAACTCCTATGATGTTGAGCAGATGGTAAAGTGAGTCACTAGGTACAGAGCTTGACTCTTCAAGATCAGACAAGAAGATTGTGGTGAAACCAGTCCTGGGTTTCCCTCATCTTTCCGCCAGACCCCTCATGTGTTACTGGGAATTGTGAGAACTTCCCTCAAGGAACAATGGACTTTGATTATAGATAGTAGACAAGTTCTTCTCCTTTACCTACACCTTTGGGGCAAAAAGAAAGGAGGAAGTCATATGGTGGGCCTTGTCTAATGCAAACATCCAAAGTGGTAGTTCCAGTTTGGCATAGCTGATCAATATTGTAGAGTTTTCAAATTATGTTGATTATGAGACTCTTAGAGACAATTTTGAGGCACACAAGAAGTGCAACTCTCTTGCAATTCCTCTGACTCCAGCACATGTTGGCTTCTACTGAGTTCAGCCAACAGATGATTAATTTTAATCTGTTGATTCTACTGGCAACTACTACAAGTGTCTCTTTTTGGGTAAGGACACGGGAGCTGTGTGTGATGTATTACACTCTTTCCGTGTAATCTTCTGCACAAGGTACCCATCTGGCAGCACTTCTGTGAGATGTGGTGGGTATGACTGAACGAGGCATATTCTTTCTTATCCTCCTAGAGTGAGACACCATTGTTTCCTACTCAACTCATTTGGAAACTATGTTGTCTCTGACACACCACTGGCAGTCATTTTGGCAGCGGAGGTGAAGAACCTCATTTGACTCACCCTTAAGTGATTTTGGGCTTTCACATTAGTCAACATGTATTCCATTAGCCATCTAGTGGAGTAGTCACATGTTAATTTGTGTAAAACAAAATGGCTCAGCATGATATGGGAGAGGTTCCCAGAAAGTACAAAAAAAAAAGACTTTTGGTACGGGGGAAGAATACAGTTTATTTAACCACGTCGGGTACTATCTTTTCCCAGCAGTCCTTAGATTCTGATTTTTTTCTCTTTTCCATCTTCTGTTGTCCCCTCTCTTATTTTGCCTGTTATGTTCACAGGAAAAATGGAACTTCATTTTACTGTAGATAGTGAGAAATTTTTCTGTGGAGTAAGTTTCTTTGGGATGTTAGTTTTAAATTGTTCTTGCATTTAACACATTTGTAGGGAAATAGAGATTTCAGAGAATATGCTGGTTCTGATACTTTTGGTATAGATGGTTAAAATAATTTAGCATTACTCTAACTGATGACTTAGGTTTTGAGATTTTTATTCTGCTTGGGTGAGCGTTTCTGTTGTGCTCAGGGTGATGAAGACAAAATAGTCCGATTTCAATTGTGGACTCCCAGGACAATTTCTCCAAATCTTGGGCCCTAAGCATAAACAACGTGAAGAGAGGAGGGCAGGCCAGCCAGTAAGCCAGGAGGATGACACTTCACAATTTGAGACCATTAATTGGATGGTTGACTCCTGTATGTAAATGGACTAATATCTATAAGCGTGTGAGATCTTGTGACCAACTCCTCTTTTGCTTCCATCTTGGAGCCGTCCAGGCAGGGACCACGTCTGTGGCACTGAGTTCTGTCAGGGTGTGGCCTTGGAGGCCTTTCAATAAATACCTATTTTATTCCCCTTCACTCTGTGTGGCTTCTGTTCTAGCTCCTCTAGGCATCATAATGATCAAAATATATTAATTTGAAATGTTAATGCTTTGCACATTAAATTTAAAAAATCACATCAGAAATCTAAAATTAAGAGAAAAAAATCTAGAATTTCTAAGTTTGGATAAATTAGTAAGGAATTTTGTCTAACTTGGTTATTTTTTTTTTTTTATTTGGATTAAGGCAAATCTTGAATTTTGGTTTATCATGGTTTTGGTAGTGGAAAGAATAAAGTCTTGAAATTTTTACGAGGAAAAAAACCCAGTTTTCTTCTATAATTTATTTCATGATCTATCCAATAAGTTCTTGGTGTAAATTTTGGTATTGAGGCATATCAACCAACAGAGTTTATTAGGCAATCTCTCCTGAAGAAGTGATAAAAGTGTGGTATGGAAGATGTTTACTGCTTCTGCATGAAAAACGTGACAAAGCAACATACAGGAAGGCACAAGACAGTAAAGATCAACCATAGGCTTAAGGCTGAGCTTTACAGAAAAATATGCTTTTAGCATTAAATAATAATATTATATAATTATATAGAATTTGTATATTTTATATTTTTGATGTTTTGGGGAAAAAAATCACTTCCCATTTCTAAATCATTTCACATTAAATCAGCAACTTTAGTTCATGTAGAATATTGCAAAATTCTCAGAATATTTTTGCAGATTATTTTTATTATTATCTTTTGTGCTTACTTGTGAATTTACAGAGAATTAGAATCAAATTATATTTGTTAATATAATAGTAAGTAGGAGAAAGATTTATTAGACATGAAATAACTTACATGACCAAGTTTATCTGTCAGCTTCTTGCTGTCCTTGAAATTCGGCAGCAATTAAACTTTACCACAATCACATTTTTAAAAGCCTCTTTACCTGTGCTACTCCATGACATTTCATTTCCGTCTTCTTTTACAGAATTTACCCTCTACACTGATAGGTGTCAGACTTAACCCTGTCCTTTAATGCTAACATCGTCATCTAAATGCATGGGAAATATCAGAGGCTGCTAGTTTTCTATTAATTTATTTTTAAGTACTAATATTTTTTGAAGGTTGTAGAATTCCTGTGTGTGAATTAATATGTGTTTAAATGTTATTGCTATGCATATGAAGTTTGTCAGTCCCCTCTGAAAATTTTCTTTATTTCTAGAGAGCCAGGGCTGTTGTAGGAATAAGTAAAAGTCTGTTTGGGAAGAAGTCACCACCTAAAGTAGGAAAAGGGATATATTTTAGATTGCACATTGCACCTGTAGGACCAGGAACTGAGGGACCTACTTCCTGAGGAAGCCAGTTTGGGAAGAGTGCAGTTCTTTGCCCTCCAGGAGGTCCAGATAAGCAGGAAGTGATCTCCACAGGCAGATTATTTTAAGATTAGATCAGTAGGGTAACTGGCAATAAATATAATCCTAGGTTTGAGAAATAAACCTGCAGTTCAGCAAACTGTTCTAGTTGGGTTGCAGACATCTGCCCTAGGGAGTCTGCACTGAGGTATGAAACATATGATGCAATGGTGCAGAACAAATTACATTTAAAACAAATGAAGGAAAGGACATCAAAATGCCCAGAAACGTCAAGCTTGGTAGAAAAATAATGACAGGAGATAAGCTGAGTTAGCACTAGTAAATTAATAAGCATGGTGTTTAGTCTTCAAGCGAGAGGTTGCAACAGAAAAAAAATAATGTCCAGTTCCTGTGGCCTGTGGAGATTAGCCAAGGCATGGGTACATCTACTCCTGCTTTTGGGCGGGTCTCTTGGCCCCAACTGCTCCTACTATACATTTTGCGAGGGTGAATCCAGATATCATGCAAAGGAAGGAAGATTGACAAAGTGAGGAGTTTGGTGGTTTAAAGCTTTTTGTTGAGACATATCACATTGAAACTAAAAATTTAGAAATAGAAACCAAACAGTTGAGGGCTGATGTTAAAGCAGATCACCTGCAGGGGACATGAGCCAGGTTGAAAACACCTCCTTAGTGTCCCACCAAGAAAGATGATGGTATGTATTATGGTTTCTGATAAGGTGATGGAGGTTGGAACGTACTTTTTGTCGAAAAGATTCTTGAAACTCTGTCTTAACTGCTCTCTTCAAAATCTGCAATCTCAAAATCAAGGAAATGTTGCATAGCACAGAAGGTACAAGGACAGCAAAACAAAAAAATGTCTTGAGAGTACTAGATTTTGGGAACCTAATTCTATGTCTTTCTATAGGAAGAGAACAATGAAAATAAACTTGTACAGATTTCATTATTTTGCATTCAAAGGATGTGCCGGAAATACTTTTCAGGAGTTTCAGTGAAATGCATCTTTGCTCCGAGAAATCTTACCCTCTAAATTTCAAATATGACAAGATGAATGGGAGTGACATATAGTAAGAAAGATGCTGGGGTAAAGAGGACCAAAGAGCACAGTGATGAAATGTTACAGGGCTCAGGTTAGGCATAAGAATAAATTGCATAAGGTAATAAAGAAAGATAGAATGATGACTGTGCTGTTTTGCCAACTCTGGTCAATAAATAATTTCAGTAATGCTGTGAGTATCATCCATCTTTATATACCTAAGACCTTTATATACCGATGACCCAAGACCTGTTGCTTCCTGGCTTCCTTCATAGCCTCTCCTCACCCACGTGCATGGTGGCATCTCTGCTTCCTTCGCCCAGTGCCCTCCTAGCTTGATCAAACCATCTTGTGCTTCCCTTTCACCTCTATGGTGCCAGAAACTGGGCTCTGATGAAGGGGATGGGCAACATGCCACAGGTTTCAGCATAGCCAAGATTTTGCTTGAGTTAAGACTAGAGTTATGCCACGTTTGGCAGGCAAGCCCTGCTTGCTCCATCTGCCAGCATGGCAGCAAGGGAAGCATCTGGAAATAGAGTTGGTGCTTCCGCCTTCCCCTTGCTGAGTGACACTCATTCTGCCAGCCATGGGGTTGTAGTGGGCACAGAAATAGTATAGAGATGGGTTCAGAATGAGCATCTAGGCAGACAAGCAGACAGCTCTTGGCCAGAGGAGTCATGATAATTTCAGGCAATAGAAATTGTCACAATAGTGCCTGCCAGGGGATGTAAACAGTTATCAGGCACCCAAATTGCCAAAGAGTAAGAGATGAGGCAGAAAGATAGAACTAAAATTTAAAGCATGCACTGTGAATACTCTAGGGTATCTCATGGTCAAACCAGAAGCATTTAGTTTGCTTTTCACAATAATGTGGCAGATCCTGTGTGGTCATTCTTGATTGTGATGTTCATGATTTCAGACACCATTCCATTAAACATAATACAATGCATTTTCTTGAATAATTTTCAATATTTCATCTACTTATTTTTATGAATACAAGTGTTTCCTTCATGTTTTAAATTAAAAGAGAAAGCTTATTAATGAGGGAGAAACTCTAAGAAGATTTCATTTTGAAATATTAACATTGTAAGCCTTTTCCCAGAAGTTTATAAAGCAAACACTCCACACTGACTTTTTGTTGCCAGATTTTGAGTTTTGATTAAGGGAGGCTTATGAGATGGTATTTTTTACCACAACAGTAATTCTCTTTTGAATACGGCTATACTTTAGACTTTAAAATGCAAATTAAATATAAACTAACAGAGGTTTCTTTTGTTGTAACAGGATATCAAAACCACAGACAATTTTCTTTTTAATTAAAAATTTAGTTATCTGAGAACTTAAAAAATTAACTTATATGTCAAATTTGAGTAGAATAATTCAGTTCAAAACACTTTGAAATGAACATTTACTCATTTTAAAATAAAAGCTGAGCTTTATGCCTTTGCCATATTGAAGACAAAGAAAAATTTTATATTAAATTCTCACCCATGTGATTGTGAAATAATGACCTTTATGTTTAGAAATATTTTTCATGTAAATCTTCATTTGTAACTACAAAGAGTGCTCATGACTAATGAAAATCAGAAGTCATCAAATATAAGTCTGTTGCACTCTAAAAGGGTTCCTTTATGGAATTCCTTTGACATCCAGAAGGTATTTTTTCAGGTTTTCACATCTCAAAGCAAGACCACCTACACTATCTGATCCTGATCCCTTTAAAGCCCACTTTTCTGCTTGAGTTAAGAGAACTGAAAATGGGTTTCAGCTTTCAGGTAGAGTAATGAGATGTGCTGCAGACACTCCATGCTCCGTGTCAAGTTCAAGTAACTTCAAGCTGCTCATAGTCTAGGGCAAAGAATCACATAATCCTGCAAAATCTGTTTTTTAAATCTTTGGAAGTCAGATTGTTGGGAAATAGGTTTTGGACAAGACTACGGAAGGACCAGGGGTCATGGGTGATGGTGCAAGGGTTATTGAGAAGCTTTTTTATTTGTCTCCGTAGCACAAAATCTGCTTGGGTAGTTGAGGGTGCCTTTTGATTAATATCTTTTTTACGGAATGTGGTCAACTCCCCCAGCTTGAAGTTTTCTCCTTGCTACCTATGAGCAGATCCCTGTTCTCTTCTTCCTACTTCCCCTTCTTTTACCTACCTTCTCACCCCTGCCAAGTCATAACTTCAGATGAGTATTTGTGAGAAATTTATATCATATGTGACAGAACTGAGCTTATCTCTGCTGCAAAACCGATGTAAAACTCTTCCAGTTTTGCAAGATATGACAAGGGAGACAATATATTACAGGGGAGTTTGAAGCAGGTCCCTCTAGGTGCCTTCTTAAATCAGGGCATCAGGCCACAATCCTAGGGATGCACTGAGTATTGAAATAATTGTACAATTAATATAATTCCATCTCTCTATCTCTCAGTATAAATCTAATAAGTTGATATTAATACCATATATTGATATTAATGGACCTGAGAGTAATCTAGTCTAATGAAAGTTTTTCTCACAAGGAGGTCTATATGTCAAAACTCAAATATTTGCTTAGTTCACCTTTTTTTCCCATTTGAGTTATATACACATCTTGTGCATACCATAGTGTTGGGTAGAGGCAATTTAAGTATTGAAAGCAGCGCATGTGTGTCCCCCTTGTTTTGAAGGGCATGCATGGTTGTTACAGTGCAAACATGAGTGACATTAACCTTCTGCACACTCCAAATGCTATTTATAAGGAAAATTGCAGTTTGAAATTTCATATAGAATAGAGAATAAGTTATACTAATGCCAGTCCAAAATGTTTTAAAGTTTACAGAACAAAAGCAGCAGTATGCATATTATACAGATCTCAAGCTTAGGTCTGATGCCTTACCATTCTTACACAAGTATATTTACATAATTAACCCTGTGCTTATTTCGAAGAAAGCAACCCAGTGGTTATGATGAAATAGGTTTCTGTTGAATTTCTTAGAGAGAAATTCTTGACTTGAACCTTTTTAATATACCCTGCTAATATTTGGAATGGAAATTTCAAAACAATTGTAATCAGTCAGCTAAGTAGATTTGTTTTTTAATTGACAGAAAGCTTATTCTGTACCAAAATTGAATTCTCTAATTTCTGACAAGGTGCTTTGACTAAAATGCTTCACTTCCCTTTCCAGCCCGGAAAGTTGAACTCAGAGTTCCCTATAAAGCTGTGCTCATCACTTCCATAAAACTACAGAAATTCTTATTTTCTATTAGAGTGATACTATTTTGTAAGTTATAAATTCAGAGCTTTCACTTATAACTGTTTGCAAAATTATTCTAATCATGTTCTGATATACATTCTTTCTTGACAACTGAAGCTGTATATAACACAGGCTTACGAAATCCATTTAAACAGACTTTACTTGGAAGTGGGAAACACCTGTGGAACTATATCAGCTTTTGAAGATATAGAGATAAAATCCATTCAAAATAGAAAGCAGAAAGATAAATCATCTCAGGAAGAACAAGTAAACAAAATTATATTTTAAATCCCCAATTGTAAAATTACTGCTTTTTACTGCCTAGCCCAGGAAAAGAGACAAACAATGAATGTGAGACACCTGTGACAACAGAGAGTGAATTTTTTTTTTTTTATAGGTAGGTCAACATTCCCTCCTTTTTTGTTTTTTTTTGGTGGTTTTTTTTTTTATTTGTTTAGCTAAAAAAAGGAACATTGAGGAAATGTTCTGGAAAATAACACAGAAGGGGAACATTATTTGTAAAATATTTAAAAACACATACGTTACATTTATTTTTTTCCTCTATGTGCATTTTATATATATATATATTATCACCTTGTAAAAAAGCCTTCTTGACTTCTGTGGATAAAAGCAGGAAGGCAATAGCAGATTGTCCTCTCACAGATAGCAATGGGTTTATTTTCTTATACTGGGACCTCCAAGCAGTGAGGAAACAACTGCACTTCTGGGAGTGTTGGTCCCTCTTTGTCAACTCAGGATCGTTGGTGGACTGAGTTGAACTTCTCATCCTGGCTTTTGACTGAAAAGGAATTTTGTGCTACCACAGTCCAGTGCCCATGGGGCCCCCAGGGAGCCAACAAATTCCCCAAGTGTGAGGATACTTGGAACTACTAGTTTAATTTTGCTGTGGTTTTGATTTGCAAGTATCAAAAATCTACAGAAACAGCTTATACCTTGATAATTTAGGAACAAAGACATACAGTCATGCACAATATCTTTTCAGATGAGTCCGAAGTCAAGCTAGTGTGGGGCTTCCAAATGATAAAGACCTGTCCAGATTTTTTCACCTCACGTAACCAAATTGCATGCCATGCTGCTAAGAGTGCACCTTTTTCTGCACACTTTAGTGTTTGAAACAAACTGCTTCAACACAGCTTGATGCCTTCTTATTCTTATGCTAATATGCACTTTGAGAAAACTGAGCATATATGCAAGTTTAAAAGGGCAAGGAAAAAGAAAAATTTTATTTCTCAACTTTTGTTCTTTTTTTATGTGTAACAGTTTTTCTGACAAAATCTTTTTAGCTATTGAGACTGATCATATCTGAGGTTGGAAGGAGAGATGAAATGGCACTGAAATGTTTAGTAGACATGTTTGTTTGGCTAAGCAGTCCTAGCCGGCAAAATTTTTCTTTGTTGGACATTTTCAGTTAAATTTGTTTGTTGTATTCTTTTTTAAGCCAGCTTTTACTTAGGATGCAGGAGGAATTTGAAGGAAGCAATTTTCTTCAGGCTGCAGCTGAAGTTTTCAAGCAGAGTCCTCTAGGGTCAATTTTCAGCGTGTTTTCCTTGACCAAAGAGTCCTGTCAAAAGTCAAAACAATCAATTTTAGATATACTCTTTAGTATAAGACCTGGAATAGTCCTTTTAATTCTGAAGAAGGGCAAGGGAATAGTAAAGAAGATTTGAGAGAAAGATACTTAAATGAGAAAAAGTAGTAGTTGAATAATTGAAATTTATTTTGATGTTTCTCTTCATAAGTCCATTCTACTTGATGCAGCTTGGAATTTTATCTTATTGATCTGGTCTGTTACTGTTCAGACTATTTTTCTCTTTATGTGTCATTAAATATGAGTAGATTTGTATAGCTCAGTATTCACACACAAACAGGCTTGTGTGTTATATGTGTAAATAAGTTGTTTGCTGGAATTACCCAAATGATGAGTGATATTAAGAATATAATTCTGATTTATTTTATTAAAATTGGTTTTAGTTACTTGTTTTCCACTTCTGAGGCTGAAGTGGTTCAAACCAAAGATACAATGAAAGTAGCAAGCAAAAGTTCAAGGACAGAACCAAAGGTAACTTGGAGGCTAGCATTTCTTTGTGCTTTCTCTCGGAAAAAACAAAAATCAAATCGCTTGAATCGGCGTGGGAGAAGACACTGAAATGGATTTGAAATATTTGACCACCAGATCAGCTAGAGAGAGTTCTTTTCAAAAATACTATCCAAAGTAGGCTAACTGAAAAATTTACCTTGTTGTGTATGAATTGCTGGTATCTGTGTTACGCTTTAAATAAAATCTCTTAAGGAAAATTGTGGCTAACAATGGGTGAGAAAGGTTAAAGATGGAGATCAGAATTATGGCAATGAAATTTGCAATCATATTTATTCCTCTCACTTATATTATATATATAAGGCATATATTTTGATTTCCAAGACTATAATTTGCAGTTTTCAGTTCCGTCGAAAGTGCTTCTGTTCCAAGGGCTGCAGTAAGGTCTGTGCTATTTTGACCCTGATTTGTTTATTGCTTCCCTCCAAGTTGAAATCACTGTCTGTAAGTTGCAATATGCTCTATTCTTGAAAAACCCTTCAAATGTGGAACAATACCTAAAAATGTATTTTACTCAACTTTAGTATTGCAAAATGCATAGTAAGGTGTTTTACAATACTGTTAGTCAGTGGGTCCAACGCACAGAAGCCCTGAAAGTAGAACTCATATTATCCTAAAGATTAAAAAAGACAATGTCATTTCTAAATTGATTCATTAAATTATGTATGCTTTTTACAGAGGTAGGGCTGCAAATGTTAATATATCTCAGCATTTATAATCTTTTGTTGGTATTATTTATTCCAATTTTTCCCTTTATTTTAAATATATTTAATTATTTTTCCCATTCTACTTGGTACAATCATTAACTTTTGACGAACATTCAGTTAAAGCAAGGCACATATATTCATCATTTGGTTAATTTTTACTTGTAAAGCCAGAAACAGGCTGGATTTGAGTTTCTCTTTGTTACCTTGGAAACAAATGGAGATTTGACTTCAAGAAGCTCAACACTTGAAATGAGGGGTGGAGCTTTGATGTTGTGGTTCTTATTGTGGTACAGAAAGGGAAGGCAGTTCTTGAAGAGATTCTGGCCTCTTGCACTTACAAGGATATGGAGTCTATTTAATATAATAGCAACCACATAGTTTCATGTAATTGGATGAAAAGGAAATGAGAAAATGACAGTTGCATCAAGTCATTAACTTTCAGCTTCTGATGTTGAGTTAGGTATCTCATCCTCCTGCAAAGGTGCCTAGACAAAACAGGATAATTGCTGCTGTCAATTTACTTATCTTCCAAATATGGAAAGAAAGTCTGCATTTTTTTCTTGCCAATAATTTGCAGTAAAGCATTTTTGTTTACATTAACAACTTATTTACAATTTTCCAACCAGTTCATGGATTGAGTAAATTAAAGTTTCTGATGTTTCAGGGAGTGTCTAGTAGGTAATTTTTTGTTCCTGCTGAGGCAAATTTTGAAATTTGACCAAGAATCTCTCTCTATTAACTCATTTGGATAAGAGGACATTTTGAACTGTAGTTTGGATAACAATGATATTGAAACGATGTATATTATATAAGATTTTGTATTTTAGTTTCTACTGTTATCTTTTGCTTGTGTTGTGTGAATGAAAATGTTGATATATATCATCAAAACAATATCGAAATAGAAAAGTTGTGGAATATTGCTATGTTGTTGAATTTTACGCAATAGCATGAGATAAAGGGCCACTGGGAGTTACAGGGATTTGAATTAATTCTCTCTATACTCTGGCTGTGGTGAGAACTATTAATACACTCATTTTACAGTAAATGTAATTAGGCTTTCATTCCACTATTGTTAATACCTGATCTCTGTGCTACTGGGTGACCCAGAAGTGCAAATTTCATCTGAATGAGGAATGGACACACAATTTTATTTCTGGAAAATTAGCCAGACCACATACACAGAGTTTATGTTGACCTCTCATCGTAATGCTGGTTTTTGCTGGGCACCAGTGGACAGACGGTATTTGAGAAATCTCAAGCTTGCCAGTGTAAAGCTAATTCTCAAAAAAGCCCTACTTTCCACTCCTTTGAATCAGCAGCTGGTGTTTCCACATGATCAATGGTTTGCTTCATGAATCCATGATGGTTTTGATCCAACAAGGTAATTCAAAGCTGGATTTGCTTTAGTATCAAATTCCACAATTAAGCATAGCTTTTGGCAACTAGTCAATATTTTGGTGGAATTCTGTAGGAATAGGAATAGGGAAGATTAATACCCTGGTTTAGTTTTGTGTCTCCAAACATTGGTTCAACAGCACTTGTGAGCATGGGTTCTACTAAGCATGTGAATAGTGCTTAAGTAAATGTTACCCTGAGCCAAATAGTACAAATTTACTCCCAGCTGTGTGATTGATGAATAGTAATTGATTGGATCATTTTGGATGGATTTTTCTCTTATTATCCTATTTCTTATACTTTCTGATGACCTTGTTTTGATTTTATTAAGAGCAATTAAATAACATTTAGTATGTTCTTGGCATAATGCACATTAGAGTCATAGATAATTTCCCTAAAATTCGTATTCAATGTAAAAAAAATTATATCATCAGGAAAAGCATTGAAAAAAGGAAAAAAAAAAATAAGGTAAGCAATAGCAATATTTAAATAAACATGATCAAGGCTGCAGTAATTAGATACATCTTAGATTTCTCTCCTTTATTGTTTCCTTCTATATTAATATAAAAAAAATTATTATCTTTGAAATCTACTGCTTCTGTGAACCTTTGTTTGGCAAAATATATTGTATTTGATTGTTGTTTTTATATGACTAGCAAGCTGTTCACGGGAATTTATAAAATCAGTTCCTAATTTACTTTTCACTTTTTATTCTTGCTTCTCAATATTCTAGTTTCACTTCGGGTGGGTAATGAAAGCAGCCTGCTGTCTGTTTCAGTTAGTTCAAGATGTAGTCCCCAGCCAGGGTAATTTTATGGTTTACACGTATTAGCACAGCATTGGCATGCCCGGGTTTCCATTTCAGCAGGAACAAGAAAACCAAATAAGTAAGCTGTTTCAATTGATTTCCTCCGCAAAAAACATCATGACAACATTACCACTGAGATAAATCTGTGCATTAAATAAAACCAAGCACATGTTCCTTCCAGCCAAACCCAAACCACCACGACCTAATAGCAGGACTCATTAATGTGAAATGGTTTTATTTTGGTTTGGGGTTTTTTGGTTGTTGTTGTTTTTTTGATTTTTTTTTTGTTTGTTTGTTTGCTTGTTTGTGGATACAGTCTTATATTCTATTTTATAGAATAAATTTGGGAGCTTTTTTTTCCTCATTCCTAACTCTATTAGTAATAAACAGGTGGCTGCTAATTTAGGAGTAATTTTGTTCAAGAAACATACTGCCTGTGAAAGAGCTGTTTCAGGACAGTGTGCTCCCCAGCCTCATGCCTGGCAGGAGCTGGGTGACTGCTCTTGCACATCTCAGGCACTGAGGCTCCATCTCCCGTGTGCATGTACTGTACATGCGCAGCAGCTCTCCCCAACCCCTGCCTGAGCCCAGCAGTGAGCAATCCATGTAGCCAGTCATTGCAGAGCCCTCACTGCATTCCTCCCTCTTACCATCTGGAGCAGATCCAGAAGATGATCATATTTTGGGCATACAGAGAGCTGGGGAGACTTTTGTCTCACTTCTGCTGGTTGTCACTCTTCCACAGCACTTTGAAGTGCTGCTGACTGAGGATTGCTGTTGAATCCAAATGTGGTGTGCTTGCAATTGATCTGAATTAGCAGATCAGACATTTGTTTCTTGTAACTTCTGGATTGTAACTGGAACTACAGGGCAGTGACATTATCCTACACCTTTTATAAACCTGCTTCTTTCCCTGCACAATATGGCCAGTTTAATGGGATGATTCAGGTGACATGTGGGTCTTCCCTGCTTCAGGGAAGCTTGCAGGATAGTCAGGCACATACAGTAGATAGATATACTACTGTATGGCCATTTTAAAGAGTGGTGTGGGCTTTTTTTTCTGATTAGATCCAAACTTTGACCTTTTAACTACTACTGATTTACTTACACAGTGTGTTCTATTGATCTACTTACATCTGAGTTCATTAAGCACATAAAATGAACTACAAGCAGAGTAAAATATGGCATTATTGAAACTAACAGAGAGATTACACTATTATAAGCCTAATAGTGCTGTTCATCTAGCTCCCTGGAAGGAGAAGAACTTTGGATACCTTCTAGCCCTCATTCTAGCGTCTTCTGCACTGCTTTATCTCCTGCACCACATATAGTTTTGGTAGATGAAAACATGGTTTCATTTCTTCTCAGCCAAAGAGCAAGTTCACTGAAATGTTCAAGTACTGTACCAGCATAAAATGGCAAAAGCACTTGTGAAAGCACCCAGAATGTGTGGTGTTATATTCAAAAAATTCCAGGGCTCTAGTGGCCAAACATTCATTTAAAAAGTACTTTAGAGTAGTAATACATGCTTTCCTGTTAGATTAGACTAAAACACAATAGCTTTGTTTATGGTCATAGTCATTAATCCAATTTAAGATGTGAGAACATCCCACACAAGGGGTGGTTTAGTTTAGATAATTCCTGTACAAAGCTGGATGCAATTTTCCCCATTCATTTTCCTCATATTTCCAGCTATTTATTGGCTTAACTACTCCTGGCAAAGTGTGGGATAATTCCTCTGAGTTAGGTGATACAATATTATCTCCAGCTGTTATGAGGACATGAGGACATTCAGCATTTAGCATAGAAAAGAGATGAATGAGGTAATTTCTTTCTTTATTATCTTTTTCTTTCTTTTTTTCCTTCCTTCCTTCCTTCCTTCCTTCCTTCCTTCCTTCCTTCCTTCCTTCCTTCCTTCCTTCCTTCCTTCCTTCCTTCCTTCCTTCCTTCCTTCCTTCCTTCCTTCCTTCCTTCCTTCCTTCCTTCCTTCCTTCCTTCCTTCCTTCCTTCCTTTCTCTTTCTCTTTCTCTTTTTCTCTTTCTCTCTTTCTCTCTTTCTCTTTCTCTTTCTCTTTCTCTTTCTCTTTCTCTTTCTCTTTCTCTTTCTCTTTCTCTTTCTCTTTCTCTTTCTCTTTCTCTTTCTCTTTCTCTTTCTCTTTCTCTTTCTCTTTCTCTCTTTTCTCTTTTCTCTCTTTTCCCTTTTCTTTTTCTTTCCTGTTTGCTTCAACTTGCTTTCTTGGTTTTTTGCTTTTCTTGCTTCTTTTGCCTCCTTTTTTACTTTCTTCCCTCCTCTCCTTCCTTCCTTATATCAGTGGTAGCCATAACTAACAGAAACACTAGGGAAAAAAAGGTATCAGAAGCAGATAAACAAGATTCTATCTTCAAATAAGATGTCTCTTAGTTGTTTTAAATATAAACTGTGCAGAGTTTATCTTTTTTTTTTTAAACATCATCTTAATAGCCCTAAACAATTCTGAAAACCTAGCTGATGTTTTCCAATTAGTTACATAACCATCTAAGGACAAGTAAATGCTTTATATGAGCACTTACGTATATATAGATATCAATATCAGCAATATTTCTTTAATGATTTTTAAAAATATTTTATATATGTGAATATTTGTATATGTATGTACATGTATATGTTTATGTATATGTATCTTAGCATTTATATGTGCCATTATAAAACATGTATTCAAATTAGTTTATTATATACTTCCCCAATTAAAATAGTTTGAAACCATGCATTTGTTGTTTTGCATTAGCTAAGGTTTAGGAAAAGAGACTAAGAAATACTGCTAACATTAAATATGATTAATCATTGACTTCAGAATTCATCTACTGAAACATTTGATATTTTCATTCATGTTTCCACTGATCATATAAAGTTACAGATGGAGATGAACAAATAACGGAAATGATGCTTCCTCTGTGGTGTAGTTATACCTTCAGGAATAATATTATTTGCTTTAGATGGATGTGCTTGAATTCAAAGCCACAGATCTGCTGTAGTTCTGTGTTTGCAGGCTGCAGAGGTTGCAAGGAAAAAGTGTTCTGTGTTGGCAGGATAGGAAACTTTTGGGGGAAAAGTTGAATGAGTTCCATAAAGGGGCTGTATGCAATGTGAGCCAAGTAGCCAAATCTTCTCATAGGAAGACATAAGCAAGACAAAACTGGCAGTAGAAGTCTGTAAGAATTCTACTTGCTTTATTATGTGGAGGGAGGAATTTATACCTACTCTATGCAGATTCTGGGGGCCTGGCACAATGTCTTTATCCTAAGGTTTTGTGCAGTTATGGAGATTTCTGGACACCTTATTGTCAGACACCAATCAAATCAATGACAGTTGCACTGCATATTTGCTACAATTTGTGATTTGGAAAAAATTAACCTACCTTCTTAGATTCATTTGTGGTTTAAGGAAAATCCTGAGCAAGGAATGCTTAGGCAAAAATTACAGAATTTGACCATTAGCCCTGTCTGCCTTGCTTTTCCTATCTCTGCTTGTTGTGTATTCAACCCCCTTGAGTACTGAAAATTTTGATTAAATTAGGTCATATTTACAAAGCACTTTGAAGTCAGAAGGCAGTGAACAATTATTAAGCATTATAACTTTATTTTTCATTAGAGTGAGATACTTGCTCTAAAGCAATGAGTGCAATTTAAAGTTACCATCAAAGACTACAAAGGACATGTGCTCCTTTTTGCTTTGAAAATATAATTATCATGTGTTAATATAGTCTAGGAAGTAGGCTATCTTCTCATGCACAGACTCTTCTGAAAAATGGTGGAGGAAGCCAGACCTAATATCCTGTTGGATTGCTCTGGTATGTACTATAACAATGGGGAAATGCAACTGGTTGCTGATGAGCTATGAAAGAAAATGTCTTTGTGCTTTAATTTTGCCTCTAGATTTCCTCAAACATTATGTACACTTGCTGTTATACATACTTTGAGAATATATTTCATATTCTAGGAAGTGGAAAGTAAGTGTAAATTACAACACAAAAGCAGAAAGAAAGACTTTTTAAAACTTTTTAGTGGAGTGACCCTATTTCAGTCCTACAGTTCTAGAATTTGTAGCACAATAGTCGTGGTCTGTCTCTCTTGTACTCCTAGATATCATTATAGTATGAAGACCTATAGGTTTAATAGTAAAATAATATTTCTCACTCACGCAGATAGTACCAGACAATTCCAAGTAGTAATAAAGAGCTCAGAAATGTATATATGTGAGAAAGTCAAAAGGCATACTTTCAGAAGGTAACAAAGAGGGCAATTTCCACTATGTACATACATGCCAATAGCATTATCCATCTGGTGCTGTAGCTTCTGTCCAAACAAACCTTAACTTTGACACCCAGTGTTTGGATGGTAAAAGAATATTTGATGTTTCTTACAAGACAAAGAACAGCTGAATGCTGTGTTGGAACTCTGAAACCTGATGATGGCAGTTTATTATAGCTGAGTGGACAGGGATTAGCACTTTTATGAACAGTGATACTGATCAGTGATTCCAATTCAATTATCTGTACCTTAGGGAAAAAAATCATAAATAAAGATGGAATACATTTAAATGGATTTACTTCATGTTTGTAGATTACTACAAGCCTGTTAAAAACCCCAACAAGCCTACAAGAAAACCCTTCAAATCTAAAGTATACTACCTCATTATGTATGCTAATACCTTCCTTCTCCTGAGTGAGTTATTTAGACAGGAGCACTCTGAGGACAATTTATTAGTAGGTGTAGAAGTAGTGTGCTGAAGAAACAGCTTGTGCTATAGCATACCTTTGTTCATACTTCCCCCCCAAAAAAAAAAGTTTTATAGCAAGTATATGACTATTTCAGAGAATGACCAAATCACAGAATGGTCATGGTTGGAAAGGATTTTGCCAAGTCTTGTACACCAGTGCCCCTTCCTGAGCAGGACTGTCTAGAGTCAGTTGCCCAGGAGCATGTCCAGGTGACTTTTGGACATATGCAAGGATGGAAACACCACAACCTCCCTGAACAACCTGTGATCAGTCACTATCACAGTAAGAAGCCTTTCCTAGTGCTCAAAAGGAACCTCCAATGTTTCAGTTAGAGCCTTTTGGTTCTTCATCCCCAAAAAGGGCCTGACTCTGTCCCCTTTGCACTTTTACTCTAGGAATTTATATGGTAACATGGTCACCTCTTCTGCTCACTAAACACTCCCAGGTGTCTCAGCTATTCCTCATAAAAGAGATGCTCCAGTCCTTCAGTCATCTTAGTGGCCCTTTGTTATATTCTTCTTGTGCTAAGGAGACCAGAACTGGGCACAGAACAGTTTGATCCCAATGTCTCCTTACTTCCCACTTTAGGTAATTTAAGAACAATGTTTAAAAAAATGAACTTTGGCAGTAGTCTAGATAAAGCTTCTCTATGTTTGGGGGTTTGATGCAGTTATCTATCTTTAATAAAAACATTTGCCATGTTTGTAGCATTTGAATACCATAAGGACAATTATATTGATTCTACTAGCAAAACATGGGAGCACATTGTATCATTGATTTTGTATGTAATAAGGTTATAATGGATAATTGAAAGGAGAATTTAGCCCATTGCTTCTGAAACTTAATTTTCTTCCTCCCAAGCCTGCCTAGGCAGACCAGCTGGCTCCAGGCAGGACCTATTTAAGTGCAGAAATAGTGTTAAACCCCCTTAATGTGACAAATGGCAAAAAGCACTTTGCAAAAATTTCATTCAGAAACAAAAGAGTGAATAGTTGAGTGAGTGTATGGAATAGAGAGGTCACAAGCAGATTTTTATTTCACCTCCAAAGTGTTAAAACAACAAGTTGAGGATCAGGGATAAGAGGAGGAAAAAAAAAACCAAAGATGGTCTAGTAAAAACTGCCTAAATTACTGTGGTTTTGGTGTCAATTAGTGTAAAAAGCTAAATTTTGTTTTGATTCAAGTAAATCTTATGCCACCACTGTTGGTGGTAGCTTTCGGCTACTCTCTGACAAGATGCTTTTTCCTCATCCTTCTTTAGATGCCTTGAAGAATGGGCCCCACTGAACTAATGCACTTACTTTCTTAGTGACGGCTGCCAAGGTGCTGTCAAAGCCAGCTGTCTCATTATTCCTCTTTCATTACATTTTCTTGTTATTTCTTGTACATGGGAGAAGAACCATATTAAAGCATTCCCTGTGACTCGGTTATAATTGCACCCTCTGTTAGTAATTGCTCATCCATTCAAAAGCTTTGCTGCAATATTTTGAAACAAATTGACATCATTCTAGTTCTGCAGTTAATCTGCTATTCAGAAAGGCATAGCAGGGGGATGTCTTATTGCTGTACTTTCTATGCATGGGTACTTTGGAAAGAAAATTAGCTTTGGAGACACTGTTTGAACATTTTAATGAAACCATTATACCTAGGAGACTGTAATTTCCAGATTTCAGTCTGATACCAGCTACCCCTGTTTTTAGAATATGGTCATACTCTGGTTGTGCACGTCTTGATTTTGTGTTACATATTGTACATATTTTACTTCAGTGTGCATGGGAAGCTTGACATTTTATTAATGTGAAGTGATAGAAGTGCATGGAGAGATTTAACTGTCATACTGTCAACTTTTATGGAAACCCTAAAGGAGATACATTATGCAAAGCAAACTCTCTGGAATGTGATGGTCAGGCTTTTGTAAAATGGCATTCTTTGATGTTGTAGCATGTCATAAAAATAATGTAAATCACTAAATTGAAAGACCAAAAAGACATCTACTGTCTCCTTCCTAACAGGAGATCCTGTTCCTCTCCCAAATATACTCTTCACACAAAAATTGTAAAGGGTTAGGCTGAAATACAGTGCAGAAGCTCATGCAAGCAGCATTAAGAAACAGGAAAGGTTTGTCTACATATTAGTATTTAGGAGCAATAAATATCATTGACAAAAAACTAAATTTGACTTGAATTTTAACATTGCCTGACTGTGAAGAGTGGGAGAAGTACTGACAAATGAAAATGAGTGATAATTTTTCCAGACGGCACGTAAGCAGCGTTTTGACAGTTAAGGATAACCACTATTTAAAAAAGCATTTTCTGACAAATCTTGATTTGAAAGTGAATGCAGTTTGAAATTTAATATTTCCCTGCTCCACTTCATACCCTGACAATAAAATCCTTGTATGACTTGCTTGTAGTTTTGTCTTCTAAGCTAATGGCATATTGTCAAGGCTGTAAAAATTAAAATTATTCATCACAGTTAGTTTTTGGTTGTTTTTCTTTAATTTTGCTTTGATTTTTTTTTTTTTTCCTCATGAAGATTCCTATTATGTTTATAACCATTGTTTTCTCTTTTGTGAAAAACTTTCTTCTTTCACAGACTAAGAAAACAGTGAAGGACATGTGCTATATATCAGGATTATGGTAATTTTCTCCTCTCAGTTTTATCACCTGAGGGCAAATTAGCAAGAAACTGAAGGAAAATTTGGAGTGTTTCCAAAAGCAAAGTGCTGTATCACATGGCAGCAGTACAATTGCATCCCTTATTTCTTTGCATACATCAAAACATAAAGCTTTCACAATATGTCTTTGCCATTCTGAGGGTCAATATAAATTTTATAAAATAGTATTTAATTTTTGAAAACAAGAATTGTCTGCCTACTGTATTTAGCCTTAGACTGCACAAAAATTAGTATACTGGCGATGGTGCCAAGGTGAATTTTCATCTAATATGCTCAAAACCGAAATGAGATTTTTGTATTCTATATTTTATTCTTCTTCCTGACTATTCCTTTGTCAGTATGGTTTTGGTGGCCACTGGTTAATGTTTACTGCTATCATTTTCAAAATTGCAGTAGATATTAACTAATATTTCATCAGGAGTTTTTTTGCAAATCATTTCATGAAAAAGTTTACATAGATTTGAGGCTGATCTTCTACAGGACCAAGTGGATACAGAGCTAGTAATTTACATGGAGAACTACATAATGATTTCTGTCCTAAAAAATAAGACCAATATTCATTAATAGCAGTGGAACAAACCAATTTATTTTTAGCCAATTTGCTATCATTATAATGTAGCCTATCTTCTAAAATATGTATCATTTAAATCGATATTATTCAATATATTTGTGTTTGTATTTATTTTCTGTCCCATTCTTCTAGAAAACCTGTTCTAGTGATGTTTATGCAGCTGTGGAAGTGTCTGTCTTTTGCAATACGCAGAATTACTGGATTTCATTCAATTGTTGGTAAATGTACAATGAATTTTTAGCCTTTTCATAATTGCTGCTGAGAAAACAGAACTCAGATCAGGAAGCCATCAATTTTTGAAAATCATATCTGTAGTTTGTATAATTGCCTTATTCATAAAAAGTTGGGTTTAGCTATAAGACTTTTAAAAGAAGGCCTGCACTTAGACATTTCCTTGTTTTCATTTTTAAAATTCACAATGAGCACAAATCTTTCTGTGGTGAAATAGGCATATTGTATAACTGAAAAGTTCATTCAGAGGGCTCTTCTGATTTTCCAGTCTATATCTGTATATCTAAATTTATGATATATTTCTTTAGGTATGACTGATTTTAACTAGCTCCACTAGAAATTAATTCAGTTTAATTATATGTGCCTCAGAAAAACTATATGTGCTACTTGGAAAAACCTTTTTAATTAGTGAAAAAATTGAAGGAGTAAAGGGATAGGGGGAAAGCCTATAGCATAGGACTGAAACTTTAATTTCTTCTGTTAAAAAAGACACAATTATTAAGATGTGAACCCCAAACTACCCTGCAAATATTGACTACAGAGTCAACTAATTTAACCTGGTTGCAGACATGTAATTAGTATTGATAGAAACAGCTTAGAACTCTACTTATTTCACTTTTTGTATTTTCAAGCAAACTGTTCTGTTTTGGTAGTTAGCATGGTCAAGGCAGTATGACTTGAAAGTATGATATTTATAGCCCAACACAATGGGCTTCAGGATGACTGTTTAACTCTGTATTTAAAATATATCTGTAAAAAATTGCTTACAATAGTTCACTATTACTAAATGTGGCTTTATATTTCCTAAGTGTATTTGAAGTAAATGGCTTTAAAGTTAGTTGTTAATTTGCTAGAAATTTTATATGTTTTATATTCTTAATAATTTGGTCTTCATTTTGTCAGCAAGTTTTCCCACGTCTTAATTACAGAATATAAATTCTGTTTTCTTACTTATTCATGGAGTATTTATATGAAATCTTGAAGAAAAAAAGGCATAGTTGGAGGATATTCCATTTTTTTCAGCATTTTAACAAGAGTTTATCCATAATATATCTTCAATAAATCAATAAATAATCTTAGAATATTCCTCCAGAAAAATATCCCATATAGTGACTAGGTAACTAGGGCAGGTAACTATTGGGGCTTACTTAGGTGATACACCTTAATTGGCCTTTTCCAGAACAAATATTTTAATTTGCTTCTCCGGACATCAGAACACAGCTACAAATATACCTCTACATCTCTCCATTGTGGAAGTGAAAGAGATGTTTCCCAAACTGATTCACATTTATGATTCCTATTACTTCTGGAGCTATTCAGGAACTGTGAAAAGAAAGCCCAAGTTCTTTACCACAATCTTGAAGCAGCTGTGTATATTAAGTTTTTCCATGCTGTCTGTCTTATATATCAGGGTGCTATCTGCAAATATTAAAATCCTTTCCTTTTTAACATTCCTCTGAAACAGAGAGATTTGTATGCATATGTACATGCATCCATATATACACACACACACACTCTGAAATAAAAACTTCCTAACATAAAGTGCTTGTGATTCCAGAAAAGGAAAGCACTTGTTTTTGAAAAGAAGAAGAGGAGAGGGAAACTCTTTTCTATACCCTCTGTAAGTAGGGAGAGAAAATGACTTTAATTAGTCTAATGATCTGTATGGGCTCTTCACTGACAAGAGAATGGTCCCTGGCTCATCTTTGCTTGTATTCTGGTCTGTGCTGTTCTTTAGCAGGCTAAACTGAGGTGGCCTATAAATCTTATAAATTCTATTTATCATTACCTTCTGGAAAGTAATGTTATAGTCTTACAGAGAAGGACTTTAAGATTAGGTAATTTCATTCCAGAAACAGATGGGAGGCACAGGACTGGGTCTAGCAGATTACAGATCAAGTCTATCAAAAAAAGTGTGTATGCTTGGGGCTGTAGTATGTGGCAGTGTAAAATCAAATCTGAAATTCCTTGAGAGTTATATCCAACCTAACTTGAATTCAGCCTTTTATAACATCTTTTGGAGGGAAATATAAATTTTAACATGGTTACATTCCCTATTTTTATAAACAATACATTCATAACTCTCCATGCAATTATTATAGTGGATAACATATTTCTGATATTCAATCAGATGTACAAAATCCTTGCTAATTACACCTAAGACCTCTCAGAATATTTTAAAAGCTGCTCAGATCTAGAGACACAAAGAATCCATGATACAATGAATCAAATAAACTTGTGCTTTTAGCATGTCTATGAGAATTTTCTGAATGATAAGAACACAATAGTTTCTCTTTCCCTAATAAGGATTAGTTTATTGATGGCATTCCTTCCTATTCTTCAACAATAATGGACCAAGATGAAGGTAAAATATTCACAGTGTTTTATGCTATGCAGAATTTTATTGAGACTACAGCATGGTTCTCAAATTCTTTCTTGAGAAGATTTTTTCTTTTCTTCCCTACACAATGCTTTTACATTTAAATATTTTATAGTTAGCACTTCTGCTATTTGAACAGCCATAATTCAACAATTAATTACTAATTACTGTACTTAGATTTGCCAGTGAAGTGACTGAAGATAAATTACATAATCATATTAATTTGTCTATGAGGAGAAAGCAGGGCTGTGGGCAGATTTACTGGAAAATTAGTGAACTAAGATATGACATTGTAGGAAAAACAGGGGAAATATTATGTGTATTGCTACTATAAAAATAATTTTGAGAATCTTCACACAATGTGCAGTAACGAATAGTGAAAGATAGCTGACATCATTGAACAGATAACATCTAAGGGTGCAACACAGCAATAAGGATTTCTGCTGTAAAGCCTGCAAGGAGCACCCCGTGATTGGTATTGAGTAGTGCAATTGATTTGTCATCTGGAGCAAGCTGTCCAGAGTTCATATATTGCTGAAATTGAGGCAAGGCTTCTCTTATTGACTAGATTAAGGAGAAAGCAGTTGGGAAGAATAATGAGAATAAATGCTATAGCTGAGCATCAGCAACATCATAAATAATGCAATCAATAAATGACAGTGTCAGATGAAGACCACTTGAGACACCAGAAGTTGAAGTACTAATTTGATGGTTGGAAAGTATGGAGGAACACTCTCAAAGGCAAAAAGAATGGTAAGATAGATCCAAAACTATCTACAATTAAAAGAGGTGTACAAATAATGCCATGCTCCAGCTCAAGTTGAAAAGGATGCTTCCATGGATATCACATACATCATGCATATATATCTGGCAGATATAGAGTCCTAGAGAAATTAATATATAAATAATATCAGGTAAAACTCTGAAATGGAAAACCTGTTAACATTCAACTTGTTATGCACAAGTATCTGATGACAACACTGGTGGTAGTTAAGGTTCTGCAATATATAAAAGCAATAGTGTTATTGGCATCACTGGAATTACTAGGAAATC
Organism: Catharus ustulatus; assembly: GCF_009819885.2. Taxonomy (NCBI): domain Eukaryota; kingdom Metazoa; phylum Chordata; class Aves; order Passeriformes; family Turdidae; genus Catharus; species Catharus ustulatus. The sequence continues at coordinate 88,625,689 of NC_046222.1, read as the reverse complement.
TGCCACTGACTAATAACACCAAGTTAACACTTGCAGATTGGTTCTGTATTAAATTTGGCATTGCATTTGGCAGTCAGGATGCTCATATAAGCAGAAGGAGCAACCTGAATAAATGTGGAACAGTAGTTCACTGGTAATCACAGAATCACAGAATGGTTTGAGTTGAAGGGACATTAAAGACCTGCTTGTTCTGTACCCTTGGCCATGGGCAGGGACAGCTTCCATTAGACCAGGTTGCTCGGAGCCTCATCAAACCTGGCCTTGAACAATTCCAGAGATGGGGCCTCTACAGCTTTTCAAGGCAAACTGTTCCAATGCCTCAAAGCAAAAAAATTTTCCTAGCATTTGTTCTAAACCTATCCTCTTCCAGTTTGAATCCATGCAAAAAGTCCTGCCCCATCTCTCTTGTAGGGGCTAGATGGCTGCTACAAGGTCTCCCTGAAGCCTTCTTTTCTCCAGGCTGAAGACTGTCAGCTCTCTCTCTGTATGCATAGGAGAGGTGCTCCAGCCAAAGAAGCAAAACCAGAAGCAACTTTCTTGCCTCACACAAAGAAGAAAGCAAACGTAGTAAAAAGAGCAGCATGTTTTAGTGGCAGGATAGATCAGACTTGTTACTGAGCAAATGTGGTCTCAGATCACAATGAAGTGCAGGTGTCTAACCTTTACCCAGTTAAGAACTTAGATGACTTTATAGGTCTGAGACAAATCAGTGTTTAATTAGACACTAGATGTCATTCTGCTGTGATTTTGTAAATTAAAATATGTAAGCCATCTACAGATTCCGTGATCATAGCTCAGTGAAAGTAGGACAAAAAGAGATAGAACAGGACCTTCCTTGTTTTCCAGTCGATGGACGGACTCAGAGATGATGCCATATGTGACATCTATGTGATAACTTTCGCCTGTGATAGCTGTCCTTGTGGGATTTTCTGCCTTGCAGGTTCTGCGTTACCTACACAAGAGCCTTGAAATCCCCCACAATTCAGGTCTGTGTCAGTCTTATATACTTCTGTATGAGGGTAAAATTGGAGTGTCTAGTGGAAATCTTATGCCCTGTTCTTAAAAAACCCCAACATTATAGCTCTTTAAAAATACTTGTTTATTAAAAATGTGAATGAATAATGTTCTAGAATGGGTAGATGCTGAAGTGATTCATAATGTGTATAAACTGATAATTGACAAGAGAAATTAGGAAAACCACAGGGAAGAAATAGAAGAATAAATATGAAAAACAATGATGAGATTGTAAAGTGTTAATACAAATGAAAAAAAGAAAAATATTAACAAAAAGATGAAACATTATATTCTGAAATACTTATATGAATGATAGTCCTAATGAAAGGAAAACCAGATTTATTAAAGAACACCCAACTTTAAAATTTGGTAATTAATCAAACTAATCATCATGCCCTCTGCAACAAATACGAGAGCCCAGCCAGGGCATGTATTCTCCTCCTGTTACATCTTCCTTCAGACTGCAGGTGTGGCTCACGAAGTTGGTGCAATTTCTGCACGCCCTTGAAGTGGGGAGCAGAGAAGTCCATGAATGGGCTCAACCCATGTCCATGTAGGAGGGAGAGAAGTGAAAGGAGGTGACTGCAGTAGGTGGCTTCACTGACATTGGAGGGCTTGGAGGGGCTGGCAGGCAGGGCACCCTTCCTCCTGGGCTGGTGTAACAGCGTGTACCCTACAGATAAAGCTCAGTCTTGTCTGGTAGAGTATAAATCCACACTTATGGTATGAGCCTTGTTTTCAAATCAAAGGAATTTTGTGGGAAAGGCATTTCCCCAACAGTCACATTTTCTACATTGTTCACTTTAAAGAGTGAACTCTATTCTAATCTTGGCTATTAACCTAGCTTGTTGGAAGTCATTTAGAAGGGCATGTGATTTTTGAAAAACTGTAGTTCTCCACAGGGGAAAATAAAATTATTTTGCAAAATTCTTGCCTTATTCTGTTGTGTTGGGTATGATTTGCTGCTAATCAGGCTCCACATTTGTTTAGTCTTCTCTTATGTCCATGGCTGGAGTGTACCCCTCAGGATCACTCTCCTCTTTTTTTTCTGATACAGCCTGTGAGAGCTGCCTGCAGTAGAAAAGCCAGAACAGTTAAGAAAACACAGAAGAGAACTTAAGCTGAAGCTAATATGAAATAATTCTGTAGCTAGGAAGGTACGATAAAATATTAAAATGAATGTACAGGAAGTATTTTGCTGAAGAACATTAAAAAACCTCATTCTTTAGGTTAAAGACAGAAAATATGACACACAGGCATGCCATTGCTCATAACATCATTTTTAGGAGCTTTTGTTTGTTTATTTTTCACTTCCTGATGTGGTAGCAGAAGTAGCATCCTATTCAAATTATGGAAAAATTCTGGTAGAACTAAAAGCTAGGATATATAATGATTTTTTTGAGATGTTCTGAAGAATGGGATTTTGATATTTGCTGCCTTGTTCAGACATGAAGACAGACAGACGTGCACACACACAGTTTTATGCCTCCTAATGGTGTAGCTCTGGGAAAACTGCACTATTCAGACTAGACTCTTGGGTGATAGGAAAGAAAATTATTATATACCACTATAAGTGAAAGTCGATCACCCTGAGTTGGGGAGTAAAGGAAGAAAAGATTATTTTTCCCACTAGCATCCCAAAGTTAATTCTTCCCTCTTAAGCATGCACTAATTTTAGGCAAAGATATTCATGAGGTCTTTTAGAAAATCCTTGTGGCATACTGTTTTGGCTTAGGATTTGATTTGATTTGATTTTCTGTTTGACTTTCCTCTGTCAAAGGATCCACAAGAAGTCTTTACAGGCTAGCATAGAGGTCCTGGTATTTTCAGGTGTTGTTTTCTTTTGTTTGTTTGTCTTTGTTTTTGTGGTTTTTTGGTTGTTTTGGTTTGTTTGTTTGTTTTAAATTTTCAGGGTTTATTCAAAACCCAAAAGAAGTGCAAAGGTGCATCCACATGGTATTAAAGACTTACAGATATACATAGAGACAGCGTAAAAATGGTTTTGCCAAGAAATCTGATAATGAAACAGCCTTGTGGATTCATGTACTGCTACGTGGTAATGTGTACTGGGCCAATATATTAAAAAAAAGTAGATATTATTTATGTACTAATATGAATTTGAAATGGATACACACTGATATGCAAACAGTAATCTAAGCCAGTTGATTGGCTTGAAGCTAAGGAAAATAATTTGTTATTCACACTGCTATTCACAGTGCATTATATTTACATAGGCTTACCTTTAAGCACTTTGCAAACATTTTAGTCTTTTACTTCTGTGTAGGTTTATACTGGGTTGAAATTTTCTTCATAGTAGCTTGTAGGGTGCTATGTTTTGAATTTGTGAGTAAGATGGTGTTGATAACACATTGTAAAGCTTTACTTTATGTATTCAACTTAGTCGTGATCTCATTGCAGGAGATTTCTCAGTTTTACCTACGGATTCCCTTCTCCATCCCACAGCAGGGAGCAAGAACATGGCTGCACAGGGCTTGGAGAACTACCAGGTTTACACCATGCATACTTTGTAAATAGTTTGTGGCACTAACTAGGTTGGTAGAACTAAATAAACTAAAGCAGTATTTCAAAATAAGTTCAGTATTACTGAGTTGTAGACAATGCCTCTTAGAAGCAGTGGTGAGCGTCTTGACTGAAAAGAGAGAAGTTATCCTTTCTTATCCTTTCTAATATTTATTGTTAATGGAAAAGCAAAATAATGCAGAGTTCTTTCACACTTAATTTTGTTCTATTACTTTTAAAAACATACATGCAAAAAGCTTAATTTAACAGAATTATCTTTTCTTTGATGGCTTAAATTCCACTATCTTGTTGTAATGACTTGGTCCTTTGAGTGTGTTGCAGCATTTGTTCATGCAAGTCCTTTGTCTTTCTGCCTGAACCATTGTATTTGTGCTCTGCATTAACCAAAGTACCACAGATAATCTGATCTACTGGAAGTGGGGAAAAAAAAAAAAAAAAAGAAGTACAGACTACAGGAGAACACTAAAATCTTGAAAATACTTTTATTGTGGTTATTTTTTTAAAATGTGCTTTTTCAATGGTATTTTTGGAGTGTGTAAGTTTTGTGGTGTGGTGAAAAATCTGCAAATTCCAATTAATACAAAGGCAATAAAAGGTGAAAGATTTGAAAGTAGAACTCTGTTTAATTTTGGGTTTTTTTTCAGCTAGTGAGTTCCTTATAAGTTAATGGTTGGCATATTGAGTTGATCTTAAAATGGACTACATACTATTTTTATGTTGTGCTGGCAGTATTACCAGTAGAGGTCTAGTATGCCTGCTGCAATATTATTCAGTGTTAAAGTGTGAGCAAATACTTGCATAACTGTGATATGAAGTTTGGGGTTTAGGTTTCTATCCATGCAGCAAATGCTATTGTGGTAAAAATGACAGCTTTTCCATGTTTGCAGATTTTTGCGATTGCTCTGTTCTTCTCATCCGTATGCAAATGTTCTAAATGCCAGGCAAGACTGAGAAATGAGTTAGAACAGGATGGAAGTCCAATTACTTAATGCCTCCATGAAATTAAGACAACAGAATCAAAGCAAGAAAAAAGTTTTTCACTCAGAGGGTGGTTGGGCACTGGAATAGGTTCCTCAGGAAAGTGGTCACAGCACCAGCTTGACAGAGTTCAAGAAGTGTTTGGACAATACACTTGGGTACATGGTGTGACTCTTGGGGCATCCAGAGCAGGGCCAGGAGTTGGACTCGATGATTCTGATGGACGTCCTCCTTCTCAGCGTATTCTACAGTTCTGTGAATCCTAGTCAGCAGAGAAAATGCTCAAGAGAATGTCTCACATTAGTTTCACTGGTTAGGCTCTCTTTCTTTTATATTAATTTTTGGATATACTGTTAGTGATTTTTGATGAGCAGGCACACCACATAAACACAGAGATTATTCATCAGGATGCTGGGAAACTAATACACATAACAGACAGTGAAAACTTCGGTTATGGGCAGCATGCTGGAATAGAAGAAAAGCACTTCTGTTAAGGTGTTCTTCAGTAGACTTGGCAATTTATAATGTATTGCCTTAAGAAAGCTTTAGATCATCAGGAAAGCTTTTAAAGGAGTACCTTGACTACAAGCAGCCTTAGTTATTTCATAGTTTCCACAGAATCACTTGATGCCTTCAACATTTGGGAATATATATCCTAATTACATGCCAAACTAGAAAATTTAGTAATACATTTTTAAAGGAGACTGAAGTTGACATTCTCACATTCTAAAAAATCTGAAGTTCAGATTTTTTCACTGATATAAAATGATATTGATGTCACTGGGTAAGAAAGTTTAGACATAGCTAGTTTAAGATTTTTGATAACATGTACTATTTGATCTCATGGCTGTTAGACTCCTGATAAAAATATTTTATTTTTCCATGATCTGATATCTGTAGCAGTCTCACTTTTGTATCAGGCAGCTAACAGTTTATTTTCAACCCCAGGACACGGTGTAGGCAGGCATCCACATGCAGCAAATGCTGCATGCACTCTTAAAGCAGGTACCTGCTAGGTAAGAGAGGGTTGTCCAGCTGAAAACTGCAGGAGCCTGATGAAGCTTTTGGTATCCTTGTTACCCCCTGCATTTCTTTCCACTCTGTCCAATGCACTAATCTATTTCTCAGAATTATTTCTCATGTGCCTCCAGCAAGCTGGATTGATTTTGAATGAGCTCATATGTCATCATCTCTCCCATTAACAGTAAGGACACCATTCTCTGAATCAGGCTGCGGCAGATATAATCTACACAAGCTGCTTGTCCCAATCTTTTCTAGGAAAAAACATTGTTAAGGCACATGGAAAATGAGGTGGAGCCAGCAGTCATGGTTTCACTAGAGGCAAACCAGGTCTGACAAATTTGGTAGCCTTCTATGACAGGGTAGCAGTATTGATAGATGAAGGAAAATAAATGAATTTCATCCACCTGGACTTGTTCAAGCATTTAATGCTGTTCTGAAAAACAGCCTTGCCTCTAAATTTGGGGGACATGGATTTGATGGCTGGACCAGTCGGAATGTAAGGAATTGGTTGGATGGTGGTGCTCAAAGAGTTGCAGTAAATGTTTCCATGTCCAAGTGGAGACCATGAAGAGTGGTGTTCCTCAGGGATTAGAACTGGGACCAGTGCTGTTTAACACTGAATTCTTAGTACTTTTTCAGTTTTAGTGAGCTCTATCATCTTCACTTACTAAGTTTCTTACTAGCCATAAGTTTCCCTCAAAGAAAGTAAAATTTTGATACAAAGATCCTGCTATAATGTAACTAATAAGACATTATAAATTAAGCTTTCTCCATCCCAGAGTTTTAGATTTACCATCAAGAAATATATTATTTTGCATTATTTTTCTTATACTCCTTAATGGCCCTCTTGACAGATTTGGAAACCGTGGAGCTAGGTGCTTCTGTATATTATTGCTTCTCTTTTGAGTCTTGTCACTCTATAGAAAATCCAGAGTAGAATTCAAACTTAGTGTTTTGCCTGGAGCACTACAGCCACTACAATCCTGGAGGAGGTAAATTCTTGAAATACTATCAGCCTACCAACTGGTAAATTATTGTCAGTTTTTGTAGAGTATCAACTTCGTGTTTTGTAATTGTGTACATTGTCTATCAAACTTTTTAAAATACTAATAGATAGCAAAAGTATTTATAGTACAGGATTTTAATATTTTAAAATTTATTGTGCTTGTGATAAATTATTTTATATGTATGAATAATTCTAGGATTTTTAGGTCTTTACATTAGAGTCTCAAAGTAGAAGGTGATACATCTGGCTACAGAACTACTGGAAAAAGAGTGTCAGTAGTACAAGACGAAGAATATGGAAAATGAGTGTATTTTTTAAAGCAGAGGTAGTAGATCCATAGGTGTTGTGAAAGGAAAGATGGAAAGAAGAAAGGAAGCTGTGGGAGAAACGTGATATTGAAAAATCTGCTTGATTTACCTGAATTTTATGACAGCTGTTTAGATTTTAACAGGTCGCTTATGGTTGCCCAGAGTTGCCCAGAATGGGATCTGTGTCTTTTATGAGAACTAGCAACATCATCCCAGTTTCAGCACACTAAACAATTCCCACCCTCAAATTTAGATGGGTACATATGTTAATTCATAACCATTTAAGTATACAGCAGTAATGAGTTTCCTGCTAGGTTAATTTGTGTCATATTCGGTGTAAACACTCAATATCTGCTGGTAATCATTGTATAAAAGCCTGAACAACAGCATGATATTTCTCAGGAAAATTCTTTAATTATCTGGGAAAAGATGATCATTAACACCTTATTTGGTGTTTCCTTGAAGTACTCAGAACACACGCTTAAAAAAGAAGAAAATAAAAACAGTTTGGGAACATGTCTGTTGCAATGTGATTAATCATGTGCCAGAAAGAGACTTTAATAACACGGTGTGAGTTGCCTGAGACAGCTGGCTGAGCATTTAGATTGCACTGGCATTGCTTATTAATTTGACTGTATCATATGGGAAAAATAAGGCAAAAAATATTTAAGAGTCACTTTTTTAGACCTAAAAATTATTTTGAAAAGATACAGAACCTATCACCTAACTCTCGGTGAAAACACTTTGTAAAAAGATATTTGCAGCTGAAATCATTGTACGTGTTTTCTGTATTGTTTGTAGAGGATTGATGATACTCTTGTTCAGACTTGCCTTTTCCCTATTGAGCATGGTGAACATTTTCCTATTGATTTCAACTGGAAAATGCTGGACTTTCTAGCATGACTTCCCCTGTGGAAGACTTCTCCAAAATCAATTAAATACTGTGAATTCCGTTAAAAGATTGTGTTGAGAATATTGGGGTTTTCTATCTTAACACAGTTCTTTAAAACTGGATAACACAAAACATTTGAGAGACTATTTTAATAATACTGTTAGTGATATTTTGTTTTAAAATACTGCTGTTTACAATGGATTGTTATTGTTTGTGATTCAAGCAGGTAGTGAAAGACTGCAATTCTCTCATTCTCCTTTTGGTTTAAGGCAGAAAACCTGAGCACAACTGTATCATGGCATTTACAGAGACCACCATAAAAAAACCCTTTAGCAATACTTAAATAATCTTAAATGCCTGTAGTTGAAGCATTTAGTTTTAAATTTGCTTCTGAAGAATGGGAATGTAATTCTTGGTAGAAGGGCTTTCCCAAAATTTCTCAGCACATTTGTATTTTGTCATACAGAAGTGAGAAAACTGTCATTCAGTCCCAGAGCAGAGAGTGAACATTTTTGAAGGAAATGAGAGGCAGGAAATTACTTACTAGAAGAAAAGAAACAGGATCCTATCAGGGTAGAACAGACGGTGCACAGACAAGGGGAGAACTGGAAAAGGAAAATTTTTAAAATGGTATTAATTAAGGAACAGTTATTTAAAAATTATGTTCCCAGCACTTCATCAGAAGTTGCAAATAATGTTATAAAGGTGATGGCAAAATGATGACAGAGGTCACTTATAGTATCCAGGAAAGGTCTGGTGCTTGTAGTGATTACTTTCTTCATATAGAGAGGCAAGGGATATTGGGGGATGTCAAAAAGCAATCATTAGCACCATCTGAAAGAAGAAAAAGATAAAATCAGTCTGCAGAAACTACAGTGTACTGTTTTTGTTGACAGTTCCTGACAAAATCTTGGCTAGATTTCTTATTGACTGCTCTGCATGCCATGTTGTCTATTATGTTCTGCCTGGTGTACATTCTGTGACTTCAGAACCAGTGATGCTCATATCAAGTGTTATTTGGTATCTTGTCAGCAGGAAAAAAAAAAAAAAAAGTAGGCAACATGTTGACACAGCACTGTGGGTAGACTTAGGTAAGGGCATGAAAGTTTTAGTGCCCAAGGAACTTTACTGATGTCTTGAACTTGTCCACTGAAATTGTGATTCTTGCTGGGGGTTATGTATCAAGGTTGAAAATCACTGAAAAGCTTATGAAAGAATGAGTGCGTTGCTTAGGAGAATAGATGCACAGACACCTGTGAAATTGATATCAGAAGCTGGAAGACTGACAGTAGAGTGGCACAAAGCATTTGGAATAGGAGTAGCTAAATCAAATTTCCGAAGCAAGGTGAAGATGACATTCAGTAGAGGCAAAAATATCAAGTGCAGCTGGCAGAAAATCCAGTCTCCTTCCACTTCCTACAGAACCAGTGGAGTGGCTCTTTGAACTCTTTTAGCTTGAAGATTGAGCCATTGAAAAAATTTTCATAGATTATGAAAGATGAATGTCGCAAAAAAATCATGCATGTCATTTAAAGAATATTTGAATGACATTTGGGTGAGTGACTTGTATGGAAAGCAAGGAAAATAAAAGTTTGAGTCCTATAAAGCATCTGTTAGTGAGTGTGAATAGTTTCTTTTAATACAAGACTTCAGTGGAGAAACTCATGGGATCAAGGTATGAAGTATACTTCCAGAGAAACAATGCGAATCCAGATAACAGAAAGATAAGTTAAAGAATATATGTTATAGCACAGTAGATTCAGATGTATAGTCACAGATTATGAGAACCCCCCAATGTATTTAGAGGCTATCATTCTCAGAAGGACAAAGGAAACGAACACACCTGTCTGCCTGATGTGGGGCAGCTGTACTTCTCAGCTGATGGTGTTTGGTGCCTAACAAATTTGTTTGCTTGAGAATGTCTCACTGGTGGTGGGGATCCTTTGCAAACACTCCACAGTGCCATTGCAGGAGGAGTAGTCAGAGCCTATAGGTGACATCTCATCGATATTCCAGTCAGGAGTGCTATTGTGTATGACTGGTAGCTTTGCACCCAGCAGTGCCTTTGGGGTGGCCTGCTAAAAATTAGGAACAATTGCCACCTGACCTCAGGAGCTCATGGTGCAAAAAGGAATGTCTTCATAATGAAACAGAGAATAAAACAGGGAACAAAACTTATAAAAAGGTAGTTGTGAAACTGAAGTTTTCTTCTTCATGGTTTTAGGGGAGAAAGTGTTCAGCTTCACTCTTGTTTACAGACAATTCTTTCAAGATCAACCTCAGGAACAGTGAGAACATTGATTTGAATTGTATTGAACTCGCTTGAGCTTAGGTAGAGATACTCCAGATTTGTCTGTTTAAACACAGTTTCCAAATATTTCTAAATAAGTAGGCCTCAACTCTGCCTCACAGCCTATTTAAAGCTATTTATTTTAGCTAAATATATTGCTCACTATTTAGGCAGTGTAATTAAATTTGGTTTAGATCTAGGGTATCATTATATCAAAATTTTGAAGACTATTGCATATTATAACCACATAATAATTTTTAGCAAGAAGATGAAATTACAAAAGTTGGCATATAAATAAATATCTAAAAACCATAGAATTACAATCAAGTTTTTCATATATATATATGTATTTATTGAAATTACAGAAGTTGTCTGAGCTTAAGTTACGTGACAGAATTTTTCTGAACTTGTTTTAAACAAACATACAAGCAAAGAGTAATTTGAAGTATATGGATATTTCAAACAATATTTACAAACTTTTTTTAAATTAAAAATCAAGATTAAATTTTATTGGGGAGTCAGGTGGGTGTTTTCCTATGTCATTTGAGGCATTTGGTTTGTCTTCAACAGCACAATCACATACAACAGGCAGAGTAGATGGGTACTCTACCCTTTTTGGTTTTAGATTTAAGGCTAGAGGTATGTATATGCTGTTCCACATTAGTATCTATAATTTAACAGAGGAGCTTTTGCATTCTGCACCATCTGTCGCTGCCCACTTTCCTGTTACAGAAGATACAGAACCATTTTTACTCTCCATGGATTTCCTAGAGATCTCTCACAGTCCTCCAACACCTCTTCATATAAGTAGTGCCTGCTAGTAGTTTCCACTGAAATCACAACTAGATATAAGTCAAATGTAAGCATAATCCCAAGGCATTGCCTTCAAAATTTCTGACACAGTGGTTTAGGGAAGAATTCCACCTTTCTATTCATTGTACAGCAAAGTAAGTATGAAAAGCAGACATTTTTATTGACCTTGGCAGGAAAGGTCGGGTGAAATGCATAATTTTAAATGTTATTGTTGTCACTCTTTCATACATAGCTCTGTATTATTGCAACTACTGTAAAAGCATAATGGGGCACTAAGTAAAAATATACATTCTGCTTCCTAGGATGCTCAGGCGATTTCTAGTCCACAAACAAGCCCTACTTAAAAGCTAAAACACCAATGAACCAACTAAAAAATCCCCATTAGGAAATCAGTTCTGTCTTGCAAAGTCCTCTTTTCCAGAAGGTCCTGCATTCATATGGAGATCTGTGTGGCATCAGACCTTACAATCACAGAAGGACAAGGTAAGAAATTCGCAGTTGCCCACAGAAATGCCGGAGCTTCCTTCTTCCTCTGACTCAAAGGGAGATGGAAAGCTGCAGAAGCAACAGAGCCAGGTAACCTGCTCTCTGTGGTGCCTGCTCACCTGTGGATGGCTTTGTGATATGTGAAGGCAATTATATGGTGTTTTATGTGGATGTCTTATTAATTCTAGTTAGTGTCTTTGGCTTGGGAAAAGTTCTGGTTCTGGAAACCTTTGCACTGCTTGTATGGGGAGTAATCTGCAGAACAGAACCAGACCTCACACTGCACATTTGGCTTCATGATTTGGGAAGGACAGCTCCTGAGTGTTTCTTGCAGTGTTAATGGATATCTAAATCTCACATATCAGTGCAGCATGATAATTTGATAGTGCTGATATATATAGAAAGCATCCGACCTTTCAAAGCTCGGGGTGCATCCTTCAACAACCAAGGGTCTGGGAATTCAAAATTTTTAGGATCCCACTGAAACAAAATTGTTCTAATCTGTTCTAATGCAAGGTGTTGCTTACAGTTATGTCCTTGCCACATCCCAATTTTTTTTCTTGTATTCTTACTGCCAAATTAGGGAGAAGGGAGAGAAAAGTCTAAACCACTTTTTTCCCAAGAATCTGCAGTCAGTACTTAAAAATGACTTGAGGACTCTCAAGTCCTCAAGCAATAAAGCAATGTTTCTCTCTCTCCTTCTCAGGTTACAATTTAAAAGCTAAGCTATCAAAGAAAAAATTAAAAATCCTTATTTGCTTAATTACATGACACCATAACAAGTTCAGAAATGAAGTGACATCCAGTTAAATAAAGGACAAGCTACATGCTTGAAATTGCCATTTCAAGACTTTTTTTTTTTTTAATTTATAGTGATAAATTTCTTGAAGGAAAAAAAAAACAAACTTGATTTTATGATGGCACTTCATAAACTACCACAATTGTAACCTTGTCTGTTACCCAGCAGCTGGCTGAAAGCCCTGCCAATATGTGCTAAACAAGAGTAACACCATTATCAAGATCTCTGCTTATTCCAACATCCCAAAGAAAAAAAAATAGGCAATTTCCACATAAAATGCAGTTTATATATTTTAGTTTACAAATTTGGTTGTGCATGTATGTTAAAATATGTTTAATCTGGAGTGTCAGCCTGTCTGTGCTGCCTTCAAAAACTCATTTATAAACACTTGCATTCATAGCAAGGCTATCTACTATCAGGCTGACAGTATCTGAAATTACTGCAGTAAAATGTAGAGAGTAATAATCTTTCTTTTTCAAGGAAAACATGACAGGTGAGTGTTAATTACGTGTCAGGGAAGAATAACTTCAGCCACACTTGAGCATTCTTCAGTCTACAATGTCTATAACTTCTGTATTTCCATCATTACATTCTGTCTTATCAATCATCTTTGCTGCAGCTTTCTCTGTGGGATTAATCAGGTGTTGTGCCAGCTGCTGAACACACACATCTTTGGAAAAAACCTCTTGTTCTGTGGGAATCCCAGAAGTCATGGAAGCATGTAAATTACCTTCTGAATTAGGACCATATGTTGAATGTTTGTAGATATGTACATACAATACTAGTGAAGAATTCATAAGTTTTTTTGAGCCTTTACAGACGTGTGTATTAAACGGTCTTTAAGAATTCTTTTTTTTTGAACATCAGGGAGATCTTGAACCATAAAATCATGTCTGTGAAACTAAAGCTTTTGGCAATAGCATTTGACAGCCAAAATTGTCAGGGGAAAAATAATCAGTAAACTGCTTTGTAATAATTATATTACAGTATTTTTTCAAACTATTCAAAATATTCCTTAAAGTAGATCCTTAAAAATAAATTTGAGTGAAAAGTTATTTTTCCACGGATCTAGCACACATTTCCAGAAAACAGTACTAAAACTGCCAATTTAGTGTAAGGGTTAAACATTTCTTCCATTGATGTATTTTCTGTTGCTCTTTCAGACTTTAACTGACCCATGTTTTATTTGGGAAATTGATATTCATAGTACACACCTCACAGGAATTAATTAGAATAGTGAAACCTCTCCCAACATACTGAGTATTCTTGAGGTGAAAATACTCATAATAGAGAAAACTACCTGTTTAAAAATTCAAAACAAACCAACGTGTTAAGCTGAGTACTTAACTTGCAGGCAAGACAAATAAGCAATGCTTAAATACATTAATAATAGTACTACATGCATATTCTGTATCACTGAAGAGTGATTGATAAATTTTAAAAATGTTTTTTCATCAAAATCACTAAAACTTTTGCATGAATACCAAATATGCCAATCCCACCCCCAGTTTAAGTCATCCCCAAACTATTTATGAATCTGTGATGAATTTGTAGGAAGGCATCAAATGGAAATAATAGGAAGAGGTGAGAAAAGTGAGCTGTGGGAGGTGTGAGGTAGCCATGAGATCTAAAACTGTGCCTCCCGTAGGAGAGATCACTGTGCATGTCTTGCTGAATATGCTAGCTACTAAAATAGTTTGCAAAAGGGAATCTCCTCTTCTAGGTATTTTCTGAATCTGATGCTCCATTTTTTTCTCCCTTTGCTCGTTAGTTTGCCTGGTTTTAGTGTTCCAGAAAATACGTTTTCTAAGAAACTGTTTTGAAGAAGCTTCTTTTAGTGAACAATAAGAATTCCCAGTGATTTTTTTCCACCCTTTTTTCCTTTGGATTGGCAGACAAAAAGTATATGCTTTGGGAGACAGATAAAAAATATATGCTTGTGCAGTAAATGCAGTGGTTTCTAATCCATTATTTTATATAGCTGTGCTCCTTCAGAGGCAAACAGGGGATGGAAACAGACTGTGATTGATTTCATCAGTACCAAGTGCTCAAGAATAAAGCTTGTAGTGCTGACTCTTCTCTAGGTGCAAATCACAGAAAAAACATTACTACAGTGCCCCATTTTTGTCAGACTGAAGATTGCCATGGCCACAGCATATGAATTCTTCACAACTGCTAATTAATTTCTTTTCACAGGACTCTTGAGAGTGCACAGTTTCCTTGTCCTCATTTTCTAGAAATGGAACTGAAATACAGAGGAATTAGGTGCTTTGTTCAAGGTCACAGAGGAAGTTGGGACAGAACTTGGAGTAGAGCCTAGCTCAAAAATTGTGCCTTAACTAATATATCACTTCCCTCCCCCTGAGGTATTTATGCAAAGGTAGTCACAACACGGTTCTTGGTGAATCAAAACTCCTCCATAAATAGCAAGCAAAACTTGAAAGGTTTAGTTCCAGTAGGAGTACCACTATTTCCTAAGTAAAGGAGATATTCTAGAAATATTCTTTAGGAATATTTTGAAATTTCTACTGGAAACAAATGAAATTCAAAGGAAATCATAAGCAAATCATAGCTTCTTTTTTAGCTGTGATTGTTTTGGAGTTTTTTTGTAAGATTTTAGATACACTGCTATATTTTTGTTACCATTTTTATCATTAATGGTGTTCTCTAGTCAAAGATTTAGCCTCAGTTCTTCTTTTTTCTTCCTGAACCAGTTCTATCTTGCTTCAGTGTTTAGATATGCCATCTAAAAGCATGTTTATCCCATTGAAAACTTACAAACATATTTGTAGTTAGTCTCTGGAAAGCCAAAAGTACTCAAAGCAGGTTATCATAGGAAAATAAGAGTTTTCCATTATCTTTTCTTTAAAGCTCGTCATGTTTTGTGCATTAGCTAGATCCCATAGTTTTATACAGAAGTAACAGAGATGGGTATACTGTAAAGATATCACATTGCTTTTCAACATTGTCTAATATCTGAAACAATTTCATTATAAAGGAATAACTGTGCTGAATGCATGAATCCAATTGAAGGTTCATTTGCAGTAGCTGTAGGTCTTCTATGTTATATTCTCACAATAATCTGGTTTCTAAACAGACAATCTGAATTTTGTGATTGAAAATTCTCGCTTCCCTGTAAAAATCAAGATTAAATGAATGGAAGTATTTTAATGTGTAAAATTATTAAAAAACTGTAAAACTAGTACCCTACTCAGGATAAGTTCTTGTGGGCTACATGAAAAGAGCTTGGAGAGTGATTTTTACACCTGGCTCACTCAGTATTTCACACCTTCTGAAACTACTGCAGTGGTGGGTTTAGAGCCTTCTTACCATCCAGCTACTAACCAAGGCTCTAGAAGGTGTGTGTACTGTTATCAGTCATTTGCACCTGTAAATTCCTGAGTCTCTAAAAAATTTTTTACTGAAGTCACTCTGTTACTGAGAGTTTATCCAACATATCTCAAAAAAACTTGTTGGATTTGTGGCATTACAGATACCTTGTGTCTTGACCAAATTCTTCTGAAAAGTGAAACAACCTTCAAAAAATACATTTTTGCTGGAACTTTGTTTGGTAAAAGATGACAAAGTGCAACTTTATGATTTTAACCAATGAGTTCTCATAGGGGCATTTTTAAATTAGTTACCTTAAGCTTACTAGATCCAATCTTTGTATTATGTAACATATTTGGCTCCAAATCCCCTCATTGCCTGTTACTTTTCCTGATCAAGCACTGATCAAGTGCTTCTCCACAGTGTTTTGTACAGTAAAGGCTGTGCACTGGAGTCATCTCTGTATTTTGGAGTAGATTGAAAGAGACGGGGCAGCTGCTGCAGGTCAGATCTGCTGGGAGATCTGCGTTGTCATAATAAGCCAGTTTCTCAGTAACTTACAGCAATGAAGTTCAGAGGCAGCCAGCTCTAGTGGCTGCTGAGCAGACTAAATATTGATTGGAAGGGAAAAATGAGAGAGATGGTGACCTTCTATTCAGAGCCTGACAAAAGTGTGGTTGGAATGATGCTCTTGCTAATGCAGCGCCTTCCTAGTTATCCTGCATAGTAGCGGGAAGCTGCTGTGCTTCCTTCCTGCCTCAGATCTTCCACTGCTGACTTCTGACATCAAGTCATTAACTTTGCTAGCCTTGCTCCTCCCTTGGAGTTTCCTAAAGGAAAGAAAGAGAAATTCTTCTCAACTTGAGCCTCATCAAAGTCATGAGAGTCATTTTCAAGTATAGTCGAAATGAAACTCCCTCAAGCCTACCTGTATTTTTAGCAATTAATGGGGGAAGTATTTACCATTCAAAAGGCTTTTGCTGTTTGGATTTCCTCCAGTTCAGAATCAGCTCTATCAAATTGGCCAGTGCAATTTATTATCTCCTCAGGGACATTCAGCTGTCCCAGCTAACCTTTCCCAGAATAGATCCAGCTGTGTCCTTCTGGACAAAATCTTTCCACTCCCCTAAAAATGCAGTCATTGTAAGGATGTCCTCGACAGAACTATTAAAGATACCCTTAGGCCCAGCTCTGCATTAATGACCTATAGCTCATGACTTCCATTTCAGCTGTATATATTTTGATGTGAGGGTTAAGAAGGATAGCATAGGTTAAAGTACAGCAGCAAGATCCCCAGGGAAACAAAAGTGCAATTATTCTGTAAATGGCAATTCAGAATTAATGGTCCAGGAAAATGACTTTGCAGAGAAGTTCAGCTCCCATGATTTTATTTGGAATTGACAGCAGTTGGAATACAGTCCATTACATGACAACAACGCCTTGCATTTTTCTTAGCGTGTTTAATCTATAGCTACTGAAATTTTTCCGTGTCTTGTCACAATTTTGTAAATGCTGGCAGTGAGAAATCTGGAAATGAGGAAATGAGTTTAACCTGCTTGCTCAGAGTGATGTGTTCAGCTGGTGGCTACTAGATGAAATTGGAACAGAGGCATCATAGTCCCTTGATGTGATATCAGTTTTTTTTTGACAGGTACTTCACTGATTGTTTGAGCATCAGTGGTGAAAAATTAAATGAATGATAGAAGTAAATGTTTTCAGGAAGTGCATTTTGCTCTAAATCATGTAGAAGTTCTTTATGGAAATATATACAAGAGAAAATAACCTCATTGAAGGAATGCATTAGAAAACATGACAGGAAGGGAAATTGATTTACCCAAGGCATAAAAATGGTCTTACCTAATAGAAATATTTATAAAATATTTAATGTAATTTTGCACACTGCATGTAGATATCCTCATTTATATGAGCATTTTAAAGAAAAACAAAGGGGAAAAGCCTACCTTAAACTATTACTTTCCTGTTTAAAAAGTCAAAAAACTCTTAGGTCCAACAGATTATTGTGTAATAAAAAAAAAAAAACCAAACAAAATAAAACAGTAAAAAAAAAGAAAATAAATATTCCTAACTGCTGCTAGAGTGGAGGGAGGGTTTTCCATCAACAGAAGATGAAGTTAGCACATCAGAGTTTTAAAAATATATAATCAGCTGAGCAATGTAGCGCCCAACTGTTAATCTATATCAGGTGTGTTTTATCAGTCAGGCTACAGCTTAAATTAGGCTTGTTACTTATCAGGCTTTTTTTCAGAAACTCGTGTCAGGTTGTTTTATGGTAATGATTTTAATGCTGCCTTGATGACTATGTTTGTTGAAAGGAGATTTAGGCTATTCTGTTTGCTTTTAAAGAACTGAAAATCAAACATGGGTATGCTCAAAAGCTGTTGCTGCTTTGTCTTTATTCTTCCTTCGAAGGAGAATATTTTTTTCTTGGGTGTTAATTTTTTGGGATGCTTATTCCCAGTGATCTCTGAAATTTTGTGAGGCACAGTAGGCAGCTGTGTTACTGGAGAAGAAAGGAAAGCTCATGCTAGAACAATCTATCCTCTTGATTGTTCAAATCTGAGGTGGGAATTTGATATTGGCTTGACTACAGTTTTACACCACCAATAAATGGTTAAAGATACTTTCTGTGAAAGGGGTTAGATTTCTTTCTTAATGCTTTCTAAATCTCTGTATGAATGTTAGTAGATATGTAGACTCATGTACACAAGTTTTTATTTAAAGTTTTTAAGTTTGATTTGGATTAAAAAAAAACAATTTCAGCCTAGAGAGGGGGGAAAAGATATCAAAGAGATAACATTATAACTTCCTTATCTTTGATCTTCATGATTTATCATTTTAATATTTTTTTATTAAAATGTATTCATTTTGCCCAGAATATGTAAGGAAATGGCCTCTTTTAGAAGCAGAGTTACCTAAAGCAGGTCTGTGTTTTCTGCTTCATTTGTTTAGCAGTTGGCCTAATAGTTCCCCTTAGGGATTATAAAGGTGGTGTCTGGCTCCAGCTGGGATTTCTCTATGCTTTACTGAGTAAATCATTAATTTTATGGGTGCTAACACCACAAACCACATTTATGTAAATGTAGATGAGCTGCATCTGTATTTACATCTGTTCTTTGGTCTGGACAGCTATTCCTATAATTTAGCTCAGTATCCTGTCTTGAGCATTACTCATAACTATCTAGAATACAGAAGTCATAGAGACATGATTTGGGTGAGGGAAAGGAGAGTGTTTAAAACACATGTGGTATGATAAAGTACTTGGAATCTCATTCTGGTGGCATTTTATAAAGGGGTTACTAAGAATTTTGGAAAACCCTGTAAAGTAAAATAAAAGAACTCCTTCTCTTAGACTAGTGCCTTAAATGATGATTTTAAGATTCACATTAGGGAAATGGTTTACTCAATTGTGTCTTAGGCTTGAAGAGTAAGCAATTTCATTTTTTGAGTTCCCAGCACACACACACATGTGTCCAGAGTCATCCGTCACCCGTGTACACAAACTGCAAGGCATTAAAGTGGGAGGACGTTGGGAGAATTTTCTTGCAGAGATATAATTAAGAGATCATGGTTAACTTACATCTAAGTTTCCATTTTCCAGTCCAAAATTTTAATTTCAGTATAATTTTATCTTTGCTTTGAATTTCCAGGCTGTCTGTGTTTGTCTACTTTTTTTTTTTCTTAATGTTTCAATGGATGCTCAGATATTTTTCAAAATAAGATAACCTGAGAATACTGTGGGCCTGATCATAATTGGAGTGTTCACAATTCAAAATGTTTTTGTGAAGAACTTGAAAACCTCAGCAGATCATATGTTAAGTAGTTCATGGATTCTGAATAACTTTTAATAGCTCATATGCATCTGTGTACCTGGGTACATGAGGAAAAGCTTAGGATTTTTTGGAAGCAGTTACAACGCAAATAAAGGTCCAATATGTGTGAAAGAACTCTAAAAGCTCAAAATGTAATGAAAGGCCTCTAGCAATGCGGTATGAAAGTAGAAGAGCTGCTTTCCAAGAAATTCTTTAATTTGTGTACAGAAAATGAAGAGACCAGCGAGTTGCAGAGAAGGGGTCTGCAGCATTGCAGAAATTCTTAATAATGCTACCATCTGTTTGGTAAGCCTAAGAGATGACTTTATCTAGACAGCATTTCCAATGTACTTTAATTCTAACTACAGGAACCTCACCTCAGACTGGGAAACCAAAAAGGAGTGCAATCATCTCACCTAATCTTATGATCCCTATGAGCTAGCAGCTGTACCCCATGCTGCCTGGAGACACTTGCACTACAGATTCTGATAAATTCCCCACAAAGTGCCATTGCCAATATTTCTTCTCTCCAGAAACTACAAATTTGCCATTTCATCTTGGAAAACGTAGAAACTCATATATTCAAGTTTATATTTCTAAAATAATAATAAGAAGTGAATAAAGGATTGAACCTAGATCCCATTAATTCCTTTAATAACGAACAAATTCTCAAAAACATACTGGAAAAAAAACTTTTGATGAATACAAGTAGAAATTAAATAAAACAAGACTAAATAAAGTGGATATTTTGAATTTATATTTAAATATAGTACTAATTTTAAAATATTATAAAAAGTAGTCTGTGTTCACATGCTCATTGTATCTAATTATAACACTCTTTCCGATATCAATGGTTGAAGATGGGATTCTTAGTGAATAGTACCCCATGAGAATGTCACATCTGACTTATGGGATGGTTACATGCAAAATACATTTTTATAGTAAAAATATTATAAGACACAGTAGAAAATTCTAGCCTTCACAATACTAACCACAAACTCATTGCTAAAATAAGACCCAAGGAAAATAATAGACCTTTTAGATCTAAAGTATTTTTGATCCTAATTGCAGTTTGCTGGATATTATTGTGTAGGAAATAGAATCCTGAAGTGACAGCCACTTCACTCACTATCTAGGTAACAATTATCTATTTCCTCTAACAATGAATTTCTGAAATTTCATATTTTGTATGGGAAGCCACAGTAAATGTGTCATTTCTCAAATGGATGAAATGCATAAGAACCATTTAGAATATAATATTTTTCATAGTGACATATTGTATAGCAGTGTTTATAAAACGATTGTAATTTAATAAGAAAACTGATGAGGCTGAATACATAGGATGTACACGATGGATATGTCTGAGAGCAGCTTTTCCAAGCACCTACCATAAAAAAATTATTTTTGTTTAAATATGGAGTAATATTTGTTAGTCTTTCCAACAACCTCTGTATTTACTTTTCTGTGCATTCTAACCACCTTGTTAACCTACTTCTCAGAAGGAATGCAATCCCCACAATGATTTTGAGCTTTGATTTCAGAATTTTTAGGCAATCTCTGCATGTTCCTGTGTCCTACAGCTCTTTTAGTTTTTTTGAGTAATGTTCTTCCTCTCATTTCCCTTTTGAAATCAAACATATAGATTACTTATTTTTTTTAATTACTTCATTTAAATAATTTCCTACAGGAATTTAATCAATAAATTGAAATAGATTTATCTTCTGTCACAAAATCTTTAACAAAAATTGTTACTTAAGGAAGTAAGGACTGTTGTAGATGGTGCAGTGAAGTGAATGGGTGAAGCTATCACCACCTTTCATTATTTGCCCTGCTTCTGAGCCATTTTACCTACCAACCTGGACAGTTTTTTAGTCCATTTTTGAGTTAACTCCTTGTTCAATATGATTTCCAGTATGCACTAGAAATCCTTCTGTGCAGAGACACAATCAGCCAACAGTTTCTAATATGTCTTCAAAGTCTGTCCAAGCCTTTGCCTTCAAATACTGTAAACACAAAACACAGAAAAACTGTATGGAGGGTAGAGCATAGGGTGGACCTCATGCCAAGAAGGGTGATGCCAGGTGAGTACAGGTACTTCTAATACAGAGTATACAGAGTGGCCACCAGAATTTGGTGGCAGTGCAATGTTTTGGGGGTTTGTGGGGTCTTTTTGGGGTTTTTTGTTTGTTTGTTTGATTGGTTTTCTTTTAATTTACTTTCAATATTCTACTTAAATATCACTTTAGGCACCAAAAACATCTTGAAGAATCAGCCAATTCATTTGATATGTATTTATTGTCAGCCCTGTATGATTCTATGTGTGAAGGCTCATATATTTTAACTGATATAATTGGTTGCTACTGCTCTAATTAGTAAAACTGAATTTGTTGAAACAGTTTTGTTTTACTTCTTTTTATGAGTGCATCAGTATGAACCAACAGTTTCTTTATGTAGAAATTAAAGGGGAACACAACAAAGAAAGGGTACCACTAGGGCAGACATTAATCACAAAAACATAGCAACAATGTCGTATATTGTAAATGCAGTAAATTCTGTTTTCTCTGAGTCATGATCAGAAACCTACAGAGGGTTAATGCTGGTTTCTAAATTATGTAGTGGGACAAGAGTGATTTTACACTACTGGAGAATAATAATGTTATATGTTTTTCTGGGAAGTAGTGTATAGAGAGAAATTAATGAAATTCAGAGAACTGAGAGTGTGTAATATAAATTGCAGAACTGTGGCTATTTCTGTAGAAGCAGGTGAATGTACTTCTGCACACAGGTAGCAACCCTAGAACAGCATGATATGGGGAAGAGAATTGAAAGCTTTCCTTGTGGTCTGTAAAACTGTAAAGTAGTCTACAAGCAGTCTGAGATTATTTAAACCCTGTTAAATCAGACATTGCTATACCAATGCACCATGTGAGGATATACCAAGAGCTTGGTAGCTGCTGTGTACAATACTCTAGCTATCCACCTGCTGCTGACTGCATTTCACTTTCTCTCACTGTCCATCTGCCTTTTCTATTTTCACCCTAGTTTTTGTGATGTACGTCATTGCTCTTTTCTGTGATGTCAACAGACTTTGTTGTTGATGCAAACAACTGTGGACTCTTAAAAGGCTGTTCCTTGTGAGTCATGAGTACCTAAGGCATTCAGAATTTTATTGGAATCTTTTATTCTGTGTGTGGGTACCAAATGCTCCTTTAGGCATCAGTACTATTGTCAGGAGAGAAATATATCAAAATTTTGTTCCAGCTAGAGTCCTAAAAAAACCCCCGCAATCTGAGCTGGTGATACACATATCCAGACACCTACCTAGAGTAAAGGTAGTATTGGTTTTAGAAAACAGGATACCAATTCAAGAGGGAAAAAACAAAATCCATCATCATTCTTCAGATATAAGGCTATCTTAATAGGTGATTCTCAATAGATGATTGGAGACCAGTAGAATCTATTAATCTTGGTTACACTGGCCGTGTCTCAAAAAGTGACTGTGAAGACTTTCAGAGCTTCTGACTGGGAGCTCAGTTTTATGAAAACTTTTTATATGCAGAACAGACCTTTATTTCAGAATATATTTTGAACTGACAGATTGCTATAGTCAGATTGTAGTTCAAGTATCACAGAGAGTATGATGCTATTACTTGGGGGTTTTTTTGTTATTGTTTTTGAGAGAATAATTCAATGTAGCAAGCACAGTAAAAGAAAACATACAGTAATTTCATGATTATAAACCGCACTGAGTATAAGCTGCATTTCCAGGTGCCAGCAACTTTTTGTTCCTTGTCCATATATAAGCTGCACCTGATTATAAGCCGCATGTTACAATACAGAGTGTGATAAAAGGTATCTGTTCTATCACCATCTGTTGCGGGTGGGGGCAGTGATCCTTATCTCAACGGCAGATATTCTGCTAATGGGCCATCCATTGAAACCAGGCAGGGCATTGTTCTTTATCTCTTCACAACCCATCCTTCCTCCAGCGAGTCATTTTCTGCTAATGGCCATTGAGTCCCACTGTGTGACTGATAAAATTACTGCATGCCGTTGGAAGTTGCTCCAGCCAGGGGGAAGAGCCCAACATTTCTTACCAAGATAAAAACAGAGGTTTTGGGACACTAAGGGAGCCCCTTTCTCCACTGGACTCCAGAGGAAAACCGGATTTCTCCACATCACCACTGGACCTGTGGAGGGACACTGCACCTTCTACAGGAGCACTGCTCCAACTGAATCATATCTGTCACTGCAGGAGGATGCAGCCACCATTTAATGGGACTGCTGCCAACACCCTGCCTGACAGGGTGTCAGGTTGTACTCTGACTTTGTCAGGGTTTGGAGTTTGTTTCTTTGTAGTACTGTATTTCTATTTTAATTTCCCTGTTATTCCTAATTCCCATATCTTTGCCTGAGAACCCCTTGATTTCAAAATTATAATAATTTGGAGGGAGGGGGTTTACATTCTTCATTTCAAAGAGAAACTCCTGCCTTTCTTAGCAGACACCTGTCCTCCAAACTAAACCAGCAACTTTTCGTTCTTTGTCCATATATAAACCGCACCTGATTATAAGCCGCACTTCTGGGTTCGGACCAAAATTTTAGTCAAAATGTTGCGGCTTATAATCATGAAATTACTGTAAATGAGACACTTCTCAACCAATAAAGACCAAACTTGGAAAATCAGCCAGAGTTGAATGCAATATTTTTATGAAATAATTTTATCTTTGAAATAAATATATATAATAAATTGTAAAGGAAATTTCAGTAAGTTCACCATGTTTGAATGTGTACTACAAAAATTGCAACTAAATAACAATTTTGGATTATAATAAATGCACTAAAAATACACTCAAATTGTGTGATGCCTATTAATGCTTATTTTAGAGTTAGAAAAGCAGAGACACATGGATCTTGCCTCCCAGTATGATTTGTACGCTCACTTTGGGGTAATAGGTAATATGATTTCAGAACTGCCACTTCAAAGAACTACATATTTGCACATGCAAGTTCAAGAAAGCAGCTGTGGATGTGTTTTTCCCAGCCTAAATATTTAAACCGTAATGGTCCTATATTAGTCTTATAGTTTTTCATGTAAAAGGAACATTATCAAATTTATTTTCTGTCTGAAACGGTAACAAATATACACAGAAAAATGTAATCAATTTAAAGAATGTGACATTCAGTACCTAATAAAATTCAGTATATTTTAGTAGTTTTGTTGACAGTTCTTGTGATTCTTATCTCATGATAGATAATTTACCTGGCAGCTACAGATCCTAGACTCATGCAAGCTTGTCAATCTTTTAGGTTTTATTAGAAAAACTCAACAACTAGGTGAATACCACAGGACCCCTTCAAGTATCAGCATTAAGTTTCAATTAAAAGGAAACATTTTTTTAACTAGCTCATTTTCACTGATAAGTGAAAAATGCCTTTTTTCATTTAAAAGTACTGTAATTGCAAATTAATCCTTATTTTTTTTTCTCATGAGTGATGTCAAATCTTTGCCACGTTGCTAAGAAGAGCCTGTTGTTTCTCTATCTAACTAGCTCAATATAAATTGGTATTTAAATGTTTCAGCTAAGAGAAATCAAAAGTTATTTCTTCAAAATTATAATTATTATTCCTCTTTATAAGTGCATCTCAGCACACTTTTGGTTGCTTTTGCATGACTTCTCTATCAGAACAAATATTAGGTTAATGAGTAATGTTCTGGGTCCTTATGTTTGGTGAAAATTTCCCTTCTTGGATATTAATATTCCAAGCATGAATTGTATTTTATGAGGAAAACACATTCTAGGAACTATGGTGTTGATTGTACACAGAAAAACAAATCAACCGTAATTAAATGTCATGTTAAGTTTCCGTGAAATGTCAGTGGGGAGTCACAAATGCACTTTAAAATACTTTGAAAACAAAAATTGCCTTATATTCCCACGTTTAAATTATGTTATCAACAGGCAGATCTTTATCTTCATTTTAATCTGCTTCCTAAGTAATGAATGGATTTGCTGGGAAGGATGCTGCTAATTGAAAAACAGTCTGCATGATTCAATCCAAGATGCAGCCGTTCACACTCATTCCTGGAAGCTTGCTTTCCATAGAATTCTTTGATTTGGCCTTCTGTGTAATAATGTTGCTTTTCACACTCTATTCTGTGTTAAAAATATGCTTTCTCAGGACTGACTATATGCATGCTGGAGGGGCAAGGGAGCAGTGAATGCTTGGAGAGACGTGGCGGAGGTTCTTGGGGAGTGCTGGGGTTCCTCATCAGACAACGCCAGAAAGGCTGGCTGACTATTGTAAAATGTGAAGCTCAAGATCAAATTTTAAGCTTGCTTTCCCTCAGAAGTGTATTACATGCCACAGACACTCTTCCTGTTCCCTTTCTCAAATTGCTGACAGAGAAATTTTACAGCTTTTCCTAAAACCAAGCTCTGTTACACTGTTTAGGGGTGACCAAAAGGAAAAAAGATCCACTTAAACTGTCTCACTTAATTCTCTTGCCTTCAGAAGGAGGCAAAAAATCTGACCAAGGGCATTCTGTGTCCTAAATCAGACATTTTTATCAGGGCTTTTTCCACAGCTTATAAACTTCAACTTCACAATCAGTAACACAAAAGTATTTTAACTATTTATGTATGGAAACTAATGGATTTCAATGTATAAATTGCAATTTCATTTGTTTTAAAATTGAGGAGAGTAGTTCGATTGTGAAGTGGTTTTCATGCCTAATAAAAAATAAACAAAAAAAAGTAAGATTTGGTTTGAGGTTTTAATCTCATGCAAAGACTACAAATCTCAGTAAGACAATAGCTGTTTCTGTCGATTTGTTTCATTTTTCAGTCTGGATCTCTAATTTATTTGACTATCTCCATTTTTCCATATTTGTATCCACATAGCTTATGGTAATAATGATAATGGCAAATGGAGGGCAATATTAGGGAGACCACTGTGAAATTAATGAAATGTGTAAGCAAGGGCAGAAAGTAAGTGGATGTAAAGAATTTTGGACTATGACAGAAATTTGAACTTTTTAGTTGTTTTTGGGTTTGTTTTTTTTTTTCTTTTTAGAAATCTCTGTGTGGAGCATATGCTTTTCAGTCTCATTCTTGTTTGAACCCACATCTAAGGCAGATGTTTCACCAACAGCAGTAAATTTGTTGCTGCTTATTACACTTCTATTTTGTTCTCTTTTAGATAAAAGCTAGGGAAATTTTAGGAAATGTGTGAATGGATGAGCTAAAGAGTTGCAACAAGATAGGATAGAGTTGGTTTGCATTTGGCGAAATCTGAGCTCTTCTGAAGTTACATTTATGGGAGAAGTATTGGGTCTTTGATTATTGTTGGATTTTTTGTAAAAGTAAAGAAAAAGTAAATCTGGATATAGCAAATTCACTGAGAGTATGTATAAATGTTAATGAATCTTCTAACTGTACATAATAAAACTGCTGTGGCTTCTAGGACACAAAAACTGTATTTTGGAAGGAAATTCTTAATTACAAGTAGGTCTACAGGTGTAGAGCCTACATCTGTTGAGGTTTTACATCTCCCCAGGAATGTGCATGACAGGTTTTCAACATCGAGCACTTTGCAAGCAAGTAATTTGGCATATTTAAGCATATATAAGCTTTCTTTTCTTGACACAAAGGTGCTGTCATTGATGTGCAGAACTATTCAACCTGTTTACCTTTTTACAGCTCATGTCTCAGTAAGTTTCAACTGTTTTATTACACTCATGGGACTTCAGTACAATTCAGACATTTCAATGTAGTTTCTAGTACTTTTTTTCCTAGTACTTTTTTTCCTCAGTACTTTTTTTTCCTAGTACTTTTTTTCCTCAGTACTTTTTTTTCCTAGTACTTTTTTCTTAGTACTCTTTAAATAGATTTGCCACCTATTAGCACAAAAAAGTGCTGAAGGCAGGGTGAGAGGAAAGATGGCCAGAAGAAGCCTTTGTAATTTATACATATATATGTGTGTGTATATATATATGTATATAAACTTGTTCTGCACTTGAAGAGCTGTCTTATGAGACACTGCCTGCTAAATGCACAGATTTAATGTAGAAAATCCTCTCTCTTCTCTTGGTCTGGCTCTGTTCCTATGTGTTGGCCAGCTCCAAGTGACCTGTAGACTTTGGGACTGACTGATAAACTTGGACTGTGCTCCCTGTTCACCTGAATTCTGCTGGTGACACTGTGAATCATATTCCTTGCATGGAACATAAATTGGAGAACTTTACAAAAA
This sequence comes from Catharus ustulatus, assembly GCF_009819885.2. Taxonomy (NCBI): domain Eukaryota; kingdom Metazoa; phylum Chordata; class Aves; order Passeriformes; family Turdidae; genus Catharus; species Catharus ustulatus. The sequence continues at coordinate 88,598,126 of NC_046222.1, read as the reverse complement.
ATGGATGAAAAGCATTGATTGTACATTACTTCATACTAATATCCTTAAAAGTGTCATTGGCTTTCATATTTCTTATATTAACTTCTTGGTTAACAATGCACTTATATCCAAGGCTCTTGGAAAAAGGTGGCTGGAGTTAAATGACAGAAAACTGGGAAGTTTTAGAGACATTCTGGCAGGGGTTGTTAATGATATAGAAAATACAGGGTGAAATGTTGTTGCTACTCACATGATGGAAGATGGTTGGATGCTCAAAACCTGTTCCACAATGATTCCCCACTCCCACAATCTGCAACCTTAAGCACCTGCTGAAGGGAATGGAATGGAGGGTGGGGCAGAGTGGGGACACTGCTGGACAGGCTCTGTTGAAACCCTTGTGGGGAGGGGCACTTATGGTACCTTGGAGCTGACAAAATGCAAAACAGCTCTCAACCAAGCCGAACTGTCTGCCTCTCTAGCAGGCACCTCCATGCAGAGTCCCCACAAAGGAGCACTGACAGACAAAACAAACACTAAAGATTTGAGGAAATCTCCCTTTTTCACATGATGGCTCTGAAAAAAGACATTATTTGTAGTTTTATGTACATTAACTATTTGGGCAGGATCTTCCTACAGTGTCCTGAAAAGTAGCTCTGATTGTTTCCTAACCAGGTATGTAGAGAATCACTTTGGAAGAGCTACTGCATCAGGGATGCAAAATTTAGGAAGCGAGATTCTTCTGTCAAGCAGACAGTTTCTTAGCTAATTTGCTGATATAGCAATGCATATATTCACAACTTACACATTGAGCCAGTACTTACATGGCATTTTATAAAATTGCATTATTGAGTATTTGAGTATTTGTTTCTCGCTGGGAGTACAATTTTGTATTGACACTCTGCCTGCATTGTAAAAATCATCAACACAAACGCTGGCGTTGTCAGCTTGTCAGAAAGGAATGAGTGGAGCATTTTCATGCGTACTATTATGAAGCAGCTTGTTTTACACTGTCTAGTACATGTCTTCTGTGTTTCCACTAAAGGTGATGAAAATTGCAATTGATATTAAATAGCAAAATAGCAAATTCAGCTATTATGAACATGTGAAAAAATGAATAAAAAAATTCAGAACTTATGTTGTGAAATAGGCTTTGGTGACAAAACCAGAGCAGATAGAAAAGATTTGTAGTGTCAAATCTACTAACTGAAAATTCTTACCAGTAAAAAAAAAAAGAAAACCAAACTGAAAAACAACCCATAGTTAAAAGACACATTCACGTAAACACAGTTTGCTTATACTTTCAAGTGAAATGGGAAGAAGGAAATGTGCAGGTCAAAGCCCCCTTATTGCCTGTAAAAAAATGAGATGCAATGTAATGATAATTTTTTGCCACCAGAGAGCTCTTATTGCATTGTACTAACAATGCTATTCAAATATTTATTCATGGGCCCCATAATTAATTCTCATGAAGTGAAAATACCTTCATATTTATATCCTCTGCTGTTCTTTGTTCCCTACTCTACTTGCAATTCCCACAGGGTTATTTCCTGTCATCAAACTGCACTAAGGAGAACAAAAAAAGTCTGCATAACTGACTGCATAGCCAGAAATAGTACTAAAATCACAAAAATGAATTGCTTACAGAAACTAGTTTAGCTTACCATTCTTTTTACATAATACAGTTTTAAAACTCTATGCATCTTCCCATCATATATTGTCAAAAAGTCCAAAACTGAGAAAATTGAAGTATATTTAATATATGTGTTTTCTGAGAAGAAGAGGTAGCCAAACTTGAAAGAACTGATGAAGAAAGAGTTTGATGAACAAAAGAAGAAAAAAATATTTTCAGGATTTGGAGTTTGACTCCATTCAAGTCAATATTAATGATGCATAGTTAAGCTGTTTATGGATAGATTCTGTTTCTTCTAGGGCTTCATCTATGGCTTTCATATATCACAAGGCTGAGCAACTAAGTTTGTTTTAGTAACTTACACCTTTAAAAAGTAAACCATGCTACCTATATATTTGTTTTCATACTTGTGACATTCACGTTCCCGTTTTAAGTTTCTGGAACTATGATATCAGGTTTCCTGTCTGGTATGGACGATAAAGTTATTTTTTGTTGTTTGAAGTTCATCTGGCTTTATAGGCAGCCCTCTGATGGATCAACATTAACCTTTTCTTCCTCTGTTAGCATTTAGATTTGTATTTACCCAGTTTTTCACTATCAGCCTTCACATTTTCTATACATGATTCTACTTCACATTTCACCTTGCATATATCATACACAGACTGGGTGTAAAAATGACAAAACGGAAAAAAAATCGTTTTACAGCTGGTTTTGCACAAGTGCAGGTATTAGCCAAGGTTAAGGAGTATTAGATCAAACTTCTCAGAAAAGGCTTTTTAATCCTTCCACGTAACAATTTTTAGAATATTTTCACACATGCAACTGAAATTATTGCATTTTATTATATGTACCATAATAAAATAGTTGTATTTTCCTTTTTAACATATTCCTCTGCTTTTCCATGTTTATTTGTGCACCCCCATGTCCTATGCAATAACTGGACTTACCACACTTTCAAACTACTACAGACACCTAATGATTAATCTGAATTTTTTTGACCAAATTTTATAGGTTTCAAATGCAGTTACAGCTGAAACCAAATTAATCAGCAGAAGATCCATACTCCTGTGTTAATGCGGCTGGCACAGTTTCTGCCAATTATGCTGCAAAGGTATTATATCTATTTAATCAGTTTGACAGCTGATCTGAAAAAAAAAAGTTATAAATGTCTAGCCTGAGTATTCTTTTATAGTAAGCCTATAACTAAAGAGCTTTTCTGATAACTTTAGTAATTTCAGTAAAAGAACTAATAAGACAAACAAATTAGGATACTCAGGGTATCCTGCACAAAACAAAAAACAAAATGCTTGCTATCAAAACTCTAGCTAAGAAAGGAGTGAGATTTTCAGAAGTACCTTCTTCTGTCATGGGATCCCCCTTCCCAGAGCTTCCCTACTTTTTGAAACCTTTACTCCTACTAGTCCCTCAAACATTAACCTTCTGAGGTCAGTCATGTCCTGGGCATAACTGGACACCTGACAGTTCTAAACCCCATTCCTCATGTCTCCTAACCAAGATTCTGAAACTAGTGATGGCATTGTCCAGTCACAGTAAATGCCAAGACATGAGGTCAAATTACAATGAGTCAATGAAAAGACACAGGTACAGGGAGGATAAATTATTGTTTCGGGCCTCCACATCTGCCTTCTAGAGAACAAGATAACTGACATAAACCTGCCCTGCCTCCCATTCTTGTGGACCCTCCTCTCCTGCCTCCTTCCCCCGTTTTTCCTCCCTTCCCATAGTGTTTGTGCACAAGGAGAGGTGATACAGAGGATAAATATACCCGTGGTTGAAAGGAGCTTTCCCCACATCCCAAAACTCTGTCTCTGCGTGGGTTGTGACATCTCTCAGAACTGACACTGCATTTCCCAGTTGATTGCCATTTCTTTGAAGTCTGCATTAATTGTAGAATAAGCTAGCTAAACTATCAAGGAGGCTGGATTTGGTTTTACATTCCTGAAAAATCTCCATGAATCATGTGGACATCTGCTGTAGTTATTTAAGAAACAGGTAGTATATACTTGTCCTCTCTTTTCCTTAATTCTAATGTCTAGCAGGATTTTGCACACGGGACTTGCAGTAACCCACTCATGGATTACTTGACGCTTAAGGTGATTTGTCGGTTGCATTTATCCGCTTTGAATTGAGATGAGCTGCTGAACTTGTACATTTTCACTTCTGCTACCAGGAAGAGTTTGGTTTAGTTACAAAATTACATTCCAGATGCTCTTAAATGGTGTTGTGATGTGTGATGGTGGTGTATATGGTGATGTTTAATCCCAGAGACTGTAGCTAGAAATCTTCTCACTGTGACAGTATTTTTGGTACACTGTAAACCTTATTTGTTATTAGTAAAGAAAAGAAATATTTTATATAAGACATTTCTTCTTGATTATGCTTCCTATCATACCATCAGCTCCATGTATACTATGTGAGAAAGAACCTAAGTGAAATACTTCTGTCACATCTATTTAATTTTGCTCTGCTTGGCTCCACAGAGCAGTAAGGACTGTCAGGCAAGGTTTGCTGAGCTGACAGCAATTTCATTGTCTTGGTGAGGACTAAACTGCTTGGCTATCCATAGGAGTGACTTGTGTAGCAGTAGCTCTAGCACTGACAGGTTCAAGGCTGTCATCTTTCATGAGGGTTGTGTCTGTTTATGTGGTTGTGGTTGATGTTGTCCAGAGAATCCTGGAGTTCCTCCAAACCGCAGTCTGAAATCATGATATTTCAACCTATGGCTAAACCAAGAATATCCCTTCAGGACAAGCTTTAGATTACATCTGCAGTTCAGTTCCTCTTCACTGGTGGTGTGGCTGCAGAAACAGCTCATGCAGGCTGCAGTTCTGAAGTACTGGGCTGCCTCAGGGTATGTGGAGGTCTGTGGCATAGCCACAGTGCAGGAGCTGTACTGCAAGCGATTCCCACATGGCCTCCAGGCTGGGAGAAACAGACAGTCAAACTTCAGGCTGCAGCTGAGACTAGTCTTGCAACCACTATTTATATATAATAAAGGCAGTGGAAAGTATTTGAGGATGGGTTGAAAATGGCAAAATTAGCATAAATTGTCTGAAAGCTTGGTATTCAATTGCAACAAATGCAAAATGCTTTCTCTCTAGTTCAAAAGAATAGGGAAAGTAAAAAAAAAAAAAAAGGGACATGAGATGAATTCTGAGCAGATTTCATAGTCTAAATAAGAATGATAACTTGCCATTCTGATAATTTTAAAATTCATAATATAGGTTCCATTCTTGGGTAATTTTTCACAGTAAGTAAATTCACAACACATATGTCCAATTGATGGTGTATTTCTGCAAATGGAAGTTAAAAATTTGATTGATGTTATAATAATTAAAAAAAACTACTTCTCTAGTAAGATCCTTAATTAGGTGGGAATGTCTAATTCTATTTAATGCATTATACATGGAAATCTTTAATATTTCTCAATTTCAAAAGTATTTCTTAAAGTGAAAGAAATGTTTTACCAAGCATTTTTGCTGACAGTCCAATTCTTGAATCCTTTTTCATCTGTTCAGTCAAAGGTTGGACTTGATGATCTCAGATCTTTTTTCTAGTCTAATTGATTTTGTGATTCTGTATCAGAGATAAATTACAGAAATAATTGTGACATGTTGGGTAGACGCAGGAGTTTGATTTGGGGTGTCGTTCAGACCAGTACTTAATGAATTGTGAGAGATCCTGGGAAAAAAATTCCTCCTGTGTGATTTAATTCATATCAGTGACATGTATTTCATAAATTCACTTCTGTTCAAGAAAAGAGTAGTTACAAAGCTAGTTGAAAGGGAAGAAAATATTTTCAGAAGTATTTATATTTTTTTCTGCAGATATTGACACCAGTGTAGTGACCTGGGAATGCTTCTATATGACTGCTGTTTTTACTTACAGATTGAAATAAGGGAGAACTGAAGAAGTCACGTTATCATAAAGAATGTTTCAGACTTTACGGAAATTACTTCTGCATAACTGAGGGCGGAAGCCTCAAAAATCTTCTGAGATAACTCACTTTTATTTGTGTGATTCAGCACGTGTCTGCCAGGGGCACGGTGCTACCGACTGAGAAAGGACAGCAGCCGCTGGTGGCTGCTGTGACTTGGGAAGCACTGCCCAGGGTCACAGGGCTACGCCAGCTCTGCCCTGCTGCTCCTGTGAAGTGCCTGTGAGCATGGCTTCCTGTTGAGGTAGTCAAGCAGATCAGGGTCAGCCTTGCCTCCTTAGCCACTAAAACACCCTCAACAGGTGCTTTGCCACAGGCAGGCTGCAGGGAGCCTGCTGAAGGGAAGGAAACCTTCCTACAGAGGAGTCTGCTTTGGGGGGAGCCTTGGTAATCTGAATTGTTTCCTCTCTTTTATGCCTTGTTTCTGCCTGGTTGATGATTTGGTGTGATAAATCTATTGCCATTTCCAAAATCTCCAATTCATTTCAATGTAATACTTTATTACGTGAGTGGTAGATCAGGTGTAGACCTCTTTTCTAACTTCAAAACGGGTTCCAAGAAGCAGAAAAAATACATAGATTTCTGTTTCTTATTGTGTGCAATGTCACATAGCTGTAAAAACAATTCACGAATGCACACAAGGAACACATATTTTCTAAGGGATTGTGAAGAGCACAACAATTGAAAAATAGCAATATTTTTGAGGACTTCATTTCCTCAAACATGAATTTGAACATTCGATAGAACAAAAAGGAAAGGAACTTCAGATTGTCATATTTGTTATAATCTATATTGTCATCCAAAAATAGGGAATAAAGTTGTTTAAAACAGTCATTGAGAAATGCCATTATGTCATTTTTCAAGTCAGTCTTTTGACAGAAAATTGCTTCCTAACATGCAAAATCCCAGATTGTAAGTACAGTCTCTGAGTGATTTCTAAGTAATGGACCAGGTGAATATATTTGTATCCATAAACTAGTTTTCTGCAGAATTAATTTTAACCTTTAGAATCAAGGGTTTAAATTCAATTCTACATTTCAAGTTAATAATCTTCAAGATAGAAACTACAGAAAAAAATATTTTCATATAATTGAATGAAAAGGAAATTTTTCTGAAAATTAGGTATACTTTGGGATGTGGAGCAAAACTATGATAGCAACTGATGTGAATATAAGTGAGGAGCAAAGGTGAACCCACTAAAAAGTTTCAAAAAACTATGATATAGTTGTTATATAGATAAACTAGAAGAAGAAAAATATTAAACGTTCATTCCAAGTCCTTCTATAATGGTGAGTAGGTCTGCATGGCGCAAACTTGTTTCTTAGTCAGAAATACTTGTTAACTATCACATGTGTCACACAGAATGCTTTAACTGAAGTTTCTCTGATTTCAAATGATAAAATTGAAGCAATCAAAGTGTTCACAAACTCACATCTATTTTTGTTTTAATCACTGCTTTACTTTCTTATGCTGTGCTGCACTCCTGCCCCAGCCATGCCAAGTTTCAGCCTCAGGAAACAGAAGAATATTTAGATAGGTAAAAAAATCCTTGTGATGTTGAAATCAGCACCATTAAATCTTTCAGGACCAGAGGAGCTACACAACTCTATTACATTCTCTATTCATTTTTGTTTTATCAACAAATAAATTTTTATTTGGATGTTACTGTTACTGAAAACAGAAACAAATGAGCTGGATTCCCCTGATCAACAATAATGAATGTTTTTGTTGTTCTTGTTGGTTCTAATCTAATCTGAATTAGATTAGAATTTAGATGTAGTGATTTATCTGGCTACAGAAAGCAAAAATATGCTATTAAGTGCATGTGAGTTGTACCAGTTGGAGAACTATGATGTAAAATTTAATGCCAGATCAAAATGAATCTGAAAAAAAGAGACAAAATATATCTGTGCTGGTAAATACATACTATACTTATAAACATGTGTGTGCTCGCACTTAGATTTGCACATCCCAAATGGCATTTATAATTACAATTTTTAAAGTTTTATATTATATAGTCTTCATATAGTATCATTGTATTCCCTGGATTTAAAAAAAATAAAAAAAAATCAATCTATCTAATCACTTATTTTATACCCTTAAAAAAATCTATTTGTCATGTTACAAAAAAACCCCTATATTCTGAGCCAAACTAATGTTAAATAAATTTGACCACTATTTTGTATGAATATGCAGAAAACACTAAAACATCCATTCATAATGACTTCATGAAGTAAAACATTTAAGACCAAGTAATCTTTTCTTATTCCTGATTCATTTTGTATGAGATACATTTAAAAGATCCCTTAAACAGAGGTACAGGATCCTGTTTGGAATATGCTATATTTCTCTCTCTCTCTGTTACAATCTATCAAATAATGACTTTACAGACAGCTCATTGGCAGATAGATGAATTCAGGCTTCCAGCCCCTGTCGTTGTTTCCCACATGAATATCAGAAACTACTATATAAAATCAGCAGCATACAAGTTAAACAGAAGTAGCAGATGGGTGAATTTCACACAGTCTCTTCAAAATTAATATGGTTGGAGTGCGGGGTGCGGGGAGAGGGAAGCATGGGAAATTACAGTGTTTTGTTGGTATAGAATGATGGAGTTGAAAAATATTAGCCTTTCGCAGGAATACAAAATGTAGAAAATAGGAAAAGATTATGGACTAAATGAAATGACCTGAATACTTGCTTTTACCTACTTTGGCAGATAGGAGGGAGAAATTTTCTGTGCTACTACTATTTCTCACTTTTCTCTGTATTAGGAGTAAAATAATGGAAAAAATTAAATTCAAAATCTCCTTCAATGTTAGAAAAACATAGTAGACAACTGTTTAACTTTAAATATATTTTAGTTGCTGGTAGAATGAAAATTAGGTGTATTTGGTTGTCATGTATTTGAAAAGTCTTTTGCTATGTGAAAAGGAATTGATAATACACTGTTGATAACATCAACTGTCATTCTACTAGTTTGGACAGCATTACACACTTACACACACACACCAGAAGATGGAATTTTTCTTTATTATTATTTTTAAATGCTCTATGCCTAAGAAAATGAGTTAAATATTACTAAACAGAATCATTGTACATATGCAGACAATAGGCACTGTACAATATACTATACATACTCTAGACATTGGCATGGAGGTATTTTGCCTTTCTGTTAAGTGTAGCTACTCATTAACGTTAATTAGAATTTAAAGCTTCAACAAATGACATGCCAGAAATACGTAGCATAATTCATGCCTTGATTTTTCCAGAAATAAAAGTAGAAAACAAAAAATAGAAATCCATAGGAACAGAAATCCTGACAGACAGTTAACACCTGAAATTTTCTGCAGAGATGTAAAACATCTAAAAATTCAATGAGAAAACCAATACCTTGGTGGCTAAAAACAGGTTTCATAGTTCATTAAAGTGTCTGTGGTTATTATGAGGATTCCTTAAGCAAATGTATATTTTACATTTTTTTCTATGTGCATTTGACTTGGAAAATCTATGCAGAAAGTAATTGGCAGAATCAGACTGACAATGCATTTAATCTGTTGCAATGATATGACGACCCTTAGGATGAGTTGTTTGTTCTGTTTGGTGTTGGGGAATTGACACACCTATCTGTCAGACAGAAAATTCTGTTCTGAAATTAAGGTTTGGGTGTCTTCACTTTTCTACTGCATATCTATATTTTGCTGCAAAGTCAATAGGAAGTGGCATGAAAAGGTATTGCACCTGTCACAGGGCTCATAATAGATATCATTAAGTACAGTTTTTCATTCAGTCAAACAGATCTTATAAATAAATGGACAGCTGTCATAGAGAGCAAACTGAATTTTTACACTTAAATGGCACCATTGTTGGTAATGAGGAATTTCATAGACCTCACAGGAGTAAGGTTCATGTAAAAGAAAGTGTTCCCTAGACACACAGGTGCCTTCCTCTTCATATTAGATAGAATCAAAAAGGGGAACCAAAAAAAAGATAAAAAAGTCAAAATATGAATAAAAAATATGAGAAACACAAATATAAATGTCAATCCTTTTTCCCCATAGTAACTGAGTAGGAGTGGACCACAGTGCTCCTGTGACACTTCCACGTGCTTCAGTTACCACATACTGCTGAAGAGGAAAGTTGTAAATCCAGCGTTCCTCTCAAGGTTGAAGCTGTGGACAAGACAATGTGCTTACACTATTTTTTACAGAGTGCCAAGTATCAGCACTGCTTCAGAGAGCTTGCTAATTTATTTTGCACAGAAGAAATGGACAGAGGATGTGTGCTCAGGGCATGTGCCAGAAGGAGGGAAAATAAAAGTCTTCCAATCTGCCAGCATCAGAGGATATTTCAATATATTATATTATAATATATTATATAAAGGACATAAGACTTAACCTCAGTGGATTTTTGTGAGCCAGCTTGAACAGCTTTGCCCCAATTACATAGTCAGTCTGTTAATTCACCTGCATGCTTTAATCTTGGGGAGAAATGCTGCATTTTTTTCCTTTCCTATTTCAATGCACAGACATTTTACTTTTCCACCTAAGGGATTCTGATTAATACATGGAGGTATTGCTTACTGCCTTATTATTATGGTGCAGATAAATGGAACAACCAAATTAGCCTAGAATAAGGTAGTGAATTTTTCTCTAACAAAAACCTGGCTAGCTATGTTTAAAACAGTATATATTCTTATATTTGAAGTGTATATATATACTTGTATTATATATATATATATATATATATATATATATATATATACATACATACAGTAATTTCACGATTATAAGCCGCACCATTTTGACTAAAATTTTGGTCCGAACCCAAAGTGCGGCTTATAATCAGGTGCGGCTTATATATGGACAAAGAACGAAAAGTTGCTGTTTTAGTTTGGAGGACAGGTGTCTGCTGAGAAAGGCAGGAGTTTCTCTTTGAAATGGAGAATGCAAACCCCCTCTCTCCAAATTATTATAATTTGGAAATCAAGGGGCTTTCAGGCAAAAATATGGGAATTAGGAATAACAGTTCTTTTCTAGGGAAATTAAAATAGAAATACAGTACTACAAAGAAACAGACCCCAAACCCTGACAAAGTCAGAGTACAACCTGACGCCGTCAGGCAGGGTGTTGGTAGCAGTCCCATTAAATGGTGGTTGCAGTCCCCTTGCAGTGACAGATGTGGCTCAGTTGGAGCAGTGCTCCTGCAGAAGGTGCAGTTTCCCTCTGGAGGTCCAGTGGTGATGTGGAGAAATCCGGTTTTCCTCTGGAGTCCAGTGGAGAAAGGGGCTACCTTATTGTCCCAAAACCTGTTTTTATGTTGGTAAGAAATGTTGGGCGCTTCCCCCTGGCTGGAGCAACTTCCAATGGGATGCAGTAATTTTATCAGTCACATAGTGGGACTCAATGGGCCATTAGCAGACAATGACTGGCTGGAGGAAGGATGGGGTGTGAAAAGATAAAGAACAATGCCTTGCCTGGTTTCAATGGATGGCCCATTAGCAAATTATCTGCCATTGAGATAAGGATCACTGTCCCCACCCTCAACAGATGGTGATAGAATAGATACCTTTTATCACACTCTGTATTGTAACATGCGGCTTATAATCAGGTGCGGCTTATGTATGGACAAAAACCAAAAAGTTGCTGAAACCCAGAAGTGCGGCTTATAATCAGTGCGGCTTATAATCGTGAAATTACTGTGTATATATATATATAATTTAAAATTATAATTACAGAATACCTCTTGTAAACCAGATTCAATTTCCAGTTTATTGTAGCAGACAATGCTACTTTTCCAGTAATTTAACATTTCAGCTAATTCAGGCCATTATCTGCCCTCTGAGGAAGGCACTTCTTCATGTCTAAATGTTTCATGTATTTGAAGAAGTTTTGTACTGAGTGTACCTGTGCACTACTCATAATGTAATTCTGGGGAAGCAGTGGCCATATCAAAAGTGTAAGAAACCTTGAAACTTCTTTAGCTTAAGATTTGAAAAGACATATGAAGTGGCATAAGAAACAATGAAAGAATAAGAAGTTCCCAGACAGGATTTAATATAGTATGGAAGTAAAGGAAAAAAACCCAATCAAAACTAAATTTAGTTCTGTTGACAAGCTAGTCTTGCAGACAGGAATTGCTTCTTATTTTCACCAAGTTTTAAATTAGGACTTTCACAATTACTGTCTTTCCAAACTAAAGTTGATTGTGGTGATGAACTGAATGATGAACTAGGAAAAAAAAAGATATTTTTTTGGATGCTGGGCGAAATTCTACTGACCTTAGATAAGATGCCAATGAAAAATCAGCAACATATAACTAATTTCTGTTGTTTGTAGAAATAACCAGGGCTAATAAATAGAAGAAAATGTTTGTAGAAATCTCATTAATCTTGCATTGGATAACCTCCTTCAAAAGATAAAAATAATGACTTTTAAAAGTCACTGACATAAATATCTTGTTGAATCAGACCCAGAATAGACTCTGACCCCACAGATACTTACACTTGTACAGATGAGCAATCAGGCACTAAAGAAATTTTAAGTACTTCTATACTTCTAAAATGTTTTTTGATTGGAAACATAAGGATTGATTTAGCAGGCATATAAAATGATCACATGTTGCTCCTTTCTAGACAGAAAAAAACCACTTTTTTCTAAAACTAAGATTCTGAGTCTTGAGGATCTGGTTTCTAAGACCCCACACTTTCATCACTTTAAGGCAACACAGAGCAATCTACCACAACTAAATGGCTCAGCATTTTTGGTGAAAATCTGAGGATTGGAAATACTTTCCTGTGTTCCTAAAATTAAGTGCAAATCATTCAGATACTATAAGAGTGAGCATAGAACACTCTCAGTGTAATTAAAACCTCATTGTAAATCTTCGTGCAAGATCAAATGATAAAAACATTGCTAGCAAACTCTGTGAAGGCTGAGGTCAAGTGGTGAGACACTCTTAGGGGAAGTAATAACAAAGGCTTTTTACAAAATTTATAAAATTTGAGGGGTTAACGACTGAATTGTACTAAATTTACTAAAGACCACAGATAAGATGGATTCCCCAGAAATTTGGGATCCCAGAATACACAGTCTACAAATTGCAGATTTGATTCTTCAGCAGCCTCCATAATAATGGCCTCTGGAAGGGATTGTTTGTGTCCTTTTCCATTCTAGGTATTTTTGTAGTGTCATTCCTCTTGTGTTTCTCCTTCTTTTTTTTTTTTTTTTTTCCTCCAGCTACTATAGATTAATTATCTTTTTAAGTTTAGATATCTTTTACACAGGATGCCACCCTGGGTCCATTAACGAAATATAGTTGGCAATGATGCTTCTTTTAATGGAGAAGGATTCTGCTAAAGATCTGTTAGAGATCCAAAGGACTCACTAATTTTCTTTCCAAAACTTCACTCTTTCTGTCCTAAATAGAGTTTTCAAGGAAATTTTGACAGAAGTTTTCAGACTTTAAAGAATTGCCTGAAATGAAATATTTAGTATAGTGTTCATATATATAGACATCACAAAAAAAAAAAAAAAGACCTTTAAATTCCTTTTTAATAGTTCAAGCATTCATTTTAAAACATGCCATATGTAACTTTGCATAATATAAAATGTATCTTTTCCAATATTGAATATACATATATATGTGTTCATATATACTACATATATGCAATAATAGACATATTATATATAATATATACATACATATATATATTATATAAAGGCATACATACATACATATATATAGATATATATATGATGTGATATCATAGACTCATATAATAGTTCATGTTTGAAGCCACCTTTAAAGGTGATCTAGACACCCCCTCCTGCAATCTTCAACTAGATCAGATTGCTCAGTGTCCCATCCATCCTGACCTTGCATGTTTCCAGGGATGAGGCATCCACCATCTCTCTGGGCAACCTCCCTTGTTGTAGAAAGCTTCTTTCTTGAATGTAATTGGTATGTTCTGAACAATGTCAGGAATATTTACTGATAGAAGGTGAAATTAAAACAGATGTTTCCTGCCTTTTTTAAAAAGGCAGAAATTCTGAGTACATCTTAATTAAAAGAGAATTCCTTGAGTATTTTGTTTTGAAAACTTAGAGGTAAAGTTCAACTTTTCAAATAATTTTACTAGGAGTGCCCGAGTCCTTAAAAAAGGAAAGGAACAAAGGCCAAGCAGCAGTTTGAAGTCTTTAGAGCTGAGCTGAGGATTCTGAAATAGCAATAAAAATGGGAATGCTCTATTTGGAAGGCTGGATTTTGCTCCTTGGTTTCCCTTATCTATGCCATTGCATCAGCCCACATTCCAATGCAATGTTAACACAGAAATTACATATATGCAAGAACTTGCTGTGGTTTCTGCAAGGCCAACTTTTGCTGTCAAGTCTTTTGTGTGGGAAGCTAGTATTTAATGTGATGGTCTGATTTAACATGAATTGTTCTTAACAGGCTACATGCCACAAACCTCAAATAGAGTGCTTGTGAAGAGATGGCTAACAAAGACAGGCTAGGCAAAGCTGAACAGCCCAGGAGCTCTTTGTATTCACACCAGATCAGGCTTAGTGAGCTGATGGAAAATGAACCCAGACAAGCCTCCAGGGTCTTCTGGTTTGTAGTTTGTCTATAAAGAAAAAAGAAAAAAGAATTGCTGTGAATTTTCTGAGTTCTCTGGGTTTTTTTTCCATGTGTTTGAGAAGGAGCTTCTTTCCCAGGCAGTGAATAAGTATGCATTTTCACTGCTGTGAAAGACTACTTTTTAAAATCCCCAAGCAGTTTTGATTTTCAGTTCCCTGAGCAACAGAGCAGTCCTCCTAACCAGGACAAGTTTGCCAGGCATTTTCTATGGTTAAATTGCTTTGTTAAGCTTTGAGAATTTCTTCGTCACTGGAGAAGTACACTCATCATCTTCATCATGCTGCTTAAAGGTTCTTATATTGTTAGTGCCAAAGTATGTATTGACTGGTACAGTAACTAGCCAGTTGTCCCTCTGCTGCAATCCTCTACTCAAATATAGCGGTTTACTGGAAGAAAAAATTCCTTGTCAAGTTTTCAGCAACAGTTTATGAATTTAATTTGTATTCAGGATTGTACTGTGCTGCTAAATGAAGCCAACAGCTAGGTCTTTCACTTTGCTTTAGTACAGGATGCATTCTCAAATATGGGGTCCTGAACACTGAACTTGCTTATATCTCCTTTCATCCTCCAAAATTTCCTTATCATTAATGTTGTGATATTTGCTCATAACTTTTTTTCCTGCTTATTTGAGATGACTTCAAATTTTGCGAGAAAATAAAGGATTTCCTTTTATGATAGTACTGATTCTTAAATATAGTCTAATTTTTTTCACCTGAGAAAGAAAACATAGCAGATACCATGAAGGTTTAACAGTGCAGTGCCCTTTATATGGAATGTATTCACATAGGTTTCATTTTAAAGAGATTGTGCAGTACTTTGACGGGATGTGTTATCTGGACATCCATTAAAAGTGACCTGAACTGGCCTGTAAGAATCTTGTGTGTTATACTGAAATATGTCCTTTAGATTGTGCACATGTTAATAGTGTGTTAGATGTTTCTGTTGCTTTTGGAGAAATCTTTAGAAATGTAAAGATAATGTGTTTTAAAAGTCAAGAAAATACTTCATTGTTGCCTAAATACCAGTCCTCACTTCTCTGTAGCTGCCCGTCATAATTACCTGCATTTTAATAAAATGCATTTCTGTGCTTGTTCAGTTCCTCTACAGTGAATTTTCTCAAATATGAAAAGTTTAACACTGTATTCAAGAACATCAAAGGCAAAAAAACCTTTATATGTAAAGGTAAAATGTTATGTTTCAGCCACATTTGTCCTTTAAGAGAAAGTGAAGCAGGAAAGAAAATAATGGAACAGCTTTTCCTTGACTTGTTGTGGATATATAGCCATACAGTTTTTTACTGTCAGTGATTTACTCAGAAATCACTCCAATACTTTTCAGTGTAGCACAGCATTAGCTAGACCAGCCCTTCTCTGTCCTCCCTTCTAACTGCATTAACCCGTTGTCCTTGAATTTCTCCTTCAAGCTGTGAACAAAGAGCTCTTCAGCTTGGGTGGAAGTGGGAAATGTGGTTATTGATTTAGTCATGAATAAACGAATATGTGCTTGAATGTATGAACTGATAAATGGATAGATGCTATTAGTTTTGTATATTATAGAAAACTTTTCGTTTTAAAGCAATGTGCACAAGAATGCCAAGAGTCAGACACACACATACATTATTTCCAAGTGTTTATAACCTTTTGAGGTTATCTGTATTTATGTGCTGGAGTAGGCTACAGTGCATTTTAAATCCAGAAACGTCTGAAAGAATATTGCAGTAATTTCTGGAGGAAAAAACACTTGGGAAGAGAGATACTTGTGAGTATGTTTCTACCTGAGATAATAAGGATTCACCTCCAGAGGGTATCCCAGGGAATCTGTGGGTTGTATGAGGTAGATAGAGTCTCAGAAGTCCCTTCCATACCAAGCTCTTAAACACAGCTTTGTCTGTCAGTTTGTTTGTTTGTTGTTTTAATTTGGTTTTAGGTGAAATAAATTATTTATTATTGTTCCACTACATAACAAAGTCTTATTTATCCATAAGGCAATCCTGGCTGCCTTCATTTTTACTAGCACATCTTCATTTCCCTGAAAGCTGTGCTTTTTAGAGGTCTATTTACACAATAATTCTATATAGCTGGTAGCTATGTATATATCATTAATGCCTTGTAGAGTGTAAAAAGCATTATGATTAAATTATTAACACAACATCAAAACAAATATGCTTATATCAGGACAGCTTATTTTGATAATAGACAGAAATGCATTTTGTGTTGTAACAGACCACACAACACCAGCTTGTTAAAATCAAAATTCAAGTTTTATTTGCTTAATTAATTTGGTAAAAGCAACCTCCTTCTAGAAAAATTAAACTGGTACAAAAGTTATGTGTAGATTAGCCTCAAGGGTAAAAAAATGAATTGCACTGTCATACAGGCATGATTTTCTAATATTTGTTGTATATTAACCAAACAAAATGCCTAGTAGCTAAAATCAGGAATTAAGCAATGAGGGAAAAATGCTATTGGACAGCCTACTAGAGGATTATTTTCCAAAGAACCTACCAGCTAAAATGAAATTAATAGCTATATTAATGGACTGAGATTTTCCTTTACTTTAGACGGTAAATTTTGAATCTAAAGAAAAGGACAAAGGAGTGTATTTCCTCAACATAGTTGAGTGAACCAGTGCTGCTAAACAACAATAAGAGTTTGTATTTGCCGTGGCAAAGCAGCTTGTTGCTGAGCCCTGACAACTCTACTATTAATATTCAAGGAGATACAGGAAATCATAGAGATTAAAGAGAGATTTTTCACCAGAAATGCACAAAGGCATCCAACGGATACACTTTACTGTTAGACAATATTTAGCAAGCCAAACATATCATATTTTGTTCTGTCCTTTTTCCATCCTGATGTTTCATGCATTACAGAGAAATAATACTTTTGCCATCATAGCTGAGTCGGAGGAGGGGAGTGGATTTGGTAACTCAGGAGTCAGGGAATGCAACTGTATCACTGCCTTGTCTATTATTTGTCAGGAAAATAAATTAAACTTCACTTCCCTGAATAAATTTCTGGCAAATGAAGGAAAGAATTAAGGGAATATGATGAAATCTGGTGTTGTAATCCTTTGGGAAATTGCAATATTGCAAATTGTAATAATCCAAAACCTTGAGTGTGATCCCTTTCGTATTCTGTTCAAAAAGGGAAAAATACAAATAATAGGCAAGTTTTGTTTGCCTCTTGAGTATTTTGACTTTTTTGGGGAGATACTTAGTCTGAAATGCGTGAGAGAGAACCATTAAACTTTTTTCAAGCTTTTTCATATTCAGAAGTAGTGACATTTCTTAACGTATATGACGCAGTAAAGGGATAAGAATGCAATTCTTGAAGAAATATATATGTGTATATATTTCAAAAAATTCTTTTTAAATACTAATATTTTAAAAGCAGTCATTTATTAAACCAACCAAAGAAAAATGCTGTTGTCTTGGAACTGAATTTATGAGTTCTCATGTTTCCCTTACCTGGGATAAAAGGCATAGCTGAAGGACAAAAAGGATGATAGTATTTATACACCACTATTTATAAACAGATAACTGACAATATAAGCAGATAAATTAGGGTGCTTAAGACACTTTTCTCTTTTCATTTTGAGGTTTGATCTGTGGATATGTCTCATTTATTTTCATTTCCTATTTAAGGATATTGCATATAAATTAGTAATATCTTACTTCCAAATTTTGTAGCAGATTGTAGAAGTAACTGAAGGTTTCCATCAGCTCAGTACTCTACACTGGCTGTTATTTTGCAGGTCAGATCAACTTCCTCTGATACTATTAAGGCTTCTAAATTTTAATCTTTCTGTTGTCTTCCCCTTTTTTCTTCTTCAGAGATGCATCTTCTCTAAGGGGTGCCCAATGTAAATTTTTTCTTAAGAGATTTTAGATTATTTGTTATTAAAGATTTTAGATTAAGGTTTTAGTTTTGTAGTTATTAAAGATTTGATCATTTGCCACCTAGCACTGACTGATATACTGTCAGTTCCAGGTCATCCCCTATTTATGTTGTATTAGAAAATTTGATAGTTTGACACATCCACTTATAAGCAAAATGAATTTTTTTGCTATCTGATGCTGTGTGGGACTAGATTTCAATGCAAAATCTATTTCATTGGTAATCTGTGGCACCTTAGACAGTGCTGAAGTAAGGTGGTTTTGGTCCTCCCACTGGATTTCTGCCTCACAACATGCATGGCCTTCTTTTAACCTTCACACTATGTCTTAGACTAAAATGAAAGATTTAAGGATAATTATAAAAGACCTGGTTTGTAATTTATCTTTACTAATATATACTCTCAGTAGCAACTCCATTTTAATTTGGGTTTTGTCAGGGAATCATTATGCCTACAGATAATTAACTAATATGTTTCCCAGGCTGTGTAACAGACATAGTTGTCACAGCATCTTAGCTTTGTTCAGTGTCAGGTGAATTACATTTCTCTCCTAGGCAGTTACCACTAAAGACCTTGAAATGAAGCTTTCATTATTTGCTGACTGCTTTCAGTGTCACAAAATAAAACAGCAAATATTTCATATATTCTTTTTTGTCCACGTGTGAAAAAATTAAATGATCTCTTTGCCATTCTGCCATAATGAAGTTTTAAAGGCAGTTAAAGCAACAATGCTTAAAAATATCTTTTAGAGTCAACAGGACAATAAGAGAAATCCTAGAGAAAACACGGAACCAATTTGGTGCATCCATTATTATGTAATAAGCATAAAATTAATTAGATAGTAGCATATCTTGATATTTTGGAAGATTACAACTGTCAGATGAGCTTTGTGTATTCCTGCCTGTCCTCCCTTTAGGGCTGAGTGTGCCACTGCTATCAGAAGGCTGCGTATCTCACAAATGTAGCCCATAGCAAATCGAGCCCTCGCCTGAAACATGTCTGTGGCTGTGGTGAAGCTGCCACTCCTGCTCAGAACTTCCAGAACTGGGGAACTCTTGGATGTTTCCACAGCCTTGAAGAATCCTTCCACCATAAATCTGACCTTGCCCTTTACATCTGCCAAACTATATAAACTGCATTTTGCAGCTGGATCACTTAGTGACACATGGAAGTTCTATTCAGTAGTGAATGGGAAATAAGTTATGTCAGGGTTCTTATCCTGTGCCCACGCTCGACTTCCTGTGGACTAAAGATTATTCCATGCAGCTTACCAAGAATATTAAGAGATCTTTGTACTGTAAATCCTTTTGCCTGCTTCACTAATATTACTTTAGATACAGACTTAGTTGCTACAGCTGTCTCCTGGGCAACATCAGTTAAAATCCTACTTCTCCTAAGAGGGCCTCTGGGAACTGGTTTCCTGTCAGAGCCTGTTGATTTCTGAGCTCACCCTTTTCTTGTCAGTTAATGGGTACAAAATGAGGAAATGGGCAGCATGTTAGAGCAGTGTGAATAAAGGAAGCATTGCTAAATGAGGTGGGTGGTGGAACCATCTGGACATTTGAAAACTTGCCTATTTCTCAGCTAGATAATTATCTAATTTCACTATTATTAGGCATGCAAAGTCCAAACGGCAATAACTTTGCCTGTGATCTAAAATACAACATCAAAATGCCTGGAGGTTTTTCTTTTTTTTTTACATATTAAGCTGGTTATTCTTCTCTGCTGCATTATTTTTAGTCGTACTTTTTATTGATGTTTCTTGTGTTTTTTCTTACTAATAGCATTATGCAAGTTATGACCTTTCCCCTAAACTTTCATAACATTTTTAAAAAGCCTTTTGCATACACTTACAAATTAACAATAATTTTGAAGGTTTTCTAGATATGCATTAGTGATTGTTCACTATTTTAAATTTTGAGCAGTATGTCAACAATTGTGAAACACTTTTATTGTGGAATTCAGTCTCTAAATCCTACCTCATAACCAGGAGTGGCTGCAGGATATGTTGGAACAGAGTGGTGAAACAGAGCATCTTTTAGCCTCTTTGGTCCTACACACAGAACACTTTTTCCTGGAATCAGATTGGAATATTAAAAAGTATTCTTTATTACAATTTCTATATAGATTCCTAGGGGGACAAATTTTCAAATGCAATAATAAGTTGGGGGCTTTTGCTAGCTTGACAGCAATTGTTTGTCTGAGAGATGTTGACAATATTTAGAGAGAAGGCCAGTTATAAAAACATGATGTAGATGCACCTTGCATCCTTAAAGCTCTTGCATCATTTCTGGGAAACATGGTATTTACACAATGCTTGTCGTGTATTTATTCACTGAACTGTACTAGAAAGTCTTTGCAGTGATAAACAGATTTTTCTTCAAAATGCATATATACATAATTTTATTTTACATTTATAAATGAAGAGCATCAAATGGCATATTTTAGACACCTTTTCAAAGAGAAGGAAAGGACAAAGCAAAACAAAGAACACCAAAGGACAGCCAGAACAAAAACTTGGTCTGACTGAAAATGAAAAGGAAAAAGAAGAAATCTTTCTTTGATTTCTTTTATCACTTTTCACCTTCAACTTAAGAATTCCTTGTAATTATATCTTCCATCATAAAGTTATTGGCAAAATAAATTGAAAATTAGCAGTAATTATTCCAAATGTAATTAATGAATATGATTATTAAATAGATAGATATTAAAAAGTGTGCTCACAATGGCTTATAGTTTTAATCCCAGCATTAGAAACTTGGTAATACATTTATTCCATTATTTCATAGCCCTTACTTAATCTGACACGGAGCAAAGACACCGTCTTTTATACTATAGAATGTATTTCTTTCTTAGCATATGAAAATATCTATGCAGACTCTCAAAATACATGATCAGTATGGTGGGGTGTTCTCTGAAGATGCCAACTTCTTGTGTGTGTGAGAAAAAAAGAAAAAAAATTAGAGTTGTGTCTCTAGTGAGACATATCTACCATGCTGTGGAAATGTAATGCTTTGGAAACTTTCTTCTTTCAGATCTCTTGCTGTCTGATTGGTTACTTCCAAACTTGACATTCATTGCTTAATGAAAAACAGTGAAAAATGAATTAAGATATTAGAAGATTATGTCAGTTGGGAGTCTGTGGTG
Organism: Catharus ustulatus; assembly: GCF_009819885.2. Classification (NCBI taxonomy): domain Eukaryota; kingdom Metazoa; phylum Chordata; class Aves; order Passeriformes; family Turdidae; genus Catharus; species Catharus ustulatus. The sequence continues at coordinate 88,576,875 of NC_046222.1, read as the reverse complement.
GTTTTTTTTTTTAATGGTGCCCTTATGTATCTTTCAATCTAGTGCAAAGGGAAAACAGCTGCTGGGAGTTTATTGCTGGCTATCAAGGCAGCACAGTAGGGCTGTTTGGTTTATATTGAATTTGAAATACGAGGAATTGCCCTGGTTTGAGTGGGAAGGTGGACGTTGGTTTTATGTAAGTAATGATAGTCAGTTACATTCCTTTTTCTTTTTGAGAACAAATAGACATGAATTTCTGTCTCGTTTGTCCTACTTCCTTTATGAGTCCAGAGAAGTCAGCATTTTCAGTGGTGCCTTACTCAGAATTTTGCCACTGCTGGGTCCTTGGGGCTTCTGTCTCAGGACAGTCCATCTAAAGAGGTACTTTATGGCAAACTTGTGGATAATTATTTTAATTAATACCTCACACTGATGATTGTAAACCATCTGTGGCATAAAGTGACAGTCCACCTCTTCAGAATCTAAGGATGAAAATACTGAAATAATTTGGTTTATTATTGTTATTGTTATTACTTATGGTGTCATGGTTTAACCTTAGCAAACACTAAGTCCCACACAGACATTCGCTCACACTCTCCTCATGGAATGAGAGAGTAAATTGGGAGGATGAAAGTGAAAAAAAAACATGTGTTGAGATTAAAGCAGTTTAATAGGTAAAGCAAGAGCTGCGGACACAAGCAAACCAAAACAAGAAATTCATTCATCCCTTCCCAAGAGCAGGCAGGTCTTAGGCAAATCTCAAGAAATTCCAGGGTCCATCACATGAAACAGGGACTTGGAAAGACACACACCATCACTCCAAACTTTCCCCTCTATTCCTTCTTCCCCAATCTTTATGGGCTGACCTTGACTCCATATGATGTGGGCTATCCCTGTGGTCACTTGGGGTCGCCTGTCCTGGCTGTGTCCCCTCCCACCTCCTTGTGCATCCCAGCCTGTTCCCAGCCTGGGTGAGAGGCCAAAAAGGCCCTGACTCTGTGCCAGTGCTGCTCAGTGATAGGGAAAACATCCCTGTGTTATCAACTCTCTTTCTAGCACAAATCCAGAACACAGCCCCATGCCAGCTACTGTGAGGAAAATTAACTCCATGCCAGCCAAAAACAGCACAAATGGGAAAAATGAGAAGGTAAAAAGCCTACTCCCAACTGAGACTTTAGGAAAAACCATGGCAGTTCTAAAGGAATTAAAAATTCAAGAAAATCACACACTTATTTATATGCATTCTTTCTAATGAATAACAGAAGAAAACAAGAGGGACTTGTGTTCCCTCATCAGAAGAATTCCCAGAGGTGATAAATCATACAGATTTTTTGGCTTTTTATATCGTCTGCAGTTTAACTTAATTAACAGAGTTATTTGTGAATGAATTTGTCCCAGGAAGAAGGCCAGGCAGGTTTTTGTCTCTCTTTTTTCATACAGTCTCTGATATCACTGAGCTGAACTTCTGCACCAGCCAGCTGCCCAGAGCATCTTGAACACTTGCCAGGAAGGGGACAGCCCGGTTCACCCAGCCCCCACCTCTGCCAAGAGCCCAAATCTCTCTTATCTCCCTCATGTGTTTCCTGTTTCACCCTCAGTGTATTGATTCACTTTCACTGCAAAATGCCCTTCCCACACACACTCCGTAGAGAGCTGCAGCAACAAATTCAAGTCAGCTAGTTTTAGAAGGTTATCTACACTGGCATAGGATCAGCCCATGTTTTACCAGTAATTCCATGTCTTGCAGATCCCATAGCCCTTCCAGTTGTGTCAGGAGCATCTCCCACAATCTTTGTTCATAATCAGACACAATTATCAAGACAGAGAGGTACAATTTTCCTAGGTTTCTCAGATTGATTAATGAACCTTAATTTCAGTGTATTTTGAAAACACTGCTGCAGTAAAAGCAAGTATTAATGTGCAAACCTGGTACAGAACATAACCCAGGACCTGGTCCTCATCTAGTACCCATTCAACAGCCATGTGTATTGTCCTAATTGTGTTACTTACAAAATACAAACTATGAGGCATTGCAGGTGTTCAGAGGAGTGTTATCAGGTAAATACTACCCTGGGAAACGATTTTTTTATGACTAAGTGGACCTCTCCTTCTATGTGCTTGTGTATTCTGCTAAATCCAAGTTTTCCTCAAAACATTAGTATTTCCATTACCATTATATCAGTGGTCATATTAAACAATACAAAAATAAGAATAAGTTACTTGTTTTCCTTACTTACTTGAGCTTGACTGTCTTATTCTATAGTTGAAAAGGGAAAACATGATATTGTTTTTTTCATTTTTTATTTAGCTTAATACACCTTGGTGGTGCTCATGTTAAATGGCTTTGGGAACTCTGTCATGTACTGTGCCAGTTCAAAATTGCACTATTAAAGATACAACTGTACACCAGATTATTTTTGTAATGAAGTTTCCAGCAAACCTGAGTGAATCTAGTAGAGGAGGGAGAAGAGGTCAAGAATGATAGGAGGCAAATAGCAATCTGTATAAGAAAGAATGGTGTTGGGGATATTGATAGCCAGTGGACTGTGACAGGTGTAGTTATGCTCAGTCTCTGTGGGACATTTATGTATACAGCTGGGTGCTCTGGAAAAAAAGGTGGGGGAACTAGCTGTACAGTGAGATTTGCAGAAACTCAAGATAAAACTTAATGATTTTCTTCAAAATTGAATCCTTGGGCAAGTTGGGGCACGTTAAATACTGGACATAGCAGATATAAATCTACTTCTTCTTTGTATGAGCTTTGAATTTGCCTTTTAACAGTTTTGGGCTGCGCTGTTGGGAATTTTAGACATGAATCTTCCTTATGCTGTGTCTGTGATATATGTCTGAATTTATCTACTTCACATTTACTTGTGAACAGTGAGAAGTGGCATCACTATGAATATTCCAACCCTCTAGTCTCAGTTTTGAACTGACTTTAGATCAATTAAATACTAACAGAAACAGTTATGAGAAATTATCAGATTCGGAGTCCCACCCTTTTCTTGATCCAGTTTCATAGTCCCTGCCCCATCTACCAATATTCCCAAACAGTCACAGCTCTTGGGTTTTAAAGAGAACTACATGACCTCCCAATGAAACAAAATATGCTGGGGGAGTCACAAAGATCCTAAGATTTTGGGATTTGCCCCTCTGCCTTTGCTTTCAGACAAATTTTCTTCACAGAGAATTTCCTATTTCTTTATGCAGAAAGGTACTTTTGGTCTGAAGTCAGTGTTAGGAAATGCCTACAAGTTGTATGCTATGTGCAGTGACCCTAGGTCATGAGAGGAGGAGGAATCTAGATTAAAAACAACCAATTTTGAAGGTAAATGTACTATTAGTTTATTACTAATAAATACAGACAGCATATAGGATTTGCAAATTAGCATCTGGGAACATTTAAGTCTTGTTTAATTAAAAGTCCTTACTGCCTCCAGGCAAAAGTTGGCTCAATACAAAAAACTTTATGTGAGGATGGGACTAGAGGAAACACTTTTAGGGGCGCATGATAGTAAGGTCAAAATTTTATTTCTTCAAGATAGTGCAGTTGATGAATTATTTTTGTTCATCAGGAAGTATTTTAAAAAGTCTTGTCTACCTAGACTTAGCTATCAGAGGAACAAATTCCAGTGCTCACCCCTGTGAAAACCATCCCACAGCCTAAACATAAATGTTTCATGTCTAGTGCTGTTTTAACTTCTTCAGAGTGCTTGAAGTACCTGTGTGTAGCTTGCAAATATTGCCCAGGATTTGCAGGAGAGCTGCCCCTCCTGTAGCAGCAACTGGAGACGTGTCAGGGTGTTCAAACAACATCACCCCCTTTGGCTTGAAAGCTGTATCCTAGGTTTCTTCTCCTTTCCTCCTGAATCCAGTCAGAGACCAGTCTTTCAAGAAGCAGAAATACTTCTGGTGTCGTCCCTTTCTTTTCAAGATTTTTGTGATTAAGATGCTCACTGATGGTTTTGGAGACACAAGTTTTCTGATTAAGATACTCAGACATATCTTCAAGAGTCTCTTAATCACCCAGCAGTCCTGCAGAGAAGAGGCAGGATTTGGCATGTCGAGCTGTTTCTTTTTTTCCCCCTAGAAGATAATTCAGGATTCTCCAAAAAAGGAGGAAAAGGAAATCCATTTCTGTTTACAATTGGCTAGAGCACTCTGCTGGGGTTACAAAAACTTGGCTTGCTGGTTTCCACATTTCTTTTTTTGGCCAGTGACTGTTTACAGAGTGAGTAAAGAACAAATAAAAAGGAAATGTTATACTAAGTGCTATTAAAGTGCGAAAGCAATGTGAAATGCATTCAAGGACTACTTATGTGGACAAATGATATCACTTGAATTTTATCTCATTAAAAGATAGAAGTTTGTTGAAAGAATACCTCTTAATTCAGGCTATGCAATTACTAATGAAAACTGGGCTAAATTTGGCTAAAATAGTTAAAACTTAATAGACAATTCAGACATAGTTCTTTCAGGTATGATTAAGGCCAAGCACAAAGTGTTTGCAATTAAACAGAAATTAATAAAAGAAGAAGAAGTTTCCTAGTGTCTATTGAAGTCTGCATGTAAATATAGTGGGAAACTACATGCCTACTGCAATTCAATGTCTTCTTTGGAGTTATATGAAGAAACAAGTTTTGTAAACTTTTTATACCAAACACCCTTAGTTTACATTAATGGTAAAACCAGCTTTTAGTAAAAATAATACCTATTCTACAGAGAAGTATTTTAAACTGTTAGTGGTAAGTTCAATATCATTTCAGTACAATTTCAGCTCACAAAGGTGTGTGGTCTTCATATAATAACACTTTTCCACGAAATTACACTGACAGACATAAATTATTGACCAATTGCCAGAATTGAATGAATACTAAGTACAACCAACTCATTTTAAAATCTTAGAGGGTGCAGCAATTTCCAGAGCTCTTACCTGTGTTTTGCCTCAGGGGTAGATGCATACCTGGGCAAAGCCAGATGCAGGAAACAAAGTGTTAAATTTCTTCTCACAGATAGCACAGACACTGGCTTAAGGGGAAAACAAGAGGAACCTAAGGAAGCTTGAACTCCCACTGCATCAGCTAGCAGTGTGTGTGTGTCTTGGTAGTAACATCTCACTTGGTGTAGTGGTGCAATCCAAGTAGGCTGCTGAAGAATTAGGAAAAGGAATGGCATGACTAACATTTTGACTTGTTTTGGAAAAGAGTATCTGCACTTGCATACAATATGAAAAATTAATCAAGTAGCTTGATCTCCTTGAATCATCCAGAATGAAAATTTGTGAAACATTAAGCACAGAAATGAAGACAATGTATTTCATGTAGTTACAATAGCATCAGTAAACTCAGCAGAGCCAAGACTCTGGCTTTGAGCACTGCCACACATTCATTTTTAACAATTCTCCCCAGAGTTTCATAACACACTCCCTAAGAGAATTCTTGGCTGTACCAACACATTTCCAGATAGTGTCCATGCTCACTTCAAAGGTACTCTTATCAGGAAGTGTTTCTAATATGGGCATAGACAAGACCGCCTGCTCTAGGGTACAAAATGTTTAACTATTGAGACACAAGCTCTGATTGCCCCTTATTTCCAGTATTAGAGACCCTGCCCTTTGGATTTAGTAGAACAGTTGCAGTCTGTTGGCCCAGGAATAGCTGAACTTGCTTGCTGTAATTTCACATTCCTACATTCTAGCAATGGCAGGAATAGCTAACACTAGGTTTTTCATGGCATATACAACTTTTATCTTATTTTGTTACCTACGGTTACATAACTTTTTTTTTTCTGTTGTTTAATATCACAGAGAGATGTTTTGGTGCATAGAGCTGTGTGTACCAAAAGAATCCACAACTTTGCTTTCAGCACCAAACTAGAGGTAATAACATTTTGATGACCGTTTCTGGTAACTGTGTAATTGTTTGTAGAATCATTCATCTAATTTCAAGGAACATTACTTCCAGAAGTGCACTCAATAATTAAAAAAATGGTCCAAAGTGTTTATTAAAGATTTTAAAATGTGGGATATTAGCACAAGATTCAGACAGATTTTATTAAGTATGTAATAAATTAAGGAATATTGTATTGTGAGTTCTAGATGCATATATGGTCAGGCAAAACTGATCTCCTTTTTGTGGGGATTCTGGTATAATATGACACTCACCTGCTTAAGAATGTTCCACTTTATTTTTCCTCTTACTGTAACCTGCCTGTTTATGCCTCTGAAAATTGGAAAATCAAGCCATGATTTCTCTTTCACCAGTGAGATTTGCAGGTTGTATTTCTCTCTCTGCTGTCTCTTTTCTCACACTGGTCTTCACTCTCACTGCTCTGCATGACTTCTGGCTGATTCTTTTTGCCTCTTTGCAGGGTGATGTGCCACTTACAGGTAGATTTAAGCAGCTTTTATCAGTGAGTAAGAACTGATAAACCGACTATAGCTCTGCTTCCTAACATTTAATACTTGTCACAGACCTACAGGTACTTCTGCAATAGGATCACTGAATAATGTGAAATAATGCCCTGCAAGCAGGAACTGTGATACCACTCCTTATGCCCTGAAATCTAACTGAATAGAAGAAGATCACTTTTGTATTTATTTGGGAAATCTTTTGTGAGACTGTATATAATATTTTATCTAAAGTACAGTAAATTCACGAATACAAGCCGCACTGAGTATAAGCCGCATCTCAGGGTGTTGGCAAATATTTCGTTTTTTGTCCATAAATAAGCCGCACCTGAATATAAACCGCTCTGTCGTTCGCAGCGAGGACCCGCGTGCAACAAAGTTGCCAAATAGTAACAGAACGGCGGCAGGGCGGGGTTTACTGGCTCGGCTCGGGCTGTGCAGGCTCGGCCCGCTCGGGGCTGCTCACGGGGCCAGGTAGCCCAGCCCGGCGCTGCCGCTCAGCGGGGCCACTGGGGGCCAGCCGCCGCTGCCACTGGGCTCGGTCACCATGGCCCGGCACTGCCCTGTGGTGGCAGGCAGGGACAGAGCCCCCCGCCGCCTCCCAGAGCCGTGGCAGTGGCGGCCCGGGTCCCCCCTCTCCTCCTAGAGCCGCGGCAGGGGCGGCCCGAGTCCCCCCTCTCCTCCCCAAGCAGCGGCAATGGCGGCACGGGGCCCCCCCGTCTCTCTCCTGGGCTGTGGCAGAAGAGGGAAGGAAAGAGCTCTCCCTCCTCTCTCCCCGCCCCCCGTGCTGCCTGCAGGCAGCCAGGCTCCACCCGCAGTGCAACAGAGTAGCAATTTGTAACAATTCGCAAAATGCTGACTTTGCAGCAGCTTGACTCGGCACTGTGGCTGGCATTTCTGAGGTTGTAAATGTCAGAAAATTATTCACATATTCGCCGCTCCTGATTATTAGCCGCATTTCCGGTTTAGGAGCAAAATCTTAGTCAAATTGGTGCGGCTTGTATTCGTGAAATTACTGTAAGGGCTACAGTATGGGTAGTACAATGGAGATCACAGATGTAGCTCCTATGTAGTCCTGTAATTTGTCTGGGGACTGGAAATTTGACCTACTTGATAACGCTCACAGAAGTTATTAACATTTTCGACAGCATGCATCACATGGACAGCAGAATCAGTGGGTAGATAGATTTCCAGGCTAGTAAGTAAAAAGAAAGCCCAGAAAGAGTAATTTAAGTAGAGATAATACATCAGGTAGCCAAGACTGACAAGGGTCACTGGAAGGACAGGTAGAATAACAAAGGACTAAAAGGCAAGGGAACATAATTTGAGGAAATTAAATTGGAGCAGAAACTACAAGCATAAATTAATGTTAGTAGGCTGACAGAAGGAAGGGGTTTGTAAGGACAGGAGCTGCAGGATGAGAATTGTAGTGGGTTGTGTGATACACAGAGGATCAGTAACCAAACAGTAGCTTTGCAGCATCAAATCATGTGTGGGAGAAAGAGACAAATCTTGCTGTACAACTAGGAGTTTAGGGCATAATATTGCAGAACAGCAGATGTAGACATTGAAAGAGCTTAAAAATGGCTACAGCATAAGAAAAGATAAAAAGGAGCAGCAACTGTGATGTAAATCTTCCTCAAGTTCTGAAATTCTGGAAATAATCTTTTTGATGGATGAAGACTTCTTGATACTGTTCACACACTGACTTCTCTCACATCCTGTGGCAGTGAGTTTCATAATTAGATTACTAGTCAAAAGTCGTCCTTAGTGTTTGTTTTTTAGGCTTATGTTTTGTAAATTTTTGAGTTTCCAGTAGGCCTTGCATGAGGAAACAAAAATTTAAAAAAAAAATTTTAAACCCTTCCCTACTCCTCTCTCCTATATAATTTTTTACTCTATAATAAATTCCTACATCTTTGGATTTTGATGTAAACCTATACAGATGCATTTCCACATGTCTGTCTTAACAATTCTTATCATTCTGTTTGTCTTTCTGATCACTAATAAATAAGTTCAGAGAATCATCAACAATATTTGCATCATCTTTTTTATTTGGCAACAGATAATTTAATGCACCATGCAAATATGGTTAGAATTATTTTTCTCCATGTATGTTCACATACTTTTTACCTGTCACTGAAATGAAAGGTTAAATTCAGCTCCTTAACAACAGGGTTTCCTTCATTAACTCCTCGGTGCCAGCCTTATTCTTGTAAATAATTTTAAAATTGTGAATACCAATCATATTTTCTTGGTCTCTGAATCTTCTCTTGGCTTTATTTGAAAGCCATTTCTAAAAGCTGTTGTTTCCCCATTATGTTTCATTCATTTCACTCATATTCCATACCCACTGAGCTCATTAAAATGCCCAATAATAACTTTGTAAATTCTGATTTTAAAAAATGCTGTTTAAAAAAAGACTTCACCATAGTTACTATGTGTCTACTGACCTTGTTACACTCTGTGTTGGCTAAAAATTAGGTATAATGGAGCACTTCAGAAATTGTCATTATTATTTTTATTAGCTGTTTTTCTCTGATACTGAGGCTGGTTTGAATGATAGTTCAGTACTAATTTAATTCCTAGAGTGATGAATACAGTTTTTGGTCGATTTTTTTACTGTTCTTTTTTCTAAGTCCTTCCAAAATATCTTCGATAGATATTTGAATAGAGCAAGATATTCCAGCTGAGCAAGTTTTTCTCAGCCTTCTCCTCTAGGTTAAAATTAGAAGCTTCCTAAGCCATTTTGCAGTCAAAACTGATGCAAAAAGGCATTTTTTTTTTTTTACTTTGACCTTATAATCAGTGAGGGTACTTTTTACACCTTACTTATCTGTCAGCCCTACTGTATCTTTGCCAGATTCCCTGCTAGTGTTGAGGCCATGATTGTCCTAGTTTGGAGGACAGGTGTCTGCTAAGAAAAGCAGGAGCCTCTCTTTGAAATGATGAATGTAAACCCCCTCCCTCCAAGTTATTGTAACTTAGAAATCAAACGGCTCTCAGGCAAAGATATGGGAATTAGGAATAGCAGTTCCTTACTAGGGAAATTAAAATAGAAATACGGTACTACAAAGAAATAAACTCCAAACCCTGACAAAGTCAGAGTACAACCTGACACCCTGTCAGTCAGGGTGTTGGTAGCAGTCCCATTAAATGATGGTTGCAGTCGTCCTGCAGTGACAGATGTGATTCAGTTGGAGCAGTGCTCCTGTAGAAGGTGCAGTTTCCCTCTGGAGGTCCAGTGGTGGTGTGGAGAAAATCCAGCTTCTCTCTGGAGTCTGGTGGAGAAGGGCCTGCTTTGGTGTCCCCCACACCTCTGTTTTTATCTTGGTGAGAAATGTTGGGCCCTTCCCCCTGGCTGGAGCAACTTCCAATGGGATGGAGTAATTTTATCAGTCCCACAGTGGGACTCAATGGCCATTAGCAGAAGATACCTCCCTGGAGGGAGGATGAGTTGTGAAAAGATAAAGAACAATGCCCTGCTTTTTTTCAATGGATGGACCATTAGCAGAACATCTCCCACGGAGATAAGGATCACCGCCCCCACCCTCAACAGATGCTGATAGAATAGATACCTTTTATCACACCCTGTACTGCAACCCAAGACAATGATGAACATCTGGTACTTGATAGTGAAAGATATCAGAAGTTGAGCAGGGTTGTAGACAGACAAGAGACGCAGTTGCAATAAGATTTAAGAGAAGTAATTATTTTTGGATGTCGTTGTTAAGTGCTATGTAGGAATTTTTTCAAGCGAGAAAAAATAAGATTTTGGTAAACAATAAAAAATACGTTAAGAAAGAAAGGAGCTGGCAAGGTCCTATAGAACAAGTAGGCAAGATTTAGAGACTCATGGGGAGAAGATGGAGGTGGGGAATTAAAAAATAAATACATTTCATTATTCCAAAACAAAGGATCATTTCTTCCAAACCGTTCACTTTTATAACTCTAAGCACTGGACCAAGCCAATCGGAGAGGTGACTTTTGCTGTTGTAGCAGCTCATCTAATTGTCAGGTTCATGACACACAAAATGAAAAACTGATATCTCCTGAGGGCCATTTCAGTTGACAGTGATGTCAGATCCATGCACAGCTGTTTGACCCGCTTGGATGGTATGAAATGAATGAGATTAGTTGGAATTTGACATGCTTAGTAACCAAACCATTTATCTTCTAAGGATGGATTTTAAGAGAGAAAAGTTCAAGGTATTTTAGTTTAGATATTCTTCTTAGTCTTCTAGGTACCTCAGTTTCTTTGTAGATTATGGGTAATAATTAATTCTTCTCAAGGAACTTTCAGTTTCTACTCATTTGTTGAGTTGTGTCCAAATGAATCTCTTCAAGAATGTAAAAAAATTAATAAAGCTCAAAAAATGGAAAGGTCTGTATCAATGTTGAATAATTTTCTTTTTGGTTCTTCAAACACCAAGACAGAATACGTAGTTTGGAAGTTCCCAGGCTTGCTTGTGGTTGCTGTTCAGAACATTGCGGAATTGCCTGACTTTTCTTCTTACCCACTGCCTTTCCGCTTGAAGTATGAATACCAACAAAGATTGTAAAGAACCCATGAAAGTACAGAATAGTGGATCTCAATGTCAAACAGTAGAAGGTACTTGCTGAGCATGTAAAAAGAATGGTGGAGGGGAATCTAGCTGGCAGCTTTAGCTAGGAATAATCCAGAGGGGTATATGGACAGCTGAGATTCTGGAAGCATGGTGTAAATGAACTCTTCATACCTCAGCTTTCTGCTGAATTTCTTATGCTTCTGAGGTGTTCTCAAGGTTGCCCGTCTTCTTTTGCCATCCTGCTTTGTGACATATAAACGTTGTTACCCAGGGAAGCCTTTTTTCCTGTAGAATTATATTCACAAAAATATATGATTTGTTTTTTGCCAAAATAAAACTGTCCTAAACCCCCACCGAAGGAGATGGTCTTATTTTGGTCTTCTAGCCTCAATTCCCTAAGATGCTTTGGAACAAAAGACAAATGCATATTTTCCTTATAAAATATTAATTCTTTTGATATCTGTGATCTTTGTTTCTATTCTCTCTTCCATCTTGTCCCTGCTGTGTCCACTCTATTCCTTAAGCAGGACCATGGAACAAGTACAAACCCTTGGAACTGTTAACTTGTACCCAGACAAACTTACACCTAGGCTGTCAAATTCAGACACAAGAAAAACTCTAGATGATCCATAGAGATTAAAGGTAGGGGGTTTTCCCCCTAAATATTAAAATAAATCAAAATCTATAAACCATGTATTTTGCCAATATTATTTTTAATTGCTGAACATATTTCATGCAGAAGACATGTTGATTTAATTCTTGAGTAGTCTAGTGTGAGCTTTTAGACTGATTTTAGGCTGGGAACCTGTTTTTCTGCATTTCAGAAGCCAGACTTGGATAAAAGCTAAACTTAATAAGAATAACGTTTTTGGTTTCCATATTATAAATATATCATTAAATATTTAAGGGTCTAGAAATCTTCTGATCCTAAAGCAAAACCAATATAATTTTTATACATGAAACTGATTAATTATTTAAAATAAAATATTATGGCAACTATGTATCTGTACCATCTGAGGTCCTGTTTTTGTCAGTAATTTTATTTGAGTGTTCACTCTATATCCATAGATCAAATTCCTGGAAGCATTGCCTTCTGCTCTTAAAAGTAAAAGAAATTTGTTAATGTTTGCAAAATGAGGGTGCAGATGCATTGACTTGTTTTTTCTGTTATTGTTTCCTTTTGTTAATATAAGAGTTTACTTCTTGAGAGTGTTTATTGCTGTGCTAAAAAGTAAAATTGCCTGGCTTTTCGCATCTCATTCCTCTGATATTATTTTGGAGGAATTTTTTAGTTTCATAGATGTCCATTAGTGCTTATTGTGCCAAGTGTTCCAATTATTTTCTACATATTTATATTAACTATCATAACATGAATCTTTGAATACTTTCTTCATCTTATTTTGCTTTTCTTCATAACATCGTTCTTTAAAACAGAAGGGCTTAAATCATTCTTCAAAATATTCCATGTCATCAGATGTTTTGTCTGAGAATGTGGACCTGAATATGTGGTTCCATGCACGGGAAACCTGGTAGCGTTTTAGTGACTTTATCTAAGACTGTGTATGTCAATTTGAGGATTTAGTCCCAGTCTCTGTGCTGCCACTTTTACAGATATGGAAAGCTGCTGAAATGCTCTGTGTTAGCTGAACTGAGGCAGTACTTCTAGAGGCAAAGCACATGAATTGTGCCTCAGATATCTCCTCTTGATTGCCCTACATCTTGGACTAACAGTTATAATGGTTTCATGCCTTTGTTTACTCCTTTGTTACTTTGTTAGTTGTACTGTCATTCAAACCCTCATATTCATAATGGGCTACTTTAAAAACTAGCAAGCGCTGCTGCTTTTGCAGAGAAGACCACTTTACAAATGTAGCAAAACCAGGTGAATTTCTTTTCCCTGAAGCAGAGGAAGATTACTCTCCCAGAGCTACAGTAATTTCACAACTATAAGGTGAACCGGATTATAAAATGCACCTCCAGGAGTCGGCAAATTTCCAAACTTTGTCCATATATAAGGCACAAAGGCACACTGGACTATAAGGCACACTTTTTGTTCCTTTTTTTTTTTTTCAGTGAGGATCCACATGCAACAAAGTAATGAATTAGTAACAATTACATCAGTCCTGCTGTCTTATAATACAGGATTTAATCAAAGTTGTAACCAGGTGGGGCAGGGATCCTTATCTCTATGGGAGATACTCTGCTAATGGGCCATCCAGTGAAACCAGTAGGGCATTGTTCTTTATCTTTGCACCCCCCATCCTTCCTCCAGGGAGTTATCTTATGCTAATGGCCATTGAGTCCCACTGTGTGAATGATAAAATTACTTCATCCCATTGAGAGTTGCTGCAGACAGAGGGGGGAGCCCAGCATTAAATGGTGGCTGCAGTCCTCTTGCAGTGACAGATGTGGTTCAGTTGAAGCAGTGGTCTTGTAGAAGGGTGCATCCTCCTTCCGAAGGTCCAGCGATGATATGGAATAAAAGTTCGGTTTTCTTCTGAACTCCAGGGAAAAGAGGGCGACTTGGTGTCCCAGAATTTCAGTTTTATCTAGGTAGAAAAGGCTGGGCTCCGCCCTCTGTCTGCAGCAACTCTCAATGGGATGAAGTAATTTTATCAGTCACACAGTGGGACTCAATGGACCATTAGCATAAGATAACTCCCTGGAGGAAGGATGGGGGGTGCAAAGATAAAGAACAATGCCCTATTGGTTTCACTGGATGGCCCATTAGCAGAGTATCTTCCATAGAGATAAGGATCCCTACCCCACCTGGTTACAACAGATAGTGATAGAATAGATACTTTGATCACATCCTGTATTGTAACCCAAGGCACTTCGTCAGTGTTTGGGGTTTGTTTCTTTGTAGTATTTCTACCTTAATTTTCCTAGTAAAGAACTGTTATTCCTAATTCCCATATCTTTCCCTGAGAGCCCCTTGATTTCAAAATTATAATAATTTGGAGGGAGGGGGTTTACATTCTCCATTTCAAAGAGAAGCTCCTGCCTTTCTTAGCAGACACCTGTCCTCCAAACCAGGACATGTGCTGCGCCCTGCTGAGCTCCGCGGCCCCGCACAAGCCTCGCCCCCCGCCCCCCCACCCCCGCCGAGCCCTGTGGCCCTGCGGGGTTTGGCTCACAGCTCCCACTTCCTGGTTGGCAAATTTCTGAACTTCGTCCATCTCTAAGGCGCTCCGGAGTACAAGGCGCACTTCCCAGTTCGGACCAAAATTTTAGTCAAAAGGGTGCGCCTTATAGTCATGAAATTACAGTAATTTCACGAATACAAACCGCACCAATTTGACCAAAATTTTGGTGGAAACCCGGAAGTGCGGCTAATATTCCGGGGTGGCTAATCTATTAACAAAATTCTAAAAGCTGCCAACACGGAAGTGAGAGCCCGCGGCAGCCCCAAGCCAAGCTGGAGCCCGGCCGGCCCCGGCAGAGGTGGGAAAGCCTGGCAGAGGCAGGGCCAGCAGTGTGGGGGCGGGCGGCAGAGCCTGAGCCAGCAGGGCGGGGCAGGGAGGGCGGCAGAGCCTGAGCCAGCATGGCGGGGGAGCCCGGGAGAACTGGGGCTAGCAGTGCAGGGGAGCATGGCAGAAGCAGGAAGGCCGGCGGGTGGGGCTGCCTGGCAGCGGGGGAAGCCCAGCAGAATCGGGGCCAGCAGCGTGGGGGAGCCCGGTGGTGCGGGGGCCTGCAGTGCCGGCCAGGGCGAGGAAACGCGGCGGCGGTGCAGACGGGAGGGGGCGGCCGGCGAGCCTGGCGGCGGCGGCGGCAGCCCTGCCGGCGGGGCGAGCGAAAGCGGCGCTCGCGAAAGCGCCGCTCGCGAAAGCGCCGCTCGGCGAGCGAAAGCGCCGCCGCTCGCCGCGAAAGCGCCGCCGCGAGCGAAAGCGCCGCTCGGCGAGCGAAAGCGCCGCCGCTCGCCGCGAAAGCGCCGCCACTCGGCGAGCGAAAGCGCCGCCGCTCGCGTAAGCGCCGCTCGGCGAGCGAAAGCGCCGCCGCTCGCCGCGAAAGCACCACCACTCGGCGAGCGAAAGCGCCGCCGCTCGCGAAAGCACCGCTCGGCGAGCGAAAGCGCCGCCGCTCGCGAAAGCGCCGCGGGGCGGGGCGGGCGCGGCGCTCGCGAGGCGCGGCGCTCGCGAGGCGCGGCGCAGGGCGAGCGAAAGTGGCAGCGGGGCGAGCGAAAGCGGCTGCGGGGCGGGCGGCGAGCCCGGCGGCGGCAGCCCTGCCAGCCGGGCGAGCGAACGCGGCAGCGGGGCGGTGCTGACGGGAGAGGGGGGCCAGCGAGCCCGGCGGCGGCGGCAGCACCACCCGGCCAGCCCCGCCGAGCCGTGGCGCTGAGCTGGGCCACCCGGCCCCGTCGGCAACCATGAGCAGACCGAGCCTTCCTGGCCCCGCCCCGAGCCAGTAAACCCCGCTATGCCGTGATCCTGTTACTAATTGGCCAATTTGTGAAAGCTGCGCACGGATTCTCGCGACGAACGAAAGTGCGGCTAATATTCGGGGTGCGGCTTATCTATTGACAAAGACAGCAACATTGTCGAGGCACCGGGGGTGCGGCTTATAATCCGTGTGGCTTGTATTCGTGAAACTACTGTACTGTAGATTCAACCATCCTTCACTATAGCTCTCAATAAATTTTTATGGCAGAAACTTGTGCAATTTGCCCAATTTCTAAAGAGTATTTCAGCCATCAACAGGTCGTTGATTTCAAAGATGAATAAGCATCTTAGGAACTTAGGGAAATCTGAACATCAACAGAGGGTGGAATTTTCACTGAAGTTTTATTATGCTCCTTTTCCTAGCCTGATACTGTCTTCTCCTTTCTGTTAACAGGAGATCTTCAGCCAGTTCATAGAATAATAGAATTATTATAGAACCATTAAGGTTGGAAAAGATCATCAAATACAACCAGTAAATTAATAATTTCAGGTCCACCACTGAATCATGACCCTAGGTTGTTTCATCCAACTTAGCATGTAGGCTACTGCCAGTGAAAGAGCTGAGGATGGTTGATATCTCTGAGAATCAGGTGTTACCATCTATCAATTAATGCAGCTTCTGGATTTTAAATCTGCACTTTGTTTTCATGTGGTTACAAAAATACATCATATCATTTTAGGGAAGTCTGTGCAGCTGTGACAAATTAAAGTAAACAAATGACTCCCTAGCCTAAGGTAGCAATGGAGAGAGCTCAGAGGACCAAAACATTTGATGGTCTCATGATTTACCTTAGACAAATTTGCAAACTGAGTTTTGTACCAGAGAAGTCTGTGAAAATGGCTTCTTTACAGTGAAATAGCATTGTTTGTCGTGCTAAGTTAATTAACTTTAGCCAAAATCACAACATGCAAAATTTTAATAAATATCAAAATACCTGAGATCATTTGCGAAATTGTCTTTCACTGTGTGAAATTAAGGAATTTTTTTTTTGTTAAGTCAGCCCAGCAGTAAGTTAAACTCAGTGTGGTTGCTACTACAAAATAAAGTTGATAGAAATATTTCAGAAGTTTTCCTTTTGCTGCTCCTTTCTTTCTTGTTTTTCAGCCACCAATAGAATTGACCTTTTAAAACTGAAATTTTGTTGGGGAGGTTCTGAAAATCAAAAATCTTTTTGATACTTTCATATTAATTTTAACCAGTGTGATAGAAAACCAGATGTGGTTGACAGGCTAATTGTTCCTAGGCAAATAAATTGCATTTACAAAATCCTGTTCAAAAACTAATCTGATTTAGAGACTTGTTCTGGAAATGTTTCATTTTTGTTTAACATAAAGAATTTTGGTTTTAAATTATTACTCTATAATTAATTAATTAATTAATTATTGTATTATATTATTAATGGCCAGTAGAGTAAAAAAACAAACAAACAAACAAAACACCTCAGAGAGATAGTGCATTCTTAAGTGCTTATTAAATTTACTAAAGTTTAATACTTTCATGGTATACAACACAGTATTAGTTTCCAGGACTGCCACTGATAATCCTGATGATATTTGATTTGAAGATTTAAGATCTATGGTGCATTTCTGCCAAGGCTCAGCGTTTATCTTCATTGCATCCCTTTGTTCTCTGGCATAATAAGAACCTGATATTCTGTGAAGTCTTCTGGGTCATATTGTGAAAAATAAAAGGAGAAGCCTTTAATCATAGTCATGTAGTTATTTCAGCCATTATTATTATGTTACAAACAAATATTGTACATCTCATCTATGCAAAATATTGTTCAATGGTAAATTTTTTGGTAAGAATTTTAAATGCAAGGTACAGTAGGAATAAATAATAATTGTCATAGTATTGGCCAAATTTTTCTCCTAGGATTCAGCTAAGTAACTCTGACCTTGATTCTTAGAGATTTAACAAAACACATCTGTTTTGCTACCTGATCAATGTTATAAGTCATAAGCAGAGACTGTATCCACAGATAAAATGGTAATTGGGATTTTGCCAGCCTCATTAGTGTCATTGATTAGTGTGCATTATTCTGTTTTATTTCCACTTCTTCAGAAGTTATGTCTTATGCTAATTTTCCTGTTGCTGCATTTTTAATATAAATGCAGTTCTGTGTTTGTTTTGTACCGTTTTTGTTTTTCTCCTGTGAATAATTCTTTGAAATATGTTTAAGCTCAAATTTGTCATGATAAAATATCTTTTGAAATACTGTAAAGGAAAGGAAAAGAGTAATAATTTACTAATATGAACCCTGAGACAACATACAAAAAGTAACTGCTCTAAAGGACAGTGCAGCTGAGCAAGCCTGAAAATGTACAGGTGACTTAAATAGCATGAACCACACAAGCAGTTTTGCTGAAAAACTGGAAGGCTGCCACAGCCACATATAGATGCACCCCAGTTTCAGCTGGAGAAGGTCAGAGACAAAGAAACCTTGGGCTTTGAATTTATGCATACGCAGATGACAGTTGTCTCCTAAAGGAGATATTACAAAAGAGGGGACAAAGTCAAACTGATAAGAGCTTGTCAGTGTGATACAGGCTCAGCCAGTCACTCTCTTTTTGAAACTTGCCTGAGTGCCACAAGCATGCAGGAAGAATATAGTCCTGTCATGCCTAGTGGTGAAATAAGGGCGTGGGCTCAGAAGTACAGTGAAAAGTCTTCAGGACACAGACACAGCTGTAGGTTGCACTTGTGCGGTGTGATAAGTTGAAAGCACCACTCCCTTGCTCCTCTCCTCTGCTCTCCAGCTAGTGTCATATTCAAGGATGGAATCATCTCACAGATTAATTTTTTTCAGATTTTAAAAAATTAGGCAGCTAGTCTGAACTAAATGTATAGTTCTCCTTCCAATCAGTGAAAAATGAACTAAGAAACTCCAAGATGTAATTAGTCTCTGATACTTGGCCTTAGTGAAAGGAGCAAAATTGCTGAAGAGAACATAACAAAAAGCAAGCCTCACAGCCTGCAGAATCTGGAAAACAAAAGCTTGCAAAAGAAATATATGTACTTGCAAAACCCCTAAAAAAAAACAACAAAAAAAAAGAGGATGTAAATAGTTTAGGGAGCAGCTGAAATTTTTCCTATGTATTTTAGAGCCAACCTAAATTAAAAGTACATTTATCCCACACATACTTTCATCACAGACCTGCCCTACATTGGGCAAAATGTGGCGTGATCAAGAGAATTTTCTTTAATAAATATAAAAGACACATCTGAGTTGAAATAGAAGGTTTTAGAAAAAGTATTATGGAGGCTGAGAAGCAGGAGCTAAAAAGAAAACGAGACTTATTTACCCATGTAATATTATAATTTTAGAACATCTGAATTATTTTTAAAATAAGAAGATTTTTGTGAGCCCATAAATAATAAAAAAATTATTGACTCGCTCAAATATCCCATTGGTCTGTGTACAAAAAAAACGTATTTTTCTTAAGGTTACTTTTCTTTGTTGGCAGAAGTATATTTAGTATAACCCTTTGTAACTCACAATTTAGGAATTAATGTAGAATTGAATGGCCAGTAGTGAAGAAGCAACTCCTACCTAATAGTGGTGAACATTTCACCATTGTACTAGCTTCGCCTTTTGATTATTTACAGCAGTAAAAGCACTGCTTTTAGGAGAATCTTCTTACTTATCCAGATACCATCAAAACTGATGCCAAATCTGTGCTTGGAAACATTCTCAACTGAAAAGCCATCACACATTTAGCATTCTGGGATGATTTTTTTGCATTTACTCAACACAGATGCCTTCCAACAAAGGGTGTTTACCTCTCTGCATCAATTGCATTAATTTGGTCCTTCTCTCAAGATGTTGTTTGGTAACCCTGTGCAATGCCTGGATCTTCACATCTGGATCATCCTGGCCATGGCAGGTCATGGGCAGAGGTGCCAATGTGAGAGTGTCCAGCTGTTGTCCTGACATCTCCTATTAGCCTCCTGCTGAGCAATGCTAGGACTTTCTGTGAATTTTATGAAGATCAATGGAATATGGAGAGGAGTTGTTTGGGAAAGATTTCATGACAATAGGTGCTCTGAGCAGCTGGATGTCTGCAAAGCTACTAGATTAACTCAATTTTTCCTGTAAAAGGGAAAACTTTAATGATGGGTAAAAAAACATTTCATGAGAATCAGATCTTTCAATATGAGTGGCATTTTCCTTTCCTGAGTCAGATGAAACCTCAAAGTATTTGTTATTCTATTTCTGGTACATGTTTAATATTTTAAATTACTTTTTACTCTGTGACATATTGATTATATAACTACAGGGTTTAAAAGTAATTCCATAATGGACCATAATTTTTATCATAATCATTGGAGAGATAGATAGATAGATAGATAGATAGATAGATAGATAGATAGATAGATAGATAGATAGATGATAGATAGATAGATAGATAGATAGATAGATAGATAGATAGATAGATAGATAGATAGATAGACAGACCATAATGGTTGTATTTCTAGCACTGACTGTTGTTTAGCATCAATTTGCTTTGTTTTGGTTTTCAGTCAAATGCACCAAGTGTGCGATGCAGTGCTAGAATACGCTGGCTGTGAGGAGTTTAAGTTCCCCATGAGGTCAATGAAGTCTAGAAAGTAATTCAGCCTGTCTATCTGAAGAAGACACATGGTGGTTAGGTATTGAATTGTTTGCTACATTTCACTAACTGCAATAGGTTACCCTCCATACCCCGTTACAGTAATCTCATGTAGGTGTTTAAACCTGAAATAAGTCCCACCCACAGTCTTTCTACTTGAAACAATAACTTTAGTGTGAAGAGGAAAATTGTAGTTTGCTGCTCTAGCATTTTGTGTTGCAATAAATGTGAGCAAATAAGAAGCAGTAGCAGTAATAACTTGAGCCGTTACTTTTATGGCTCTTTTGTTTCATGCATCTTCTGGGGATTTTCAAATGTTCTGGTTTTTAAACAGCTTCCCTACAGATGCATTCTGTCTTTTGAGATGTAATTTCGAACGACTGGGGGAAACAAAATCAGTAAATACATTAAAAGATATGGGCTATCTCCTAGCCCATTAATTAACATTCTCAACTTTTCTGAAGATTCATGAAGTTCAAGGATTTTTCTTGAAATATCAGATTTTTTTTTGGTAAAAGAAATTTACTATTTCTAATTTACTAATTTTTTTATTATGATAGAGTTAAGCATAATTAACTAAATATGGACTGGGCTGTGGCATCTGTGTTTTTTTTCCCCTCAGATTAGATGTGACAGGATGTTATCTTCAACTGTGAGATGGAAGGTAATTCAGTTTTCACAGAACATTTATGTAACACTTATTGAATTAGTATTTAAGATATGTGCCACGTTTTGTGTAGGACATTATATGCTCACTGCTATTATTTGTGATTGAGGTGTTTTACTACCTTCTAGGTATTCACAGGTGTGATAGGTCCACAGAGATAGCTGCAATGAATAGTGGAAAGCAGACTTTGATGTTTTGAGATTTGAGAATTATGGTCTGCATATTCTGTAGTGTTTTTTGGAGAAGATTGTCTTTAAATCATGCATGCAAATGGCAATAATCTTTTTCCATGACAAAAAAAAAACCAAAACCACCCTGTACTTCTCTAGGTCAGTGTGAAAATATGGCCTTTATGAGACTTTATTGCAAGTGGAAGGGAATGAAGACTCAAACCCAGCATTTTGCTGAGAGATGCAGTAGGTAAATTACTGCTTCATTGTTGCATGAAATTATTAAGAGTTTTGAAATATGTGATAGCATATATAGGGAGAGAATAACAGTTGACATAATAGATTCATTCCAGAAAATGTAAACCTCAGTTTAACTCTCCCCTCTGCTAAATTTGTTTTTCAGCAGTTCATTAAGGACAATGAAGGAGAATAAATGTTTCTGTCTTGTTTCATGCCCAGAGTGATTTTAGTGAAGCAAAGGTTTGTGGAAATAACATTTCCCTGTGATTCAAACACCAATATGTGTAGACAGAATCTGTCTACTATTTCTGTATTCTACGCTTTAATTTTGTGTCATTTTATGTTTTTCATGGGTTTAGATCTTTATGTATGAAACTATTAGGGATTATTTGTTTATTGGTAGTGTAACATAGAGACATTAAGATTTCAATTAATAGTTCTTTCTTCAGTGTCTGGCACATCAAAACATTTGCACACCCCTAACATGACTACATCAATGCTGTAAAACAGGAGGCATTTTAGTATGTACCCCAGGAGAGTTCTACTTAACTTAGCAGAGTGCAGAGAAATCTTCCTTGCAGCTATCTTAGCTTTGGAAGCATTTTAAATATTTAAAGACTCTTTATATCAGTCTTGCCTTTCTCTTGTTATGAAATCCTCATCAGTTTTCTAAAGACAGTAAGTCTAAATGTAATTGCCTTTATTCTGTAGTGAGAAACAGAGTTAAACTCCTTTTTTTACAGAAAGAATAAATGCCTGCATCTGATAGAGTATGCTTGGATTTTTCTGTTGTACAGCAGGGCACATGTGAACCTTTGACTTTCCTATTCTTGAGAGCCCCCCATGAACTCTGTGACAAACAGAGCAAGGAGCAAACAGAGGCTCAGCAAGGCTGTTGCAGCTTCTTTTCACTGATAGTTCGATGAGCTGAACTGTATTGATAAAATTTCAAGAGGGTCACCACAGAGAATGGAAATCATGCAGTAAGTCATTGTATGTGAGACCCAGTGCTGACTCTGCCAGAGATCAAAACAAGTTTCATACTTCTTTCATAACATTAATCAGTAGGAAGATGTGTTAGGAGGATGAGATGCTTGATTTTTTTAAAATTTAGAAGAAGAGATTAGTGCAAGTCCTAGCAGACAGAGCCTGGTGAAGTTGGATGGCAGAGCATCATCAGAAATAAAAGGTGTCTGAGAGGCTGGCAGACTTTGAATAAAGAGATATAGTCAGTACATGGAAATACCTGGATCCAAAGTTACGTACGTGTGGTTTGGCATAAATAAGGGCAATACCTTCTCAACAGCAGCAAATCTGTTTCTGGCACTGTGTTCTAGCACCTGATTACTTACTCTAGCACCTAAGTACTGAGTGAATGTTTATTCAGGCAGTTGAGAAGGTTTTCTTTATCTTTATGGAAGCAGAGAGCCTTACTTTACGTTTGGTTCTATTTCCAAGAATGTTGAAACATTCCTGCCCTCTTGGCAGAGAAATGGAGACCACCATCTTTAGGTGTCTCAAGCTGCTCGTGCAAAAAAAGACTCACTTGATACCAAATTTTTAAAAGTGAGTCATGGTTTTATTTATAAGGAGTAGGTAGGAGGCTATGAGAACTCCTCAATCCCCTTAGGCTTTAGGAAACCCACAGTCAAAACAACTTTTAGTTGTTTTAGTTGATCTGGGCAAATACTGTCAGTGTCCTTGTTTTCCTGGTACCTCAATAAACTTCCATTCTTACTTCATGGAATGTTAATTTTGAGAAAAAGGAGGGACGGAAGGGACACTATCAAGTAGTAAAAAGGGGGAAAAGAAATATTCAGCAATCACTTGGTAACCCTTTTTCAGACTTTCCTAGAAACAGATTCAGCTCTGAGGAACTGAATTCCAAACCATCTGTGAATCCTCAAACTTGTACACCCACAGTGGAAAATGGGTATAATTTGTTTCTATAGCTGCTTATGGTATCTGCCAAACTTTTTTTTCCTCTTTTGGTTGCTTCTCTTTTCCATCTACATCCGTCTTCATCCTTGTTTTCTCTGGATTTCTGACCAGTAAGAAGAGGATAGAAGCACCATCTGCTCTTGAAAAGCTCTAAGTTTGGCTTCTTCTGCTGTTAATCAGCAGCAAATCAGACTAAAGCACAGCAACTGGTATTCCTCAACTATAATGTATGCTACAACAAAGATGAGCAAAAATTAATGGATCTGCGTTATCTATTGAACTAAGTATGGCATGGCTGCTGTGGATCGCTGTTCAATTACTCCACAAATATATTGACCAATCTAGATTTTTAATTCCTGAGGACGCTTCTGTCTGTAATCAAACGATATCTGAATACTTTTCATTCTTCTTGGCATTTCATTTGCAGTTATTTACTTAGGTATAATGTATAATACAATTAACTTTTCCTCCAAGAGTAGCACTAAATATTATTTTACAACAAGTAGAAATAATTGTAAAAGTTGTGAAGATTATTTTCTTTCTTTTTGTGTCTATAAAGTCATACAGAAGAGAATTCACACTAGTTGTAAAAAATATGTTTCACTTCAAGACAACATTGCTGTTAAAACTCACCTGGCAATTTACACCCATAAATATGTTAATTAGTTTTTCCTTTAAAGCACTGGGGGTTCATAAGTCATTAGTGACCTTGGGTTCTTAGGTGCAAATGAGTCAAAATAATTCCATAGCATGCATAGCTTCATGAAGAAATGTGATGAAAATTGTTTGAATCTGAGTAGTGTGCTGGGTTTTTTGCTGTGATATTTGAAAACTGGAAATGCATGTATATTGAATACAGTCTCCTCCCCTTGTGAAAATGGAGGAGTAAATCTTAGCAGTGTTTTGTCATGACTCAATCTTGATTTTGATCCTTTGCTTTTATCACTACAGCATCTCCAATCTTTTTTTAAACCAATACAAATAAAAGCATCACAGTCAATTCCTGGTTCCTGATGTTACTTCAAACTGCAGAGAAGGCCCATTATTTTGTCTCCTTTCAGTGAGCAGTAGATGAGGGAGGAATTTCACCCTAAATGTTTTTTCACTGGAATCTCCAGATGGTCTGGTGTAACTCTGCTGCATCCGACGCACTGACAAATAGGCTGTCAGTGAAGATTTTTCCTGTAATGTACACTGTGAAACAAAGCCATCTATTTGTTGATATACATTGTTTGAAGTGTGTGCAGTTTGTCATGAGACATCATGGGAAGGTGACACATCTTTGCCTCTGTATGAATGCTATACTTGATTGAAGTGAAGCTGATGTGGTTGTTCTGAGATGTCAAATGAAGTAACGTGTCAGTGAAGCAGTTATGCAGAACTAAGTCAAAAGTATTTCTTATCTTTACAGGGTGTTATTGGCTCTCTGTAGGCCCTCAGAATTTTCTTATGCGGATAGTTTGACTGGATGGAATTAGCTAAACCCATCAAAGTTTGGTTGCCTATCACTAATTAAAGTGATAGATATAGGGATCCTCATATTCAGTTCCTCATTTTATTGAAGGCTACTGCAACACTGGTGATTTGGAAGCTTAAGTAAACTGGAGGAATCAGAATCCTAACCTGTTACCTGTTTCCCCTACTTGGCTGTATCACTTGGTAGAACTTCACTTGAAGTACAGTAATTTCACGAATACAAGCCGCAGCAATTTGACAAAAATTTTGGTGGAAACCCGGAAGCGCGGCTAATAGTCGGGGACTGCTAATATGTGAATAATTTTCTGACATTTACAACCCCAGACGTGCCAGCCAGGGCGCCGAGCCGAGCACCTGCCAGTAAAAGCCGGCATTCCGCGATTGTTACAGTGTTACCGTGTTGCCCTGGCTCCCTGCAGGCAGCACGGGGGGCGGGGAGAGAGGCGGGAGAGCTCTCTTCTTCCCTCCTCTGCCGCAGCCCAGGGGAGGATGGGGGGGGCCCCGCGCCGCCATTGCCGCGGCCTGGGGAGCCGACGGGGGGGGGCGGCGCCGCCATTGCCGCGGCTCCGGGAGCCGACGGGAGCCCCGCGCAGCCATTGCCGCGGCTCGGGGAGGAGGCGGGGTGCTTTGTCCGCGCCCGCCGCCGGCACCACGGGCACGGGAAAGCTCCGTCCCTGCCCGCCGCCGGCGCCACGGGCGCGGGAAAACTCCGTCCCCCCCCGCCGCCGCTGCCGTAGAAGCGGGGGAAGCTTCGTCCCTGCCTGCCACCGCGGGGCAGCACCGACCCGGGGTGACCGAGCCCAGTGGCAGCGGCGGCCGGCCCCGAGCGGCAGCACCGGGCTGGGCCACCTGGCCCCGTCAGCAGCCCCTAGCGGGCCGAGCCTGCACAGCCTTAGCTCAGCCAGTAAACCCCCCGCCCTCCCGCGGTTCTGTTACTAATTGCACGCGGGTCCTCGCTGCGAAAGACAGAGCGGCTTATATTCGGGTGCGGCTTATTTATGGACAAAAAGCGAAATATTTGCCAACACCCAGAGATGCGGCTTATACTCAGTGTGGCTTGTATTCGTGAATTTACTGTACTTCAATTTTCCTCACATTGCTACTGCTGTGGATTTTGACCACAGATTTTTTCCTATGGTTGACTATGCTGCATGTTGATAACTAATAGGTTTCAACAAGTCACATATGGTTTTTTGGATTTGCTGTTTTCAGGCAAGTCCTATTTCAGTGTAATCAATATGGGTGTGCATTTAATCTCAAGAGTTACGTTTCAATTTGTTGGAAGAACATTTGGTCCTCAAACTACTCAACTCATGATCCACATGCATGTCACTGATTCACTGCAAAAGAATATAATTTAGCAGGAACAGGTATACACTGGTGTCCCACAGCATCCTTCTCAAAATTGAAGAGAAGTAGATTTGATGAGTGGACTGTTGGATAAGAAAGTGGTTGGATGGTTGTGTCCAGAGGGTAATGGTCAACAACACAGCGTCCTGATGGACATCAATGACAAGTGATGTTCTTCAGGGGTCTGTATTGGTAACACTTATTTAATATCTTCATTAATGAAATACATGAAGGGGTCAGGTGCATCCTCAGTACATTTGTAGATAACACCAAGCTGAGTGGTGTGGTTGCCACATCTGAAGGAAAGGATGCCATCCAGAGAGACCTGGAAAATCTTGAGAGGTGGACCCATGGGAAACTTTCAGGTGTAACAAGGCCAAGTATAAGGTGCTGCACCTGGATTGGGTCAATCCCCAATATCAGCACAGGCTGGGGAATGAACAGATCAAGAGAAGACTGAGAAGGACTTGAGGGTGCTGGTGGCTGAGACACTCAACATGAGCTGGCAATGTGACCTTGCCATTCAGAAAGCCAGCTGTGTCCTGGGCTGCATCCAAGACAGCAAAAACAGCAGGTCAGCAAAAGTGATTCTGGCCCTCTACTTCCCTCTCATGAGACCCCACCCGCAATACTTCATCCAGCTCTGCCATCCTGAGCACAGGATGGATGTTGACCTGTGAGAGTGGTGCCACCAAGATGATTAGAGAGAAGAAACACCTCTCATATACGGAAAGGCCAAGAGATTTGGGTTTGCCCATCCTGGAAAAAAGAGGGTACTGGGGTGACCTGGTAGCAACCTTCTAGTACCTGAAGACAGCCTACAAAGATAGACAGAGGGATTTTTTACAAGACAATGTAGTGAGAGGACAAGTGGGAATGCTTTCAAACTGGAAGAGAGTAGGTTTGGACAATATAATAGGAAGAAATTCTTAACTATGAGGGTGGCGAGACAGGTTGGAACAGACTGACCAGAGAAGTTGTGGGCTCCTCAATACTAGAGGAGCCAGCTTGAATGGAACTCTGAGAACCTGGTCTAAAGTAAAGTGTCCCTGTCCAAGTGAGGGGATTAGAACTAGATGATCTTCAAGGTCCCTTACAACCCAATTTTATGTATTTATATTACAGTATTCTTCCAGAAAGATGTGTTCCTTGAAAAGGCAACATAAAAGACACTATTCAAACAGTGTGTCATTACATGCAGTCAAAAAGGAGCTACAAAAAGCTTCCCATCAAATAATTCTATTGCCTCATTTCACTCATTATAAAAGTGTATGTCCTGATTTCTGCCTGTAATTTCAATTATCTTGAACTGACTAAGTAACTCCAGAAGTTAGGAGTTGATTGTCCTGAATAGCTTTGGGGAAAATTTTGTAGTTTCTCACTTCAGTTTAAAAAGATGAGAATCTATGTATTTATGTGTTTAGATTTATTTTCATTTCCTTCATTTTATTTGGAAATGAAGATCCATAAATAACATATGACTCTCTATGCAGAGGCTGAACTGCTGCATGTTCATTGCAGCATTTAATAAAACTTCAGAGTATGAATGCTTTTGGCATCAGTTTTTTGATTTCTTTTTTTCCCATTGACCCAGTCTGCTTAAATAATAATTAATTGCTGCAGAGAGATTCTTCTACAATTTGGTATTCAGTGGTATGGATGCCAGTCACAGTAGCTGCAACATATAAGGAAACAACTTAGTGAGGCTTACTGTGCTCTACCCTACAGAAACAACCGAATCAGCAAGTACTTTAAGAACGCAAAACAGGCAGTTTCACTTTGGAAAAATGGACGAGGAGATGAGTGGAAATGAGGTGGGCAAATCTAGCATGCTTGTAAATAGTTACTTTTCTTGTGTTAGTATAGAAATACCTTAGAAAAATAGAAAGTCACCAGCAGGATTGAGAGAAGGTGACTTTCAGAACCAAATGTCAGCTGTTGACTGAGCAATCTGAAATATTGCAGACTAGTAATTTATTCAGATTGACTGTAGTTATAGCAGTTCAATACATCTAATTTAAAAAAAAAAGAAAAAAACTAGGATCATAATATGCTGATCCCATAAGCATTATGGGATGTAGAGAAGTGTCTGTTCTAGAGAAGAATATTTTGCTCCCTTTGTAAATTTCAATCCAGGTTTGACTAAATGGCAAAACTTCTAGTTTGCATATGCTCAGTGGCAGTTTTTGGACTACAACTAGCTGATGTCTCCCAGAAGACTGGCCTAATGCTCTAAAACACACGTGCATTATCTGCCCTGTGATTTCAGTAATACTTTGCTCAGACAAAGGAGCATTGAAGACATCTCCAAAGGTTAAAGTATTTTGAAAAATTAGGTGTTAGGTACCTTGAGTTTGTTATCCAGTGTTGAAGGAAGTCTTTTTCTTCAGTACATCTCTTGTGTCAGCATAGATGTTCACCAAAATCTAACCTCATTGAATAGGTGCAAAGGAAAACGAGCCATTCTTTTCAAACACTGTGTTGTTCAGGTAATCACTCCAAAATGCTGCTAGGAAAGACTAATTCTGCCTTCAAATTAGGTACAAAAAATATGCAATAAATAAGTCTCTATATTAAGTGACTTCCTAAAAGGAAAGCACGGGATACTCATTTAAGGAGCATTGAATATAGCAGAGTTTGCATTGGAGAAAAAATTATACACAACCATAATATGCATGTACAAGAGATCATTTTTCGTGTTGTTCTTTCCTGGCTTTATGGTGTATGACTTTTAACTTTAATAAAACTTAACATGTTTTTCAGATCAGAAATATAATGTCAAGTATAGGCTTTAAGATCATACAGTGTCTCTTCAAATTTAATAAAATGAAAGATATTGCCTTGAAAATAGATTACAAATTGTATAGACAAAAGTATGCGAACATACACAATAACGGTTTTTAAATGCATTTGGACAAGCTTACATATTAGAAGATATTTTGTTATATATTTTAAAAATATTACTGTATTTCTACCTCAATTCTCCTTTGATTAGTTGTCCAAGAGAATGTAATGTAGATTACAGTAATTTCACGAATACAAGCCGCACCAATTTGACCAAAATTTTGGTGGAAACCCGGAAGTGCGGCTAATATTCCGGGGCGGCTAATCTATTAACAAAATTCTAAAAGCTGCCAACACGGAAGTGAGAGCCCGCGGCAGCCCCAAGCCAAGCTGGAGCCCGGCCGGCCCCGGCAGAGGTGGGAAAGCCTGGCAGAGGCGGGGCCAGCAGTGTGGGGGCGGGCGGCAGAGCCTGAGCCAGCAGGGCGGAGGAGCCCGGGAGAACTGGGGCTAGCAGTGCAGGGGAGCATGGCAGAAGCAGGAAGGCCGGCGGGTGGGGCTGCCTGGCAGCGGGGGAAGCCCAGCATAATCGGGGCCAGCAGCGTGGGGGAGCCCGGCGGTGCGGGGGCCTGCAGTGCCGGCCAGGGCGAGGAAACGCGGCGGCGGTGCAGACGGGAGGGGGCGGCCGGCGAGCGTGGTGGCGGCGGCGGCAGCCCTGCCGGCGGGGCGAGCGAAAGCGGCGCTCGCGAAAGCGCCGCCCGGCGAGCGAAAGCGCCGCCGCGAGCGAAAGCGCCGCCGCTCGCCGCGAAAGCGCCGCCGCGAGCCGCGAACCGCGAGCCGCGAGCCGCGAGCCGCGAACCGCGAGCCGCGAGCCGCGAACCGCGAGCCGCGAACCGCGAGCCGCGAGCCGCGAACCGCGAACCGCGAGCCGCGAAAGCGCCGCCGCGAGCCGCGAGCCGCGAACCGCGAGCCGCGAGCCGCGAGCCGCGAACCGCGAGCCGCGAGCCGCGAGCCGCGAGCCGCGAGCCGCGAGCCGCGAGCCGCGAACCGCGAGCCGCGAACCGCGAAAGCGCCGCCGCGAGCCGCGAACCGCGAGCCGCGAGCCGCGAACCGCGAGCCGCGAGCCGCGAACCGCGAGCCGCGAGCCGCGAACCGCGAGCCGCGAGCCGCGAACCGCGAAAGCGCCGCCGCGAGCCGCGAACCGCGAGCCGCGAGCCGCGAACCGCGAGCCGCGAACCGCGAAAGCGCCGCCGCGAGCCGCGAACCGCGAGCCGCGAACCGCGAGCCGCGAGCCGCGAACCGCGAGCCGCGAACCGCGAGCCGCGAACCGCGAACCGCGAGCCGCGAACCGCGAACCGCGAGCCGCGAGCCGCGAACCGCGAGCCGCGAACCGCGAGCCGCGAACGCGCCGCCGCGAGCCGCGAACCGCGAGCCGCGAACCGCGAGCCGCGAACCGCGAGCCGCGAACCGCGAGCCGCGAGCCGCGAACCGCGAGCCGCGAACCGCGAACCGCGAGCCGCGAAAGCGCCGCCGCGAGCCGCGAACCGCGAGCCGCGAGCCGCGAGCCGCGAGCCGCGAACCGCGAGCCGCGAGCCGCGAACCGCGAACCGCGAGCCGCGAACCGCGAGCCGCGAGCCGCGAGCCGCGAGCCGCGAAAGCGCCGCCGCGAGCCGCGAAAGCGCCGCGGGTCGGGCGCGGCGCGGGGCGGGCGCGGCGCTCGCGAGGCGCGGCGCGGGGCGAGCGAAAGCGGCAGCGGGGCGGGCGGCGAGCCCGGCGGCGGCGGCGGCAGCCCTGCCAGCCGGGCGAGCGAACGCGGCAGCGGGGCGGTGCTGACGGGAGAGGGGGGCCAGCGAGCCCGGCGGCGGCGGCAGCACCACCCGGCCAGCCCCGCCGAGCCGTGGCGCTGAGCTGGGCCACCCGGCCCCGTCGGCAACCATGAGCGGGCCGAGCCTGCCTGGCCCCGCCCCGAGCCAGTAAAGCCCGCTATGCCGCGATCCTCTTACTAATTGGCCAATTTGTGAAAGCTGCGCACGGATTCTCGCGACGAACGAAAGTGCGGCTAATATTCGGGGTGCGGCTTATCTATTGACAAAGACAGCAACATTGTCGAGGCACCGGGGGTGCGGCTTATAATCCGTGCGGCTTGTATTCGTGAAACTACTGTAATTATAAATTATTAATCATATATTATTCCTCTGTATTAATGATAGATTTTTCCATACTTATTTTGTATTTTAAAAATGTATCTTAATGGTTCATACTTGATTTTGACCAAGACTGGAAGATGGGATCAAAGATTCATTACAGTAATTTCTGAGTTACAAAAAAATTTATGTCAAGGAAAGGTGAAAATTACTTTTCCTGGAAAATGATCTATTTGTGTATTATTTTCCCGCAGACTAAATGAAAAAAATCTAATGAAAAGTGCAGCTTTTTCCAAGCAACAGAATTTCTCAAGGACTTCCACAACTTCTCTTTAAGTGTTTTGTTCAGGTACTTCTGTAAAAGAATAAATATCATTGCAAAGTGTAAAAATGCACCTAGGAGTATCAATCCTGTTTTTCCCAACATTTCATCATCTGATTATGCAGTATATAATGCATCTTTAATGCTTGCTTTATAATCCACTTATAGCTATTTTATGCAGGAAATGAAATAGTGGAACATTAAGAAATGAGGAAAACACATGATACCAGGGGAGCTTAGAAAGCAGTAAAAATGAATTATTGCAAAAAATTAATAATAGTATTTCTAAAATAGGCATTTTCTTTTCATCTGTCATTACTCTGAGATAGAGATTAATTCCGTGTTCAGAACATCAGTCAAAATGTTCAAATCCACTGAGGACATGAAAGGAAAATGAATTTATAATTACCTGTATAGTATGTAGGAGCATTACGAATGATGAATCATACAAAATGTGTATGGACTGGGAATGTGCATATGCATCCAGATAAATTTCAACTCCTAATCTAAGTACTTGTCTGTCTGGATTACTATATAGTTGAAAAATTACATAAAACATTCTCTCTGACAAATTAGCACCACAAGGAGCTAATTGTATTTCAGGGTTACCTTCTAGAAACAAAATTATGCCTGAATTTGACAAAGCCCTTTAACAATTGCTTCAATGGCTTGAAGATAGGGCAGATGGCTTCACTCCACTGAGGGTAAATTTTACCTGTTATTATGCATTTTGGATGCTAGTCAATTGGAGAGCTATTTTGGAGTCATTAATAAATTCAGACTGTTTTGAAATTTCCTAAAATAAAATCTCAGATTTGTTTATTGGTTTTGCACTTTGTTTCTTGTCAAACTCTTAGAAAGGGGGAAATGTCCAGCCTCAAAGAGTTATTTGTGAGGAGAAGTTATTATTTATGTTGTCTTCTTCAGGCAGAGCAAGTGCTCTGAATTTCTAGGTGCAGGCTCTGAAGAGAGGTGACTTTCTTCAGGGTCGGGGTTCACAGCACCACACGTGTGCAACAATTTCACCACCTGCTTTGAAGGCATCTGGCACCTTTGGTCAGGGAGATTGTTCCTTAAATAAGGGTCCTTAACCGCATGCTTACATGTAGATGGTGTGGGAAGGATCTAGGCTTGGCCCTTATAAATTCTCCCTCTTTTCTACATGTTTTGTGTCAGAGTTCTTTTTGTGCTTTGGGGTTTTGGTTTTATTTTTTTGCTTTTGTTTTCATTTTGTTCTCTCCCTGTCCTCCTAGCACACAGCTTCTTTCCTACAGTTTGGAGATAAGGTGGCAAGACAGACTAAGCAATCAAACTGATTCTGTAACCAGACTTTTAAATAACAATGGCTAGCTGTACTAGGATCGTATTGTCTTAAGTTTATTTTCCCACCATTTGGTTTAGCTGCTCTATCTTCCTACACAGTAGTATCAGTCTTCTGAGTATTCCCATGATTTTAAGCTAAAAAGACATGAAAAGAAAAGGGGGATTTGGAATCTGTCCTGCCTGTCTAGAAATTTTAATCTTAGAATATGGCAAGAATCTTTAGTGAAAAAGTTATTTTTCACTTTGTCTTCACTAATAATCAAACCAAATCTATTTTCATTGTAGGTTCTTAGAATATACCAGACAAGCATAAAAGTGATTTTTAAATTGGAAATTTTTATGGTGTGCTCTTTGAGGAAACCTGGTCTTTGAATTTCGTAGATGCCATTATTCAGTGGGGTTTTCTGGTAGCTGCTGGCTGTGTTTCCCTGCATTCTGTGGGGGACCTTTCCTATTTTCAGTGTGTTGGCGCTCGTACACCAACACGTTTCTCCCGCACAAATCACTGGCAGTCTGGAGAAATTCATTCAGACCAAATGAGATATTATTCTCTGAATTTATAGTGCATACTTCAAATGAGAAGATCAACAATCATATAATTAATGCCCCCTGCCCCAATCCCAAGTCATGCCACTTTAGTGTATTTTAGGTCTATCAAACAATGTTTCATGAATTGCTAGGTAAGAGAATGCATATTAAATTGAGCAAGAATGAATGGATTTAGGGTTTAGGGTGGAAAGGCTGATGGATTTGGCAAGGAATTTACTTAGGTAAAGTCAGGTGGGTTGGCAGTAAGCAGAAACATATTTTATTTTTTGGCAGTAAAGCTGTTATGCTCAGGGAATATCATATGTCTTGTTGACTGAGGTGGAAAATTTTGGAGACATCCTCTTGTAAAACTTCTGGAATTATATCACAGCCTTTGTCAAGATGTAAATAATTCAGTATTGCAAAGTCATCTGGAGAACACTCAGGAAAAGAAAGCAGGGATTTTTTGACATTGATGCTTCTCTTATATTCAGGAAAAACTAGTTCCTTGATCCCTTTTATATAAGCACTGGGACTGTGCCAGCCAATGGGATGCTGGTTTTAATCCATAAAACAAAACGTTATGCAAGTTAGAAAGAAGTCTGAGTCATTAATTCCTATAAAAACAAAACAAAACAAAACAAAACAAAACAAAACCAAAAACCAAACCACCTCCCCACCAAAAAAAAAATAAAAAAAAAGAAAGAGAGAAGGGAAAAAAAGGGAAATTAAAAAAAGAAAAGGAAAGAAAGAGAAAGAGAAAAGAGAAAGAGAAAGAGAAAGAGAAAGAGAAAGAGAAAGAGAAAGAGAAAGAGAAAGAGAAAGAGAAAGAGAGAAAGAGAAAGAGAAAGAGAAAGAGAGAAAGAGAAAGAGAAAGAGAAAGAGAGAAAAACAAGCATTTGACTTGCTGAAATGGTCTCACATTGTCTTCACCTTTCATTTGTCTCATAAATAATGAACAGTATCATTAAATCATGTTTCTTGAGTCTGTTCTTTCCTCACTTACTTTTGTTTGGAAACAATATTTCAAGGAATTTTTAGAATTTTAATGATTAAAGTAGAAACAGTTTACTCACTCATCACAACTAATATGATTCAGTTACGGACAGTTTTTTGGTTCTAACACTATATGTGGGCACAGTTAGGCATCAAGACTAACTGTTGTGAATGAACTATTGCTCAATAAAGGTATGCTTAAATTAGATTTGATACCTCTAATGGAGATATATAAAATACTTCTATCTTTAATGATTTTAACCTTTTTTTTTTTTTAATTGTGGAGAGATTAGCGATTTCAGTTGTGATTTTTCTAGAATGCTTACCATTTATTTGTCATTTGATTAACCTGGTGTTAAGACATTTGTTATTCAACACAATTGCATTTAATGTCAACATGCAGTTAGTTTAGATATGGGTTTTGGAACATATATCTTTGAGAGGCATACTGCCTACTCTGAGCAAGAATTTAATGTCCTGTATGTCCAACACCAGCTGAGATCCTCTGATAAAATAGTATAAATATCCTCTCTGGGAGTATGCAGTTATATGTGCACATGTACATCTTTATTTATAAGTAGTTGTGATACCCTGTTCACTAGTGACCTGTGTGTATTATTCTGTCTGTGTATTTGTGGGTAAGTGTGTGAACAGTGATATATTTTTATGAGTATTATTTATTTCTCTGAAAAAAGCTGTCCATAGCAGCATATAAGTTTAACTACATGCACTACATACAAAGGAAAAGTTATGTCCCCATTTTTTCAAATGAAAATTCTATTATTTAGTGGAAATTAAGTTTCAAAATAGAACAAGGAGCACTGTTGGCATTAAATGGGATTTTTTTTATTTGTACATGTAAATAAATCTCTCTAGTTAATCATAGCAATTATTTTTAAGTTTGTTATAAAGTTGCTGTAAAATATTCAGGGTATGTACTGCATTCACTTTGAGAATAATTCTCTTTTTAAAATAACTTTTCATATATATTTGGTCTAGGTTTGTGACATGGTCTTTCAAAATTTTTTTTCCCCAGGCTGCAGTTAATGAGAAAACATAAACTGCTTCTTGATGTAAGCCTTAAAAATGTAGGTTTATACTAACAAACCTGATCAGAAATGCTCAGACTATTTTTCCTATAACAAGAAGTGTTTAATATGCAAACCTGAAACCTTTAGAACTTTTCATATAATTGTGTCTTCCTTTTATTTTAAATTTTTCTCCTTTTTTTTTGAGAATACTGAATTTTCATTTTGTAGTCATATCTGACACAGTAAATGAAATGAAATATAATTTGTCTGTGCCTGCTGTGTCGCAGTCATATTTCTTCCTGATTGCAATTATTTCAGTCTTATGATGCAGCAAAGTGCTGTCTAGTCAACTCTATTTTCTTCAAAGAGAATACAATGTTGTGAAACCATTAGACACATAAACTTCAGAAAATTAATTGGGAATTCAGCTTTGTTCAGAGTATGCTAAGCAGAGAAAAGATTGTGCATGGTGATATTGTTAAAACTCTGCTATGAACAAAAACACATACAAGCTTCTGAAAGAGGTCAAATTTAAATTGCAAGCAAGCAAGCAATTTGTTATGATGCGAAATGCACGGAGATAAGTCTTGTAAATGACAAATGCTGAACTATATTTTCTTCTTAATAGGCCAACATCAGTACGTTGGTTTAAAAAGAAGCTGCTTCTGTTGTAAAAACCAAATATATTTATTTTAGTACCAACGAAATATCTTTCAAGAACATTTCTGTCTTTTTTAATTGCCATGGAAGTTCTATGAGACATTCTTGCAAAACGAAAAAAAGGAGTAACTGAATGAAATGGTCTGATACTCAAAATGGAAAAACATGATTTTCAGATTTTGTCTTTTATTTTTTTCCCTCTCTTACAGTCCCTAGTCTGGGAAATAGAACTACGTATTTCTTGGATTGCACACTCTCAAATCTATAATGCTGCTTTAAATTTAGGGTTATGTTTTCTTCCTCTTGAAAGAAAAAGCCCCAAAGCTATAAACATGCTGTTAGCTCTGTTATATCTCTCATAACTAAAGCCTCACCTGAAAATACCTCTATCTTTTCTATGATTCAGTAAAATAATTACATATCAATATTTATAGATTGCTACAATGTGTAAACAGTTTTGTTAAAGGAAAACTGACATATGTAGCATTAACTTTTCAAAATATTTGAAAACTATGACTGCATGTCTTCTGGTTTTATTGCAATTCTTTACAAGCGTTACAGTAACACATGGTTCACCAAGGAGATGCTGAACTGGACTGACAGCTCCTATCCAACACACCTTTACATCCATCTGTTTTCAAATAAATTCTTGTTTTCTTGCTTGATGTTTAGGAAGTGAATAAAAATGAGGCTGGAAAAACAGAAAAGTAGTTTATTCTTTTACGAAGAGCCACTACAAGAATTGTCATAATACAGGCTTAGAGCTGCATCTTTATCTGTATTCAAGTCTTGAGTGGAAACTGGGAAAAACACATAAGGTGCAGTGAAGAGAGAGATAAATATTGTTTTAACTCATATACTGAAGAAAGTGAAAATATGACTTAAGTCAAGATTGGTCCTGCTAGGATGCATTACTTCATGACACATTTCTTCTACATCACCTTTGCCTGCCTGGATCTGTTTCTGCAAGACCTTGCACACATGAGTGCTCTCGCTAAACATGACAGGATGGCTGGAAGACTTGGCAGACCTGGAGCCAACACATGCCACAAATCCCCAGCACTACAGTGAAACCAGCTGGGTGTCAGGGGACATCCGTAGTTCAGACCTTAAAGCCTCCTTCCATCTTGCTTTCATACTGTTTTATGTGTTTTAAATTAAATTCTGTCACTCTCAAAACCCATGAACTTTTTTTTTTCCTTCTTTACCTACTTCTGCTTTCTTGATCTGTCTCCTTTCTTTCTTTGGGGGAATAAAAAATAGAAAAAACCACCTTGAGTACAATATCTGAAACTATTTATATAGCAAATAAGGCAGTGAAGGAAACTGTAATTTCTGCGTATTATTGGGCTACCCTGTGCTGGGAAGTCCGAAGGGCTTAATCTCAAACCATTCCCAGCATGACTATAATATAATTGTTTAGCAGTGCATGCTCAGTGAGCATGGTCACTGTAATACACACCATTGGGGCTTGTTTGGGTATTGGTAATAAAGATTAAAGATAACAGTACAGTGCAATTGTTGCAGAACTTTAAATATAAATAGAAGTCAATATTGATGTCATTTCATCCATTTTTAATATGGATGGGAATAGCCCCTACACAGAAAGTGGATGTGTGAAATCAAGTCTCTCAGGATTCTCAACAAGAGGTCCCAAGGAATCTAATAATAAACAAATGGAAAGGAAGAAAAAAGTCCCCAAAAACCATGAAGAAAGCAAATGATCTTTTTGGGGAAGGGATGAATTTGGAAGACTTGAGTTTCACCAGATATAAAATATTGAATCGTTCTCTGATTTTGCTATCAGGTTAGTATTTGATTATTCTCATG
This sequence comes from Catharus ustulatus, assembly GCF_009819885.2. Taxonomy (NCBI): domain Eukaryota; kingdom Metazoa; phylum Chordata; class Aves; order Passeriformes; family Turdidae; genus Catharus; species Catharus ustulatus. The sequence goes on along the minus strand of NC_046222.1, from coordinate 88,539,407 downwards.
TTCAATGGCATCTGGCATTATAATGTCAAAGGGAGAAAGCAATTATGTGCAGTAATACAACATCTGAGGAGAAGAGATACTTAATTTTCCAAATTGCCCAGTGCAATGAAATGACAAAAAAGAAGCATTTGCAATAAGTATTTCTTTTTCATTTACTTTTTTCCATTCTTTAAATACTTTCGACGGATAATCTGGTATCATTTAAGTGTTAGGTTTGTTTCTTTCTTATGTGTCAATCAGAACATCTGTTTAAAATCTTTCTGTACTTTGTAGGTGATAGTGATTTTGCAGTACCAAAAATGCAGGAAGAAATTAACTTGCCCATTCATAAAGACTACGATTTTCTTTTATTCTTTCCCTTTTCATTTGTCCTGCTGCTGCAGCATTAGTAATTTTACAGTAATTTCTGAGAATGTATCCAACATCCGTTTACCTGTCTATGAACCACACCTTATTGTGCTGGAATCAAGTTTTTAGCTAACAAAAGATTTAAGAACTAGGAAAAGCAGGTAGCATCACAAAAAGTTTTTGTTTGAACAGTTCTGTGGTTTGAAAACACCCTCTTGCTGTATGGAAAATCTTTCTTTGCTAACTTTGAGAGACATGTCACTTTTTTCTGTCCTCCATATGAGGAGTGGACTTTGTGGGTCTTTTCTTCCTCCATGAGATAACTGTTTTCTGCCATGCTTGCTGAGAATCATTTTATGTTGTGCTTTTTTATGGGTATGCATAAACCACCCTAGTACTTGCACAGCCTTCTGGAAAAAACCTTGCTAGACTTTTCAGAGTCAAAGTATCTCCTGTTTTCAGATGGGAGCCATGGCTGCATGAGTCATGGAGGTTTTGGTGCATCTTCTTTTACTTTAAAAAATTGCTGACATTAATTTCATTAATGCCTTTGCGTTATTTCTCAACCAATTTTCCTTCCTGTACCTGGTCAGTAACCCAAAAGACACACCTTTTCCAGGAAAAAAATAATAGTCTTAGCCTACATAAACTAATGTAAAAGTAAAATATCAATCACATTAAGAAATTTATTGTTTTCATGTTTGCTCAATGCTAAAAATGAATAGCTATGGAAAGGTTAAAATTGTTTGCTCAATGCTAAAAATGAATAGCTATGGAAAGGTTAAAATTACTATTATGTTTTTACTTCAATTCCACTCCTTAAGACAAGGTTATTTTTCATGTTATTTCTGTTAGAGCTACTCCTTTGGTCTCATCTGGACACTGGTGACTAGAAACTGTGAATCTAGGGCAACAGAAGGAGCAACCCAGGAAAAACCCAAAACAAAACTGTGTGAATAATTCATGTATACACTGTGTTCACTGTTCATTGTATGCAAAATTTGACTTTTATTGATGTCATAATATAGTAGTGGACTTGGTTGAGTCAGTACTGCAACACTTTTTCTCACTTCACTGACTTCTATCCAAAATGTGATCATAAACTCACTACCATTATTGAAAACTGTTGATTTTTATGGAGGATGGAGGAAGTATTTTGTATAAAATCGGTGGTTGAAGTTCTCCTAAGTCTTAACCTTTCTTCACAAAAGGTTTAAACACCTATCTTTCAGTGTCACTTTATTTTTTTGTAGGAATTCCTTTCTAAACATTTTTCTTTCCTGATTGCTGCCATCATTTCAGTCATTTATTTCTATTCTTTTTCTCTTGCATCTCTTTCCTTGAACAGAAAATTAGGCTTTTCAAAATTTCTTGTGACTAGATAGGATCCATTAGTATATTTTTTTTCCTTTCCATTCCCCTCTCCAGAGAATTATTCTCTGCACCTTAATCTTTGCATCTGTTATGGTGAAAAAAAAAGAGCTAGCAACTTACAAGCCAATGGGAAAAATAAAATCTAAGTATATCAGCAAAACATGAATGTTATCCTTTATTTCCTACATCATCATTTATGAGATTAGAGACTAAATTAAGGGCATCACACCAGTGTCAGTTTAATAGATTGTGTAATATTTTTCTTTGTCCATAGTGAATTTTTATATTACTGAAACTTTTTGCTATTCAACTGTGCATGCATGCAAGGAGTGCAGAAGTCACAAACTGTGTTTTCTTACTACTTCACAAAGTCCCTTTGTAATAATTTGGCATTTTGCATGAACAATTCTGCAGCATGCAGAATTGCTTTCATTTTCTTTACACATTGGCCATACAGTTTAAAACAGTGTATATATATAAACGGGGCAAAAATAACACTTTGGTATGAGTATGGTAATCCTTGCTCCATTTATATATGCACCGCATAAACAGCTTTTAAATATGCTATTATAATATGCAAGAGTCTATTTCTGTCTGTGATATTCCTGTGAGAATATCACAGATATTCCTGTGAGAGGGAAAGACGTTCGTCTGCAAGGTGCAGTTGAGTGGGAGAAACAGTCTTGCAAATTACTGTGGGTAATGGGGAGGTGAGAGCCATGTTCTTGTTGGTTAAGAATAACCTCCAACAAGCACTCTTCAGTGTTTTGGCAGCAGTAAAAGCAATAGTCTCAGCTTTCCAAGGGTCTGGCAGAGGGGCCAGCATTAGAATTATGGATTTCTATGCCTATAAGCAGCTCCTCTCAGTCTATTGCACATGTTGTAATGCATAAGTCAAACCTGAGTCAGCATTCATTAGCACATTGTGAAGTTATGGAGTCTTAGTATCCAAGCCAGACTAGTCTTTTGCACCATGAGGCTACTTTTCTGACTGTCAACTTTTGCTGAAGTTTAACTTGAATCCCAGTTGAAATTATCTTTCAATGCATGGACGCCCTGTTGATCAACTGCTTTCCTAGTGAGGTATGTCCACAACTGCCCACTACACAGCCTTTTTTTCCCAGTGTTTTTAATATGGAAGGCTGGTTCTCTAAGCTTGGCTGCTATGACCACAACTCAAAATGAATATCAGGGGTTTCCCCAAACTCTCATCTTGGGCCATAGTATTTTTTATGGAGAACCACGTAGTCCAGATTTCTTCATGATGTTCCAGGGCAAGGAGGTCACCTGGTATGGAGTCCATGCAATTTATCATCTAATCATTCTTTCAACAGTTTGGGGGATAAATAAATATATAAATAATCAACCAATTGTTCCTTGCAGCTAATGTCTATATACTTGTGAAAGGCTGAATATATCTTGTAGGAAACAGAATACATTACTAAATAATGTTCTGTGTGGGAGGGCACTATGTCAGAATTTAACCAGTTTATGCAGAGAGCAGATTTAAATTATGATAATCTCAATGCAAACTAGCAACAAACCTGTGTTAGAGCTGGTACTGGTTTTAACCTAAAAGATACTGGTTACACACCAGAGTTTGAGACAATTGTAAGAATGGTATTTACAATATACAATGTAAGAACAGCCATACTGCAATATGGCTCAATCTTTCCTGTTTTTACGTCAGTTCTGACTCATGAACCCATTCCAATGCTGCAGTCTTGCCATATTGCATCTTATTATATCAAGTGCCAAGAGCAATGACATAAAACCTTTGTTTTTCCTACACGGTCCATTTAATCTCTAAAAGCAGGACTCAGCTCAGTGGAGTGTGTACATACACCAGCATTATACCAGTTCCATTCTGGAGCCACAGCAGCCTTTGCTCATAAATTTCTAGACCACAGCAACACACAAGTGAAGCATATAGGTGCAAACTGTGAGAAGTTTAGTATCTAGTAAATCTAAGAGTCACTTTCTGTAGCCTTTGCAGTAAACCTCTTCTAGGTGGTTGCATTTTAAAGCTACATACTCTAAAGAGATTTAGCCTTGTCTTGGCACCAGCTGAAAGTGAAGGATATAATGTGTGCAGAACTTAATATCGCATTTCAGTAAGCTGATTCATTTTTTATTAGTTCTGGGTGAATATATGTGGGGGAGGAAGTAAAAGGGAAGGCGAACTTTGTTCTAAGAATATAAATTTTAAAAAAGTCAAACTGTAAACATGATACTTAAGTATAAATATAGAGTTTCATATTTTCAATGACACTCTTACAGTAATTAGCACTTTTTGAAAGTGTATTATTTGCCTCCAGAAGGGGAAAATATAGCTTTACTGGAGCTGCATGTAAACAGCTTCAAGTGCAAATTGATATGATTTTTCCAAATAAAAAAAATCTAGAGTAGACTGAGGCCCAACAGCGCTTGACATAGAAAAGCTTCTGTTGATGCATACATAATACATTTCTAGAAAGCTGAGAAAAGCAATCTAAGACAGGACCACGGGCTGCCTAAGTTTAGAAAATTACAGTACATTGGGCTAGATACTGAAAATTATCAGTTCAGAGGAGCAGACACAAGGGGTAATGGATCACTTCCCAATGTACATACCCACTTTGGAGGTAACTACAGTAAAATGTTCATCACTCCAAATAACCATCATATCTATTTTCCATTCATTGCTAACAACTTCTGGTAAACCAGCTACAATTTTTTTTGTTATAGAAGCTCACTTTTTCAACGCTTTGTATGCCAAATTTCTAAAGCTACTCTCTTTCAAGGACCTTTCTTCCCATGTGCCAAATTTTCAGTACCAGTGGAAATTTATTATAACAATCTTCTTGTGTTAGCAGGAAGGAGTTTGCAAAATGGGATGCAGGAAAACTCTCACTCATTAAGCAAAAATAAAGGCAATAGTCATGCTTCATGATACCTGTGGCTTGACTAAGAAATGGTTGTGAGGAAGAAGAGGCTAATGTATTTGTTAAATTATTTTTTTTAGACTTAGCTCCATAGCTGTAGTTTTTAATTATTGTACTTGTTAATTTGTTTTTACAATGGTAAGCACTAATTGCCATGGCATAAGAGATTCATTGTAATTTGTGTTCTCTCAAAGCAGTCGTCCATCTTTGGTGGCCATTTGCATGCTGTTCAGGTTTCTTCTGAGTGAGCTCAATAAGTCATTTACTAAGTTTTTTTAACAAAGAAAATCCATTTTTAGTCTCAGTATCTCTAGTTTTTCCCCTTGCTGGTTGACATTTTAGTCATGAGGAAGGCTAGAAGAAATGGAAACTGAAAATACTGGAGTAATAAGAAAAAGCATCTTTTTTTTTTCAAACATTATCAAGTCTGGGATAAAAATTAAAACCAGACACAGTATAGTTGTTGCCTGTCATTTAAGTTTTCTAACCTTATAGAGACAGTTTCTCCCCCATTTGCATGTGCAACATTTATGCCCAGTAATAAAATGTGATCCTAGCAACCTCATAAAGAAAAACTCCTGCCCTTTCCTAAATACTGTGTTATAAGTCAGTATTCTTTAGTTCATCAAAATGTTGTAAAGAAGAGAAGCTGTATGATTTGCCTTTCTAGGGGAAAGCAAAAAAAAAAAACAAAACCAAAACCAAACCCAAAACAAAATCAAAACTGTTAATTTGTATAAGTTTGCCTCCTAAGATAAGTTTCCACGGTGGTTTTCTGTGACTCCATTAGCTGTCTTGTAGCTTTAAGCGTGACAAAGATGAGTTGACAATGATGAAGATCTTGTAAAGAACAAAAGATATGAGGCTTAAAAGCAAAAAACAGATTTCGTGATGGGTGGCAATTGATCACTAAAGCTATACAAGAAACAAAGATGAGAATAGGTAAAAATTTACTTCATAATCTTGTTGAACGTGTAAAAGAAAGAGATAAAACTTCCTTTAAGGATGAAAAAAAATTCTCCAAGAAAGTAGGCAATGTTGGAAGTCTGTTTCTCTCAAACTTCCACTTATGTTTTTCTTGTTATTAATCTTTTCTACTTGAGGACTATATTTTCTTGTTTATCATTGTTACTCAAATGGTATGGGAGTAGATATTTTTTAAAATTTATTCAGTATTAAAAAAAGTATATAGATGTGAAGACTGCTAAAGAGAATAAAATGTTAACATATTCAGTAAAAAGAGTATAAAAGCTCACAGTAACTTCAGTATTTTTTATATTGCATGCTGTGTATCTGGTAATGCATATTTCTTAATCTCTAACAAATAGAAAAACTTACCTATCCAGACTCAACAGTTCATTGTCTCAGACACTGGTGTAAGAAAGATAGCAGGGGAGTTGCAGAAAAGAAGTTGAAAAGAGAGCAAAACCAGAAATCTGTTAAAAATAGTTGAGACAAAGAGTCTCTGTTCTTGAAGATGTACTGTACTTTGTTATACAATACAAAGGAAAGTGATTATAGCAAATTGACTGTAAAAACACAGACCAGTAACATTTTGTTCCTATTTTCTTGTGGGATGAAATTCATTGTGGGCTCTGGGACTTGAAAGGAAGTATATTGCAGGAGGTCTGCAGGAAGATGTGGTTGGGAGATGAATTTCCAGGTAGCTAAAGAAAGTATAAAATGAGCAAACCTAAAAATAGAGACGTGAAGAAATGAAGAAGATGCACAACAGGAGAACCAAAGATAACACACAACCAGTTAAGCTTCTTTCAGAATAAAAGAACAAGAAACAGTGTCAGATTGGGATGATTATTCAAACACATCTTTTCTTGCATTCTTATTCTTCACATTACTAAGTGTTTCTTCTTTTTTGTAGGGATTTTTTAGGAATAAAATGTATGCTCTATTTTTAGGGTCTCTATGTCTGGCAACACACAAGAAAGACAAAATGCCAATAGATTCCTTTTATACTGAAGTTGATGAAGAAATAAAATTTTAAAGTAATTGATGAAATAGAAAATTAGTTATCTCTCTTTAACTGATGGGGAAAAAATTGAAATGCATAGTGGCTTTCATTTTAGGGCAGAGAGGAACCTTAACTTTAAGAATTATTTTAGAATTGAGAATAATCATGTCACTAAAGCTACCAAGTGCACAATCCCACTTAGAACACAAAGTCCCTGAAAATCCTGGCCTATCTACCTAAAGAGACATATTAAGCCCACCACAACCTGCTGAAAAAACAAAACAAACAAAAGTACAAAAAACCCTGTTAAACATTGAAATAATTAACCAAACTTTTTATTGTTTTTTGACTGAAAGCCTTTGATTTTGCAGAAAAGGACTTAGGAATCCTGTGAGATATCAAGTTGTTCATGTGCCAGCAAAATACCCTTATTGCAAAGAAGGCTATTGGTGTCTCAGGCTGCTTTACACAAAGTATTGCCAGTAAGTCAATGGAAGTGATCTTTCCCCTTCAGCCATGGTGAGGCCACACCTGCAGTGTTGTGTCCAGTTCTGGGTGGCCAGTACAAGTGACAGACATAAAGAGGAGAATCCAGCAAAAACTCACTGAGGTGATTGAGGTCTGGAGCATCTCTCCAATGAGGAAAGCCTGAGACTGTTCAGCCTAGGAAGAGAAAGCTCAGGAGGATGTTATTAATGTATATAAATGCTTGAAAGGAGGGTGCAAAGAGGACAGACCCAGGCTCTTCAGTAGTGCCCAGTGACACAAACTGAAACACCGGAGGTTCCCTCTGAACATCAGAAAACAGTTTTTCACCGTAGGTGTGACTTAGCACAAGCACAGACAGCCCAGAAAGGTTGTGGAATCACTGCACTTGGACATAGTCAAAAGCCAGCTGAACGTGCTTCTGTGCAGCTCACTCTGGGTGGCTGGGCTAGAGCAGAAGAATTGAACCACAACCTCCAGAGCTCCCTTTCAACCTTAGTAATTTTGCAGTTCTGTGGTTCTTCAGTTAGTTCATAAGATAAAGGTTGTTCATAATGTTTTGATTCAACTGCAAGTATTTTTTCAAAGTGCTTGTTAAAATAACTTTTTCCTCATTCTGTCCAAGGAATGCCTTTCTTCCTTCTTTGAGACTCAGAATAATATCATCTTCCTTTTAATTGTCACAACTCCATTCGTAAGCTCCCTGGCACTCGATGTTTTAAACCTGCTCATACAACAAACTGCTATGTTTATAAATTCAACATCAATTTCCAAAATTAAGAAAAACCTCACCCCATAACATAAACACAGCAAAACTACTTGAATTATAAATCAGTAAAATATTTCATATCCACCAACATGCTTCAAATCAATAATTTGTAGCTCAAGTTTATGCCCTATAGCACAATTAATCAATGATAAGTTTGCTCTGTCATAACAGAAAAGTGAATACAGTGAAACACTGCACAAATTCAAAGTTACAGAAACACATGTATATTAAATATACATGATTGAAACACAATGCATGTTGTGCCAAAGTTACAAGCACTTCTTTTTCAATTAGTTTTCTTGCCAGTTCTGCTCAAATATAAAATTTACCTTCATATCTGCAGAAAAAGTCAGGCTAAATCACGTTTCTCTTTCTTGAAAGGGTAAAAGCTGATTTTTCCAACTATGAAATTAAATTTATCATTCAAATTAATAACTCAAAACATATAGCTAAGACTCTATTTAATTTGAGCTAAAAAAGAGAAACAGAAGTAAAATTACTACAATATAGAAACCGCAGAAATACGCTTTCTATTAATACCTTTTTCAAACATCTATTTTAAAAGGAAATTTATCCATTAAGGGACATAGGTGTCTTGTCTTAATAGACACTAGTTATTTAACAAGGGGAAACTATCAACAACACAATTACTTTCTTATGTAATAATAGTCAAATAATAAAAAAATCACCTCAAGGTTGATGAAATTACATCTATCATCATGAAATTACATTATTTATATCAATTTATATTTCAAATATGCAGTACTTATTTTCCCTTTTGAATGCAACCTACTTTCAACCTTATACAGTAAGTATCTACAGTTTCTTCTGGTTAGCTGGCAATAAAAAATTGCCAATATAAATTTAGAGGGTTTATATTTTAATAAATTATATAGAATTAGGAAGAAATAGCCATATTCCTGTTGTTTCAAGCCTGCAGATTATTACAGCAAACATCTTAGGGTAGAAATAAGCCCAGACACAGACTCACATTCAGCAGCATGAAAAAGGGCCATCCTGACTCTAACTACAGCAAGCTTCTGCTGTAGGGTCCAGCTGCAGACTCTGACTGTGGCTATTTCCTGCCGGACTGGGACTGCCAGTATTAGTTTGCAGACTCTGAACACAACTTTCACCCAGCTCAGCTATGACTGCAGACTCCAACTGCAGGCTCTGACTTCATCAAGACTTCAGACTGATCTCATAGCAGAACTTTTAGTACAGCAACTCTTTTCCTTCTTTGATGCTTCTTCATGTCTCTCTAGATCATTCCTTCTTCCTCAGAGCTTTCCTTCCTCCAGGCCCTCTGCCTCCAAGATCCCCTAAGCTGCCAACCCACCCCTTTCATCACACTTGTCTTTGTTAGTCACAGTTGTGACCCATTAAAGGCAAGGCTATCCCTCTTCTTTGGTAGTTAGTACAACTGAGACTTATCATGGGTTAAGTCACCTGTAATCTCTTCTTCTATACCTTCCATGGATTTCTAAGGGTTTGCACATCTTTCCTTGTACTCTATTGTTTGTGCTTAATTCAAATATTAAAAACACCCAAACAACCCAGACAATTATTTCATGTTTTTTGTAATGTTAGACATACGTAATGCATGTCTAGTAATAAAGAAATTGAGTGAACTTACCTCATATAACCATGCAAATTCTGGAGTCCTCTAATTTCACTGACCTGTCAAAACAGGGCACTTCTAGACACTGCACCACCACCTTGTGTTTTTTCTCCATCTGACTCTTGGAAAGATTAAAATTTCACTATTTCACTACTGTACTAGTGAAAACGTTCTTCAAAAAATGTGGTTTGATTCTTGTGCTTTCTAATACTCCTTTCTCTCATTTATATCTCCACTGCTCAAGTAGGCTGTTGTCTCCTGAACTCCTTGTCAGAATAAAAAAGCTCTTGATTTCTTCTCTTAGGTCTTCTTACTATCTTTCTAACCCTCCTCCGAGCTCAGATATTTGGACAGCCTTCTTAAGCTTTGATGGCCCAGAACTCAACATAGTATGTATTGCACAACTAAGTTGCAATCTCAACTTTTAACACTTAGGCTGACTTGAATGAGAATATTTTATTTAGAGGCAGGTCATGCAGTTTTAACAACATGTATAAGAGATATGAAAGTCTGTAGTGAAATGAATATTTTCCAATTGCTTTGTACAGTAATATTTAAAAGAAGCCAGATACATTTTCCTGTGAATCATTCAGGTAGAAAAATTCAAAACTTATGGGGCGTGTGATGTGCTGTCCCTAAGTACTGATAAGTGACTCAATTTTGAAGAGCATTTTCATACATATTTTAGCTAAAATACCTCTGAATTTTCATACAGGATAATTAAACATTGCACTTCAGAATATTAAAAAAAATGTTGTTATTATTAGTCTTTTTAGAATTATTTCAAAGCATATCTCAACTTACCCACCTACTTTTATAGTCTAGGTAAACATTAGCTCTCTTTTCATCCTTGTTTTTAGCTAGTGTATTGTTTGTGTGACCATGAGAGTGTGTGCTTGCTTTGATTTCTCATGAGGATGATTTCAAGCCACATTACTAGAATTCACTACTCAAAGTTCACCATGGACCACTGAGATAATATGTCTTTATCATATATGTAGGCCATCAAAATTATATTGAAAAGTTAAATGGGGGGAAGAAGACACCACAACTCACTGTTGTGATTTTTTTTTCAAGATCCATGTATGAAATCCCAGTTGCTCTATGAATATTCTTACTATTCTTACTGAGCTGAAAGTAAGAATCCAACACGTGCTAAAGAGGTTGAAGAAGTGATGTTTTTACTGAACTTAACCAGTTAATTCAGAACACGATGCAGTGGTGTAAGGACTTTGCATAGAGAACGCGTTCACATTCCTACTTGCTTCAGCTACATTTTACTGATTCAAGTGATACCATGCATTGCTGATTAGGTTCTATATTTGATATCATGCCCACTTTTATTCACGTTATCATACCAGAATGTGTGTGCTGAGTCTTAAGCAGTGAGTCATTGCAGCCTTGAACTTAGCTGCCTTGCAAGTCCTGAAATTTCCTTAAAGGCTACAGTAGGTAGTCTAAATTGGGTTGCACACAATCTCTCTAGATTTGAAGTACTTGGGTAGGGGTCTTCAGTGATATTAAGTTTGATTGGCATCAATAACTTCACTAGTGCAAAAGGACCTGGGGACTGTATTGTCATGTTTAGGAAACTTTGCTACCTAAAGAAATATTGAAGGAAACTTGTAATAGATTGCTTTATCAAAAGAAGTAGTACATAATTTCTCCCCAAGAAGACTTGAGGGTCATTTGAATAAGAAAATAATTGTTATATCTTAAAAACTGACTGTAGGTAGGTATGGGGCAAAAGAAAAAAATATATTTTCAGGAAAATTCATTCAGCAGTATGATTTCACTGTTGGTACCAGTGGTATCAACCTCTTTAAAATGGGTGATGTTACTTTGCTATCTCAAAAACACTTCTGGAGAGATACTCAGTTCTCATTCACTCTCCCTACAAGACACAGAGGGAGAGAGAAACACTGTATTTTATGCAAGAAAGCATCAGAAGAAATAATTTCTGTGACCATCTGCTATATGCATTACAAATGTTTAATATGAATAAAATATATAAATTCAGAGTATATGATAAAAGTCTAACAGTAAATATGAATAAAATACATAAATTCTGAGTATATGATAAAAGTCTATCTCAAGTGCTAAGCTCTAAGTAAATTATTTTGGTTTTATTTCTTCTGGAAGAATATGGTAAGGAGCCTTGTTGTCATTTCACCCTAGCCAGCAGCCAGTCGCCATGCAGCTGCTCTCTTACTCCTCCACCAGCAGGATCAGGGAGAGAATCAGAAGAGTAAACGCTAGAAAACTCATGAGTTGAGATAAAAACTCTTTATTAGGAAAAGCAAAAGCCATTCACACAAACAAAGCAAAATAAGGATTTCATTCACTGTTTCCCCACTGTTTCGTCTCCAGGAAAGCAGGGCCCCATCACGTGCAACAGTGATTTTGGAAGAGAAACACCATCACTCCAGGCATTTTCCCCTTCCTCCTTTTGCCCCCATACTTTATATACTGGGTATGATGTCACTAGGTCTGGAATATCCCTTTGGACAGTTGCGGTCACCAGTCCAGCTGTGTCTCCTCATAACCTCTCATGTACCCAAATTTCTTCACCAGCATGGCAGTGAAAAAAGCAGAAGAGGCCTTGGCTCTGTGTGAACCCTGCTCTGAAATAACAAAAACATCTCTCTATTGCCAACTCTCTGTTCAGCGCAAAACCAAACCGCAATCCTGCACTAGCCACCATGAAGAAAATTAGCTCTACCCCAGCTGAAACCAGCACAAATCCCTTGTGCTGCTTGAAAGTTCTTTAAAGGGTTGTTATTAGTTCTCAGCTTCACCTTTAAATCCACTTTCAGCATCTACCTTGGTGATGCTCTTTGCCCTTCTGTGTTCTCTGAAGTAGCCAGGCAGAGCGCATGATCCTGTTCCTAACTGGTGAAGACTTCTCCTGGCTTCAGAAGTAAGTTCTGTCTGTATCCAGCAAGAAGTACTTTTTATACAAATTTGTAAATATTTAATGGAAAAAAAAAGATTAAAAAGTGAAAAAATGGGATTATATTGTCTAAAAAAAATGTTATTTGTTTTAATTTACAGGACTCTTCATGTGCTGATTCTGTATCTTCCAAAAACATTCTCCTGTAAGCCACAGTTGCATGTTGTCACTAGAGAGTCGCTGGACATAAGGCTGCTTGAGCAATTCAAAAGAAAAAACATGAGGCAACAACTGGTCTTTGTAAAGCTCATTAAAACAGAGAAAGCCTTGAAGCAGAAACTTCTGTTTCTCAAGTTATTTCCCTTCATCAGCATCCACCCAGGTTATCTCAAGCAGAGGTGTGTGCTCCTTCCAATTTTCTGAGACAAGCAGTTATTATACATAGATGCTTAGAGGATGTACACAAAGGAGAACACGCCCTGCCTGCCGTAATGGACTTGAACTGATGAGGAAAGGACATCAAAATTCAACTTGCAGAGAAGAAGAAAAGCCAGTTCCAAACCCTGGAGCAATTATGTGACTTTCTTCCAATTTATTCTCACTTCTTACCGAAATTTATCTCTGCAAGGAGTGACTGAGTGACTGAAAGAATATCTGTGAGAATGAAGCCTTCAGAGGAATATCTCAGGTCAGTGAAGGAATAGTCAAACACAATGAATTATCATTCAAGATAATGTCATATTTTTAGCTATGAGTTTTGGGATCAGGGGTTTTAGTTTGTTTGTAAATAATTGAAAACAAGATTAATTTTTTTTCTTTTCTTTTTTTTTCCATCTTTCATATTCCAAGGGAATGATATTTTTTGGCCAATTCTGGCAGGATTACTTCAAGTATGTCTCATAGTTGACTCAAAAATAAAAGGAAATAGTGTGAAACTCATCATCATGATTTTGTAATTTTGCACATTTTATTTTGATACTCCTTTTGTAATGTTATTTCAAAAAGCATAATAAAAGTTTTCTTTAAATTATGACTTCTATGAGTTGATGTTTTTCTATTAGGCCCAGCATAAGTGGAAAAAACATCATCTCCCCTTCTTTCAGTGGCTCAAATTTTGTCTTGGCTGCTCTTTTCTCTTGTTCTCTTTCAACCTCTTGTAAGATATCTCAACAGCAAAATATCTCTATTTAAAGTACTATGAATATCTAATAGCTGATAAAAATTAGCAATCACAGGCTAAACCCTAATGAATCATATGTATCATTGGGGTCATAAATTGTATGACATATACATATATATATATGTGTGTGCAGAAAGAGAGACGGGGAAATTTTATTTTCAATGTTGATCTGTTGGAAGGAAGAGGGAGGAAAGAAGGAAGATTCAAAAGAATCTCTCAGTATCATAGGTAAACTCTTATCTTCAAATCTATTTTGCTGTCCTTCTCATGTAAATGTCATGAAAACTATCAGTGGTGAGAAAATCCACTTACAGTACACTAGTGTTCATAAAATTCAAGATCCTTAATAGAATGTTGTCCCTAATGAAAATAGAAAAAAAGAAAGAAAGAAAAAAAAATATTTCTGGGAATTTCTACTTTTTCTATAAAGCCCCCTTGTTATATTGTCTTTGGCTGAAATTTGTGAAAATTGAGTCAGTAGGACACTGATTTATTCTGAGGGTATATATATCCAGGAAATAAACCATTATACTACAAAAATTAAACAAAATAATAGTAATAATAAAACTAAAATACAAACATAGGTTATCCTTATGTTTATTATTTTATTTGGGAAATGGAAAACACTTTATGATGAAAATGCAGGATAAAAACCAAATTAATATTTTAGATGTAAAAATGCTAGGATAATATTTTAAGTGCTTAGAAGGTCGTGAATTTACTTTCAATAGAGCTTACTTTAGGGATATATGCTAAATTGCTTAGAGTCACACTTACAATTATTGCAAATGGGAAGACTGCAAATGTACTTCAAAATTCATGGATCAATAAAGAAATTCCCACCCTGACAAGCTGCAGTTCTGCAAGGAGGCAGAGCATCACTTTTGTGTTGCTGAGGCTCAAAGCATGAAGTACTCAACAGTGTAAACAGAAAACACTAAACCTTTGGATTTAGCTTATGTTTGATTCATAGCTAATAGTTTGGGTGACATTTGTAACCCAATTGTTCTTCTTCTGTCCCTTCCATGTGTTGGACTTGATTGCAGTCTAGAAAGGCTAGAAAATTTGATGTGAATTAATTTTAAAGGAGAATAAGCCTGATAGTGTCCTATAAAAGTGTGTCTACATTTTTTTTGTGGGTCTTGTCAGCCCAAGTTAAGGGCAGCACTTCCTTTGCTTCAACTGTGTGGTCTAGTAAACATTGTTTACTCTTCCTGATTTATTTGGGAATTACAGCAGACTGACAATGCACTCAGCCAAATAGAGAGAGAGCACCTTCATTCAGAATAAAACTTTGCTTCATGTTTTATTTGTCATCCTTAACTGATTACTGCACTATTTAGTGGAATGAAAGCTCTGACACAGCATGTGCAAAGTGACCTTATGTCCTCAGTTTTGAGGAAATGGTTGGAGGAGTCTTTTGTTTTGTTTTTGTACTTCTTTTGAGGGCTGGGGATTGGCTTTACTTGTTCATGTATTTGTACAGTGTTAGAAATCTTATTCTTAGATTCTATTCTTAATCTTGTTTAAGATGATTGACATGGTCCAGCACAACATCCTTGTCGCTGAACTGGGGAGATATTGATGAATGGACTATTTGATGGATAAGGTATTGCCTGAATGGCTGCATCCAACAAATTGTCAATGGCTCAGTATCCATATGAAGACCAGTAACAAGCAGTGCCCCTTAAGGGTCCATGTTGGGATCAGAAGTGTTCAGTATCTTTATTAAAGACACATACTGTGGGATTGCACCCCCAGTAAGTTTGTGGATGATACCAAGCTGAGTGGTTCAGTCAACACACCGATGAGAAGGGATGCATCCAGGTGGAGCTTGAACCATGACAGGGTTGAGATGTGGGCCCATGTGAAACTCGTAGTTCAACAAGATCAAATGTAATGTCTTGCAGATGAGTTGGGGTAATCCCCAGTATCAATACAGCCTGCAAGGATAAATTGATGGAGGATAGGCTTGTGGAGGATTTGTTGCAAGGCGAGTATGCAATGGCAATGTGTACTTGCAGCTCAGAAAGTCCATTTTATCCTAGGCTGCAACAAAAGAGATGTGACTAGCAGATCAAGGGAGGGAATTCTGCTCCTCTCTGTTGTGACAGTCCCTTTGGAATATTGCATCTCACACTTGTTTGAAATCAGTGCATTGACAGAAAATCTAGGAGCTGATGTGCTGCTGATCTGTTTCATTTATTTCATGGAAAGGGAAAAAAGAAGATCCAAAATTCCACATGGTGGAGTTCTCAGTGATGTGATGGAAAAATAAGAGTTCCTCAGCCTGTTTCAAAGTAGCAGGTCAGTTCAATAAACGTTACTGGATTTCCTTTTATATTTTTTTATATTTTGGTATGGTTTCATTTTTGTTTGCACAATAATAGTGCTACTGCTGTGAATGTTATCTCAGGACATAGCGTGCTGTACTAGAAAGAAAAAGAGTATTGCAAGGAGATGTTGCAGTGAGTATTATATTCACAGAAGTTGTTGTTTTGTTTATTTATTTGGGAAAATAGCTATACCTGACCTAATACATGCATGAAATCTTCATCTTTTCAACATCCCATATATTTTATATGGCTTCTGCATGTGTCAAGAATGTCTAATTAATGGGAAATGTTCTATAAATAGTTATTAGTTAATAATAATTATAGTAAGTATAAATGTGGAAAAATTCTTAAGTGAGATAAGATGTGGGAGAGGGACTGTTTGAACCTCAGGAAAGTAGACATTTATTCACTGTGCCTATGTTCCTCTCTACTACTTGGATATTACCTTTTTAATATATTCCTCCTACCACTCGAATAAGGTTATACACAGACTTAGTGTTTACTTTAAAAGTGATGAAAAGGCATATTAGCTATCACATAGCTTTGTTTTGATTTTAATCTTTCTTTTAATGGAAATTTTAAGCTAAAATTTTCCTAACAAATCAAAGGTGAAACATTTAGACCGAAATATTTTTTAACTTTTTCCAATGTAGATATTGAAAAGTCCAATTTTGGCAATCACACATTTTAAATATAATTCAGACAAGAAGAAAATGGGACAATAATTAAAAGTATAAATTTAAATGCTTAGGTAAAATCTGCTAGAAAAAAACAAGTTGGTTGCAACTTCCCTTCAGAAAATCACTTCATTAATGTAATATATGAATGGAAAATAAATTCACTAATTGTTCAACTTCAATTAACTTTCCTATAAATATATTTTCATATATACATCAGCTGTCTAAATAGTAATTGAAGATTTTTTTCTTTTTAGCAGCACTTTAATATTTTCTTCCTGGCTTCTAGGAGCAGAGGTAGACAAAAACATAATTTAGGAATTGGAAAAAAGACTGTTGTAGGCCTTGACTCGGCAAGTGTGTATGTTTGCATTTAATTCTCTTCATGTGGGGAGCTCTGTTGCACTGCAAATCCTGTTTAAGTGTACAAAGCTAATCACAGTCCTGTATGTGTGAAGGAATTAGACCTTGTTTTCCCACTCAGGTTAAATTCTACATTTTTCTCTGCTAATTCAGGTTTGGTTAGCTTTGAAATATTTTAGATTAAGCTTTGCCTCAGGCATGTGGCAAGCAAGGTGATTTACCTTCCTTTATTTGTCATTGAAACAGTGGAGGGAAATAATGTATGATCTAGAAATTATCTTGCTGCTTAATAGTTTGGCAAGGTTATGCAATATGTAAATTACCCAAAAGTGGACCAGTTTTTCCAAGTTGCAAAATAGTTATTTATTTATTTATTTACTTTCCATTCAGGAATAAAGACCTCTAAAGAGTCTTTATTCCAAGGTCTACGATGATGAACTTCAAGTAAAATTATTCCCTAGGTGAGGTGCAATATCTCTCTTCAGAGCAGCAGTCTCGGCTCTTCTCAGAACTTCTTTGGTCTTGAGAAACCTCTTGAGTACCTTCTCTTCTGACTCTTTCATCCAGGATTTGGCTTTTAACACAGGAATGAAATATCCTGTATCCAGTGATCATTTTTCCATCTCTTAATGATTTTCCATAGAGATAAATTCTGCCTGTTAGAAAAAAAACTTGCATCTCCTGACGCCTGATAAAAAGAGATGTGATTTTTCATTGCTTCTATGCAGTCTGTATTTTAATCTGTTAACAAGACAGGATGCCTGATGGTTTTGGTTTGCTTTTTAGGGTTTTTGTGTGTGCTATTTCTCTGGAGGTTTTTTGTTTGTTGTTTTGTGAGTGTATGACTGTTTGTTTATTTGTTTTGTTGGTTTTTGTTTGGTTCGTTTGGGTTTGTTTGTTATTTTTATCTGGACCCTTTTAGGTGAAGTTCATGGTTGTGTAGTTTCACCTTGAGATGTTGGAAGGTTTTCAGAATCCTCCAATATTTTCCAAGTAAAGAGAGTTAGGGTACCTCCACCCTGTAAGATCAAGTGTAGAAAGTCTTGCTGTAAAAATACAGGTTTGATGGGAGCTGTTGAGTTGTTTCCATGACTTTCCCAAACAGCAGCCTCTGCTTTTATTTCCTTCTGACATCTCAGAAAAAGCATACTTAAAGTGGTAGCAAAATGATTCTCTAGTAATCTAAAAATAAACTCTATTCATATTGGAGA
Organism: Catharus ustulatus; assembly: GCF_009819885.2. NCBI lineage: Eukaryota > Metazoa > Chordata > Aves > Passeriformes > Turdidae > Catharus > Catharus ustulatus. Next base: position 88,521,256 of record NC_046222.1, on the reverse strand, counting down.
ATCTTCCTTAGACTTATTCTATCATGAAATGTTTTCTTTTTGCTGAAAAACTCTGCCTCAGGCTTGTTTAAGGGAAGTGCTCTCATGAAGGTAAGGTGTGTTCTACAGGACATCAGAAGCCTCCAGAAGCACTTGAATGAGCAAATATTTTCAGGGAGAGAGTGCCATACCTCTGTGCTACTTCTTAGCAATTTGTGGGGAAATGTTTCAGTAAGTAAAGACTTTTTATCAGTGGTCGTTGAAGTTCCACAACATGGAACTGATTAAATGCTCCATTAACTTCTACAGCGCCAAAATGAATGGGAATGAAGTAAGATTAAAAACCTATGCAAAAGTAACAATTTGACAAAGATGTGAATAATGTGAATACTAGGGGTTTTCTCAGCAATGGACTGACACAGCGCTGGGTGGATGGATGGCAAAGAAGAAGCCTTTTATTGCATGGTGTCTGAGGCAAAGAGAGCAAAAGGTTTTCAGGAGGAACAGTGCAATTTCTTACCATTGTAAACAACGTGTGGTGAAACTGAACTGGGAGGTGAATAGGCTGCCTTCCAGTCGTCCTGCAGGTCCTAACAATTACTTGGTTTCTAATCCCAGCTTTCCTATAAATCTCTCCACTCTCTTGTTCATATAAGTGTCGAATTAATTACATTACATGAAAATAGCCTCAGCATGGAATCAACCTTGTTAATTTTTACTTCTTATGCTTGCGATTTTGACTCTTAAATAATAAGTGCTCAAACTATAATACAATGAGTACTTCATATGTCAGTGTATCCTCTGAGTCTGTCCTGGTGATATTTTAATTAAGAAATTATCATAATTAATTAGTAGAATAGCCAAGATGTTGCTAGAAGTCCTTTAGAACCTTTTGAAGTCCCTATCAGCTGGTATGAGCACAGATAGCAGATGAGCTTTCTTTTGTGAAAATCTGGAAGGTTAATCTGATCAGAATACTTTTTCTGGAATATTTTGTTATTGAAATGTCACATGTTTTTAGACTAAGAGGTACATCAGGTCCTTTTTTATCAGGACCTTGCTCTTGCATGATCTCATGCATCCATGCTCCAAGAAGAGCCAGCTGTGAGGTCAGACCAGGTTGTTTGGCACTTTGCCCAGATGAGCGTTGGAACCCTTCAAGGACTGGAGCCTGCCACACCTGGGCAATCTGTCTCTGCCTGTTGCCTGCCTGCCCTCATGGGAAAACAGTAATACATCCAGAAACTCATGGATTTAGTACACAGCCTGAGTCCCCATTACCTTCCCTTTATGCTTCGTGTACCCTTCCCTGCCACACACAGCTCTTTAAAAGCCAGTCTGCCCCTCTACATCCCCAGTAGGCACTGGAGGGGCTGTCATATCCCCCTGATGTTGTCCTTGCTCCAGGCTGGACAAGCCCCACTGCCTCAGGCTCTGGGACAGTGCTTACAGGACAGCCTCAAGGAGGTGTGGGGAGGAACTCACTTCAGGTTATTGGTGTTTTTCCTGTGCTGAAGGGCATTAAACTAGCCACAGCTTCCAGATGTGTCTGACAATGAGGGCTGGGCAGAGGCAACAAGCCCTGTCCTGAGCTCTTGGCACTGCTTCTGCTGGCACAGCCCTGGATGACACTGGGCATCTTTACCAGGGTTCACTGCTGGTTTCAGCCCAGTTGCCAGGACCCTAGTGTCAAAAGCCTACCTGAAGTATATAAAAGACATTCTTGGTGCTTTCTTTGTCTACAGATGTAGTCTTTTCAGCACATAGGGCAGTCAGGTAAGAGTTGCATGGTTTATGCCTGGCAAATCCTTCAAGACGATTCCCAATCATCTTGTCCTTCTTGTGTCAAATCAGTAGGTCTGCCAAACCAGAAGAAAAAAGGAGAGTAGAGAAAGCAAATTCTGGCTTTAATGAAATGGTTAAATCCTGATTTAGAAAAGTGAGATGTAGTTGAAAGTTTTTTTTTTTTCTATTGGTATGAAATGAGAAGTTTCTACTGCAGATCAGGCAACCCATGGACTTGAATGGCAACTTTTTACGAAGTCATCCCAAATACTCGGAGGACTTTTTTTCTCTGACAATGCTGTTTTTTTCCTGGAAAACAGTTCCCTGCCAAATGCTGTTTTAACTAAAGTGCTCAAAATGCCTCTGTCCCACTAAGGAGCAAAGATGGTTCTGAAAACTTCTGAAGTTGCCCAGAAAAACAATTTCTGTTGTTGTTCTGTTCTCTGTTCAGTTCCTGTGAATGCTAAATTGATTTGGTATAATGGCATATAGTCCAGAAAGTTATGACACGAGGCAACAGTCACATAAAATAACATTGACTTAAATGCAACAGAGCCCACAGCAGCATCAAGTATTGGAAACAGATGTTCTTCTGTACATGTGATTTGGCCAATTTATATTGAATCTGAGTAATGGGAAGGAAGGGAAAGAAACGCGAGAAGTCTTGTCAGATATCTATTTTTGAGAGTGGTTATTAAAGAGTGATTTCTGTTTAAAAACCCAAGCACTTCACCAAATCCTCAAACTAGACTACCACATAATAGATCTAAGGACATAATGAAGTGGCTTTGGCTGCCTGAGTCAAATAGTGAGATCTAGAAAAGAATAACTGTACAGAGTTTGTTGATTCAGTAAAAAAGACAGTTCTTGTCAACACAAATCATAAATGTAAAAAGAACACAAGTTTTATTGTCATTTAAATTTTGTGGACCAGTTCTTCTCTTTGAAAAACTGCTGCATATTTCCTGGAAAAGGGTCAATTTACTTGCTATTAGACATTTTTTAAAATGAAAAATACTAAGGAAATAATTTCTGGGATTTTATATGAAAAAAAGTAATATGCATACCTGTATAGATGCACACATAAGTTTTGGATGTTTTAGTCACTGCTTGGACTGCATGCTTTAGAAAACCTTGCAAACTGACAATAGAATTTTGGATAATGGATGTTCCATAAATACTTTACCTTGACGGGATATTCAAAATTGCCATTTAAAAAAAAATTTCTGGGATGCCCTTCCATGAAGGATGTAAAACACTCAATAAACTCCCATTTGAAAAGATCAAATAAAATTAGCTGAACTGTACAGTCTTACTACTTTTTTCATAAGTAAAATAGTTTTGCAAATTTATTTTGGCTCATTATCTCTTCAGTTTACCCTATTCTTGCAAGCACATTTTTATTATCATACATTTAATACTGTGAAACATTTTATGGAATGTTACAAGAATTTAACATTTCAGTCTTTCCAAACACAAAATAAGTTAGATAAAGGGCCATTCTGCTTAAAATTACTTAAATCTGTAGTGGCCTAAGTTTCAAAATGACTTACTACAGATCAGTTACTCTATTTGACTTGGTGCTGGTGGAAAAGGGCAAAATCATTCAGACCAGCTTGTCTGCCCTGCACCCATGCATGCCTTAGTGAGAACAGTAGGAGATGCAGTGTTAAATACATTTCAGAGTTCAGATTGCCAGAAAATCGAGCTATAGACGTGCAAATGAAGTGATTTAAGACATCAAATAATGTATTTAGAAATTGACCTGTACATGAAGCCTGGTCTTTTATCTTTTCTGTTCTTTTTTGAAATGAGACCTTATGTTGGATAAAAGTACTAGGTCTCTAATAGAGTCTTAATAGGCTTCTATTAATAAGACTTGAAATCTTTGCTAGTAAAGCAGATGACATAAGCCAGTTCCCCTGTTTCCTTAAAAGTAATAAATCCAAAGGAAACAAACCCTTTTTTGCATATTTTTGGAATGCAGTTTTTTCTTTTAGAATTCTTTTTAAAGTGTTTAAGGAATCTCGACTGTCTGGCAAGTTGTAATCTCTTGTGTTTTAGATCCAGCTTTTCCCACAAAGGAGTATGCTAAGAGCATGAATACCTCCAGCTATACAGGTGTTCTGTAACAGATTGTTATCTATGGAGAATTGTGCCTTGTGTTCAGCTGCCTGGCAAGATGGGAGACTCCACAGTGCCTCATGGCATGAGCTAGAGCTGAGAAACATTGCTATGCAGGAAGAAAAAGTAAGCCATGCTTACTTTATATATGTGCACAGCAATATCCTCTTCTTTCCCTGTTCTTACACACCCCTGTCAACTTTGGAAAATTGGGTCAGTGTGGACTCATGAGGCCATGAAGACAGTATCTTGCTGTTGTTCTGCTTGTTATACCTGAGTATATTGGAAGTATAAGTAATCTTCTCATGAAGAAAGCTCAAAAGCATATTGATTACTATCATCAGTCCTCAGAACACATTTTTGCCTCACTTTCCTTTTTAACATATGCTCATGCATGTGTATGATTTACTACATTGTAAATAAGCAATTAAAAATATTTGATCTTGTTGCCAGGAAATTGTTTATTGTTGGGTGGGAGAAAAAGGGAAATATGAAGGTGTTTTGTCTTACCCTGCAGAGCCAATGGAAACATTAGGAAGGGTCAGGAAGAGCAATTGGCAGGAAACAGTATACTTGGAATCTTAGACTGAAAGAACCATTAGGGTTGGAAAAGAACTCCAAAATCATTGAGTTCAAGCTTTGACTAAACACCACCAGGCCATGTAAACCCAAGTGCCCAAGTGCACTCGAACATTTTTAGGAATGGTAACTCTATAACATCCCTGAGCAGCCTATTCCAATGTTTAACAACCCTTACAGTGAGGAAGTTCTGGATGTTTAACCTGAATCTCACCTTGCACAACCTGAGCCTATGCCCCCTTGTCCTGACTCTGGTTTCTTGGGAGAAGAGGCTGACCCTAAAGCATTGCCTGTGACAATCAAGGAATTGAAGAGGTCCTGCTGCTCAGCCAGGACCAGCACTTGACCCTGTTTCCCCTTGAATATGTAAGTCAGCACCCAAATCCTCCTGTCTCACGGGGTACTTGAGACGTGGTAGGTGAACGCTACTAAATAACTAAAAGTTACCATGAAACTCTACACGCTCTGGAGAAATAAGTGTACATACCTCATATTCATTCCTCCCCTTGTGCTCTGAAAAAAGTTTTCTTATTTTACTCTGGAGTTTCATGATTTTAACCTTTCACATAAAGTTTTAAGAAATAACTTTTCCTTATACACTAAATTGCTTCCAAATTCTTGCAACAAAAATTGCAGTTTCTACTGGCTAACCAAGTTTTGACTTAACTCAGGGTAAATTCTAAAAAAAAAAAAAAAGAGATAATAGCAATTAACTAATAAACTAGTAAGTCATCACACATTAGGTTTTCTAATAAGTGTTGAAGTAAGTATTATAATAATAAAAAAGGAGCCTGAGTATGTGCTCTTTCATTCTAATCAGAAGCAACTGAGGAATTATTGTAGTGGAATAAAGATGGTTTCATCCCTGATCTCTCAAGGTCCTCAATTCCCTTTGTATCTTCTCAATCTCACTCCTTAAATCCCATATGCCAGAGGAAATATTCATATATTCACTATGTAATTAGAAAATTTCAGACCTCATTTGGTTGTATAAAGCATAGTAATCAGCTCAGTAAAGGATATTTCTTTTCTACTGTTTTGGTTGTTTTCATTATGTGCTGCCCAAGTTTTATAGGAAAGCCCCAACATGCTTTGAAAAATGATAGACCCTTTGATTTCAGAAAATGTTTAGAAATGGGTAAAAAACACCCATGTGCATACATGTATAAAAAAGGAAATACTATTCTGAATCTTTGAAGGACTGCTAGAAGATTTTATTAATATATTTAAGTTTATTCTGTCTTGTTCTGTTATTGTTGTTTTCTTTATAGATCATATATCTTTTTGATAGCAATGTAATTGAAAAATGCTGGAAGGTGAGAATATGTGGAGCATTCACCTCTGCATGTTTATCAACCAGCTAAATAGAAGAAAACATATTGTGAATGATTTTGTGGTTGTTTCTTTAGTAGCTCTTTGATAGAAGGTCAAATGCACAAGTTGTGAGAAGTTTCCATAGTCAACCTTCATCTTACAGTATATAAGTGAGTTCAGTGCCACTCCTCCACAATTAAAAGAAAAAGGGCCAAACAAACCAATACAGATTACCTTAAGTCAAGTGTGTGCAGCTTAACAATAGTGTGTGTATATATATATATATGTATATATGTTTGCAAATACACTTCTTAGTTGTATTTGCAATTATAGCATAGATTAAAAATAGGTACTTTTTAATTGAGGGAAGGCACCTGGTCTTGAGTTACATTGCTGGTAAGCCTACACACTGAATCACTAGAAATCTAAAAATCATTGTCTTGAAAAGAAACTGGAATAAGTAACTCCTTATGTATGTCTGGTGTGTGACTCATAATCCAGTGTTTTCAGTATCTGTCTTTATCAGCTCCTTCCTTTTTTAGATAAATGATTCTATTAGCGTCAAATAGTAAAACAGAGTATTTAATATTTAAATATTGAAACCAAGTTTTCTGTCGCTGAGCATAATGCCCACAAGAAAATAAAAAATCTAGCAAGTGTTTCTATAAATGACAAATACACTTACAATATTACCTGTTAAGAGCTAAGGGAGGGAAATGAAATAGATGGTATTTATGCAGGACATATATGGTGACAGTTATAGCTTAACGTTAGCTCAGACCTAACTCTACATTTCCTTTATTTTGCAGTTGAAGCTGGCTTTCCTGCACAGAAAGATAACTTATGCATTAGAGCTTGTAATCGGTGGTTTAAAATTATTATAAACATAATATTAATAATAATAAAGGGTTTAATGTTTATAGTGAAGAAAGATATTTATATTAAATAACTCTTATCAGTGATCCATGCAAAACTGAACTATCTTAAAGAGTAAAATGGAGCTCACTGTTATTGGTATGGGTTGGTACACCTAGATTTTTGTGAAAGAGGTGATGTGTTTTTCTTTGGAAAATAGATTGAAACTGTACTGAAACAAAAGTTGGTCTGTAAGTTGGAAAATACCACAAACATTAAGTTTGAACTATATTTTTTTGCCACCAATTCAATTCCTCACATAGACTGTATCCGTGTCTATTTAAAATGTGAGCAACGTTCTTTTAAAAAGGTTTTGTATCTCTTGCTAAGTCTCTGCCCAATGACTCTATAGATAGTAAATTCCCTTTGGTCAGAAACCTTTCTCCTTTAGTCTGGTAAGTACAGTCTCAGATTTACTAAAACTGTATTGCTGCTTCTGCTACCAGCTGTAGTATTGTTTTATAATTTAGAGGCACTCTGTCACAAGTTTTCAATTTTCCCGATTTTGGTGATGTTTAATAAGTCTGGCTATTTTGGGTTCAGAATAATGTGGTTTCACTGTCATCTTTTGCTTGAGAACTTAGTTCCTCACCCAGCCTAAAAGATCTTTAGACATTTAGGTGGTAACATTAGAATAAATATCTACTGATTACATGTCAGCTTCCGTCCCATGAGAAAACCTCTGAAACAGGAAACCTAGGCAGGCTGTATTGATTAATGCCTTTAGTTTTGCAGCCAAAATGTTTCAACTCTGTGCTATGTACCAGATGTGCATAAAATTGTGACTGAATAATTTTTTAAATTCCTCTAAACTCCTCGTTTACTACCATTTTTAAAAGCAGAATGACATCTTTCTTAACATGTACTTAATTGGATAGAAGTAAGCCTTGAAGGGCCTCACTCTGTATCTGTAAATGCATACTGAAACCCAATGTAAGAAATACATTTTGTTAATGTAGGAAACATTAATGCTGTAGAATTAATTTTAGTAGCTAAGTGTTAATTTTCAATAACCTCTATTTCATAATTCTATAGTAATTATTTAAATAATGTCCCTGCTTATTTGGTGATTAGCACATTTTAATGATGAAAAAATTCATTCATTAAAAAGAAATGTGTGTTATTCCTTATGGCATGGTTCTACTCCTTTCCTTGGTTAGAATAGATAAAAAAATTAGAAAATTTAGACAAGTAAAACTCTGTGCTTTAGAGACAAGTTATCTATATGTCTGTTCTGTTCAGCTGAACTGGCAAATGTTCATGGTCTCCCATTAGCTGCTTCTCTTCCTTCACATCTTTTTTTACAACTGAAAGAAAAACCTTTGCTCTAGTTCTGTCTCATGATAAAAAATTACTTGGTCTTAGCTGTGCTCCCAGCCTAAGTCTCTGTATTTGAAACAAATGTAGGACCTTTATATCTCAATGGGATTTGGGGAAGTTTAATATCAAATAGAGAGTGGAGCATGGAATCTGTGCTACTTCATCTCAGGTCACTGTGACACAGAGAGAGATGGAACAGCAGATTACAGCTTAATGAATCAGCCCATAGGTACTGGTTGCACGATTTTTGATCCCAAACATCCTTGGTTTATTTCTGGAAAGAGAAAGTTCAAGTGGTTATGAATGTGTTCCCTTGCTAGTTTAAATTTTTAAAAGTTGGGAGTTTTCCAGTGTCTCCCCTGCTTCTTATTTTTGCAGTACCAGATCACTATTATTTTCCAGTTCCAGTAACAAGGTCCAGCAATTTCCTGCTAAAGAGACCTCTTTTAATTCAGGTGCTGAAACCAGACACAGCTGGACCTCTAACCTTAAAGAGTTAAACACAAATTTATTTGTACTCTAAATTACAGTTTCAGAAGACAAGCAAATGGCATGACTAAATGTAAACACACGAAACTAAACTCCTTTGATTTGAAATTAAAGTTTTGTAGGCAACTGTACACCAAAATAAATAAAATTAACTATTGAAATAATATTTATTAACAGAAATATCAATATTCATCATAATATCAGCGTTAAATCATTAATTCAGTACCATTTAAGCTTCTAACTGTGTTAATACATTATATATACCATATAACCATTAACCAATTAACCATTACATACTTATTTTTGCTTGGTCTTCAGCTTTTAAATAATCTCTGTGCTCCTCAAATTTAATATATCTGAGATTTTTTGTATCGCAAATAAAAATGAGGTCACATTTTCCTTAAGCTGCAACAAAGATTACCCAATTTGTTATAAGAAAAGTTTTCTGCCACATTAATTAAAAGAAGTCTTAAATTTTCCATACACTTTGTTATCAAACTCAGAAATATTTTTTTCAAAAGTTATTGTAAAAAAATTGTGTATCTACCTGAATTTTTAAATAAATCCAGCATTAATGCTAAATAGATGACCAATTTTTGAGTTGCTAAAACGTAATTAAGGAATACAGGGAATTTTTTGAACCTGAGCTTTATTCACTAATATTTGATATAAAATTCTGCTACATTTTTCCACAAAATTGCATTGGGTAACTGCAGAGAAAATATTTCATTTTATTGTCTCTTAAAATACTTTTGCAAGATAAAAATATCTGACCCCAAAAATTTTTCAGAAATTCTTTTAGTTCCTCCTTTTTATTACTGAATCTTCTGGAATTCTTATTGTGTATTAATGCTAAAAATGTTTGATATTCAGCCTCATATATATAACTTGTCTCTAAAGTACAGAGCTTAAGATACCTGTTATGGTTTTTTTTGTATTTTTCCTATCCAAAAGTCACTCTTTCTGCACAACCCCTTCAGGTCCAGAGAAGTTTTTGTATAGCCCAGTAATTTGTTGTGTTTTTGCTGCTCAACCAACACCCTGCTTCCCTTGACTTGTTTTCTCAAAATCTTAGAAAGAACATTATATAGGCAAAAATTCTGGGTTCATCTCTGTTGCTAGATGAAGTGCATCATAGATAATTCTTCTGCCAAGAAATCAGATTTAACCTGACACTAGTGCAATTGCTTTTTACAAAAGTCCAGCAGCTCCTTCATACATAGCGGAAAGTATTATTTCATGCTTAGGTGTTTTTGAAAATACATTGGGAAGGTAGGATTATTTGCTCATTATACTTAAGACCTAGAGACTACTGCCTTCCCATACACTAACAGACACATCTCTATTCGTTCTTTCATGAGAAATGAGAGTAGGTTTAGATAGGTCCATGTCAGCAGATGCATGTATTTGAAATAATTTTGACAATGTGTGTAATGGAAAAAATGTGGAAGGAAAGAGTCCACATAGTTCATCTAAATACAAGTTAGTGAATCAAAACTTATTATCTTCCTCATTGCTTTTGCAATCTTACTACCATCCTGTATATTCCTGATGCCTCTGAATTTTGGATTGGATTGTGTGTTCATTTCATGAAGAGAAGATAGAAGAATAACCAGTGCAATTGCTACTGCAACTGCCTTTGTCTGTGTCCTTTTGCTAAAGGGCATGAGCTATCTGGGATAGGCATAACCTGCTTGTTGTATGAGTTCAGTAGCAGGTCACTTCTTTTCTCAATAGGTTTCACTACAACCAGAAGCTACCACAGTTTGGTTTGTTTTTTGTTGAGTTTATTTTTTTTGGTTGGTTGGTGGTTTTTGCGTTCTGTTTTGTTTTAGGTTTTGTTGTCTTGTTTCCTTTCACAAAACGAGGGAGCAAAGAAACCCAAAAAACTCAATTGAGGCTAAACAGAGGGAATAAAACCAAGGGACTGGTTCTGAATACTGGCATATCTGCCAACGTTTATACCATATTGTGGAAGTATTTCCACAGAAGAAGAACTTTTTGAGACTACTGATTGTATGAGTATTCTGAACTATTTCAAATATTGTCATATTTGAAGAAGTTCAAACTCACAATATCTTTAATACTTACAACATCCTATCTACTACAACAAACTCTACATGTGTTTCCTATTCTAAGCTACTTTCTCAAGGAGGCAGGGAATATTAACTAATAACATACATATATGTGTCTGTGTGTATGTGTGCATATATGATAAATAGTATGTTATACATTAAATATTATGTATGTGGGCAGTTTATATACATACACATCAAAAGATTAATATTTATCCATGTCCATATTTTAGAAAAGAAACTACCCTCTCCTGGTATTTTTTTGTGAGCTTGAATTTAAGAACCCTTTCCTTTTCTTCCTTTAATTTATGTTCATCACTGTTTTCTCCCTTCAGCCATAGAAAAGATCATACAGCACTTCTCAGTAGGTTTTCTCCCTACAGTCACAGAAAATATCATACACTTCTCACGGGGTTTTCTCCCTGAAGTCATAGAAAAGATCATACAACACTCCTTCCATGTCTACTGACACAAAATCAAACATAACATTCACTCACTTGTTCCCTTCCTGTTATCACTCCTGCTGACCTTTTAGAAGGTTGTCTTGTTCCTCCTCCCCTAACATTTATCCTTCCTTCCCCTTTCTCCCCACCCCACCCCCCCTCACTCCCCTTTTTTTTTTTTTGACAATATTTTGGTTTTTAATACTTGCTTATCCTTAAAATTTAGGGAGGGAGCAATTTCACTGCAGCTAATAGGTCCCTTAAAATAATTATATTAATATTGCTTTACTAACTGGGTTCAGTATTTCCTCTCCTTAAATTTTAGTGGTTTTTTTTTTCTTTCATGTTCAGAAGTGCATGAGAAGAACCTCTAGCTTTTCACTCTCCCTCTAGAGGTGGATAGTGCCATGGATTTCACTGGGAAGGAAAATGAGAGCAAGGGCAAGAGTTAAGTATTTTCCTTGCATACAACTACCACCAGAAGGTTCTATAACCAGTGCAAACCATAAACTTACAAGTAGCAATGTAGCTCATCAGAGTCTCAGTCTCGGGAAAAGTGGATTTTTCTGGCTGTTATGAGAAAGTGAACACCAGAATGTGGGCATTTTTCATTGAATTTCAATAATTATTTCTAAGGAAGTTTTCAACATTTCTTATGTATAATATGTATATATTTTAATTATTCAAGATGACTTTAGAGTGGTGTGCTTTTTGTTTGTGGGGGTTTTTTTTCCCTCTGTTTTGTTTGCTTGTTTTTGGTTTGTTTTGTTTGTTTTTCTTTTTTTTCTTTTTTGGAGGGGTCTTCATTTGGTTGGGTTTTTGGGGTTTTTTTTGTTTTTGTTGTTGTTGGTTTTTGTTTGTTTTTTTCGAATTTCCTTAATAGCAAGCCTAGAGAGTGGCACAGCACAAAAGAAAAATAGTACCGTCTACGCATATGGGATAAGTCCATGTGCTAGTAAATTTTCTTCACAGTAGCTTGCATGATGCCATGCTTTGGAATTGTGCTGAAAAGACAGAACAAATTGCTGTCCTTTAGGCATTGCTAAACAGTGCTTGCACAAGCCAAGACCCTTTCTGCTTTTCACCCCACCAGCAGGTAGGCTGAGGAGAGTGCACAAGAAGTTGGGAAGGTACGGTCAATCATTTGGATAAATAAAGAATTCCTCATTTATATCACACATCTTATGAAAAGATTAAACTTTATTTTAATTCTTGTATTGAAATAGAGCTAGACTGAATTAGAAATAGTTCTTAAATTTTGTGTGCCAATAATTTATAAATTTATAGCTTGGATATATTTTTACGGCCACTGATTACAGTCAGATCTGGTAACCTTTTTTCATAATGGTGGAACCTTTGCCTAAGTGGTAACTACACAACTGAGAGATGATTAAATACATATAGTATAATTTAAAATTACCAAAATGATTTTTAAAATCCAGAAAAAAAAAGACAAAATCTATTTAAATGAAATGAGGTTGCTTTAGAGAGAGTGGTGTGCTAGCTCAATAAATGTCAACAAAAGTTTTGTTGTATCAAAGATGCCAGACTAGTTATTCAGGCTTTGGGTCTGCATGGATGCAAAATAGAAGTGGGGTGGGGTTTTTTTGTTGTTTATTTGCTGTAATAACTATGCTGCATTAGTATGCACTATAATTATATTGCTTAAATACAAAAAACTTGTTTAGGAATGTGTAATGATGCATAAAATTCGGAGGTTGGCTGCAATATAATCAGTTCCATGAGGTAAAAGAAAAATTAACTTTATGGATATTGCTTGTTTCAGTAGAAAACAAGTCTTTCAAATATGTGTGCATGTGTCCTGTTTCTTTCTCTCAAAACATTGTATTTGGGTAATTCTGTGACAGAAGAAACCCATTTGCTATTATTGTACAATTACTTTTTAAAAGGTTAATTTTAAGACACTTTACGAAACAATTTTGATATTGGTCTGGCTAGATGGGATCTGATCATGACACTTGGAGTGAGAACAGTGCTGAAAAAGTGATTCCCTTGGCCCTCTGTGCTCGCTAAAATGAGACAACACCACCGGGCAATGGAAAATTGATCCTCAAAGAGTGTTACATACCTGAATATGTGGCTTACATAGAATACTGGCAGTTCATCCTTATTAGAATCAGCCTGTATTCATAGACCAATCTATTCTCTAGAATAACCTTTGTTTTGTTTTGTTGGGTTTTTTTGTTTGTTTTTTGAAGCTTGGAGAAAATAGAAAGTTTTCATCATTGGAGCTTTTACATATCAACTGTCATAAAAAAAATACAGGAGAAAGGACAATGATGTTCAGAGCAGATGATTCTGCCTTTTCTTAATTTTGATGTTCAGTGATACTTATTTAATACTCATGTTGCCATCATGGAAATTTAATGATTTCTTCAAAAATAAAGAACATTTTTCTGTCCATTAGCAAAGACCTGCCAATACAACACACATGAAAAATCCACATAAATCCTAGTATCTACTAAGATAAAGTAAAATTCTACCAAGAAGCTACATTCAGGGCAACAGAAGTATTTCCTGCAACAAATCCAAAACAAATCTGAAACAGGAAGTTCAGTTTGCTGACAAGATGAATAATACTGCTGTCTTTCAGACTGATTGCTACTGCACAACCTTTACTTGACCAAATACATCTCCTAAAAAAAAAACCAACAACAAACCAACCAAAACAAAACCAAAAAAACCCACTGCTTGTTTTGTCAGACCATCAAATTCAATGAGCAGACACTTCAGACCATGTTCTATGGACACCACTAGCATAACAATTGTGGTCAGGTACATGGGAAAGAAAACATAATGTCTTGAAAATGACAAACTGTTATATAATAAGAAAACAATTTTTAAGAAATAAAGCATATTAAAAATTTTGCTGCCATTATGAATGGGCATTTAGATGTGGAAATAATGGCTGTTGTGTAAAAGGGATTTGTTTTATTAAGGCATGAGAATGCAATTATTGCTATTAGTGACCCCCAATGGGATCTACAAATTAGTAATATATCAACTGGAGGGAATTTAAGGTTAGATTTATGCTTTCTTCTCATTTTAATAGCAACCATGGAGATGACACAATATAGAATACAAAAGACACAATAAAGAAGGCAGACTACAGCTTGAGCTTTTATTTCTTGCTAACCAATAGGAAAGTGACAAAATGATCTGGCATTCAGACCATTTATAATTATAAGGTAGTTAAAAGTGGGGAAATTGTCAGCAACTGCAAGCATTTGGACAAAACCCCTGCAATTTGAGTTAATTATCTCTCCAGAGTTCTTGTTCTGAGCAAAACACATGTGTTTATGTGGTACTATTGTATTAGGGCTTTATTTATGCTTGGTTTTTACATAGCCTTATTAAAAATAAAAATAGAGATCCGGAAACAGTGTTTGAAAAGTTTGTTAAAATAGATCAACTGTCATTAAATAGACATTGGAATGCAAAGCATTTCTAACAGTCTGTTTTCAAGTAGTAAGAGCAAAATGCAGAATCAAGAAGGGGGAGGGGTGAAGTGTGTTTAATAATTCTGACTGCATCCTAAAGCAGTGCAAGGACCTGCACCTGCCTTATGCAACTAAGCTTCTGAACAATTATGATTTAAGTCAGTGCTGCCATCTCGCTTTGTTTTGTTTTGGGTTTTTTTCCTCACTCTTGTAAGAGCTATCTTGTTTCTAAAACTCTGGAAAACTGAGGGACTTCGTATCTTTCTGTTACGTACTTTTAAAATACAATGAAATGCCTATGGATTCAGAAAATTGAATCAAATTTGAGGAAACACTTTTCTTAAGGTAAATATAAGAAAGCAGACCTATATATTGCATGTGATAGCAACAGAATACAGAATTTCTAATTACCTGTTTGAGCTAAAGTAGGCAAAATTTTTAAAGCGCTCAACAAACTTTAAAAATAAAGTTCTGTAAAAACTCTCTTAAGTGAGTGTTTATGAATCTAGCATCTATCCATGATTGAAAAGATGTTGTCTTCTCTTATGTATGGGAACACTGCTATTTTGATGAACTGTAAACTGTAATTATAATCAATGTGTACCAAGTATAACAGAAAGTATAAAATTAAATCATAAAACTACAACTTTCCAAAAGATTTCTAGTGATTTTTTATGATCGTAAATGATAGTGTCTTAATCTAGAAGCATGCAGAAAATAGCATACTCCTGCTTGACAAAACCAGGCAAGTAAAAACCCCTAGGTAAAACAGCAAAGTAATTTTTTCTTTCTTTCTTTTCTCCCATACTTTAAATGCAAAAGCAGTGGCAATTTCAGAAAAAAATAGCTGAGAGATATTTTGGTTTTTGTCTTTTTTTTACTTACTACGTTTCAATACTTTCTCCATATCTTTCCATGTGTGAAGGCTGGACTCAAAAAGGACACACTGTAGCTGGACATAGCTAACTATTCTTCTGTTAGGCCTGCTGGTGCCTAGTTAATACTGTATTTAGGGATAGTAGTTGCTGGTTTGTTGTTTTGGTATGAAACAGTAAGAGCTCTAGCTTCCCAATCTATAAACCAATGAGTTACTCATTTTTCTTTCAACATCACTGATAGAGCAATCTGATCTAGCAAAAGGTGTCCCTGCTCATGGAAGGGGGGTAGGAAGGAAATGATCTTTAATGTCTCCTTCAGCAGATCATACTGTCTCTGCAGCTTCTAGTTCAATGCTTCAACTGCACAATAAAATGTTCATTCCCTGCTCTCCTGAGACAGAACCTTTTGCATTTGTTTTCATCCTCTCAGCCTGTGCGCCCCCAGATCATTCATGGCTGTTGTGGTGACACTCTACCAACGTTGGTGTTTCTTTCGGTCCAGGTCAGACCTGCACTTTTGAAGGAATCTCCCAGTACTTGCTGGCTGGTTCTGTGCTCTCACAGTGTAAGTAAAACTAAGCAACTAAGCCACTGGAGACTCGAGAAGCTCTCTTCATGCTCTCTGAGTGCTAACGAATGCTCTATTTAAAGACTATACCAGAGCTGTTGACCAGCAAAATTCCCCTGAATCACGTGCAGTGAGGTGTTCAGGTACTCTGCACCAACTGTTCTGCCCTGGGGATCCACTGCTATGGCACCACATTGGTTGCTAATGGAGATACAGTCTGCAAAGTCAACATCCAGGAGAAAGGCTTCAGCAAGATGGGCTGGAATGACTTAAGGATAAGGGTGAATCTTTTATTTGTCTGAGGCTGTAGCACAATCTGATCTCCAAGCCAGAGATTTGATAAAAACTTTCTACTCTTCAGGCTATTCTAAGGGTGCAGTCAAGAAGCACTCGTCCTCTAAAAGGAAAAAAAAAACCTTATGTGTATGCCAAAGATGAGTCATTGCCAATTTTTAAACTTACAATATTTACACTAAGATAGAAAACACATTTTTTTAGACAAAAATCCAAATTCTTAAAATTCTTCCATTATGGAAGTCTTTTGGAATAGGGAATGTTTCTACTTGCTTTGCAATGGGTAACAGTCTACCCATGCCACATAGCATGGAAGCCAAGCAAATTAGCCCTTCTGCAGGGAAAAGAATGTAGCTGCATGGATGAGCACTAGGTCTCAAGCTGATAATTTGCTTTGTGTACTGATGCAACATGCCAAGGGAGGTATTTGGATAGAGGCAATTCTATTTGTGTTTTTACTCTGATCCCTGAAGTGCCTACATATATATTCATATATATATATATGATTGTGTCTATGTGTGTGTGTATCTTGTATAGTTACATGTTGCTTGACTTTTGCCATCATGGATATTTTTTCTAACCTCTAGCATCTTGGATTTTCCATTTTGCCTTGCATGACTTCTTTCTTTCCTTACCATCTGCTGAGATCTGCTTAGGCTATTCTGGCTGAACTTTCAGTAATCTAGTATTTCATTATCATGGCATTTTTCAAGCAATTAAGTCCTGTATTTCTTTTCCTAAATTAATGTGTTCATTCTGGTGGGACTCTGCAGTTCTGAATGGACGACTTGTTAATGGAAGTATTTTCTACAAGGCAAGTAATAAGGCAAATTGAACTCATATTTTTGTTGCTCATATTAGTCTTCCTACAAGGGAGAAAGCGCTGTGCAGGGGTTTCCTTATATGTTTTGAGTGGTCTGGCTTGCCATTATATCTGAATTTACACACACACTTGGGCTACTTCACCAGGCCTGCTATAGCCTTGCTTAGAGATAGCAAGCAATTACTGTTTTTGTCTATTGGGTTCAACCCAGACAACTTCATTCATTTCTGGGGATTGAACGCATTAAGTAAAATCAAACAGCAAAAATTAGGCAAGCATCCTCTCTAAAGGAAAGTAAGGTAGGAAAAGTTTAAGATTTTTAGTTCAGAACAGTTCAGTCTCAAGTGATCAGTTCTATTTGCACAGTTTCTTTGGGATGGGGGAAAGTATTTGTCATGCCCAGAAAAGAGAGCAGTGCTCTGTTCTGACCTTTACTGTTATAAGTACAACAGAAGAGAGCTCAAACTGCAGTTGAGCTCAAATGGTGAAATGCATATTGAGGTGGATTTCCTCCTCAATGTCTACCTGCTACCTTTTGTTCATGTGATAATTTTATAGATCTTGATACCACGCTGTTTTACGACGAACAAATGATCTACAAAAGTCATGTCCCGATGCCACTGATGAATATTTATAACAAAATTGAGATTGCTCTCAATGTTTTGTCAATTCTTAAGTTTTAAAGTATTACAAAAAAGTGGGAATACAGCACAAATTCAAGCTACCAGTGGGCATAGATTCAATAAATTTGGAAAAAAAAAGTAGGTAACTAGTCATCTTAAATGATAGTTTAGCATAAAGAGTAAGATTTTAAAAATACCTCAGAGCATGTAGATAATCAGTACTGAATGCTCATTAGGATTGTCAAAGAGCAGGACTTCAATGCTCAGGTGTTGCATCATGAAGATGTGTCTCACATAATTTTAAACCTCAAATTTGTCCTGACAGGGGTGGATAAGGTGTTTCAGCTAGAGAAAAGGGGAATTTCTGCAACACATTTCCTTGCACAGGGTAAAAGGGTCTGTTTTGCCTGTTAGATTTTGT
The DNA here is from genome assembly GCF_009819885.2 of Catharus ustulatus. NCBI lineage: Eukaryota > Metazoa > Chordata > Aves > Passeriformes > Turdidae > Catharus > Catharus ustulatus. Next base: position 88,503,165 of record NC_046222.1, on the reverse strand, counting down.
AAAGAAATTCCAGTAAAGGATTTTTTTTTCCTTCTGACTTGAAATAATATTTTACCTTCCTGATTTTTTTTTCTTACCCCTACTCTAGCAAGTGGTTAGTGAACTGAAAAATTAATTATTTGCACAGCCATAGGGGTGAGTGAACAACAGTGCTCTGGGTTGTTCTTCCTCTGGAGTCTGTAAAATAGGACTGAGAAGCAGAAGCTTTTTTTTTTTTTTTTTTTTTAATTTAATTAATTTAAAATATTCCTTAAAATATTTATTCAAGCATGACATACCAGAGAGTTTTTAGACTCTTTACTGATTTTAGTGGTTTACCTTCTCTGAATGACAAAAGTGGCTTATTTGGAAATTTTTAAAGTTATTTTCTTCTCTTAAATTGTAATTAGATAGTCTCTCCCTTTTCTAATTGGCTTAAAAAAAAATTAAATTTCAATTTCTCAAGGTCGTATAGCTCAACCTTGTTTTCTTACTGCAATTTGTTTCATTTAACTATGACAGATGTTTCCTCAGTTCCAAATTTACATTGGCCATGGATTTTTAAAATTTTTGAGTAAAAGTGGTCCTTTGTATTTATCACATTTACAATGGAAAAATTGATAATTTTTTTTTATTATTAAATTCCTTTCAAATTTCTTTAATTCAAAGCAAACATTCAAGTGACCAAAAAAAAAATTTGTAATTATTTCCTGGAAATATATATATCTGATGTCTGTGACAAATGTTACTAACATCTGTCTCTGGCTTTCTTCTTCATAAGACAATTTAAAAAAACTGAAGTTATTTCTTTTTCCTCCGTACAATTCAGTTTTGTCTGCTGAGCCCCTATAAGTGTTGGCAGAGTGTTAGAGTGCTTCTGTTAGATATTTACAATGACAAGAACTATGAAACATACTTTGTATACTTGCAAAATGCTTTGTACTATTTTTTTTCCACATCTTGACACAATGTCGAGCTTATGCTTCTAGAATTTTTGAGTCGTAAGAGGCAAATTATTTTCTTTTTTTTCCTGAGAATATCCCTGTGTTTCTTCCTAAACAAGCTTTTCTCTCTGTTATTGGATAACACTATATTCCCTCCAAAATGTACATAGTCATGTAGCTTTACATTTAGATAAAATTTAGGAAACATTTTTATTTCAGATTTAAATAAATATAAATTTTTGGATCAACTTCAAGTATTTGGGTTGCAAGAAATGTCTAAATATCTGTACCTTCCATCACACTCTTATTTAAAAAAACAAACCCTGTCCTATATAGGAAAATATTCTTGCATTTGTTTGAAAGGCTTTGTTTTCCAGTAAACTTTTTTTGATAGGTTATCTGCTGTTTTGTAAAACAATTTAAGATGAATTATTTCTTTAGATCCATATAACATATTTTATTCATTTCTGTCACATATTTGTTATTTTTTTTTAATCTTTCAAGTAAATATTGGAAATAATACTTTTGGCTATCTTTTGGGTGGATTTTTCTTTAGTAAGCTATAGTCTCCTTATAAGAATTAATCTTTATGGTGAGGAGAGGAAAGAAGGATATGTTAAAAACCACTGGGGTGTGTGTTTTGTGTGTGGTTTTGAATATCTGGGGTTTTTTTAATATGGTGTATTGCTTGACTAGGTGGTAGAATTCTAGATAGGATACAGCAGTAAATTCCTTTGAGTACTATTTCACTTAGAAATATCCACTTTCTGCTTTTTCTTTTTAATATGTCCTGACCTTGCAAAACCTTCTCTCACGGTTTATAAATTTTGCAAAAACCACTGCAGGCCTTTGTGGGTCAGGATGTCATATGACTGATGTCTGTGTAGCATTCTTGGGCCACAGGCACACTTTGTCACTTTTTGGATGCATTTCATGTTTTCTCTGCTGTTCTTTCCGACACTAATTTTCCTTTACATTTGGCACAATTTAATGTTTGCATACAGGTCAAATGTTCATATATTCACCTAATTTTCTAAAAACTTTGTTTGGGTGCTTTAAATTTTAAATTCAAGCTTGAGTCACTTTATAGGAATCTCATCTTCTGAAGGGAAGAGTAATTTCTTCACAGAAAAGCATTCTATGCTTATTGGCCTTTCTAATTTGCCTCAACTTCTATATTATTGTATTACTACTGCCATGATTCAGTTCTTGTAAACCTAATCTGTCCATCTCTGCTCAAGTTGCCTTTTCTTATTCCATCTGTTTTTGAGCTTCATAGCCTTTGTGCATTGGGGGTTTTAATTTTCTTTTTTTTTCCTTCTATGCTTCCTTCATATCCCAATACTTCTTTTAATTATGAATTATAGGTAGATGTTAGTTTGGCTACTGATCACCTGGAATCTAATTTGCAGTCACAGAATGTGTTAAATTTATAGATATTTTCGAGAAATTCCTGGTGCCACCTTTTGGTCCAATTGTAGAAATGCAGCTGCAACTCCTGAGCAAAACCAGCAGTGGAAATGTGATCATTATTTACTCAGATTCTTAGGTGTATATGAGCTTATGTCTGACTACATGAACGCACTACTAAGTTATAGTAATTTTATAAAATACTTTTTCTACTTAAAAGATTCAAGTAAATATCAACCCTCCTCAGTTGAAAACTTCAATAAATTGAAGTGGGATATGGCAGCTACAGAATCTTTCTGTTAATTTCTTCCCAGTTAATTGGACATTTTTAAGAGATATGTAAGGATTTTAAATACATTTCCCATAATTAACGGAAGTTTTCAGCAATTGTGCAGACTCATTTCTTTATAAAATATAAAATTTATCCTAATCAGTGTTTGGACATGGACTTTTTTTTAATGTGGATATAAAAATACATGTAGCCTTTTCTTCCTTAATATGTAGTCTTAATGGAGAGATACAGTGCTCTACAGAAAGTTTTGAATTACCTATTTACATGGGGAGTGCAACTTCATGTATTTTATCAGCAGGTTTAAGTAGATAGCAACAAGTATAATGCATTTCTGAGCACAGATGGTTTTACTTCACTGTAGGAACACTGAATTTACGGACCTGCAAATACAATTCTATTGTGTTGCACGACCTGGTGGCCCTGTCATACTTACAAGTTAAGTTGGATTTGTGTGATTAAATCTGTCTTAATGAGAAGAATTTATGCATAATTGTGATTGACAATTGAAGTCCTGGCAAAGATGATAGATGATTAATTACTATTAAGTACCTCTCTTGATATACCTACACTACAAAACCAATTTTGTTTCACAAATATGTAATACTTAATTAAGCGAATTACCTAATTGTTTCATTCTCATCTAGAGTGAAATCTGACTAGATTTCTGAACTTGATTTACCTCGTGGAGAGATCTGCATGTAGATATTACATCTGTCAGATAGTGTACTCCTTTCTACGAGGAAATACTTTTAAGTTTAGATGAGCAAGAAGTGTTATTGCAAGCCTCAAATAAAGCTCTACATAGGTTGTTGCTTCCTCAGAAAAATCCATAGACAAAGCAAGTTCAGATAAACATACGCTTTTACCCCTTTTGATTACTTTATCGAGTCCCATTGTTTTCTATGAATAGAAAATTGAAGCACAGTCAATTGTCCAGTTTGTTAGAACAACAGTATATCTAGCTGTTGGACCCTCTGTGCTTTACAGATAAGAAAAATACAGCCACTGCAGATGTGTTTGTAGTTTTGAAGCTGTATCAGAACAGGTTTAGAAAACAGGGATCCTATTCTGCAATTTTGAACCTGCACATTTTTGAAGGCACCATCCAGCCCTATGGTCTGTCCTCTAAAATGCATTGTGAAAACACATAACATTTACATGAGCAGTACTCTATAATTATAACTGGTGTGATTACAAATGAATAGTAGTGAGGTGAAAATACAGTAGAAATTTTACATAGTCCTGAAACCTACTTTTAGCAGACATATATACAAACTTGGGAGGACTTCTTGTAATAATCAATCTGTTGTATGAACACCTGGGCTGCTCTATTTGAGATTCACATTTTACCTTTGCATGACATGTTCATAGAATCAGTCTGGGAGGTAAATAGGATGTTACTTAAATTCTGGTGCTTATTTTACACACACACAAGAGGGCAGAATTCAGTTCTCAAGTCACACACTAACTTCTCTCGCTGAAGCGTACTGACATTTTTCCCAAAATGGGTTGCAGAAACCCAAGGGCTGTCTTTTTCTTACCCAGCCAGCTAGGGCATGATGTGCAGGCCCAGTCACATTGTACCCTCTCCTCTGCTGAAGTAAAAGCTGCATTCACTGACATGGCTTTAAAGAGCAATATCACTGAGAAATCTCAAACCATCATAGGACCAACCTGAGGTTTATGTTTTCCATCCAGAATAATACTTAAACCACTCTCTGTGGGTTAAATGAGGCTCAGGATAATTGCTTCCTCTCCACACAGAGGTGCTGTGAAAATTAATTAGTTAACATTAGTATGGCTCTTCCAAGATACAAAGTGCTATACATGTGCTAATTAATTCAATTATTATGACCTGTATGTCATTTGCACTGCCAGGAAATCCATACAAGACTAATCCAGCCCAATAGTTCAATGCTGCATCCTAGTTCATGGATTAGAAACACCTCTCATAAAAAAAAAAAAACAAAAAATCAAAACCAAACCAACAACAAAAAAGTGAAAGAAATAAAGATGTGTATTGTGTACTGAAAGAGATCTGCCACCCAAGAGTACCATTTTCATCTTGTAAACATTGACGAAATACTGCTGTAGTGAGTGTTAATTCTCAAAGCAACCATAAAAACCATTTTGCTACATAAGGCATGATGGACCCCAGATCTTCATTTACAGGGAAAATTTAAAGGTGCATAGAAAGATGACCTTTGGATAGGAGGCAGGGTCCCACCAGCTAAGAATGTATCTCTAATCAGGCTCCTGGATTTCAATATAATTAAACAGTTGGCAGGCAATAGATCTGTTAGAATATGTTTCCAGTAGTATCATTCGTAAGGCTTGGGGCTAAAGCCACTTTATGTACTGACCTTTCATACATAAGAAGAGCAAGAGTTCTCTGAATGTATGTCCCAGGGTAGCAATTCTGTGCTGCAGGAGAAATAATGTATTAAAAGGAAAAGAACTTTCATGTTAACTATGACACATGAACACTTATTTCCCAGAGATGTGTTTTATCTCAAAGTCACTCATGAATGCTTTTAACAAGCAAAGACTAAAGCAATATAATAGATGTACTAAGTAAGGAAAAAAGAGAAACACCCAATATAAAACACTCCTAAAAGCATATCTGCCAAATGAAATTCTCATAATAGGTGATGGTACCTCTAGTATCCTCTTGAATGAAATTTTCATAATCTGTAGGAAGTGCAATTTATTCCTCTTACGACACTTTCTGGGTTTCCCAGCATCTTACTGATGTCTCTTGCTTAGTCTCATCATCTCTGTGCAGCCCTTCAGTATTTCTATTTTATCCTCATCTGTGTATTATTCATCCTGCTTTTCCTTTTCTTCTCTATATAGCCTTTTTTGTGCAATTGTCTGCAATTCATGATTTCTTGAAACCGTTTTTAAAATATTCTTTTCCCTGTTCTGAACCAGAATTTTTTTTCTTTCTCCTGTCCCTTCTTTTCCCTTTTCCCTTCCCTCGCATCATAAATAAGATGACTCTCCTGTATTTCATGGACTATTAATATCATTGTGAGTTTTGTTTTTATGCGTTGAAAGCACTCAGAGTTGTGGGAGGATGAGTTTTCCTAGTCATAAATCCCCTGGAGCTGGGAACACAATTTATCTCCAGTTCTGTACCAAAGATGTCTCTGACTCCAATCAACATAACTATATGCTTAAAGGTGATGTACGTGTTATACTGTTCTGCTGATAAGCCAACTCTGTGTAACATTTTAAATCCCTGGTATGTTTGAACAATTTATGTATAATGAAAGATAACTAGAATAGTAAGAAAGTCTTTTTGGTTGTGAAGATTTCTTCTCAAATAGTCCAGATGAACCTGTTATTGTACAAACTGCTCATCCTCAAAGATATGATCTTCACTCCATGACTTGTGCTATCAGTCACACTATTACTCAACTCCTATTCATGAATAGCTCTGTGAAAAAGAGGAGGAAAGATTGAAAAGGAAATGGTGACTTCTGTGGGCACTGTGAGTAAAGCTGATTTACTACCAGTCATTCAATGTTAAGATGCTTCATCATCTGGAAAGTGATACAGTGCAGTGATCATGGTGGAAATTCATCACCTAGAGGTGGCTGCTGGCATCTGTAGTGTAGGGAGCTGTGGAAGCTGTGGAACTGGCTGTGTTGACTCTATAATAGGTGTGTGGTTGCAATCTGACTTTTCAGTTGGTTCTTACAAGTGTGTTGAACATTTTCTGACATATAGATCAAACATCCTTTCTCCTTTCCCTGCTCTTTTGTGTTTCTGCACTTTCACAGAGCTGGAAGGAGGAATAAGATAAAGTGCATCCTTTTTCATCTGATCATGATGGTATGCATGTGTGTGTATGTGTATATTATATATATATATACACATAATTTATATTATACATAATATTTATATTATATATATATATGAAACATGGATTTATTCCTATATACATGTATAAGTTTGCCTGTCAGAATGCAAGATCAGAATCTGCTTTAATATTCAGATATTATTTACAGTACAATGGAGTATTTTTTTATTTTACTTACTCTTAGAAATACCCAGTCATTATTCTCTCTCACCTTTCTGCTTAGCTTAAGACATTCAATAAATCCTTTTTATTTTTGCCAAAATGGGAGAAGAATGTGATGAAACAGTTTCTCCAAAATGAGGAAAAAAAAAAAAAAGAGGTGACCTCAGACTAGTTGCAAGTCCATATGCAAACCAGTAAAAATGAAGCAAATTATTTTTCCAATGACCGAGTACTTCAAAAGATTTCTAAGGAACTCTTTTTTCACATGAGAGTAATTTTTAGGAAATATTTTTTACAATGTCACACCCTCAGTTACTGATATTCCTGCAAATGTTCATTGGTTTTAGTTTTTCAACTGAGTTGCAATCTTTGTTGTATTTATTTTTCAGTCTAAATCCAAGTTGCTTATACTAAAAGCACTAAAGAATTTTGTTTGCATTAATTCACAGTTCTTTCTCTTGTATAGAAGTATCTTTTCTTCATACATCAGCAATTTAAGTCATATTAAAGCATCTATGAATGTTAAAGACCCACTCTTTGTGTTCAGTTACATATCTTTAGTGCCTAAGTAGGAAAATATCCATCATGTTTCCCATCTTGTGAACTAAATCTGAAATATCCTTATAATGAAATGGAAACTTCAGGGAAAAAATGTGAATACTTTGGAAAAAAAAATAATAGTAGTAGTATGGAGGTTGATTAGCAACAATCACATACCTAGAAGCCCTGATTTCTACAATGCCAGTATCAAGCACCTTCAAGACATGTGAAAAGGAATTCTACATTTAGCAAGTGAAGGGCTACCTGAGTAAAGAAATAGTTGTGCAAGATCTTATGGAATCATAGAGAGTTTTGGATTGGAAGCAACTTCAAGATCGCCTAGTTCCAGGGATGCCATTCACTAGATCAGGTTTTTCAGGACCCCATTCAACCTGGTATTGAATGTTTCCAGGGATGGGACATTCCAAAAGAAACTTCTCTGGGTAACCTGTTTCGAAAGGCAACTACTTTTGCTGCAAAAACTTACTGGGCTCCTATTGGGAGGTCACCAATACAAATACCTTTCTAGTGCTTGCATTTTATAATTTTGCTACCTTTATTAAAAGAAATAGATTTGGATTATTTTGCAAAGAACAGTCTTAATAGCTTCTCCCCAGGGGAGCTGAACAGCAATGAATTAAATTTGTAAGTGACAACTGAACAATGGCCAACAAATTTAAAGAAAAATAAATTTAAAAAGGAGAAAGAGAAAAAGAGAGATAAATAAAAACAAAGGAAAAAGGGCAAATCTAAAGAAAATGTCTGAAAATGCTTAAGCCAGACCTTTCACAGAAATGAACAATGATACACAAACAATGAAGACACATGATGGAAATTCTTCTCGAACTGGAATGCATTATCTCCTCATAACTACTTTTGCAAAAATCTACCTTCAACTTTGACTCTTTCCTTGTGATATAATAAAATAGAAGCTATTTTAGAGAATAATAATAATTTAAAAGATTCAGAATAGAATAGGAATTTTAGTGAAACTTGAAATAAAACATTACTAAGTAACTCTGATGAGTGTAGCTTTTATCCTGATTTTTGTGTTTTGTAGGAGTTCTGCCTGAATTAAGAGGTGGGTAAAGAAATCAGGATTTACTGCAAAATGAATGCATATAAAAGGCTTATTTTTTTAAAGTGAATGCAGGCAATTAGAACCTGTGGATATTCCATTGTCAGCAGTGGGAAAAGCAGTAATGGCAATTTTGCGGTGTTACACATCACACTTCTTTTATGAGGGATCAAGTACATTTTTTTGATCATTGCCTTTAAAACCTTCTTTGAAAAAAGCAGGCTAGAATGATGAAGATATATGTATTGTTTCTTCTTCATTACAATTTCAGAGTGAATATGTTGTCGAAAATCAGAAAAGAGCCCATTTCAACTTGTGAAGTATTTTCTGTTTTACATTTTGTGGCAAAATTACATTTCTCCACTTTCTAAGTGGAAATTATTAAATATTTAGGAGGCTTGTTCCAACTGTTCTCTCCTGCAAAAGAGGGAGGTAATTTGAAAAAATACTGCAATTATTTCATAGAGAATTATTGCAGGAGAAAAAAATCTAAATTCTTTAGATTTTGCATCAGTGGTTATTATTTATTCCCCTTAGAATTCACATTGTTTCACAGAGCCTGTTGCTATTGTTATTTTCCAGTAAATGTAGATACGGAATTTGTTCTGAGTTAAAGACTATTTTAAAATAGTAATTAATGATTTTAAGCTAAAGCTAGGTTCATTCTTCTAGATGTTGATTGCTTCAAGAAGGACTTTTCCACATTTTAAACTGACTATGAGTATCTAATATATCGCACAAAGATAACGCAAGGTAGTCAAGAGATCTGAAGGTGTTTACAGATACTGATCTATAGAGGGGCTTAGAGAACCTTGAGTCAAAGGCAAATATGTTCCATTGAGCAAATACAGGTGGTATCTTGGCCCCATGGGCACTGGCAGAATTTCTTTTTTTTTTTTTTTTTTTTAAATTGTCTTGCATAGAAATGAATGCTCCAGGATTAATATTTTGGCTGTGTGAGATTACTGATCCATACATTATCACAGACACATAGTTCTTGGAAGTGCTATGCCCAGAGGGATGATATTGCTCCACATCACCACACATTTCTGCTATTTTCTTCTGTTTCATGTTCAGACATGAGGTGAGCTGGATTGAGCACAAGAATTTACAAAATAAAGTTAATATTATTTAGTTGCATCGGGCACCCCCCAGAGATACAGGAGCAGGTTTCTGGAGGCTATTTTAGCTCTGTAATGGCTAACACTAATCTTGAGTGCCCCACAAAACTTAAAAGAGCTTCAGTGAATGTGTTGGATGGTTTCACATATATAACTGGTAACTGAGATGCTGTGCTTCCTTAAACTTGGTCTTTGAATATTCAATTTCTACAGCATCTCACAAGATATTATTCAAACACACAGTGCAAGGATAGGCATTGGCATGTGCTACAGTGAAAACAAGTCACAGTTTTCATTTCACCTCCCTTAAAAAATCAAAAAAAAATTTGACCCATCATGCTCCTTCTCTTCCGTGTTAAATTGAAGGATTTTGAGGAATATTTTGGTTTGCACTTGAAAAAGAATGATATTTCAGTTTGACAGAAGAACATCTCTCCAGCAATTCACCCACCCTCCAAGCTCAATTATTCTTTCATTTAAGGGGTATGCTTTGGCTGGAATATGGTTCATAAACTTGATTTTAGCTTAACTGTTATACACCATATTGCATGTATATATAAAATTTTGATAAAATAAATTTATCTTTATTTTTCTGGGGTTTTTTTCCTAAGAAACTAATTAAGTAGTACATTATGAAATTAAGAGAGCAAAATTCTATAGCATTTAGAATGGATGGTTTTCCTACAGTTTTTGCAGTGAAATCCAGTCACATAATTGATGAAAATTAATTTTTTTTTCTTGTTGCTGTTTTATTTGAAGAAGAATCAGTCAAGTCACTCCAAATTTGCTGTACTTTTAAAAAGTCTCCCATAATTTTTGAAGCTTGATGAAGGAATTCCTGTCCCAGTGCCTGAGTAATTTTTCTCCTTGAGGAAGCTCCTTTGTTTAATAGTTTTCCTTATTTGCACTTCTGCAGATTAATATAGCGAATTTTACATCTCCCTTCCTCACTAAAGTTACTTTCTTTAATCACTTTTAGCGCACACAAGATCATGATCTGCTCCTTGTTCCGTAGTAGAGTCTCTGGCTTATCTGAACTAGCTTTCTGAACTAGCAAAACTTAGTGGAATAACATAGATCACCGTGTAGGAAGTTTAAGTTAATATAGTGTGCATGCAGTGTGGTAGCAGCTGTTTTGAAGGACATGTGATAAGTTTTCATGCCTTACCACCCAATATACAGTAATTTCACGATTATTAGCCGCACCATTTTGACTAAAATTTTGGTCCGAACCCAAAGTGCGGCTTATAATCACGTGCGGCTTATATATGGACAAAGAACAAAAAGTTGCTGTTTTAGTTTGGAGGACAGGTGTCTGCTGAGAAAGGCAGGAACTTCTCTTTGAAATGGAGAATGTAAACCCCCTCCCTCCAAATTATTATAATTTTGAAATCAAGGGGCTTTCAGGCAAAGATATGGGAATCAGGAATATCAGTTCTTTTCTAGGGAAATTAAAATAGAAATACAGTACTACAAAGAAACAAACTCCAAACCCTGACAAAGTCAGAGTACAACCTGACAGCCTGTCAGGCAGGGCGTTGGTAGCAGTCCCATTCCATGGCGGCTGCATCCTCCTGCAGTGACAGATGTGATTCAGTTGGAGCAGTGCTCCTGCAGAAGGTGCAGTTTCCCTCTGGAGGTCCAGTGGGGATGTGGAGAAATCCGGTTTTCCTCTGGAGTCCAGTGGAGAAAGGGGCTCCCTTAGTGTCCCAAAACCTCTGTTTTTATCTTGGTAAGAAATTTTGGGCTCTTCCCCCTGACTGGAGCAACTTCCAATGGGATGAAGTAATTTTATCAGTCACGCAGTGGGACTCAATGGCCATTAGCAGAAAATGACTCGCTGGAGGAAGGATGGGTTGTGAAAAGATAAAGAACAATGCCCTGCCTGGTTTCAATGGATGGCCCATTAGCAGAATATCTGCTGTTGAGATAAGGATCACTGCCCCCACCCTCAACAGATGGTGATAGAATAGATACCTTTTATCACACTCTGTATTGTAATGTGCGGCTTATAATCAGGTGCGCCTTATGTATGGACAAAGAATGAAAAGTTGGGGCTTATACTCAGTGTGGCTTTTAATCGTGAAATTACTGTACTTACATTCCTTAGTCACAGCATCTGGGGATTTCATTACTCCAAGAAAGAAGCGCAGTAATGGAAAGAGCATAGAAAGTAATGAAATAGATAATAATTGGAGGTGCTGGATACAGGAGGATAAGTTCATTTGAAGTGACAGGGCAGCAAGGAGAGTACACAGCAAACTCACTACCATGGATTTTAGGAGAGCAGGTTTGTGTGCTTTTAGTCCAGAAAACCAGTTATATCCTGGCTGTATCCAAAGCAGTGTGGCCAGCAGGTTGAGGGAGATGATTCTGCCCCTCTGCTCTGCTCTGGTGGACCCCAACTGGAATGCTGCATCCAGCTCTGGGGTCCCTAAGATAAAGAGAACATGGACCTGTTGGAGTGAGTCCAGAGGTGGCCATGGAGATAATCAGAAGTCAGGGGCACTTCTATGAGGACAGGTTGAGGAGTTGGGGCTGTTCAGCCTGGAGTAGAGAAGGCTCCAGGGAGATCTAGCAGCTGCCAGTACCTAAAAGGAGCCTACATGAAACCTGGAGAGGGGCAGGTGGTGGGAAGGGAATGGCTTTAAACTGAAAGAGGGTAGATTTAGATTAGATATAAGGTAGAAAGTCTTCACTGTGAGGGTGGTCAGACACTGGAACAGGTTGTCCAGGGTAGTTGTGAATGTCCCATCCCTACAAGTGTTCAAGGCCATGCTAGATGAAATTCCAAATATTTTGTTTTAGTGGACAGTGTCCTTGCCCGTGTCAGGGGGGTTAGAACTAGATTATGCATAATTGGATTATGACTATTCCAAGATTCTGTGATTCTGTAACCTTCTATTAAGTTGAAAGACAATATTTTTGTTTTTGTATTAGTAATACATGATTTTTGAAAGGAACTTTACTGTCCTTTTCAAGTTACATCACAAAGTTCTGTGATAACTCATAGTACTTCAGACCTCATCCCAGTGGTATAGGAATGGAAGAAGTAAACCTCTGGTGTATCTAGTTTCTCTGTTTCGTGCTGAGTTCCTCTGTAGCTGAGAGTTTGGCAGAGCTGCTTATTTGTGCTCCAACAGCCTTCACGGGTATTCATAAGCTTCACAGGGAAAATAGTTATCAATCTTTCTCCCAAACAAAGAAGATCTGAAGAAATTGAAACACTATATTTCTACATGAATGGAGTAGAAATAAGTATTAAAGTATCTTACTTAAAAAAAATATTGTATTTTCCATAGTTTGATATAGGGCTTTGTCTTCATCTTTGTTTTTTAAAATCTGCTGGTTTCTATTTTATGCATCTGATGCTTTCACATATACAAATTTTGTGTTATTATTCACAGCCTGAGGCCTTTAGTTCTGTCTGCTGTTCTCTCATATTGCTGCAGTTTTCTGAGTTTTATGATTGATTGCAACCATAAAAACACTATGAATTTCTAGCACCTTTCCTCTGAATTTTTAAACCCTTCAAAATTTTAAAAATGTTATTTTTTATAATCAGGAGAACATTGTCTTTTGAATCATTTAGTCTTTATTGTCTCCAGGAGCTGTCTTAATACACTAGAATTCACTAAAGAATTCTTCTTTAAATGAAAGACTACTTAGAATAATTCTTTTTCTTTCTACTACTTTTATGGAATACTACTAGTTAAAGAAATTTAAAATGTAAATTATAAGTTCAAGTAACAAATTAGTTCAAATGTAAAAAAAAAAAAATTCCCTGTGGGGGAAAAAAATGTTTTAGAGGTGTTTCCATAAACACCTGAATCATGCTTTGTTCTCTTTTGACCAGGCTCTGACCAAAGGGAAGATGTAAAACACAAAACACTGTAATATTTTCTTATTCTCAAAAAATCCTTGTGTATCTGGACTATTTTTCCCCAGGGAGCAATTCCCTTCAGTCTGTGAAGGGAAGGAGACAATAACTGTGATGGAACTCATTGGCATCTCCCACTGAAAAATACCCAAGAAGGAGCACACTAGCTGGGTGCCTGCACTGCCTAAGAGACAGTATGGCAGGAGCAGCTGTGTTTGCCGCAGGAGCTCCTGCCCAATGCTGGACAATCTACTGCAGATTCCTAACAGTGAACAAAACAAGCAGATATTTAACCAACTACTACTGCTTGCCATAACCTTCTGCCACACTGATGGGCCTGCTACCCAATGAGCCATTGTTTTACCACATTTTTAATAAACATTTAATTCTTGATATCTCCATAAAGCATTGTCTTTTGACATGAAGTCTTCCCTGCAAGTCACATACCTCTGTACTCCCCACAGTACAAGGGATTGTGCCTCAGGTCTTGGAAAATGTAGCATTGAAATAAATTTCTACAATGCCAGCAGTGTTGTATTCCCACAGGGGAACAGTGGGACTGACTTTTGCAGAGATGAAGTTCATCACCCATCTTTAGCCCACCCAAGAAATCTTTGAAACATGGAGCCTGAGCTTGGCTGTTTGTATTTTGGCATATTGCTGCTATGTTGCTGTTGCTGCATTAAGATGGATTACATTTATTTTTTGAGAAGTGGCAGAAGTGACTTCCCCTCTAACCTCCCCCTCTCTATTTCCAACAGATGGAACAACAGTTCTCCTGTTCTCTGTAGGAGATATGGGAATTGGTAGAAGCCATCTAGCTGGTCATCAGGGAATGTGCTGCTGATACTTGAGCTAAAGCATCAATATTTTTTCTGTACTGTTTGCAGCTAGCAATCCTTTTGCCAGCGGCTGTTTTTGTGTTTGTTGCTGAAATTTTAAATTCCTTCCATCCTCTCAGTTTCCTTTAGCAGCAGTAGAAGCTTTCACAGGTTCCCGAGAAGCCTGTCAGTACCTTGCAGATCAGATAAACTTTTCATTGGTGTCTTGGAGATTTCACCTTCACTGGTGCATGGGTATGTTCTAGAGGATGAAATAATGCACAATCTCATGATAAAAATGTTCAATTTTACATGGTTTTTACAATTTTTAATACTCAAATAGAATTTGAAAAGACAGTATTCAGACTTGGCTCTTGAGGGTGATCTAATGCTTTGAACCTGTGAACACATAAAATAGGTGTTATCCAGTTGGATTTCCTTACTGATTGAATTAATTCTATTTGTGACAGACAGATTTTCATTTGTGCATAATATAAAGCCATGACAAAATGAAGTAATTTTGATGGGTTAATTTTTTTTCTACTTTAGGTTTGTGACTTCCAAGCAATTCTGAACATGATGTATTGTTACAGCCATGTCAGTGGAAGTTAAAATAATTTAATGCCCTCATTTGTTCTCAAGGAATTCAGATTTTATGTGATGTGAGATCTGTAATGATGCTGTGCATTAAAATGAAAGTGCAAGGAGATTCCTTAGGATGCAATTCCTTCACAGCTCACTGCGTCTCATTGATTTGAAAGGCTGCTTCACACATTATAAATGGATTTCGACCATAGCAACATTGCATTCTCTACCACTAAAAGCTGTATTGCCTATGCAGTGGCAGCTTTGTGGCTTGCCAGAATGACTGACCTTGGGTGTGAATCCATATGTCAACTTATTACAAGATGATAACATGCATACTGAAATAGCAGAAGCTAAGTTTCTTGTCAAGAAATCCTTTGACTGATAAAGGACAGAGAGATGAACTCAGTTGTTCTTAATGATCCATCCCCAGAGGAATGGTAAAAGACAGATAGGACTGATGGTCCACAGAGGGGAAGGAGATCAGTGATATTATTTTTTGTGGGTACCTCTTTAGCTATCATTCATTTTTAATTCACAGTAGGACTCCTTTTATAAAATTCTGGGAAAACATAGAATTTCACCCTATATGTGCATGTCACTTGTCTATTTTCATAATAGTATAAACACTGCATGGGGGTAGGAAAAAACCACAGAAACAAACAATTTCATATTGTGAAAAAGAAGTCCAAAATATCTTGGCAGTGACTAGCTTGTCGTTTACTGCCTCTGTTGTCCTTGCCAGCATTTAAATTAAGCTGGACTAGAATCAAATCAGTTCTATCACTGCTCTGCTCTAACCTTTGGTTAAGATGATAATTTTCAACTTGTTAAAATGTTTAATCTGTATCAAAAATGCATCACACTACACTTCTTGGCACATTTTTGTGACTGGTGAATAGGACCCTATTTTCTTGCTTGTTTATAGAATATTAATTCCATGGTGTCTTTATGAGACACTTGGTGCTGTCAGTTGCCTAATGTAGAGATGCAAAACATTTTTTCTCCTCCTGAGAAATGTGATTTATTAGATTCCTATCCAAGCAGAATGCCTTTTCAATAGTGCCAAACGTGTACCATTCAAGAGAAACATTCATGAGAGATCTTCACCACTACAGTCCAGCTTTCTGAGTCTACTGTCTGTGACTCATAATTCATTTCCAACATCTCCTTTCAGATACATGAAAGAAATGTCTGCATGTGTTTAGTCTTTTTGCTCAGTGTTGTCACTGGTGACATGTTTGTCAGTATCTGATGACCACACTGAATAACTGGATAATGGCCACAGACCAGAAAAGGTTTTAGGACTTTCCCCAGCAGTATTTACTACTTTATGTGACATGCTGTGGTTTCATTCATATCTTTAGAAATTTTGAAGTGTATGAAAACAATTTTTTATTATTCTTTTTTAAACTTTGGTTAAAATCAACAGAAAATTTCAATAAACTGGTTATAGAATAAAGTGAGATTTCAGATATCCAATATACCATATATCCAAACCTATAAACTAAGGAATCCAGCGAGTAATTTTTGTTAGTGTCATACCACTCAGATAATCATATAAGAGGTAATATGAAAAAAATATTGAGAGACCATATTGCATCTTATGAAAACACAGTAAAATGTTAAATAAGTTGCATTTTCTCTTTGTTTCAATGTTTTTTATTGGTGAAATTGCACCACAGAGGAATATGTGATAGTTTTCGTCTTTTGAAAGCTGTACTTTCAGCTCATTCTTAACAGAAAAAAACTGGCTGGAGAGTAGATCTATTTTGGCTGTTATGTGGTAATCCGTATCACCTGACCTTAAAACACCTTTTAGAGAAGAAGGAAAGAAAAAATAATGAAAGAGAGGGAGATCATACTTCATACTAGGTAGACTTTGGAAAAAAAGATTAAATCAAGCTTACAAGAGTGAAGAATTTGGAACAATTATCAAAGAAGCGGTTATGAAATATAAAATGTCAAAACTATTCCTGTGACTATAACTCCAGCTCTTTCATTTGTTGCTATTTCATCTTCCCTGCAGCTTGCTTCTCAGGAGATAGATTGGAAGCAGATTTCAGCATCTCTTCCTCTTCTCACTTCTCCAGCTCAGTTGTCTTTGCGCTGCTACTTTCACACTTGAAGCTGGATTTGATGTATATTTGCTAGAGGCATCAAGGAACTTCTTGAAAGCATTTATTGAAACTTTTCTAGGTAAAATTACTTCATTAAACTGTGGACATAATTTGAGGATAAACTAGACACCCTCTCATAAGGTTCTGGTGGTGGACTTTATCAAAAAACACCCTCCTAAGCCATTTGACCATAATTAGAATAGAAAGCAGTGAGGAAGATTCTACTTCTGCTCTGTAGATTGTAGTTTCGATGTGTGTTGTGTCTCTACCTAGCAGAAATATGAATATTTTATCAAATGCCAGGATTTTTTGTTGCAAACATTGCAATGACTATTTGTTAAAAAGACAATAAATCAAAGGCAAACTTATCAGATTCATTATAATGTCATGGCTTCGCTTTTATCATTGGGAAGGTGGATTTGGTTTCTTTTAAAATAAGTTTTCAAGTGTATAGCCAGCTTTTTTAATTTGTTTTTTTTTTTTTTTAATGTATATTACATTATGTCTGTCTAAAATCCTTACCAACTTGTTGTAAAGAGCAGTTACCAATTTTTATTGCTAGGCTACGTAGAAGAGAACAATAGTGAGTTAAGAGTCATTTGTGGTCCCAGATATTTTTATATTTTTGTTTTTCTTTCTTCTTGGTTTTTTGGTTTTGTTTTTTGCTTTTTTTTTTTTAATTTTAATAATACATAAAATTTTCAGGCGGCCAATGATAGATTAAAGACTGCCGCTTTAAATGTTCTTCCAACTAAAACTCCTTTTGAATAGGGATACTTTAAAAGAAAACCCTTTCATCACTTTTTAACAGGAAAGTGAGGTTTTTGCTTCAAAAATACTTCATCTTAAGTTGGTGTTTTGTATGTCCTTCTCTTTCTTCCAGTGCTGAACCTTTTCTGTTTTCATCAATGTTTTATGAGAGGGAATGGGAAAAAGACATGGAGAATAATTTTATCAACACCTTCACAGCTTGACAACGAATACATATTAGGGAAAGCAGTGAACAACTTGTTAGGTATGAAACAGCAATAAGACATGCAATTGTCTGCTCCACTCCTGTCATTCTTGTCCAAGGATAATAATAGAACCTTCTCATATGTATCATACAAAATTTAAGGAATGAGGTACTCTATTGAAAGCTGTCTTCCTATTTTTTCCTTGTAATTCCCTCACCATCACAGCTCCTCCCAGTGTGAAGCTGTTAGATCCCTTTACTTATTTTGTGTTTGCATGAAATTGACTTTTGGACCTACATTTTTGCAGTACAGTAGTTTCACGAATACAAGCCGCACGGATTATAAGCCGCACCCCCGGTGCCTCGACAATGTTGCTGTCTTTGTCAATAGATAAGCCGCACCCCGAATATTAGCCGCACTTTCGTTCGTCGCGAGAATCCGTGCGCAGCTTTCACAAACTGGCCAATTAGTAACAGGATCGCGGCATAGCGGGCTTTACTGGCTCGGGGCGGGGCCAGGCAGGCTCGGCCCGCTCATGGTTGCCGACGGGGCCGGCTGGGTGGTGCTGCAGCCGCCGCCGGGCTCACTGGCCCCCCTCTCCCGTCAGCACCGCCCCGCCGCTGCGTTCACGTACTCGCCCTGACGGCGGGCCAGGCACTGCCGCCGCTGGCAGGCACGGCGGCCGCGTCGCCGCTGCGCTGTTTACGTAGTCGCCCTGACGGCGGGCCAGGCACTGCCGCCGCTGGCAGGCACGGCGGCCGCGTCGCCGCTGCGCTGTTTACGTAGTCGCCCTGACGGCGGGCCAGGCACTGCCGCCGCTGGCAGGCACGGCGGCCGCGTCGCCGCTGCGCTGTTTACGTAGTCGCCCTGACGGCGGGCCAGGCACTGCCGCCGCTGGCAGGCACGGCGGCCGCGTCGCCGCTGCGCTGTTTACGTAGTCGCCCTGACGGCGGGCCAGGCACTGCCGCCGCTGGCAGGCACGGCGGCCGCGTCGCCGCTGCGCTGTTTACGTAGTCGCCCTGACGGCGGGCCAGGCACTGCCGCCGCTGGCAGGCACGGCGGCCGCGTCGCCGCTGCGCTGTTTACGTAGTCGCCCTGACGGCGGGCCAGGCACTGCCGCCGCTGGCAGGCACGGCGGCCGCGTCGCCGCTGCGCTGTTTACGTAGTCGCCCTGACGGCGGGCCAGGCACTGCCGCCGCTGGCAGGCACGGCGGCCGCGTCGCCGCTGCGCTGTTTACGTAGTCGCCCTGACGGCGGGCCAGGCACTGCCGCCGCTGGCAGGCACGGCGGCCGCGTCGCCGCTGCGCTGTTTACGTAGTCGCCCTGACGGCGGGCCAGGCACTGCCGCCGCTGGCAGGCACGGCGGCCGCGTCGCCGCTGCGCTGTTTACGTAGTCGCCCTGACGGCGGGCCAGGCACTGCCGCCGCTGGCAGGCACGGCGGCCGCGTCGCCGCTGCGCTGTTTACGTAGTCGCCCTGACGGCGGGCCAGGCACTGCCGCCGCTGGCAGGCACGGCGGCCGCGTCGCCGCTGCGCTGTTTACGTAGTCGCCCTGACGGCGGGCCAGGCACTGCCGCCGCTGGCAGGCACGGCGGCCGCGTCGCCGCTGCGCTGTTTACGTAGTCGCCCTGACGGCGGGCCAGGCACTGCCGCCGCTGGCAGGCACGGCGGCCGCGTCGCCGCTGCGCTGTTTACGTAGTCGCCCTGACCGCGGGCCAGGCACTGCCGCCGCTGGCAGGCACGGCGGCCGCGTCGCCGCTGCGCTGTTTACGTAGTCGCCCTGACGGCGGGCCAGGCACTGCCGCCGCTGGCAGGCACGCCGGCCGCCCCCTCCCATCTGCACCGCCGCCGCGTTTCTTCGCCCTGGCCGGCACTGCATGCCCACGCACCGCCGGGCTCCCCCACGCTGCTGGCCCCCATTCTGCTGGGCTTCCCCCGCTGCCAGGCAGCCCCACCCGCCGGCCTTCCTGCTTCTGCCATGCTCCCCTGCACTGCTAGTCCCAGTTCTCCCAGGCTCCCCCGCCCTGCTGGCTCACGCTCTGCCGCCCTCCCTGCCCCGCCCTGCTGGCTCAGGCTCTGCCGCCCGCCCCCCACACTGCTGGCCCCGCCTCTGCCAGGCTTTCCCACCTCTGCCGGGGCCGGCCGGGCTCCAGCTTGGCTTGGGGCTGCCGCGGGCTCTCACTTCCGTGTTGGCAGCTTTTAGAATTTTGTTAATAGATTAGCCGCCCCGGAATATTAGCCGCACTTCCGGGTTTCCACCAAAATTTTGGTCAAATTGGTGCGGCTTGTATTCGTGAAATTACTGTATTTAAAATCTAGTTTCATTCTTATTAACTCAGTTTTGCTTAAAATGGTAATATTTGAGTTAAAAGTTCTTGTATGCAGTTTCTGATTTATTTGCTTGTTCTGGAAACTATGAGCAAAATACATGTTTGTTATTAAAATGTGAAGATTATTTTGCTCTATATACCAATTTCTGACATATGCTGTTAGTATGTGAAACGACAGAGCAGCAGGGGGTAGAAAATAAAAATTTCGGCAGAAAATAGTGGGAATAATTCTTATCTATTGTGATGATAATGAAATTTTGTTTTGCTTAATCAAAAGTCTCTCCATGCGTTCAACTTGTGTGTGTTTTTAGTTGTATTGTGCTTATGGTATGACTGCATGTACTGTAAACTAAACAAGTAGGTAAGTATACACATATGTGAACCACACAATGAATGGTCATGAGAGGAGTGTTTGTTGCTCTCTGATCTTCTTTTTAAGGTATCCAATCATGGGCATCAATGTTGTGCTGGGGTCATACTTAGAAAACAGTCCCCAAGTGTCATGTTGGGATGAAGGCTCTCCTTCTTCTGGGTGCCCCCAGACTTCTGCAGCCCATGGGAAATGGGGGGAATTCACAGTGCAAGGAGTTCTGAAGAGCCAGCCCTTTGTGCTGCCCTGATGATGGTTCAAGATTATCAGCTGGCACTGAGCAAGGAGAAGGATGGCTGTGAGTGAAGAGTCCACAGAAAATTCTGAAACTTCAGTTATTTTTAAATCCGAATAAATACTTTTTGCTGTGCCTTGGGTGAGAAGATGTAAGTGGATAGGATATATTTAATTACACATTGAAGTGATCAGAATGCCACCTGGAAGAAATCTTTACATTTTTCTGAGCAGAACAGGTCCTTTTCAGCTTTGAATTTTCTTTTCTTGCCCTCAAATACTCCCCTTGGATTGTTAAGTACACACACAACATACTGAAGAGATAAGAAACATTGACAGTTTCCAAACAACTGACAACTTTTCAAAGAACATGCTTGAATTAACTGTGGGCATAAAACTGTTATGTAACTGTGCCTGTTCTTGGTAAGGAAAGCTAGGAAAAAAGTGAGGCTAGTAAAGGTGATATCCTTTGGTGGTATTCTGATGAGAGGAAATCTGTCCTTCACAGTCACCCAAGAAATGGCAGGACCTGACAGTGAGGTTAATAGGGCCCTGCAAGCAAGGAGCAGGCTATGATAAATGATGGTTCCTTTCTCACAGTGGAAGGGCAGTCCAGAAGACTTTGGGAAAGTGAATAGACACTGGAATAGAATAAAATATCATTTGAACAATCTTCTGATTTCGGGGAAGGTTTGTTATTTTTCGTGTAATTTTTCTTCAAAACATGGAATGTTCTTAGAATATTTTCCTTCAAACTGTACCTTGATTAGACAAATAATCTTTGTTTCTCTTAGTTGAAATAACAACATGACAATGATTAAAGAGTTATTCAGGAAAATAACCCACCATCATCGTATTTTAAATAATTTTATTTTTTTTCTTTATTTTACAGAGAAGAGTAGAGAAAATTCAGTTTTTAATTAAAAATCAAGCAAAACCTCACACAATCCAAAACTAGGTTTATACTAGATTAAGTAAAAGGAAGTGTTTAGCTATTTATGCATTTAATTTTATTTCAATAACTTGTCCAATGAGAAATAATGGAAAGTCTGTTTCACAGGTATTGGTTTTTAGTGTGGTTGACATCTCTGTGCTATTGATTTGGAAATGTCTGTATTGAAGATCTGTGTCCACAGTGCTGCTTATTTTACTTTAGTTCATTAAATCAGAACTCTTTACCATTTTAAATGGCAGAACTGGAATGTAGGTGTGAATTGCGTTGTCTGACTTATTAAATTAAATTTATTTAATGTCAATGTCCAGAAATTTAGGTCATACTTGAGGTTTCCCAGAGAAGGCATACCTAGAAAAACAAACTTTAACATATATAAGCTTATTGAGCAAAGTCAGGAAAACCTTAAACAAACCAGGCACAAAAAAACCAGACAGGGTAGTCAAGGTCCCCTAGCACTTTAGATGGCTTTATTCTTACCTTATACTGAAAAAAAAAAACCAAACCAAACCAAAACAAAACAAAACAAAAACAAAAACAAAAATACTTGGCATAAAGCCCTTCTAACAAATTCAAGTTAAAATTTTAAAGAGAAAATTTAGAAGAGTTGGCTGGGGCTGTCATCCCTACACAGAATATATAAAGAAATGAGGAATGAAATGAATGAGCAGAATAACTGACTTTGTGTTAGTTTTATTGAGGAAGCATGAATTTGAATAATGACATTCCAGTCACTTCGGCTGCCTTGTTTATATACAGTTATGCACCAAGCTTCCCCTGAAATAAATGAGGCTTTAATTTTTCTTGCTAGCTACATTAATTATGCTGCTTTTATGCTTTTAAATAATGTGACTGTTCTTGTATCAGGTAGTACACATCTGTGTTACAGACCAGCATTCACAAATACCTTCATTAGGTGAGTACTTTACAATCATTATTAATGAGAACCACCATGACAATTTATCAGGAGATATCATGCCACAAGGTTCACTGGTTTCCCTGGTACAATCAGTAATTTTGAAAGAGGATATATTGGTTGTTTTCTAGTAAACAAAAGGAAATTGTGGTACTCTCAGTTGAAGACGCCGTATATAGTAGAACATGTAATAAGTAGACATAGATGTACTTTTGCCCATGCATGCAAAGTACCAAATCTCTCCAGAAGTCTTTGGGAATATGTTGCAGATGTGCTCATCCATCTTTTAAGTTGTAAAAATGAACTGGATATTTTACCTTCTTTGCCACCACTCAAGACAAAACTCTTCCTCTTTATCTCCCCTGTTGCAAGCAGATTGGGATGAAAATTATTATTAGAGTTTTTCCTGCCTACAGTTTTTAATTTTATTATTCAATTTTTATTAAAAAACAAAAACAAAACAAAACAAACAAAAAAACCTAACCAACAACAGAACACTTTAATTTGCTCTAGAGAATAAATCAGGAAAATAACTAGGAAATGTTTGGAAATTTTAAATTTTATTTTGTTGTGATGGTGTTTGAGTGGAGATGTGTAGACCCGGGACTCACAAGAAGGTCACCCTACAACAAAGGACTCCAGTACCTATCACTCAAGCTGAATCCAAAGGAGACTCTCAGACAGGAAATTTCAGGATGTGAGTACTGCAACCAGATGTACTGGATGAACACCTAGGAATAAGGAAAGCCAAAAGCATTGATTCCCCAGGCTTAGACAGTTATCCAAAACACATGGAGAATTTTGCTTGAAATACTGTTTGGACCTCATAAAACTGAATTTTGCCAGCATGATTTTACATAATTTCTGACTAAACCTAGTCCATAATGGCAAATATAAAGTGTTTGGCAGTCTTTTGCTCCTGGAAAACATTTCAGTTTGACACCTGATTGTAGCCATTTGTGCTCACAGACAGATGCACCATTAACCTTATTTTGGATGCAACATTACTATGAATAGATCTAAACGTTTATGTGTACTGTTAAAAAATATTATGTGATTATTTGACAGGAAAAAAGCTTCTTTTCCAATAAGCAGAGTTAATTCAAGTTATATACTTAAGATATAAATGTTGATTAAAGGAAGCATGATCCTATTGGTTTTGCTTTAAAAAATCATGGTGACACAGTCTCCCTAAAAGCTATAACTTTTTTGTGTCTTATGTATTCAGTGAAGTACACTAGTTATAACCCCTAAAGTGGGTTATGCCTGTTTATGTGAATTTTTAAAGAAAAGTAGAGAAGCGTACAGTAAATAGCTTTTGCAAATTTAGATTCAACCTTAGTTCTAATGTACTTCTAACAGACTTCTTTCACTTTTCTCGTTCCAGATAACATTTATTCAGCAGAAAATTGGGTATCTATGTCCATTTAGGCAATGAGGTATTTCCTAACTGCATAATTAATGTAGGAACTCTCAAAGTGGAAATCTTCTTTGATCATAAAATACATGTCCTGGGAAAATAAGTATTTTTTTCTGGTTTGGTTGTTAGGTTTGTCGCCATTTTTTTCCCAATGTATCCTTTGATAATATTATGTTTACTAAAGGATAATAATCTAGATCTACATCTTCAATTGTAAAAAGGTGATTTTACAAGACAGCTCTTAAATTGTATTTCAGAAAACAACTCACAAAAATTATCAACAAAGGTTTATTTTGTTTCTTTTTTCTCCATAGCTGGGAAGCAGACTACAAATATCCATGCTTGAATTTTTCAAAGGTCTATCATGGTAGTCATCACTGGAGTGGTATACAACAGTAAAGGATTTCAATACCTTTTGTAATTCACTCTCCTTTCCCAACTCTTGACCTGAGTTTATTGATCTTCACATCACAGTTAATTGTTTGAATCTAAATATATATTTAATATGTTCAATACACATAAGCAATAAACCCCAATCTCAGAAAGTAATTGTTTTACTCTAGCAGTGATTATATCGACTCCCAAGCTCTCTGTGCTCAAAATTAAGGATGAATAAGATTGTCCAGCTTCTCCATACAAACTGTTTTCTGAATTTCTAAGTTGCTGGTTAGTACTGTTTGCTCCTGTATTTACAAGCCAACCTAATAAAATTACTAGATATTTCATGTCAGGAAATAGGAAACAATTTTCCTCTGGGCAGATGGGAGAAAATCATTAGGGAAGTGACTGCATTCACTTCTGGATAACAAACTCTGCTCTTCATCAATTCAGTGCATCACTGGCAACCTTCTTATCTCCTACTCTCTTGCTGATACCATGAGACATATGGTTCTTTGTATAGAAGTGTTAAATGTGTTATATTTTACAGGTGTCTCACATATTGTAGAGAAGATTATAGTGCAGGTGTTCTGGAGAATGTTTTTGAGTTCAGTCCCTACTGAATTGTTTTCCACAATCACAGGAGACTGGATCTGGGGGCTGATGCAATCTTTTCAAGCCCTGAGTTTAATGTCTTAAGGCATTAAGGAATTTGGGCATAGAAAATAAGTATACCTGGGTGCAGGTTCTATGCAACATGGAAGATTAGAAAAATGAAATTTTAACAGACCTTTATATCTTAGTGAAAGTGAACTTTCATAATATTTAAAACTGCAAGGTTTTGATACTGCATCCTTTGAATGTAGTGTTGTAGCTTTTTCATGTTGAGATTTTAAAATATTTTTCAAAATAAAACAACTTAATTTTGTAGGCATTGGTTCTCCTGCAAACATTTTAGCTGGTGGAACAAAATAACAAGCACTTTTAGCCTCCAGCAATCTAAATATTTTAAAGATAGATGGGAAGATATGAAGCATGTCTGTGATTGCTCTGGACATTTCTTATATACAACAAAATCAGTAAAGAGCTAAGGTAAAAAGAGAGCCTCAGGGCACTGAATAGTAATGTTTAGATTGCAAGGGATATTAGAAAGCAGACAGTGTAAGAATTCTTTTCCTGAACTTTCTGGTATAACATTGCAGGGATGACACTCTGTAGTAATGCTTACAGGAATTGTCTGATAGAGTTTAAGAGTATAAAACCAGCGACAATGTACAAGTATGAATGTGAGTATTTAACAGCTGAGTGAAACATCTGAAATGCCTTTTAACAAAGTCAATATTGAGTTTTCTCTCCTTTAATTTAACAATGAGATTTCTTCACTGAAATGAAAATATAAGAATTTCAGCTTTGCAAGCTTTGCAGAAACTGCTCACATGCCTGAAATTACAGTAAATTCACGAATACAAGCCGCACTGAGTATAAGCCGCATCTCCGGGTTTTGGCAAATATTTCGGTTTTTGTCCATAGATAAGCCGCACACGAATATAAGCCGCTCTGTCGTTCGCAGCGAGGACCCGCGTGCAATTAGTAACAGAACCGCGGGAGGGCGGGGTTTACTGGCTGAGCTAAGGCTGTGCAGGCTCGGCCCGCTAGGGGCCGCTGACGGGGCCAGGTGGCCCAGCCCGGTGCTGCCGCTCGGGGCCAGCCGCTGCTGCCCCTGGGCTCGGTCACCCCGGGTCGGCGCTGCCCCGCGGTGGCAGGCAGGGACGGAGCTTCCCCCGCTCCTACAGCAGCGGCGGCGGGCGGGGACGGAGCTTTCCCGCGCCCGTGGCGCCGGCGGCGGGCGCGGACAAAGCACCCCGCCTCCTCCCCGAGCCGCGGCAATGGCGGCGCGCACTTCCCGCCCCCCCCCGGGCCGCGGCAATGGCGGTGTGGGGCTCCCGCCGGCTCCCCGAGACGCGGCAATGGCGGCACGCACTTACCCCCCCTCCCCGGGCCGCAGCAATGGCTGCGCGGGGCTCCCGTCGGCTCCCGGAGCCACGGCAATGGCGGCGCCCCCCCCCCCGTCGGCTCCCCGGGCCGCGGCAATGGCGGCGCGGCCCCCCCGAGCCACGGCAATGGCGGCGCCCCTCCCCCGTTGGCTCCCCGGGCCGCGGCAATGGCGGCGCCCCCCCCCCCCGCGTCCTCCCTGAGCCGCGGCAATGGCGGCGCGGCCCCCCCGTCGGCTCCCCGAGCCGCGGCAATGGCGGCGCCCCCCCCCCGTCGGCTCCCCGGGCCGCGGCAATGGCGGCGCCCACCCCCCGTCGGCTCCCCGGGCCGCGGCAATGGCGGCGCCCACCCCCCGTCGGCTCCCCGGGCCGCGGCAATGGCGGTGCCCCCCCCCCCCCCTCCCCTGGGCTGCAGCAGAGGAGGAAAGAGAGCTCTCCCACCTCTCTCCCCGCCCCCCGTGCTGCCTGCAGGGAGCCAGGGCGACACGGTAACACTGTAACAATTGCGAAATGCCGGCTTTTACTGGCCGGTGCTTGGCTCGGCACTCTGGCTGGCACGTCTGGGGTTGTAAATGTCAGAAAATTATTAATATATTAGCCGCACCCGACTATTAGCCGCACTTCCGGGTTTCCACCAAAATTTTTGTCAAATTGCTGCGGCTTGTATTCGTGAAATTACTGTATTGAGATTTGTTGGTAGAAAAGGAGGGAGAAAGTTGGAATCAGCTGTCTGTTTTGGCAAATGTTAAGAACCAATTAGTGAGAGAAGCCTCTGCCTGAATTAAGATGCAAATGAGACAACATGTAGAAGTCAACAATACAGATGTTATTTTACATTAAATGTAGATAGAGAGATAGAAAATAATAGAAAAGGGGGGATAGAGAGAGAGACAGAGAGCAAGATCAAGCAGAAGATCATCACCACTCACAGATCCAGAGGTATCCAACTTCTCCTTCTGCACAATCTGCATCTTAGTTGTGGAATTCCTGAGGTTGTTCAAAACTTTTCATCATTTATACATTTTAGCAAACATAGGAATTAAGGCTCATTAGATACACAGTTGTCTTATTCTGTTGGTTGAATGATTCCACCACTTCTAATGTCAATTTGTCCCCATGTTCAGTCTTTCTCATCTTTTGAGTTGGTTTCTTGAGTTGATGGGCTGTGAGTCTGTTATCATGATCTCCCCCTGCCAGAATTACCTTTTACCCATCACAGAGGATTTCAGTACAGCTTTTAATCTGGCTTTCCTTTTGTTTGACCAGCGATATGCATATAAGCAGTTGCCTATTTACACTGTTTACCACAATGGGAATTTTTGTCTGGATGCATTAACCAGGATGAGCTAACCAGGTCTTGCCTCCACCAGACCTCGAGTTAGCATCATCCCATCACTCCAATAGAATTCTATGCTGACCTCATGCCACAGAGACAGGCAACTGGGCTCTTTAGCAAACAAATCATGAACTGTCTCATAAATACCTTGAGTACAGATTTTCAAATTTTCTTAAAAGAAATACACAAAGGGAAACTATTTTCATTTGAAATTAAGTTCAAAATTGCATAATTATTGCAGAATTATACTCAAGAAGGCAAAGAAACACTTTTTTTTAGGTTCATAAAGGATTTAGATAAACACAGAAGACATCCAATGCTCTTATGCAGAGAATCTTCCTATAAAAATCTGTGTCTTACTAAAATGACAGATATGACTTTAAATTTTCTGCCTATTATTTTCCTCCTTTTCAACAACACTGATGAAAATCTGCAAGTTTGGTAAACAGGATGCAGACTGGGTGGATCTTGCCCCCCTGGGGCAATACTGGTCCACTGAGTCAGTGCCCCTGTGCTAAAGACCTTCACCATTGCAGTCATGCTGGCTAAATACATGCAGTGGTAGGAGAACTGGGCAAGCAGTGAAGTTTACCCTCTTTGTCTCTTAATTTTGTGGAAATGAGCAAATTCAGTCTGATTTATTCTACAAATGATTGGTGTTTCTCATATGACCTTCTGAGATGTCTTTATTCAAATATTGGTGGAAAAGACCCCTCCAATTTTAATGTATATAGAAAGTCATCAACTAATAATGTATCCTTGCCATTGTACCGGTGAAAATCCCAATGAAAATCAAACCTGAATCGTAAATATTGTGTATCTCAAGGGCTTCCCATTTCTAGCTATTTTAAACAACAGTAAAATGAAATCTTAATGAAGCATGTCTAAAATATGTTTAATACTTGTGTATGCTGTATTGAGGTATTCTGAATAAGATTTCAAATCTATTGTAAACATCAGTGATAAGTTCAAAACAAAATATCATTATTATAATAAATTAAAGCCAATTATTGACTTGAAACCGAAATGAAACATCTGCTCTTTCATGGGAAATATTTAGCAGCAATGTTTTACTTTCAGAAGTTTATTTAAAATTTTAATTGGAATTTCATGTCTGCTTACTTGTAGGACATAGCTCAAGACTAGAGTTCTAAAATAATATAGAATATAACATAACAAAAGTTAATGAAGAGAAAATAAAATAAATTGCAAAATGTTAATATTTGCTGCAAAAGATGCATTATGTTCTACTTATTTGCTCTTTGTCTTTTGTTTCTTTGGTTTAATCTCTAGAGATTTCCCTTTATCCTTTTAGCATTCTTGACTTATTCTACCCACCCTCCTTTCCTCTAGTTACAGATGCACAGAAATAAAGTATTCAAAAATCTTTTTTATCAATTAAATATTTTCCTTTGATTTCATATTTTCTTTTTTATCTTTAACTTTTCTAATACTTTTTATTCCATAAGTTTCTTCTCTTGCATTTTTCTCATTTGCCTCATGTAAATAATATTATCTGCTGCTACCTTTCTCTAAGATTCCCCCTTTGCTTCTTTTTTTTTCTCTTTTGCTCTTATCTTTTCCTACTTCTCATCATCCCTCAATCTGTTGTGTTTCCTTATACTTTTCTTCTGTTTCCTGTCATAAATTGATCATTTGTCTGCTGCCAACAAATCATCATCTAAAAGCTGGATTTCAGAACAGTGTTCTGAATCTACATCACTAGCAGCAAAAGTAAAAGTTGCAATGCCATTGTTTCGCGTTGGTTGTAGATTGTAGTTCAACTCTCCAGAATGCTTTTATTTTAAATGCTAATATTTATATTGTCGTGGAGCACAAATACCTCATTCTTGGATAAAAAGCTTACAAGTATTCAGATTAATAAGTATGGGACAAGTACAGAATGAGGAAAAATTAGGAAATACGAAGCAATAACCTTAATTTTCTTCTGTAACTGTTTCTTTTATTTTGCTCTATGGTGGATCATGCTAGAGAGTGATTAAAATAAATATTCAGGGAAATGGATGAAATATATTCAGATGCAATCACAGTAAAGCGTGATTCACATTTCAAGTTTCTATTGTTGTCGTTCAAGATGGTACTTAATAAGAGCAATGCACTGAGATCAAGATGAAGCTCTGTAGTCAACATCACTGATAAGAGCTTTTTGAGTTTAATTTGTGCATAATTGCGTCTGAATAGCAGCTTTTTTTTTTTATTTTTTAACTCTGATTTACTAATACTACAGACAAATTAAGAATGTGAATCTAGTGCTGCATAGAAAGCAGAAGGACCTGGAAATCACCAGAGAATTGAAGAGAGTTCTTCACTGACTTCTTTTTCTTTGCAGAGCTAAAACTTATTTACTGCTTTTGAAAATTAATGAATACATGTAATGAACCCCATTCCACAGGTCACATGAGTTTTCAGGAACTCTAGAAGAACACATAGATCCACCACTTTAAAATATAAAAAGCTTTCCTACTGCGAAATTACAGACAGATAATAAGGAGAGATAATATGAGAGATATGACCATGGATGAAGATCTGGCAGGCGCTTCCTTCCAGTCATTGCCCAAAGAGAGAGCTGGGTGGAATGACCCATTCAGTAATGCTCATGCCTTCACAAGCAGCTGGAGAGCAAGCCCTGGTACTGAAGTTCTGTAGTTCACGGGGTAGCTGAATCTGGGGACATGCGGACCCATGGAGCTCCTCCATCCCCAGGTCCAGCTCACTGCAAGGCTGAGCACATACTCCCAGCAGAGACATGAACAATATTAGCATGGCTAGGTGCATAGACTGAGAAAAGTGTGTCTTTTTCAGCCCAGCTCTCATCCCAACATGAGCAGCAAGGACTGTTCTCTGCTCCAGTTTATCGGAATGGGAGATAGTAAGTGCAGCTAGCTACCTGTTGCATAGCTAACTGTACCTGCTCAATCCTCTTCTTAGCTAGTCCCTAAGCCTCAGCTCCTCTGAGTTGCTACCAGTGGGCACTCAGGACCTGCCAGCTTGTGCTGTCTCATTTCTTGCTTCCCTTGGCCAGCCAGTGTTGTCACCTTTTCCTTCATACTTGTTGTCTCACAGACACCTTGTTCCCTTCCTTTGACTCTTCTCCTTAGCATCACCTAATAAGTTTCTCACATCCTGCAATTCCCTGAAAACTTCTTTTGATAAGTTTCATGCACTCCCCCAGACCTGTGCTGACACTAAGTCCTTTGCTCATTGAGACAGCAAGCCCCTTCAGTTGCATGCAATTAGAGGGAGAAAGTTCTGATCAGGGACAATGGCCTCATCATGTGACCTTGGAGATTAACCATTACTTGCACATGTCAGGTAGAACAGAAAAAAAATAAGCTGTACAGATAGTTTAAGGTACCTGAGGAGAAGAGGCACACCTGTCTTGGGATATTTCTTATAGGATACACTCATATACATATATTTTTCACCTCTAAAAGCTGTATCATTTCATTCACCACATATATAATTTGAATGAATGGTTTTAAGCTGATGCCTTTAACAGGACTAAAGAAGATGCTATGGCCCCTATATTATTTAATATTAATAGGTATTAAAAAAGTAAATAAATAAGAAGTAAATAATTTATTGATTGATAAAAGATGATTGGATGGAAATCTAGTCCTATGAGGAGAAAAAATTTATATTTGAAGTTAGTATTTGGTTTTGGTTGTTTGGGATATGATTCTACCATCAGTCATTTTGTAATAACATGTCAAATATCAGTAAAAAACATTTCATTCATTTTTTTTCTAAAGAGGTTATCTCCATGAAATATTCAATATTGCTTAATTTCTGCTTTTTATTTAGGCCAGGAAGAATAAAATTAATACAATTACAATTCTACAAGTAAATGCTATTTGAAACTCTCTAGCAGCCGGAAATAGATTCATAACAAAATCATGCAACAGCTGCTATCACTAGTGATCAGCTTGATAATGTTTTCTCTCTCTTTTTCATTTATCAATAAGAATTATTTCATGGCATTGTCTTCAACAGCTGAGGAAGAAATAAAACACTTACAGGGTACCCATGTAAATATGGAAATGGTGAAGTAGTCTATGTTCTTTTATTTTGACACAGAAATGTCTTTGGTCTTTTGGTACAGTTAGTCGGTTGTCATCTATTTGTTGTGTTTTATTTCTGATCACTAGAGATTGTTCACGCCTTAATGAAATTAGCCCTTGCTTTACATTGCATCAATATTTGTGAAAACAAAAAGTCCTGTCTACAAGCCAGAATTAAAGAAATAAGGTGATTTTGTCATAGTTAAATTTTATGTATGGATTGCATGATTGCTGCATGGTTAAACCAGTATAATTGTGCAGTTAGAATTACTGAAAAGTGGTCTGAGTTTTTTGGGTCAGTTCAGGCATGAAAAAAACAGGTAAAAAGTATTAGCTAAGAAAAAAAAAATTTCCAAAGAACATTATGTGTATTGAGCAACATTGCTAATATGATACAATGAGGAGGACGCTAATGCATATCTTTAGAGACCTCCCTACTAGCAAACATTGATGTAATATGTAGAGAAAATTATTTTGCCCACAAACTTCTGTGTACAATAGATTTCATAAATAAAGTTGTTAAAGGAAGTAAAAAGCATGTTTGAGTCCAGGATCAGCAGAATTCATTTTAGAAAAAGAGTCAGTTTGAACCAAAGACTTGGTATTTGCCAGGTACAACCAGGAATTTTTGACTCTTTGCCCCAGTGGTGGTTTCTCAGTCCATGGACACCTCTGATTTGCATTGGAGAAAATCTTTATGTCATAATACCTTCAACACATTGCTCTCAATAGTGTACATTGGATCTTGTTGATTTTCCAACAAGATGTACCTCATCCAACCTTTGAAGAGATCGGTTCAGCTGCCATGAATCCATTCTAGCTGTGGCTGTCAGAGGAATTTTCTATTTCTAGATGATCCCCTTATGTCTGGGAAACATGTGCAGTAGCATTTTGGCAAAACCAATTATGTTCACATACTTTTCCTTTAGAAATAAATTAAAAATCAATTAATTCTACATGCCAGCTTCTAGTGAAAGTCAGAAATCTGTTGTCATTTTCATTATTTTCTTGGTACTAACTTAATGCTCCTCACAAAATTCCTGAGTAGCATGTTACCTTACTTTTGAGAAGCAATATTTGTGCACCTCTGCAGTAGTTTCCTCACTGGAGATCGAATAGATTCTGTATAAACTCTAAGAGCAAGAAACTTGTTTCCCTTTGGGAACATTTTCAGTCTAGAATAAATAGAATTGAACATAAAGGAAGGAATTTATAATTTCTTATATCTACAGTAACAAGACCTAGACTACTAGGACCCTGCATGATCTAGACTGCTTTTCTCTTACTTAAGTTAGAGATCAAGACAGAGCATACCTTCCCCTATGCCAGATCATTTTTGCCCTGCAGTCTTGCAAAAAAACCCCAAGCAATAAATTAACCCACCCTAATAACATTGCAGCATATCTGGTAAGACAGAAAAATTCCATGTTCTTTACAAGAAAAAAAACAAAAACAACTTTTAATCATTTGCAATTCAGCAGTGTTCAGTAATTGCTATCACTTATGTTTGATTGTTTAGGGACCTTTCTCTTACCCTCCTCTGTCTCTCAATCCACCCTCCCCACCTTTTTTTAAAAATATATATATATAGAGTGGTTCTTGAATTGAAATGAAGAGTTAGAGATGGCAGCATGTCAGGAGAAAGGATATGTAAATAACAAGCCCAAATATTCCTTCAGTCCCTAAGGAGCAGAAACAAAGACATTGTTTCTGACTCACTCAATTAAAAATAGTCGAAGCAAAGATGCCCAGGATGAGAAAGCAGCCTGAAATGTATTAGAAAGTTCCAGTTACAAAGTGATAATAGTGAAAATATTACATATGGAAGTGAAATCAAATATGTAAGCACAAAAAGAACTGGTTCACCTTTAAAAACAGTAATTTCATTGCGTGTGTCAGAAACACACTCTGCAAAATATGAATTCCAGTTCTGACATACAATTCTGGCTAAATGTTCGAGGAATCTAGCATCCCTGAAATGGTAGGATATCACAGATTTGCAAGAAAATTCAGGTTATCAGAGACTCCTGATATTAATCAAGCCCAGACACCTGCTCAAAGCAAACTAACTTCAAAGTAGATCAGTTTGTTTAAGACTTCTGGGCCAGTTTTGAAAATCTCCAGGAGCCTCTCTGGAAAACACAGCCTCACGTACAAACACTTGCAAATGGATCATACTTTTTTTCGTTTTTCTGCAGGCAGGAGTTGCCATGCTACATTCAGCCCATTGCATCTCTGTTTTGTAGTGCACCTCAGAGAATAGCCTGATTCTGTCTTTCCTATTCCCCCACTTTTTGCAGTGAGTGAAAATAGAGTAATTTATAAAGAAGAAGCATGCATGTAGGCAAGCTTGACAGACATAACCTGAAGGGCTGTGTGAAAGCTACTTTTGTTTCCCAGCCCTACCACACTCAAAAGAGCATTTCTGGTGAATTTTTTACAATCATCTCATAATAATTTTTCAAGAAGAAAATTTTACTCTCCCCTCCAATATGCCCTAGCATCCTCCGCTTACTCTTTCCAAATGATACCATTTCACTAACCACTGAAGAAGTAAGCATTTTTTCTCCCCTTACCTTCTACTACACATCCACAGTATATAAAATATGGCCCTTTTTTATGTCTCAAGAATTACAAGACCATAATTTTTTGAGTTCATGTGATCATGATTATTTGTACCTGAAATAATTTCAATACTGCCTCAGAGCAAAGATGCAGTTGGCAAAGTTTTCCTCACAGCACACTGCATGATAGAGCTGGCTCTGGTGTTTCTGATTTCCCAGCCTGCTTGTTTGACTAATTAGATGTTGGGCTCTGTAGATGGTTTTGAAGTTGTTTATTCCCTATCTAATGACATTACATGTGTCACAGCAACTGGTAATGTGAGGTGCTCAGCTTAGAAAACACACAGGAAACATCTGGGGTTAGACACTGCCAGTCTGCAGAGAGCGTTGCTTTTTCCTTTACCAAAACAAAACATCCTAGAAAAGGAGGGAAAGCAAGACAAATAACAACATATTAATACTCAGGCATCCATTACATGCATTGCTAACACATGCTCAATATCTCAGAGAGAGGAAACGAGGGCACTACCTCTGCTTCTGCACATCTTCCCCTATTCTGCCATGTTGTCTTGAAGCATTTTATTCAATTTTGGGCAGTATCTACTTTTTAGTTTCTAGCAAATATTCAAGTAGTCTGTAGCTAAAAGTAAAGATATATTTGTAATGAAGTAACAATAATTTTGGGTTTTCCAGTGGATTCTAGATTTATTTCACACTTTTCTCATAAAGTAGTTTTGTATTCCAAATGATCACATCTGGCAACTGCCCAAGTAAAAGAGCCCTGCCAGCTCAAAAACACACTGCCAGAACATTAATATTCATGCTGCATTTTGGTCTTCTCATTTGTGTACTTAACTCTCTGAGACACAGGAAGGTCCGTGGGGAACACTGTTGTGGGAGATTCAGCCAGTTATGCATAAGAATTTCATTTAAAAAAGCTGAGAAGAATACAAATTTTAGAAGCATAGGCCCCCTACTGCCCTTAGAGAGGTTTATTAAATTACAGCTAGCAAGCATCAGGTGTGACTATAATCTGGAAGTTGCTGAAGCTGTTGACTATCCTAGCTTTAATCCAGAAGAAAGCTAGGACTATAGGTTTGTGCTTCTGCTTCTGGAAGATACTTGAGAAAATGTATTCCAGTTCCTATAGACATCTGTAATTAGGAAAGTGAAATACGTTGTCGTTTCCAATTAAAAGAAACTCACAAACAAATCTCCTTTTTAACCCATCAGAAGTTATGTTAGATGAATTTAGGTGAATTAGTTTATAAAAGTAGATTCCAATACACATATTATGAATAAAATTTATTAGAAAGTATATTATTGATATTGAAAGAATTTCTTTCAAATTATACTTTTTGTAATATAGTAGTTATGAAAAAAAACAATCTGATGTTATTAGAATTTCCAAAATTTATCCTTGCATCTTTCATACCTTTAGGAATATCTTCTGTTATGTTCTCCGTAAAAAGCAAGCCATTATGTAGTAGCTAGAGGGTGGTGAGAGGAATATTTTATGTCTCTTATATGAGGAACAATGTTCCAAACCTTCATTGTTCCTAGAATTCCAGTTAAAACTGAAGGTAGTTGCAAAAGATCCTCTAGTAAAATAGCATAGTTATTGAGAAAGCTTATATTTTTTCTCTCTTTCATTCTAAATAGATTGTTTTCCAACACGTATATAAATGCTTTTTCTAGGCAAGGGGGGTTAGTGTATTGTTTTAGTGCCAAGAGCAGCATGGCCACATGTGATAGGAAAGGGAGGCATAGTGGGGGCCCAACTCATTGCTCACTGGTCATAGTTAGCACAGTCCTGTTCTTTTCTTTGACTAGGTGCAGATTATCAGCCAAACAATTTTACTTTCCATGAGGTAAAAGCCTTCCAAGCTAAGGAAGAATTCATTATTTTTAGAATATAAAAATAAGATTGACCAAATAATCCCTGATTCTTGCTCCTGTAGTCTATTACTTTAACTCCATATTGTTTGTCAGTTCAACTTCTTAGTGTTTGTCTCCTTTATAATGAGATAAAATATTTAGCTAACTTTTACTTTTCTTCTTACTGCCATTATAAAAAGAAAATAAATAAACTAACTTGTTGTGAAGAGAGAAGTTTGGAAAAAGATTTTGATGACAACCAAGATTTACTTTAACTGAAATGTGCCTCATAAACAAAAATTTGAGAAATAGGACTGGTCATGTCATCAAAAAGAAAAAAGAAATCAAAGATATTAAATAGATTTTGTCAAAATACAAACAGTGAGGTGTAACTAAAATGGCATTTTATGAGATTAACCTTTTTTTGACTTCAACATTTTGGCAAGATTTAGCTATCATTGACAAAGAGAATTATAAAAAGTATCAGACCTTTATTTTACCAGAGGGCAAAAGGATAGGTCAGGGTACTGTTAGCTGCTAGGAGAAGGTAACACAATCCCTCTGAGCCTGATTGTCTTTTATGCCCAAAAGTACAAATCAGGGATTTTTATGACTGTTCAATCTTTTTCAATCTTCATGAAGAATGCACAGCAAGTAACCCTTAACTTTTGGAGCTTATGCATCAGAGAAGATCAAGTATTCTTTAGAATGAATAAACCTCTGCTAATGCTTTAGATTTTTCATCTAAAAATGCAGTGGATGAGTAGCCCATAAGGCATACACAGGAGCACAGCATTTGCCCAATATTGCTGTGACAAATTCAGCTTGTGTTACAAAACGAGGATTTAAAGTCCATTTCAGACCCCTCCAGTAGTTTGAAAAAGCAACTTAGTAATTTCAGACTATTTGCATAGATAATTTTTATTCAATACTAAACATGTAAATGGTAAATAATTTGCTGTGCTATTTTGGTCAGTCACCAAAGAACACTTTTCCATCTCACTCTTGTAGAGTAGCCCTAAGAACAGATTAGAAATATATATTTTTTAAATCAAGGAAATGTATTGTGTACTTTCTTAGTAGCACAACTTTTTACATCAACTGATAGAGACAGAAAAATCTAAGAAAGGCTAATGCTAAAGACTCTTTTTTCTACATGCACATACTCATATGTGTGGAATTAACTATAGAAGCACAGGAATGACTTGACTCTTCTCAGACACATGGCTATGTGTCTATGAAATTATTTATGTACTTTCAGATATTAATGATCTTCTCTAGACCAAGATCTCATTTGTTTATATTGAAATATTTTTCCAGGAGAAATCTGACGCTTGTTTTCCTCTACTAGGTTGCACTTATTAAATAAATACTTTCTCTTTGACTACATAAAACTGAACGCCCTCTAGGTAAGCAGTATTCTTCTGCTGCTATAGCACCGTGTGGGAGTACATGGAAGGGTTAATCATTAAATAATTATGCAATGAACAAAGTGATTGATTTATTCATCTAGTTGGTGTCAAAAGAGAAAATTATAGCATAGAAATCATATTTTAAAATAGAGTGATTTTCCCAGTCCATTTCCAAGCTCTGCGTACCTGTACTATTAAAAAAAAAAAATCCCTATTGGGTAACCGTATTTATGCATCATAATTTAGTGTCTCCAGTGCTCAAAGCTAATAGTTGTAATTTCTTTTTATCTCAATAGTGTAGCTGCCTTGCTGCTCAGGCAGTCCACAGAAAGCTGCATGAATGAAAATTTGGCCTGCAGCTGCCTGGCTTTCAGTTGTGAAGGAAGAAGGACGGACCTTTACTTCATTCTAAAAATGGCAATATTTTCCATTTTCTCTTAAAAGTGTATGCAACCAGAAGAAGAGAACCACAGTGGTGGAAATTAACTATGAATGTGATATAAGCAACAAGGACAGTGCTGCACCACAACTCCATTTCAAAGCCAGAACAGGTACCAGATATACCAGAGTTGGGAGCAAGTTATATTTGCAAAAACTTAATTAATCAAAGTATGCCTTTTCCAAAACATGTCATTAGCCTCACACAATTGTGGTATATCATTTTATAGTAGACTACCACCCATACCATTGCCAAAATCTCCTGTTTTCCAAAATAGTGGAAATTGTTGCAGTAGAAAATATACTAAACCATTTTTAAAAAATGGCCACCATCTCATGGGAGAAATTTATTAATTCTCATTACTCCATGTTTTATGGTAAAATGTGTGTCCTTTGGACTCAGTAAATTAGATAAGACATGGTGCAAGAAGCAATATGGTTGTAAGTGTATAAAGTCAGAGATAAATACAAAGGCATCTGAACTAGTGGTGGGAGTTCTCTTGTAAAATGACAGTATTTTTAAAAGGTAGAATTATATTAATTTATGGGGTATGATACTTCTTAGGACCAGGAGTACATCAGAATTGTTATTAAACAAATGTTTTACAAATAAAATAAATTTTTGTGTGTGTGTGTGGATTTGGCTACATTCTTCATTCTTTTATCAAAATAACCTAAACACAAAGTTGCAATACTTAAAATTACTCTCGTCTTATGAATAAAAATCTAAAAATTCTTTCTCTTAACTGTTCTTGAAAATATTTGCATGACAAGTGAAAAGAAGGGTCTTTTTTTTTTAAAGTCTTTTCAGGTTTCTTGGGAAAAGGCAGTTTCAGCTAGGCTTGTTATTTTTGCAGTTCAAATGCTTACAACTTAAATATTTGTAAAGAGTGAGAAAAATAACTCTATTTTCTACGGCTGATTCTGAAACCCTTGTTCCCTTTCTTTGAATAGGCATAGGCAAACATGTAATTTGTCCTGCCTTTTGTCTAACTGCAAACAATAGATTAAGTTCAGCTGAACATGCAAGGGAAAAGACAAAAGCAAACATTGTCAAACACTTTCCATTACCTGGATTTTTTTTCACTGAAAAGGCCAGAGTGTGGTGAAGCTTTTCTTCTCTTTGTTTTAATAATCATATCCAGTGGGTATGGCTCTCAAAGAAATTGAAAGGTCAAGACAGGTACACACTTATGGTTGGGGTGGTAGCATAGGCTTGTACATCTTCAGGTGCAAACTTTTGGGTCACAGCTACAAAAAGATTCAAAAATTTAAATTATTTAAGGCATAATCCAGATGGCTTTGGAGATATTATTTCCTCCCAACACAAAATCTAAAACTACCACTCTGTTTCAGTTTAAAGCCATTCCCCCTTGTCCTATCACTACATGTCCTTGTAAAAACTCTCTTCCCAGCTCTCTTGTAGAATCCCTGGAGTCTTCTCCAAGCTGAGAGGCAGGCCAAGCAGGGAATGCTAGAGCCCACGATACTTCTGTGTTAGCTAGTGTGAATAAAACCCTTGCACTGTAATTCTTAAGTGTGAAAAGAATTATAGAAAATTGTACGACAGAGTAAATTTTATATGACAGAATCATACCCTGCATCATCCCTTATTACGTAACTTCTGCTTGTAAAACATAACAGCTTTTTTTCACTGACTCCCCCAGGATGTAAATTACACTAGATTTGCTTTAACATTTAAATAAGATATACCTCTCTGACCAATTTTCTTATATTTTGATTACATTTTGTAATAGATATTAGGTGTGGTCCATGGCAATCTGACCTTTTGATCAGGTCACAAGTTCACATACATGCAACTAGAAAATTCATGTGGGGGGAAACAAACAGCTTAATAATAAAATTCAATTAATTGAACACTGAAGCATTATAGGAGTGTGATGTCTAGTTTTACAGAAATCCATAAATATGTATCTTAATTTGATACCCATACCTTAAGGTTATTGTTTTGAGGTAGAGTTTCTGACCTGAAAAACTGTTGGAAAATCCAAAATTTCATTTAAATAAGGCATACTAACTTCAATCCTTTATTGCACTTCTAGGTAAAAGTGTGGTTCTTATGAATTTGGGTAATCACAAAGTTCATCAACAACACAGGAAAGACCATTTCACTTATATCCTCTGTTCTTTGGAGACATGCATTCAGCACCTTAGAGACTTAATGACCCTTCTTTTCAGAATTGCTATTTCTTATTAAAAAGGTTTGTATTAAAACAATCATTTCACAGAAAAAGTAAGTGATTTCTGACCCTCTAACAAGCCCCAGCCACACAATATTTTAGTTTTGTCAAATGTTAGCAACAGACAAGTAGGTTTTTGCCCATTCTATTGTTTAAAGCAATAATATTTAAAAATCAGACCTTTTACTCTACCAATGATTTAATTTGGAAAAAAAATAAAAATAACCAAGCTAAATCTAACTTTACTAGTTCTATTTTTAACAGCAAAATTCACTGATACAGAAAATAATCTAGTATTAGAAATATTTCTTAGAAGGTTTACATTGGGACAATGTAAAGAAAGACAAGAAAAATTAAAATTTGTTTTCACAGCGATGGTGAAAGAGACACGTTAAGTGAAGGAGTCACTTCTCCTCTCCAAACCTCACTGTATCTAAGATTTTTATTTTTTTCCTAGAAATTAAATTCCTTGATTATTTCAGTCAAGTACATACATGAGTTTGTAATGTCCATGGCATGCTTTGGAAAAAGCATACTTTGGTTAAGTGTTTGTAAAGTTAACCTTCTTCCCACTTAAGCAAATCTGCACACCAGATGAACAACTTAGCACTCAAAAAAACTTCCTATCAACTGTAAAGGAATATCTAAAATTCTAACTGTTAAATGTTATAAATGTTCTTTTTTTTTTTTTTTCCTTTAACAATTTTGTAATTTGGAAAAAAAATATAAATCTATTTTTCCTAGTGGAATATATTGGTATGAAAGGATAGGCTTGCTACTGTTTTGCTAAAGCAGAACAGTGTGAGAGTGATCATGAGATTAAATGGTGTATTAAAAGCAGATGAGTTTTGGCACAAAAAGTGGCTTTCCTGTCTTCCTGATATCACTTTGATTCCAATGTTCAGCAGAGTATGAACAAAGTAAGGATGTATGTGCTGTGTTTTGTCTTGCCGTGAACTAAGTAAAATTTTGAGCAGCCAAATCTCCATCTGAATTAAAAACTGTGCTCAGTACAGAGAAATATGGATTCTTCTAATTAATGTATGGTTTGATATAATTTAATTAAAAATGCTTTTAGAAATAGGATAGTGCTCGTCCCATGATGCTGAAGAACAGAAAATCAGACAGTATGCACAACGTCAGTTCAGGTTTGTGTGGTTGCAATGTGTTTGCACAGCCTGGTTTTTGGGAGTTGAGGAACCACAGAGGTGGCTTCTGTGAGAAGTTGCTGGGAACTGCCTCCTCCTCTGGCAGAGCCAATCCCCAGTGGTTCCAAAGATGGATGTGCCATTGGCCAAGGCTGGGCCAATTAGAAATAGTGGTAATGCCTCTGTGATAACCTATTTAAGAAGAAATCCAGACAAAAGGTTTTGCACAGCTATAATTGCAGCTTGACAAGAGCGGAGTGAGATGATTTGAGGAGAAAACTCTGCAGGCGCCATGGTCAGTGCATAAGGAGGGGCAGGAGGTGCTGCAGGCACTGGAGCCAAGGTTCCTCTGCAGCCCGTGGTGCAGACCATGGTGAAGCAGCTGTGCCCTGCAGCCCATGGAGTCCATAGGGATGCAGAGATCCACCTGCAGCCCCTGCAGGAGCCCCACACCCAGCAGGTGGGTGCCTGACAGGAGGCTGTGACCCCATGGGGGACCCAAGGCAGGACCCTGCTCCCATGCTGGAGCAGCCTGTCCTTGGAGGAGTGCCCTGTCCCGGGCAGGGGTGACCACGCTGCAGCAGTTCTGGGAGGGCTGTTTGCCCCTGGGATGGACTCACACTGCAGCAGTTCACAGGGAACTGCTGCTCCTGAGGTTGGAACAGTGCTGGAGAAGGTCACAGAGAGCTGTCTCCCATGGGAGGGACCCCACGGGGCAGGAGGGGAACGACTCCTGTCCCTGAGCAGCGGGAGAAGGCACGGGTGATGAACTGACCACAGCCCCCATTGCCTCCCTCACTGTGCACTGGGGCAGGAGCGAGCTGGAAGGAGGGAGGGGTGGGGGGAAGGTCTTTTAGGGGCTTAGTTTACTTCTCATTATCCTGTTATGATTTTGTTGGCAATAAATTCACTTCGTATCTCTAAGATGAGCATGTTTTGCCTGTGATGGCATTTGATGAGTGATCTTTTCTGGTTCTTAACTCATGAACCTTTGTTAAATTTTCTCTACTCTCTTCAGCTGTGGAAGGGAGTGAGTGAGTGGCTTTAGTGGGTGTCTGGCATCTGGCCTAGGTCAATCCATGATGACGGTGGAGTTCTATCTCTGTCACAGTCAGGCCCTGCTTATTTGTGAACGCTGAAACAAGGGGAAATTCTTGAAAAACTTTGAATAAGGATGGCATTTTTTGATGCTCCACAAATTGAGTTTCAGTTGTGAAACTCGTTTGGGAAGATAGGTAACTTGGAAACTAAAGCATTAAACAAATCTTATACTACATGAATGAGATTTCTCAGGACTGCCTTAGCAACCACCAAGCAACAATCAGATGATCTACTACCAAGGATAATTGGCAACATGGAACAGCTTGATAGCAGCTGAGATCTGATGGTTCGTAATGTGTAGAGTGTGATTACTTATTCAAATTAGAAAGCATTGGCATGTGCTTGTTGAAGATAGAAATGACACAATGCTATTCTAGAAACCATTTCATTTAGTAGCAGCCTCACCAAATAGACTCATTGCATCAACTTTTGCCCCTACAAGGAAATTAAAACCTACAGGAAATGACAGTGTGAGTTCTATAAAGCCAATAAGCATTTCTGTGTCCAAGTATACATGATGAGTGTTGTAATTTTTTTTGTTTCCCTTGACTCTAAAGGCAAGAAGTTCCTATAACTGCTTTTCTGTAGGACTCTGTTAGAGCATGTCAGATGTTGTTAGAGCCAAGCTTTGTCTCATATAAACTTGTCACACATACCCAACTGCTTTGACTGTTGCCATTCCT
Organism: Catharus ustulatus; assembly: GCF_009819885.2. Taxonomy (NCBI): domain Eukaryota; kingdom Metazoa; phylum Chordata; class Aves; order Passeriformes; family Turdidae; genus Catharus; species Catharus ustulatus. The sequence continues at coordinate 88,459,976 of NC_046222.1, read as the reverse complement.
AAAAAGTGAGTATGGAAAACAAAATGACCTGTGAAAATTCCTCCTCATGACTGCACCTGTCAGTGCTGATTGTGGTAAAGGAGACAATCCCCACCTCACAGCTATTTCTTTCATCCTTATCTTCATGGCCTCTTTCCTATCCTGGATCTTGTGATTTTATCCTGGGTTTTTGTGTTTGGGGTCTGCTATTATATAAATGGGATTACCTGTTCTACAGCTGGACCATGTATATGTCAGCATAGAAGAAGCAGGAAGGTGTCCCAAGCACGGGTGGAGAATGAAGTCCCAGCAGAAATTCTACCACTTGTGACATTCACTTCCATCCTGCCATTTCTCTCTTTCTTGGTGGAAATATTTCTGTCTGTGGCAGCAAAGTTAACAGGCTGACAAGAGATGAGCAGGAACAGTTGGTTACAGCACAGTCTGGTGAGTTCTCTTTGTGTATAGTGGCAACTGATCCCCTGGAACATGATTTCAAGAAGCAGTCGATCTAAAACATGGGAATCACCTATCCAGAAATGCTAGAGCTAAGTTTGTATGAGCTTTCTAGCAGTGACAGGATAACCTCAGCTGCAGGCTACTGTTCATCCTTGTACAATGATGTCACATAAAGCCATTTTGAGTTACCAAATAAAGATCTGATCAGAATTAATAAATGATTTACAGAACTGAAGTTAAAACATCCCTACTAATCCACGTCTGAATATTTCCATGTGTGTTGTTTATTTTATTCACTTTATACATGATTTTAAAAAGAAAAACCTCCATTCAAAGTACAGTAGTTTCACGAATACAAGCCGCACGGATTATAAGCCGCACCCCCGGTGCCTCGACAATGTTGCTGTCTTTGTCAATAGATAAGCCGCACCCCGAATATTAGCCGCACTTTCGTTCGTCGCGAGAATCCGTGCGCAGCTTTCACAAATTGGCCAATTAGTAACAGGATCGCGGCATAGCGGGCTTTACTGGCTCGGGGCGGGGCCAGGCAGGCTCGGCCCGCTCATGGTTGCCGACGGGGCCGGGTGGCCCAGCTCAGCGCCACGGCTCGGCGGGGCTGGCCGGGTGGTGCTGCCGCCGCCACCGGGCTCGCTGGCCCCCCTCTCCCGTCAGCACCGCCCCGCTGCCGCTTTCGCTCGCCCCGCGCCGCGCCTCGCGAGCGCCGCGCCCGCCCCGCGCCGCGCCCACCCCGCGGCGCTTTCGCGAGCGGCGGCGCTTTCGCGGCTCGCGGCGGCGCTTTCGCGAGCGGCGCTTTCGCGGCTCGCGGCGGCGCTTTCGCGAGCGGCGGCACTTTCGCGAGCGGCGCTTTCGCGGCGAGCGGCGGCGCTTTCGCGGCGAGCGGCGGCGCTTTCGCGAGCGGCGCTTTCGCTCGCCCCGCCGGCAGGGCTGCCGCCGCCGCCACCAGGCTCGCCGGCCGCCCCCTCCCGTCTGCACCGCCGCCGCGTTTCCTCGCCCTGGCCGGCACTGCAGGCCCCCGCACCGCCGGGCTCCCCCACGCTGCTGGCCCCGATTCTGCTGGGCTTCCCCCGCTGCCAGGCAGCCCCACCCGCCGGCCTTCCTGCTTCTGCCATGCTCCCCTGCACTGCTAGCCCCAGTTCTCCCGGGCTCCCCCGCCCTGCTGGCTCAGGCTCTGCCGCCCGCCCCCGACACTGCTGGCCCCGCCTCTGCCAGGCTTTCCCACCTCTGCCGGGGCCGGCCGGGCTCCAGCTTGGCTTGGGGCTGCCGCGGGCTCTCACTTCCGTGTTGGCAGCTTTTAGAATTTTGTTAATAGATTAGCCGCCCCGGAATATTAGCCGCACTTCCGGGTTTCCACCAAAATTTTGGTCAAATTGGTGCGGCTTGTATTCGTGAAATTACTGTAAGTAATTTTCCCAATGGACATTATGTCAAATTTTCTGGCTTTCATTCAGTCAGTTAATTATATTGCTTTATCCATAATTGTTATGCTAACGATGGGAAAACCAATATTTGAAAGTGTATTACAATTTCTTAATGCATTTTTTTACAATTTAGGTTTGAAGACATTTTTGTCATGAATGTCATTCACTAGTGAGTTGATGACTTGTTTGTGCTTCCCTTTCAAACATTTTCTGTGGACCATTATTGGCTGTGATTTCTACCATAACTGGCAGTGTAATGAGAGCATCAATAAGTTGACTAGCACATTTTAAAATCCATCATGCTTAAAAGCAAAACAAAACAAAGCAAAGCAAAGCAAAACACAACAGAAAAGATGCGAAAAAAGCTCAGCAGTATGGTGCTTACTATAAGACTAGTATCCTCAGTCACTGACAAGTTTGTATAAACTCAACACATTCTTATGGCTTTTGTTTATTAAACTACAAAGATTAAATTTATTTTAATACTTCCATAACTGCAGTAAGTACAGTCTGTACATAAGGTCATCTACAAGGCACTAAACTTTCTGAACCCTCTGGTCTGATCCAGTGAGATATTAGTTTTTGTGTTGTAATCTGCTTTGGGGAAAGAGTGCTTGGTCTCTCAGCAGCTCTTATCAGTATAAAGATACTGCTCTGAGTAATTTAGACATTACCGTAGTAAAAGAAAGTTAATTTGGGTTGTTTGGTTGTTATAGTAAGTTTCTCCTGTTAAAATAAAATTAAAACCCTCCCAGAGTTTTGGGAATTGCAAATTGGCCATTATCTAGCTATTAAAAGTAGGAGTGCAGCAAACATTCCTTCACCTTGACTGGAATCCTTTGTGCAGTCCTCCCAATTAATTAGTGGAATGGTTGGATAGCCCCTTGCCCCTGTTGCTACATGTCTGAGATCACTGTTGTCTGCCAGAAGATGTTTTGCTGAAGTGAAGAATTCCTGAGGGAATCATTCACTCAGAATCCTTACCTCTCACTAAAGAAGGTTCCAAACACAGCAGAAAGAGATGAGTCCATGGAGCAGCAGATCTGAAGATCTGATTCACCACTGTAAGGAGGATGCAGTAAGAGCACAAAACACAGGGAAGGCTGAAGGGTGAGAGTGGTGAGGGCGCACTGTGGCTTTATGTCTGAAGCTGCGGAGCAGCACAGCAAGTCTGGTGATGTTCAGCTGTCGAGAGGCAGCAGCAGCTGCAGATTTTTGGCTCAACAGATCAAATTGAGTATTCACTTATCTGAGGTTGCCTGGTCAGGTCCAAGCACATGTGCTGTGTAAGGAAGGAGATGTATAAATATAAAGCAGAAAATATGAGTTAAAAAATAGTATTTATGGGTTTGATTTTTAAAGACCAGTTAATCCAATTTAAATATGTAATTAAAATCTTCTGTGTATATTCAATTTCAATTTATCTTCTAACTTTTTTTTTTAATAAAATAGATTCTTTTTTAAAGTGTGCAATTATATGAGCTTTTTAGAAACATTTTATTTCATGGAAAATATTTATATCCAGAGGTGGTTGGAAGTTTTAATTGATTTTTCACACTTCAGTGAAGTCAGTTTTTGCAAATACTTCTTGTGTGTTCTCAGTAGTGTCCTAAACCCAGATTTAATTTTGATGTGGCAAGGGAGTTAGTGTGCCTAGAATTCCAACATATTGTTTAAAATATTTTTCAAGTTTAATGTCAAATAAAATTGTTTTGTGGGTGTTGAGCTTCAGTTTATATGCTCCGAGCACCTTCCAAGTTTTAGGTTGTCTACACAGCATGAGTGGTGAGATAGAATCTGCATTCCTGGCCTGAGTCATAGTACCTCAATGGAGGAAGACTATTTAAAAAATAGGTTTTTGATCCTGAGACATCAAACCCCATTTGATTTTGAACAGGGGAATTCTTGTTGAAATTACTTTTGATATTTTATACATATAGCCAATATTACAGGATTTAGGATTTACAGGACATAGCTTACTCTATGGCACAGAAGGAAAGACTGATACAGTACCTGGCTAATGGTACATATGAAATAGATAATTTAAAAGGTGGTTCATATTTTCATCTTAACAGTTGACTATATACTCAACTAAAATTTCCTGGGTTTAACTGTTAAAAATTATGAAAAACAGGATACATGAAAATAACAGTGTGTGATATCTCTGCAGGTTTTCCAACTGGTAGTGCAAATTAATAATGTAATTGCTGCACTATTAATATTTAAGTATATTTATACTCTTCCTTTCTATTGTTTTATGGGTTTCATTGCAATCAATATCACTTGTTCAAAGATGAAATCTGTGCATATTTCTGAAATTAGCTCTGATATTATACATTGGCTGTGCTAAAGGGTACAAGTCAATATAACAGAAGGATTTGTTTTTCTCTCAGGGCAATACTGTAATGGAGGAGAAAAATTTGCTCTTTAGACTGTGGCAAAAGCATATGTTTTTTCTTATCTCTGCCCATCCCACTCTAGCGGCGAATTCAAGTAGAAGATCAAAATCTTGACTGGCTTCATGTCTGCTGGGCAAATTTGAGTAACATGGTTTAAAAACTGAGAACAAACTCAGAGAAAATATAAGGTGTGATGGTGACTTGGAAAATATTCCTTCGCAGTTACACGCATGGGACTCAGTAACCTCTCGTACACACAGGATTCAGTAGTTTATCATCAAAAACAGAGAGGCAAGGGGGAGACCAGCTTTTGCTGCCTGAGGACATCTTCCTGTAGAAGAAGTTTAATTAAAATGTGTCCTCCACTACATTTTATCTTATAAAAGGCCAGCCAGTATTTCAGTTAATACCCCTGTAAATTCCTTTGCCAACTGTCTTTAATTTGACAACAGCCTCGTGAAGCAAGGGGTCCTAAAGTCAAATATATGTTACTTCTCTGGGCGTGTGTGAGTGCCCTCAACAGCAGCAGCTGGAAGGAGAGGGGAACAATGAGACTTATATAGATTATCTCTAGATCTGATACAAATGATCCAAATATTGAATAAATGTGGTTTTTATAGGCTCATTTTCAAGACATATTTTAATCTATATAAAGAAAACTCATTGTTCATCCTAAATGGTCTTTTATTTTAACTCTCAAGTTTGTGTTTGGGACACAAAATTCTGTTTTTATCTAATATATACGTATTTGTAGCAATGTTTAATTTTATGTTAAAACAAATTATTTATCCACAGAATTCTATGTTCTCTTTATTGTAGTTAAAACATATGTCAAATTCCAAATGACAGTTAGCATTCCAAAGCTAGGGAGTTTCTTGTGTTCTTGCCTTTTTTTGCCAGATCAGTTCACATTTATTGGTATGAATGAAACTTTGGGATTATGCACTTGAGTTGAGAAGCTGAGGTTATATTTCTCCTCTGCACTTGGTCAACTCTCAGATTGTAAAGGAAGGACACATTGATGGAAATGCAAACAGCTGAGTAATGTCTTTAACATGAAGCTCCTGTAATTGGGAATAAAATAATTGGAACTAAATAATTCTAGCACTAAAAACCAAAAAAACCCAAAATTTGTCAATGAAGAAAGAAGCTCTTAGGAAGCACAAGAACTCAGATTATTAGTATGAGTCCGCGGCATGACTATGGAAAGAAAGCTTACTTTAGCAAAGGTACAACTTATCTTCTCTAGGTTTCTGCCCCTAGTTGTCTATCTCACAGCATTCTTTATTTCTTAGTAAATCTATGGAAGGGAGCAGAGGTTCAATTAAAGATTGTCATTACTCTCAAAGTTAGTAAGCATGATGTACTTCAGGTGCTGCAAAATTATTTATTTCATTGCCTTTTACTATTTCACTGAATTTCACAAAATTTCATGTTGTCTAGCAAATGTCACAGCAGTTAATTATATTTAGGTAATTGAAGAAATAACCTTAATAAGCAATCTAGTTTTAGAGTTTAATTTTACAGAAAAAAAAATTATCTTTTTGACTTGTTCTCTATCTGTAACATTTGAATTCTTAACTTTACCAAGCAAAATTTATTTTTAAGATGAGAATAAGGAATAGAAAATTTAATCTAGAAATAGATGAGCAAACAAAATCAATGTGGAATTCCTAAAGTGGAGTGAGAAATTTTTGAAAGGTGAGGTTACAAAGAAAGAGCAAGAGACTTGTTAAAATATAAAAATACTCTTATTTTTTCAGATTCCTGAGTCACATAACATTGCTTAATATTTCAGTTCAAATATTCCAAGTATTCAAGATTACCTAAAAATCTGATATCAGTAAATTCTCATCAGAAAGGTGCAAGGAATTTGAAATTAGATGCAGGTAGTGGCAACCATAAAATCAAACTGGCTAATATCTTAATGATTTGATAAGAAAAGAAGCGTACAATTTACCACATGAATTAGCTAATACAGTAATACTTAGGTACTTAAATTATTTAATTTGGGTATAGTTTATTTTGATATATTAATTGAACTGTAACTGTAACATAATGAATTGTCTTTCAACTCTTCTCTCCTTGGGAGAAGTCTCACTGTTCAAAGAACCACAACAAAACCGGCTGGAATCTAGACTAAGAAACAATTGACCCTAAATGGATTATTCAGATGATCTCCTTTAAGCTAGCCCATTAAACACATGCTTTAAATACCTCTTGACAGAAACAGAAAAATGTGCTGTAATAAAATGTTTCTCTTGAATGTAAAGATATAATGAAATTTGGTCCTCAGAACATATTGAATGAAACGTCTTTAGTGAAGACTGTCTTACTTGTTAGCATGAGTTATTAAAAAGGTTTTGTGTTATTCTTAAAATCAGAAAACTGATAAGTATGTGATACACAGGCAAAGAAAAGCATATTTCATTTTAAAAAATTGTGTGTGTACTTCCCTAGATTTGAGCAAACTTGCTAAACTAATTTACAACAGGTATAAATCTACATGCAAGTAGTAGCATAACGAATAGCACCCACATTGCCCAATAACATATCATATTGTGATGGTATTATAGTACTAGTTCTGTTGTAATTTCTAAAAACTGTTTTAAAGAGAGTGATATTAGAGTGCTACCAGATAAAACAGATGACAACACTGTGCCACAACCATTGCAAGGATGCAGGACAGAAGATTAAATGAAAACACAATGAAATGTATTTCCCTTTAAAGACAATTACTTATGCCATGTATGAATGACTGTCTGTGATCACATTTAGTCAAATTAATGTAAAGCTATTAATGTAGGTCAGGTATATTTTGACTTCTGCACCAAGCACAGGGGAAGTGCCATCAGGCCAGTGTGAACATTCTCACTGGCTGGTGATCTCAATGCTTTACTTAATTCATTATCCTACTTCTGTCTCCTTGGCAATCAAATTGAGATATAATGACTATGATTCTAAAAAGACTAAGACAGCGTATTTTAGAACCAGATTTCTCAGCATAGATGTTACACTGCAGTAGCTGGACTGAAAACAATTACTTTTCTTGCAAATTCAGACACTATAACCCATTTTCCTATGAGTATGATGTCGCGAATGAGGATTGGTTCTCACAGAAGATGGAAATATTTTAAGACAATAAGATTCAGACTGCTTGTTTAAAAATCTTCGCATCACATGTAGGACAAAAGTAATACAATTTTGATAGAGATTTCCTCTTTGAGTAATTTGACTTGTCATCCAAATGAGTAAATTCATAGAATCATAGAATGGTTGGGTTTGGTTTGGTTTGGTTTGGTTTGGTAAGGACCTTATAGATCATCTAGTTCTGACCCCCCTATGCAGGCCAGGAACTTCCACTAGACTAGGTTATTCAGTCTCATCCAACCTGATTAAATACTTCCAGGGATGGGGAATCAAAAGCTTCTCTGGGCAACCTTTCAGTGCCTCGCCACCCTCACAATAAAGAATTTCTTCATCTCTAATCTAAATCTACCATCTTTTCAGTTTTAAGATTTCCCCCTTTTCCTCTGACCACCTTCGTGGCTCTTCGCTGGACTCACTCCAATAGATCCATGTCCTGCTTGTGTTTGTATGCTCCAGAACTGAACACAGTACTCCAGGTGGGGTCCGTCCATCAAATCCGTATCTCTTCAGTAAACAGTCTTTTAATGTTATGTTAGATATTGTCATAGATATTGCTTTGCACAAGTCCAGGGAAATTATGTCAGTTGTTGTCTTATCCACCAAAGCCGATCACAGAAGACCACTAAAATTTTCAGGCATGATTTCTCCTTAGTGAAGCCATTTTGTCTGTCTCCAACCATCTCTTTATTTTCATGTACCTTAACAAAACTTCCAGGAGCATCTGGCCCACGATCTGTCTGGGCACAGAGTTAAGAATTATTGGCTTGTTGTTCCTCTGCAAATGGACAATTTCCCATTTTTCATCAGTATGAACTTCACTGAACAGTCATGAATTCTCTAATGTTCCAAAATATTCTCTAGTGTATTATCCCTTTCATCTGCAAGTTCCCCTGGGACCTGAGGATGCATCTTGAACCCGATCTTATCCTACAGTGACCTGACCAGTACTTCATTCTCTCAGTCCCTGAATTCTTGCATGGTGTTGCTGGAGCACTTGCTGGTGAAGATTGAGGAAAAAGTTCATTAAGCACCTCAGCCATCTCCATGTCCTGGGTGACCAAGTCTCTGGTTCAAGACTAAAGTATGATAAAAACATATGGTTTTAGAAAATGAGTGTCAGATACAACAGGAGGTTGAAAACTGGGTGACATATTCAAGATACCTTTTGTTAGGACATTCAAATGTAGCAGTTCAGCAAGTGGACTATTGCTTAGTGTGAAGTTTCATGAGTACTTAGTGATTTTATTTGGATTAAATGTAAATAAATAGCACGTTTAAAGCATGATGTTACAGATTAGGAGTTATATATTAGATCTGTGCTTCAGGTTTAAAAAACCCTACTCTCAGTCATCCTGATTGTGAATGGGTAGATGACCAGGAAATCACTCTCCTGATTTCCTTCAGCTATAGAGAATAGTCTTTTCAGTTCTAGATTTGTTTTGGGATTGAGGTTGAGTTGGAGCTTTAAAGGCAGAATGAACAGTGGATTTCTGAGAGGATAAATATTCAGGGTCTCATGCTTTTTTCTCAGGTCATGTAGACAGTCAGAAAAAAGGAGATATGGAAAACAACTTTGGAATCTCCTCAACTATGTCAGCACTGTGCCTTCTTCAGTTTGACACAAGAAGTGTGGAGGTCTTAATGGATTTTCTGAGACATGTCATGAGAGATCAAATTAGCTCTTGTAAAAGGTGGAAAGGGGTTTCTTAGCAAAAAACCATCTGCCTTGTGGCAGGCAGTATCCCAGTTCTGCCATGACAGGTTGTGATTGTCTCAAGGTTGTAGTTAACAACTTGTGATATCCTGTGATGTATATGATATCACTGATGGATAGATGGGACACTTTTAGGTTGTCACCTGCAACCTGGTGATGCAACACCATAAGTGGTCCAAGCAAAAGTATTCACTGCTGTTCTACTGAGCCTTTTTTTACTGAAAGAATGCATCGTGCTCTCTAGAAAGTACACTTCGTATGCAGCCCTGGAATGATCATTATGAATGACCTATAAAAGTTCTCTGGAGCTTGTCTTTAAGACTGTATTTGATCTAGAGGCAGTCTTGGGGATTAGTTCAAGGTCCAAATGTCCAAATGCTGTACAGAACCAGGTTTCAAAGCTGTACTCTTTGGAAAATTTAGTTTCAATTTAATTGCACAATCACAGAAGCAGGAGGGAGCATATGAGTAGTCCTGTAAATTCCTGCACAGAGTTAAGTACTGTGAGACCAAAATGTCATTAATCAAATAGTGACTGTAGGAGATTTTGTTGTATGAAAACACAATGAATGTAAGAATCTTAAGTCAGAAGTAAGTTTCATAGAATTGTTTCAATTTCATTCTTTCTCTTCCGTTTTTTTTACATTGGCTTTCAACATCTGCTGGAGAAATTTGTACGAAGTAGTTATGTATCTAACAATCAATGAAATGGCTGCGTTTGGACAAATGACCTAATTTAATGCCACATTGCCATTGTGTTATTCTTTCTATTAATCATTTCCAATGCACTGCAAAGCAAATTGACCTCTAAAAACTAGGGAATCACTTTTATTATATTCTATTATCTGTGCTTTGAATATGCCTCTTTCAAATCCAAAAAGAAGACACAGGAAGAAGGAAGTACTTATTACAGTGAAATTCTGATCTGGGTTAAGTAACATTCTAGCAATGATTCCAACAGCTGAATGCCAGAATGATGAGCTTTTATCATATGGAAAAGCTTCTTAATTATGTATTCCATAATGCTCTAAAATTAGTTGGATGGCCTCTTTTCTGACTATGTACCATTTTTCAAAACATGTTCTCTAGCATAATTTTCAGTGTCATAGGGATCATGGCTACCTTTTTACAAAGAATTAGTGTAAAAAACAGCAGTTGCTGCCAGAACATTTTCTCACAACCGAAATTTCAGCTTTACTTTTGCTTCAGTAGAGAACAGTGATAGTTAGGAGAAGTATAGAGAAATGCTGATTGTTGATAACAGTTGTATATGCAATGATTTTATGCTCTCTAATGTGTGAAATTCTTTCTTTAGCATAGCTGGCATATGGAAAAGACACAGTTATAGTCCTTCACCCACTCCTGTTAAATATATTGCTTTAATCTATCTAGCCTATGTGCTTCAATATAAGCATGCCAAATTGAAAGGAGGTAACTTTCAGAGGGAGGGAACTGATTTTTTACGCAGTGGAGATAGGACAAGGAGTGGTGTTTTAACACTGCATCTCGTTCAAAATGTCAGCAAAGCCTTACCAGAGATAAGAAATGTTGTGGCACCACCATCATGACAGGTAGTTTGAAGAAGTATATTTAAGGTATTTCTGATCCTGTAGTTCTGATCCTGAAGTTCTGTGTCTCTGAATATAGATGCATAGGAGAAGTTCCGAACTAACCTTTTTTGAATCAAGTTCGGCCATTTGTTTTTGCGGTCAGGATTCTGAACTGTCACTTCCATAGGGCAGTGCACATGCAAAATAGTTCTCTGAAGATATTATGCTTTATGTTTCTCTAATATTTTTAATTTCTGTGGCTATTTGTCCATTTTCTTGCAATGTCTAGAGCCGTCTGCTAGTGCCTGGTCACTTTGAGAATATTTACTGTGGTTTTGTCATATCGAACATTACCTTTTTATCCAGCAATTGTCAAGTGTGTGTAGTTGTTTGTCTGTGTATTGTGCTGCATAGTGTGCCTCACCTGAATAGATAACCTTTTTCCTTTCCCCAGAAAGCTAAAGGTCATATAAGTTAATAACACATGCTATAACATATATCCATATAGTCCATAACAAGGGTTTTGTTTGTGGCTTTACCTCTGCAAGCACAGGGGAAGTACTTTTTCTTCATTTCTACGATCACCAGGGATTCCCTGGCTGCCTGATTACCCCAGAGCCTTTGATTTGATTAGAGCTGTGCCTTTGCTCCCTGAAAGCATCCTTAATGAAAAGAATATTTTGGGAGCTATGAAGGAACTCCTCAAGAAAAGAGGTGGCATGGGGAGGGAAGAAACCATGAGACAGTCTTGCCAAGATACTAAGAGGGAGTGAAAGAACCCGAGAGGAGAGAAATATGATTATGCAGCACCAGAACTGCAGTAGACTCTGCAGAACAGAGAATAATAAAAGCAACACAAGAAGACAGAATTTTCCCTTTGAAGTCATAGATGGGAGACTCCCTGTACGGCATGCAGATTTTTATTTTCTCTCACAGGTGAATTATAAATGTCAGTGCCTTTGAAAAAGCTTTTGAAGGAAGTGACATGAATTCTACTTTTATTTTTATTTATTAGAATGGAATGTGTACTAATTTAGCCAGTGTAATTTTTCAATTAAATAAATTAAATTTAAGGTAAACAATCAAAATAATTAATAGATCCTTTACACATCTGTAATGCTGGTTTAAATGGTAAAATTTTGAAACAATTCAGTAAAAATTAATACCACAGTTTTAACGGGTTTGATTGTCAGACAGGTCTGCTATCTGAACTACTTAATACTTTCAGAGTAGCTCTAGTTCTTAAGTATGAATTCTTTGGCTCATCTATATTCTGTTAAATTTGGAAAGCAATACATTTTGTTAATCATCAGATTATCATCAAAAGTAAAGTGATGGTTTGTGATAGCCACTTTTAAACAATACAAGCTCCCTCATTTATTCAATCAGTCTAACAATTTTGAAAGTAAAGAACTCATATTAAGTGTTTCCTCTAAAAAACCTTGAAACAACAAGACATTCAGATTGATACTTTTGACATAAAACCAGTATTAAAGAAAAGAAGTGTTGTAGCACATTGGGATGAAATCTGTGTTTTAGGCACATGCACATGCACAATTCATTAGTATTACAGGCTTGGTATTTTGAGTTCCTTTATCCTTTCCTGAAAACTGTAAAATTGAATTATATTTATAGAGGATGTCTACCTGGAAACAAATAAATGAATGGTAATCTAATATTCTGGCTAAGTGGTATTACACATAAGCTCCAGGACAGATGGTGGTTTGTTGTCTAAATCTTGAATAAGGACTGGGGCATGAACACTCCTCTGGCAGGAGTTGACGTGAGGTATTTTGCCCCATGGGAATGCAAAAAATCTGTCATAATACAGAGGATGCACATCCTGTCACTCTCTCACTGCAAATGTCCTCTTTCTTTTGCTATGTGGTTATACACTTGACTCTGGAGATTTTTCATCAACACACCTTTTTCTTACCAGTTCTTAGAGACAGTAATACTAACATGACTCAGAAAAGAGCAAGTTTAATTTCTCTGCCACTGTTTTGAAGTTGAGAGAAAAGGATAAGAGGGGAGCAACAGCATTTTTGCCCACATTTCCCTAGAGAATTAATTCCTTCTACCTCTCTCACTAAAACTATGTTATTTACTGAAGCTCTGAAAAATTGACTGTTTCCACTGGAGTTTTATTCACAGTTTGCATACATATTAAATCACTTTATTTCATATGTGAAGCAATAAAACAAATGTAATGAACTGATTTCTTAATAAAAGGCTGTGTTTATACCAAATTTATAGCATGGACCAATTCTGAGTATTCAGAAAATGGTCACAACCTGGTTTTGTAGTAGAAGCATGTTTTCTTCTTACTTATATAATCTGAAAAAGATTAAGCCAATTTTGTTTAAGCATGATTTAAAGACTTTCTGTATATGTCTTAATATGAAAATTCCAGGTATCTGCTCTCTCCTCAAAACATATGGGGGTTTAATTATTTTTTTCTTTTTTTACCTGTAAGAAGTTAAACAATACTGAAAGTAGCTCTATGATATTCTAGTATTTTAGTTCATGAATGTCTGGAATTTGAGGTTATGTGACTATGCTAAGAATATGAAGACAGAAAACACCAGTACTTTTGTACTTACCTCTATGATGAACAAGATTGGCTATTATTTTGAACTTCCTTATTCCAAAAAAGATAGGAAAAAAATTCCTGTTTCTTCCCTAAATGAGAAAAAAGCCCTAATAGATTGCAGAGAAGATATAGGAGTGAAGAACGTTCTTACTAACATCACAGTTGTTCATCACAAGCACTTAGGAAAAACCACAGCCAAGAATGTCTGTAGCACATCCATTTTTGTTATCTATACCTGGTAGCTTATCTGAACTTTACTCTTATCACTATATATTAGGAGTGAAATTTTCAATGGCTAGAAAGAGCCTTGGCTTTGCCACAAAACTTACTATATGCATTTATATATTTCTAAATGCCATTAATGTCATTTCTTTTCAAAACACTTAGAAGAAAACCATAAGATGTTACCAATGTGAGGCAAGTAGACTTATTTCAGATGTTTTCAATACAAGTGTTGGCCATTTAGACAATGGTCAGATATGATTTTCTGACTCCATTCCTCAGAGCTTCTGCTATGCCTCTTTCATTATGCTGAAGTGATAAATCATCAGTGGAGACAACTCCTCAGACCTAAACACCCTTATTCCTCATATTTACTCCAGTTTCCCTAAATTTAGTATTTTAATCCTGAAGCACTCCCAATTAAGTTAAAAAATGATACTTTCTTAAAGTCCTGCAGACTGCCCACATAAGAAAGGACTATCTAGTTCAATAAAGAAAGATGGTGTTAGATCCATTTACTTTATGATTTACAGTGTAGTCCAATGGGAATCTTTCCAAAGCAGTCAGTCTCATCCTCCTCCACCTCTTCCTCTCACTCTCCCCAGCTCACACATAGGTGTAACACCAGAGCTCCGAAAAGGTTACTTAAAATATCCGAAGAATAAGCTTCTTAATTGAATTTGTCTAACCATACTAGACACTTAAAAGTGACAAAAATTTTCAAACATATATATATGTAAACATACATAAACAGGGTTTCATATCTAAATGAATATGCCTATGTATGTACATACATATCTACGTACATATTTCATGAACATATTTTAGCTATATATTTTTGATCTGCTTTTCTTTGAAGTTTAAATTAAATAATCCTTTAAAAATACTTGGTAAATTATTATTTTTTATAATTTTATAACGTTATCTTGGATATACTTTTACAAAGTGAATTGGTGATGAGTATCAAACATAAAGAAAAATATCTCATGAAGATTAACTGGAAAATTTTAAGATCTAATAGGGCATCTACTTCATCCTCATGATGAAGTGAGACTAGTTAAATATGTTTGTTGTCCATTCTCTCCAGTGGTCCTCGGTCTGGGCTGTCCCTGGGATTCAGGAGCCCAAGGCTTAAATTTCAGCTTGGAGCAGACTTTGCAAGAATTATAATTCTCCTGGGTCTGCTAGGTGAGTACTGATGAATGCTGCTGTTTAAAAACAGCTGCCTCTCAGCTAAACCTTTCTTGACTTTTCAGGAAATAGTCAATTTCTATGAAAATTGCAGTTTAGGCAAATCATTTAACATTTGCTGATGACATCGATTCAATAAAGAATTTTGCAGATAATTCAGATCATTTTATGCAGCACAGAAATCAACATCACAAAACTGTTGGTTTTTCTTCTTCATTTAGTAAAATGTGATTGGTGAATGCTTCCAAGAGATGGCAAATTTAAAAAAAGTAGCGTTCTGAGATATGAATTTGGGAATAACATGTAAATTGAGTTTTTCAATACTTTAGTATTTTCAAATAATTGAAAAGTGATGCTAAAGTGCTCATAATGTATTTCTTGCTTTATTTTGACCCTCTCCCCTAACAAATGTGGAGACTTAGCTTCAACTTTGATGCCTAACACTTGAATGCCTAATTTAGGATAAGTAAAACTTGCTGTTCTTTCTACTTCTGGATCCTTTGTGATTCTGATCTGGATTTAGACAGCACAAGAGAAACATAAGTTCTACAGAATAATCCAAAGGGAAAATATTAAGACTTTGGTGAAAATTAAGTAGTCCAAATTATGTTTTCATATAATGGTCTATTTCCCAAGCTACTAGATACTGCTGCAGCAACACACTATGACTGATTGTCAACCTTCCTGTTTGCATTCCTCACAAACAGAAAACAATTTAGAGGGTGGAATTTAATTTTTCAATATTTTAGTTTCCTTATTAGACTTTGAACACAATGTTTGAAGATGATATAGGGCTATCAGAATGCACTATCAGGTATCTGACACTAAAAAAATCCATTCATAAAAAGTATCTTCAATGCCAAATCTTAGGAAGAAGAAAGTTTTCACAGCTGACTTTTAATCCTTGAAAAACTGGATTTATAATGGAAATTATGACAGACCCTTAGGTATCACAGTACAACTGGGTACCTGTATTTATTGTATAAAGCATCAGAGCACTAGATTTATAGCTGTAAGTGGTTTCATTAAAATGCCAGTTCTTTCTAGATTTTCCAATTTCACTAGCTCAAAATTGTCAGTATTCCCCAAAAATACTTAAGGAAAAACATAATTATTGTTATTATAAAATTTAATAACAACATTGATACTATATTAATTATTGTTCCTATTATTGAAAGTTAAAGTTGCTGCTACGAATTAGTAGAAAAATTTCAGAGAAGTAAAGAGGTGATTTTTGTCCTATTTCTGCCCATTGTCAGTCTCTGAGGACCTGAAATGTGGGATCAGTTTTAGTCTTAAAGTAGGTTATTCAACACTCGTTCTCATTTTCTCCAGGAAATAACTCCCTACCAAGCTGGTATATAAATCTATCAGAAGAAATTCCTTAAGTCTTTCTAAGATATAGAAGTCTTTATTAATCAACTATTTTCTAGAATTTTCTTATTGAACTCTGAGCCTTTTTATATCTCCAAAATGCTTATTTTCTACCATGGAAAACTGAAATTCTCATGAAGATTTTTTTAACAAAGTGAGTATGAACAATGAAGATCTGATCCTCTAAGATAGTTTGCTCAAGCTGCTGGCAGCAGAAAAGCAGCTGGATCCTTCAATTCTAATTAAATGAACTTGTAGATGCTGCATAAGTTAGTGCTGTAGGTGAATGCAGATCAGAAGTCACCACATGTAGAATACAATGTTCACAGGCTGTTGCTTAACCAGCCAACAGGCACCTTAGGTTGGCATGCAAAGAATTAAAAAGTACATTTTTCTATTAATTTTGGATTAATTTTTTCAGTTTCAGAATGGTTCAGCCTAGGTTTACCTCATATGGGGTCTATTGATACCGTAATTGTCTAATTGTCTCATTGTCCATATCTATAGTTGTTTAGATTTTAAGGTAATATACCATAAATATACTGGGGAAAAGGTAGGAAGCAAGGATGAGAGAGGGGGAAAATGAGAAAGGAAGGACAGGAGGCCTGGAAGATTCTAATAAACTTGTATTAGTTCTAAATTTGTTTTGGAAACCATTATATACCTAATGCACAGGTATTATTCAAAAGCTTCCCTTATTTTCATGTTCACCTAACCCTTGGTCAATTCACACCTTTCGAGAGTGAATAATTACTTCTCTGATTATTTTGTCCTTCACTGATTTCAGTCTTTCAAGAGATTTCCTACTTCTATTGCATGTTGGCTGTGATTATTTCTTTCCCTGCCTTGCCATTCACATTTTAGCCAAGTGTTTTCTTGCAAGCTGGATTCTCTCAGCTTAGTACAGGCATTGTAGTACTTTGGCATCTATTCTGAAATGCATTAGTGTTAGAGCTGTGCTGTTCTGTTGAGTTTTTCTGGATTCGTAACAGTCTTGTTGGAGTACATCAATTCTCTGTCTGGCCCCTTGGAGAAAGCTCCTGGGCACCTGGAGCTTGAGTTTCACTTTAGGTGATGGACAACCAAAAGTTAATAATTTCATCACTTCATTCCACATTGTTATCCTTTATGGCCTGTATGTTTTTTCTTGACCTCATTGTAGCATAGCAAGGACTTGCAAATTAATTGTACTCGTTTGTGTTAAGATCCTTCTGGGTTACCTTCTGTTTTTCTCCGTAAGAGCTGGTTTTAGATGCCCTGCAAAGTGTCAGTATGGAGATGCAAACAGCATGCAGTTAAAGCACTTAAGATTTTTATTGAAGGATTGCTGGGACCATTGCATTTGGTACACCTTTGTTTTCCAAGCTTTAGCTAGAAATGCTTTGTCTGTTAGACTTTGATTCAAATATTGTGAGAGTGATCACATTCCTGTCAAGGGGCAAAAAGACTTCTACAACCACAGATGGTAAAATGGGAAAGAGGGAATAAACTCTGTGTGTTTGTGATAGGCTGTCTGTGATAGATTGGGGTGCTCAAAACTCCACAAGACCTTCGCCCCACACTGACCACACTAAAATGTAAGGCAACCATCAGCAAAATTAAACAGCAAGCAGAGGATTGCAAAGAGATTTCTGAAAAAGCAGAAAGGACCTTGCTACAGGGGTAACAGGTCAACAGCCCCACCAGGGTGAAGTGTGTTGTCACCAGGACCTGGGTCAGTGGATGAAGAGTACAGTAATTTTGCGAATACAAGCCGCAGCAATTTGACCAAAATTTTGGTGGAAACCCGGAAGTGCGGCTAATACTCGAGGGCAGCTAATATGTGAATAATTTTCTGACATATACAACCCCAGATGTGCCAGCCGGGGCGCCGAGCCAAGCACCTGCCAGTAAAAGCCGGCATTCCGCGATTGTTACAAATTGTTACTCTGTTGCACCGTGGGTGGAGCCTGGCTCCCTGCAGGCAGCACGGGGGGCAGGGAGAGAGGCAGGAGAACTCTCTCCTTCCCTCCTCTGCCGCAGCCCAGAGGAGAGACGGGGTGAGCCCGCGCCGCCATTGCCACGGCTCGGGGAGGAGGTGAGGGGGCTCTACCCCTGCCCTCCACCACCGTGGCGGGAGCAGAGGGTACTCTATGCTCGGCCGGTGCCGCGGTGTGAGCGGGGCGTGCTCTCCGTGCCCTGCTGGCGCCACGGCGGGAGCAGGGCCGGGGCGAGCGAACCCAGAGGCGGTGGCCAGCCCCGAGCGGCCCCACCGAGCTGGACCACCTGGCCCCATCAGCAGCCCCTAGCGGGCCGAGCCTGCACAGCCTTAGTTGAACCAGTAAACCCCCCGCCATACCGCGCTTCTGTTACTAATTGGCAACTTTGATGCACGCGGGTCCTCGCTGCGAACGACAGAGCGACTTATACTCAGGGTGCGGCTTATTTATGGACAAAGAACGAAATATTTGCCAGCACCCAGAGATGTGGCTTATATTCAACGCGGCTTGTATTCGTGAATTTACTGTACAACAAAGGGCAGCAAAAGACCAGGGTACGCACTTGTCCCACAAAAGCACCATGCACAAGCAGGACCCACTCCTGAGGTGGGGGTGAGCTTCTGACCCACACAGCAGGGCAAAACATCACTGGGGTCAGTGGGTCAGGGTGGAGCTACTTGGAATGAGATATAAATGGAATTTAGAAACCTGAAGGTATGTATACATATGTCTAATGTTGTGTATTTTGTTGTGTTTCTGGTCCTGATCCTGAGCATGGTGTTTGCTGATTAATTGCATGCCGTTAGTAAATCAATAAATTGCTTTGATTCTGATTTGATTTAAAGTGTGCAAATGGATCAGTTTTCCCCAGGGTCAACAATAATTCAGTAAAAAACTGCTTCAGACTTCTGAGCAGGCTTGGTCAGTGAGAGGGTTTACTGAATCATCTATGGGAAAAAAAGAGAGAAAATACATTGTTGATCTGACGATAAAACCAGTTATAGCTCCATATAGTTTATAATTCTAATTCAGTGACAAAAAATATTTTCATAGTTATATTCTGTGAAAGATAATTCATCATCATCAGTTTTGTCATTCAAGAGATTTTATATATTTCTCATAAGAAAATTGCAGATAAAAGTCTAGACAATTGAAATTTTATGTCCAAGTTGTAAGGTAAAAGCTTTCCCAGCTTCTTTGGTAGGGTTTCTTAATCTCTGTTTTTAAAAATGCAAGTTTGGTATGGATCTGCTATTTCATTCTCTACCGACCATTTCAATGATTAATCATTAAGAAAAAGACTGCCTTCACTCCAGAAAAATATATTCCTCATTTATAAGAGATCTGGAGTACCCTGGAGCTGACTTAATAAAATCTTATAGCTAAGATAGAGTAATAATATATCATAAAGATGAAGTACAGATAACCATCCCTAGTATCCTCCACAGTCACATTTTTATTGTTTATGTGGTTTGGAGATTTATTAAAGTTGCTGAAAAGCTTTGCTTTGACATGTTATTTGATGTACCATCCTGAAAAAGCCCATATAAAAAAGAGAGAGGTTTCAGAATTTGTGGAAAAATACTCGTATAGTTAAATAGAAATTAAGATACACAAGGTGGGATAGTTTGTGGGAGAAAAAAGACTTATGGTGATCATGTCCAGTTTATCAAAGAACAAACTCTTTTAAAACATATTTACCTCTGTCTTGTGGGTAATTTATGTTTGTTACATATATTTCTAAGTGAATACTGTTTTTTGCATACCATATCTGCAGCAGAGCTACATCTATCTCAAGATTGCTTTCTTTTTCTTCATACTTGTCTCAATAAAGCGTTAAAATTTGGTTCAGATGGTAGCAGTATCTTTTTTTTTAATGGACATTTGCTGTGCTACAGCTTACCATTTCTGTCCACTGACTGTGCAGTATAGCCTATAATACATTATGTATCCTCAATAGTTAAAATGCACAAGTGCATATAAACAGAGACACAGCAAGAAAAAATTTCAGTCTTTTAATGTATGTGTTTTAAGAAAAAGATTCGATCTTTGATCTTGTCTTCACTAGAGAAATGTTAGGTTAGCTTTTTCTCATTTTCTAAAAGTATGTGGTTTAATTTATGTCTCCACATAATGAAAAAATTAAAGTCAAAATTTGTCTGTGTATGAAAGTTTACTGAGTCAGTGGAAAAACACTTGTTTGCAAAAAAGTTTAGCTAAAAAATTATTGCCCAGTATTGTTGGTGTAACTCTAGCAGAAAAGGCAAATGAGATAAAATCAACATTATTTTGACAAATAGTGAGACAGATGGATACAGATACAGGTGAAAGCTTACTCACAGTTTTAGAAGTGCTAGACACAAAGATTCAACAGCAAATAGTGACTAATTTTATCTTTTCACTGCTTGTAAATAACACTATAATGTTTTTTCCTGCTATGTCTTTCTTCAACACATTTTCAGTTTGTTATGTAAAATGCATATCAGCAGTGGTGCTTATTGACTGGAAAACAGAGACTCAAAGAAATTAGAAGGGTTTTTGTAGGTTCCTGGGCAGCAAATAGAGGAGGATCTTACTCCAAGTCATGTGGTGCAGCATGCTGAGTTCATGTCGCTGCAGGGTAGTAAGGGTTCATAAAATCAAGCCAGCTCCATGGCTATAGATCTTCTATAATGTAACATTTATTTTTCTTTGCCATGGGCAATAGATTTTCTATTACTGAATATGAACTAATGAACTGGCAGGGCAAGTCCAAGTTATCAACACCTATTGAATGTGTTTCTGTACTGTAACAGACAGGACAGCTCAGCTGGAGCTGACACAGTGAAATTTCAGCCCTGAGAATGCACTCTGTTTGTGCTGCTCACTGGTGCTGCATCTTTTCTTTTGAAGCACATCGTAAATGTGCTTCCCATCATACAAATCTTCTCAGCCCACACAGGCATAGCTTCTTAACAAACTCAGTGGCATCACATAGCAATCCAGGAAATAAATTTTCCAGCAATCTCATTAGATAAATTTATGGATTCCCTTTCCACAAGTAGAAGACTGGTCTGATTACCAAAGCCAATAGTCTGTGGGCACCCTATCACTCTGAACTTTACAGAGACCTTTGTGCCAAGATAAGATGAGTCCAAAAGGAGATAAAATCCCACCCTTCTGTTCAGTCAGCACCTGCTACTCAAACCACTGAAATGTGCCATAACCATTAGAGACAGTGTTGCTGGTCTAGTTCCCATTAGGAGGAAAATTGGGAACACGGAAGAAGCTGGGACAGGGATATATGAAGGAACTACCAACTTTATGGAGCAAAAGCAAGTGGAATGGAAAAGAGAATGGAGCTGTTATGGTGATGTGACTTACTGGTTATAGTTCACATGCACAGAAGCCCGTTGCTTTTTTATATCTTCCATGTAATATATTGCCATGGGTTCCACTTATATATCGTACTAATAAAGAGACCCCAGTTTGCTTAAATTACATTTGATTAATGCTTATGTTGGCTACACACAGGCTAATAAAAAGTTATTGTTGGAAGATGAAATGGCTCAGGAATATAATTGCATTTATTAAGCGACATTATTAGGTAAAATTCGGATAGTGACAGGTTTTTATTATGTTACTTACATATCTGAAGAAATCAAAAAACAGGATTAAATAGATTTATCTCATTCAGTCCTGCTCTCAGTCTCATACAGTAGCCATTACATGTGGGGAGCACTACACACCAAGGCTGTTGGTCTCTCATAGCCTTAAAATATGTAAAGGAATGCTTTCTAAAGTTTCTGTATTTTAACCATCTGAAATAGAACTAAAAACCCTAACAGTCCTCATTTGCTATACTTTGTTGACCAAAGGCTTTTTAGCAGTTAGTGCTCTACATCCTGCAGCTACTTTCAGTGTCCTCCATGACACAAACTTCATCTCCATCTATTATGTATGAGGCAAGAGAAAAAAGGGAATCCGCATTGTTCCAAATGCTGCATAGGAGCTGGTAAAATTATATGGCAGATTATATTCAGCTACATAAAATATGGAAAATGTCGCCCTTCCATGTCTCCTCATTAGCCCAGTATCTCAACTTTAATTCTAGAGTACAGGAGAGGAAAGCCCAGTGGGAGGACAAAATAAACCATTTCTTCTTCATATATCAAAACAGACTCCTGTAGTACTGGTTCAGGGCCAGTTAATTCATCTGATTATTTTGCCGGTCTTTCATGAGTTAACAATTGAACAATACAAATGAAAAGCCATATGTAATCCTAGTTTCATTTAGATCACATTATTCAGATGAGGATATTGGAGTCTGATGTCCTGTGATGAAATGGGGCACCCTAATCCTTGGACACATCCAATTTCTGGACAGCATTGTATGCATTTTCTTTGCCCCTTTCAGTATTTTGAGGATGGTTTAAATGTCTCTGCAGCAGTTTAGCTGCAGAAATTTACTTTGAAGTGTTATGCAAGAGGAATGTAGAATCTACAGTGTTACATTCTATTGTTACAGATCTTTTTATTTTTTAGTGCTTTGGGAACATGCAGGATTTCAGCACATAAATGCTGAGGTGGGTGCTCTCTTTCACGGATGTGTTTGCCATATCATTTCACTATCAAAACCAATTTGTTTGTGCCAATTTCTTTTAGGTGATATAGGTGGTAAACGGGGTGAATTTTGAATATTATTTTTACACCTAGCTTTATTTTCCACTGTTCCAGAGAAATAGACACAGCATCCTTGACATCTGTATTCATTTCACTATGAGTTTAGCTGGGGTTTTATTCAGAGGATAATATTAATGGTAAGCACTGGAGAAAATGTTTTGGGATATTTTTGTTTGGTTTTTTGTTTTGGTTTTTTTTTTTGTTTTGTTTTGTTTTTTCCTGTTTTGGTTATTTTTGTGTGTTTGGTTGGTTTGGGTTTTTGGGGCATGGGTTGGTTGTTTTTTTGGGTTTGTTTCAGATATTTTTGTTTGGTTTTTTTTTGTTGTTTTATTTGTTTTGTGGTTTTGAGGTATTTTTTTCACTTGGTTAGTGGTTTGGTTTGGTTTGATTTTTTTCAGGGTGTTTGTTTGTTTGTTTGTTTGTTTGTTCGTTGTTGTCTTGTTGAGTTTTTTCCCCCAGGTTAGAAAGATGAATACTTGGCTGGATTTAATTCTTTTTTTTGAGGTAAAATGTAGGCAGATTCTCCTTTTGACTCTCATACAGAGCTGAAATATGGTCAGGAAACACATACCTGACTCCCAGCAAATGAATGTACCAGTTCTTTGAAACAGCCACTTCATTTTTATCTACAGTTATGGGAACATTCATGATAAAGCCTTGAAAAAGGACATTCTTTTTTACATTTGAAAATTTTTTCTATATGGAAAAAGAAAGCAGTTAACTTAGATTAAAAACACAGTATATAGGATTAAAAAATTCTGTTTTTAGTATTCTGTATGCCAATAAAACCAAAAAATCTTACCAAAATGTATGCCTATTAAAATATAGGTACACAATACTAAAAAATAAGTCTTTCATTCACAAGAAGACAATTAGCATGTCTTCAGTTTCATGAAACACCATGAGATATCGTGCATGACTTTTTATGCTCTATGCCAAAAGAACTTTCAGTTGTATTATCTTTGTTCTAAAAACTAAAAAAAGCTCTTAAGAAATATATTCTCCTTCTCTGTCCTAAATTTTTCTCCTTCACATGGTACCGTTTTGCTCATTTAAGTATGGGAAATAAAGAAAAGCCCTTAGTTCATTGGAATGGAAAATAAACAAATATGAAAACACAATCCTAGGACCTATTCAATACTTGAATAAATGTTTCATTTGCTACCAAGACCTTAAAGGAGTTACTTGCAGATGTTCTACCAAATATGACCCAAAAGCTCTTTAGGGTCATTTTATCTTGCAGGCTTGTTATATGCCCAAATTCTAAGTGCACCTATCCTGCTCAAAGGACATTAATCAGCTTAAAATCATCCCATTAAAAGATAGTATCTTTCTTTTCAGGTTTCAGATGCATGATTCAAGCACTCTCAATTTGATTCTGACTATGATTCAGTTGGTGAATTAGAGGAAATAATGAAATGCCACTATACCAATGAGACAAGGGAAAAAGAATCAATCAAAATAGGACCTTTAATAACTATGAAATGTGACATAAATATAAAATATGGAATGGATTTAGCTCTTAAATTACTGAGAGAAAATGGGTGATTTTTAGTGTGATCATCATTCCAGATTTCCTGACATACATATTTGATAAACTTACTAAATCTGAGAATCTCCAAAAGCATCTTAAAGAACTGCTAGACCAACAAAGTCTAACTTCAAGTTAGGAAAATGAAAGTATGATGGAACTTGGAGGCAAATTTAAAATTAATTTGATGAGTATTCCATGAAAATATTAAATCTAGAAAATAAATGGATGTAGAATCATTATGCATTTACTCAGATGCACCTAGAAAAACAAAAAACAAAAGATCAAAGCTCTATGCACAATAACTTTTAATGCTATAAGAGGAACAACCTCTTCATTTCACTGAAGTATTTAGCTAGGTTGAAACAGTGATGTTTATTTTTAAATAATAAAAGAAACATGTCTTTAAAATTCAGGGTTCACATTAAGTTAATCCACTTTTGAACTAATATCTTAAATGTGCTCGAGGATGTGTTAATTAAATAATTTAATTTCAGATTTACTGGTGTTACAGTTTTCCCTCCTTTTTATTGTGAGAGCTTGGGCTTCATATGGAAGAGAGAGCTCCTGTCCAAAAGTACTTGCAGTCAGTGGCTGCAATGAAATACTAATGACAGGTAATTGTGATTTGTTGTATAAGCTTCAATCATTGCATAGCAATTACTCATCCACTAGCAAATATTTAACAAACATCTCTCCACTGTGGCAGTGTTGGAATGACTCTGCTGTTCCTGTGAAAAAGTGATTTCATCCTCATGATGTCTCAGTGATTCTCCATATTTCAATGACTTCTGAATTAAAATGTAAGAACAGCACACACAAATTTTTAGTTTATCCGGCATATATAGAAACTCATATTGTGAATCAAAAGTTGTCTTGGTTCTTGTATTTTTCTATATTAATCCATTAATAATTATTATTCTAGCTTCATTCATTTATACCAGAACAGTTGATTTTTATGCAGATCTTACAGATGAAATTAAATTGTTGTCTACAGTGATCTGCTTCCCCTATCATTCTTCACTGCTGCTGCAATAACTGAAACAGTGAAAATACTCCTATACTAATGAGGCTGACATTTAATCATGGTGTTGTGATCTAAGCTCAAAGAAAACCATCATTCTTAATTTGCAGGACTTTCTTGACTAATATTGCTAGAATGGGCTGTGTAATACTGAGAAATTTCAGTGGTGAAATATAAACAAGGACCAAATCAATTAACCATTCTACTAATGGGTGATTTAAGGAAAATTCTTGTCTCATTTCTTTTAAAACACTACATTTTTACTGAGAGTATTAAAAATGCAAACAACAATAAGAATGATGATTCTTGCTATTATTGTAAGAGAAAGATACAACTCTGAGAGTAAATAATTATTTTATTTACTTAAGGAATAATTTTGCAGTCACTTCTTTGCTTATCATATGAATTCTTTAAATAAACTTTCAATTTAAATTACAGTTTTTCATATATTAAAAAAAAGTTAGCTATATAACTATCAAATTAAAAACTTGAAATTCACTGGCAATGGTCTGAAGTAAAAATATAGCAAAGATGGAAATAACCTGCTGAGTAGAATACATCAAGGTACTTATAATGTTTGTTCTACAAGGATGATTATACACAGAATACTTTTTAAGGGCCAAAAAACCACTCCTTCTGCTGTTAAAAGAAGTGGATATTACATATTGTGACAAATTTGCATACGATGATTGTCCTTTCCAGATCTGAACATCACTGATGTAAAATGAAATTGGGGATTTTGGGATGGGGGAAGAAATAAATGAAGAAAAAGGCTTTCTAAAACTAGATTTGTAAGCTCAGCCTGAGTAGGAAGATAAATCAAGCAGAACTGTTGAGCTTCATGCAGAATCATTCTCTCATCTTCTATCCATTACTTCTCCATTTAATCCAGCAATCTATCTATAATTTGTACCTGTAAACCATCAGTTACTTTAAAGACGGGTTCCAAAAATCCAAATATGATATCTTCTGTATCAGAAGTTTCAGCCTACTTCAGTAGTAAAATAGTGCAAATTGTACTCTGTTCTCTGGAGTAACACCCATCTCTTGACTGTACTAAACAATTAGAAGCAAAACAAAAATGAAACATTAAATTTAACTTGAAACTCAATTTCTGTCCTCAATTCCTTCTACACCCAAAACCCAGAGGCACTCCACAGAGGAAGTATTGTTGAGAGTTTAAAAATAGCTGTATTTCTGAGTTTCTTACCTGGACCTTATGCATGTCTGACACAGAGGAATATCACAAGAATTCTTTGGTAGGATTTCATGTGATATACATGTCTGCATCTGAGCTAATTCTATAAAATCTGTTCTTAGTCATCATATGGAAGCAGACACTACTTGAGTGCAACTCACCTGCCTTGTAGGATCAGATATTTTATTATTCCTTAATGACTGCAAAAAATCTCGTAAAAACATGCACTTTTTTTTTTTTTTTTTTTTTTTTAGAACTTGGACTAGGAGAAAGGAATATGTAGGGCAAGAGGCTTGCATCGATAAAACTTTGGACAGAATACTGCTGTTAAAAGGCGTGCTAATTTCTGATAGCTTTTCTCCTTTCAATTGTCTTTTATTTTTACCAAGATAGCATTATGCCTGTGTCTAACAGATTTTACAGAGTATTGTTTGAGTAGTTTATGTGATAAATCATCATCTTAGAAACACACAGGGCACAAAGGAAAATCAGATCAAATTACTTGCTTTGCTAGGATTTCCAGGTCTGGGAACTGAAATCAGTAACTGCTCTCATGACTCTGGTTCTTGATGCCGGAAATGAGCTGCACTGTGCAGCGATGCTAAACAGACTGTTAAATTGCATACATAAGGTAATGCATAGATGTGTCACCTTGGATTTGTCTGCATGAAGTTATATTAATTTTACTGAAATTTTGCCTTTAACTAAGGTTCATCTTGCACTGTCAGAGCCTAAGGCACAGTCTAGAAAGTAGGAGGAATTGTTTCTGCCATTGGACCGTGTGGGTGATATTGCTTTATACCTCCTACCTGGCAGACTGCCAGATGCCTATGTCTCAGCCAAGGGTGTGCTTCTTAGTCCTTCTAATGCTCCTGAGCAGGGGCTACCAGCCAGTTCTAACTTCCCAGTAAGTGCTGAAAAATGTCACTTTTGCACTGGGCAAAACTTATTAATTATTTATGACATGTTATTTATCACATTTTTGAAATACTTCTTTATTTACTTAACTGATATAAACACAGTCAGAAATAAATCTGTTAAGTGCAAGCCTGTAACTCTACATGCTGTCTGTGTCCCAACATTCAAAAATATTTACCCTCAGTTCAGTGTCCACTACTCTTTCTAGTTGAGGAAGAGGAAAATCAGACCATGGAATTTGATTTATTGGCTGGAAATAAACTTCTTTCTCTCAATCCACTGGCTCTTCTCTGCTGTTCATGTGGGCATCAGCAGCATAGCCATGAGTAGCTTGAGAAATATAAAGAAGTTTCACAGGTCTCTGGGAGTGGCAGTGAGGGAATTTGGATCACAGGTCATTTTTTACTCAGTCCTCCCAAAGAGAACGGGTTTTAAAAGGCCAGTGAAATCTATAGAATTAACAAATGGCTACAAACCTGGAGCCATAGACAGGGGTTGTTCTTCTTAGACCATGCCACACACTTTGAAAAATGTGGTCTACTGGGAGCTGATGGGGTCCATCTGTCAGAGAAGGAGAGGAAATATCTTTGGTCATAGGCTTGTCAAGATGGTGGAGAAGGCTTTAAACCAAAGTGTCCAGGGAAGGAACCATCTGTCCTACTCCTCAATCTGTCCTGCTCCTAACAGCTGGATGCCAGGGCCAGCAACAGATGCACAGAGGTTGCAGAGGAAAGTCACAGGTCAGCAGAAAAACACCTGAAGAGCCCTACAAAGAAATTAGAACCTCTAGGTCAGCTTCACAGGGCCCCAACTTAAATACCTCTATACAAAGCACATAGCAGAAATTAGAGATGTGCGTGCCTGTAAGGCAGGGCTTTAACCTTATTAATGTCACAGAGACATGGTGAGATTGTTCCTATGACTAGATTGTTAGAATGGAATGACACAAGGGAGGACAGCCAACAAAGGCAAGGAGAGGGGTTGCTCTCCCTGTCCATGACCAGCTGGAGTGGAAGGAGCTCTACCTGTGGATGGAAGAGGAATTGGCCAAGAGTTTATGGGTCAGGATTAAAAGGAGAGCAGGGACAGGATATTGTAGTGGGGATCTGCTGCAGGAACACATGGTCAATAATGAGTTGATTGGTGACAGCCAACATGGCTTCAGTAGGGACAATTAGCTCCTGAAAAATTTGGCCACCTACTATGATAGAGTTACTGCAGTGGTTAATAAGGGAAGTGCGACTGACATCACCTGCCTGGATTTGTGCAAAACATTTCATACTGTCCAGCATGCCATCCTTATCTTTCAACTGTAGAGACATTAATTTGGTGAGTGGACTATACATAGAGTAGTTTGTTTAGTTCTAGGGCCCCAGACATAGGAAGGACACAGACCTGATGGAGCAAGTCCAGAGGAGGCCACAAAGATGATCGGAGAGCTGGAGCACCTCTCATATGAAGAAAAGCTGAGAAAGCTGGGGTTGCTCACTCTGGAGAAGAGAAGACACTGGGATGACCTCACTGCAGCCTTCCAGCACCTAGAAGAGCCTGCAAGAGAGCTGGAGAGGGACTTGTAACAAGGGTGTGTAGTAATAGGCAAGGAGAAATGGCTTTAAGTTGAAAGAGGGTGAATTTATAATAGAAATTGTTATAAGAAATTCTTCACTGTGAGTGTGTTGATGACTGGAACAAGTTGCCAGAGAAGTTGTGGATGCCCGATCTGTTCAAGGGTTGGATGGGGCTTTGAGCAACCTGGTCTAGTGGAAGGTGTCCTTGCCCATGACAGGATGACTGGAGCTACCTGATTTATAAGGTCCTATGCTTCTATGACTCTCTAAAGAGAATTGTGATAGGATAAAACAAAAAAGTATCCAAACATTTTTTAATGTAAGCTTACCTCCTATTTTTTGAGTATTGAAATATCCCAAGTTGAGGGGGTGCTAGCAGAGCCTGTGTTCTTGTTTATATAATTTTCTTTTCTTTTTGTCATTCAGAAGAAAGATTTTCTGTGCTTGTGAACATGACTGACTTTACTTAACAATATAGGATGTGAAGAGACTCAGGACAGAATTCCACAGTTTCTGGAAACAGAAAAAAAGATTGAAGGAGACCACTGGAAGTTGTGCAGTGGGAGATACAGGTCTGATCTGCTTTCCAGAGCTCCAGAGCTCTGAAGTTTAAGATCAGGGGGCCCTAGGTGATGGCCTCCAAGGGTGTCTTGGACTGAGTCTAGCCTCCTACTGCTCACTCTCAATTAGATGATTGCCACAGAGATTTGACATCTTGGGAAGAGGAATCCTTCAATTTCAGCATTGTACTTTTTACCTGTCTTTTCTCCAGTGCCATCATATATATAAGAATGCTTGCAGAGCAGCAGAATTCCTTTCTTCCAAAAAAAAAACCCCAAAAATCAACATGTTCTATTGATGCCAAATGTGTTTAAAAGATAGAAAATTACTTCCCCAAATAATACAGCACATATGATTTCTAATTTTGATTACATTACATATCTGTGTATTCATTTATGAGACCAAAAACCAAGAGAAAAATAAAAGTAAATAAAAATAATATTTTTATGATGTTATATTTTATTATAAACAATTTAATTTATTATAAATATTATAATAAAAATTTTTATTATAAATAAATTTATGGGCAGATTGGTTTGGGATTTTATATATAAAACCTGATTTCAACTTTTGGGGCATTAAAAGAATATGCAAGTAACCTAGAAATCATTTAACACAGCAGTCTAAAAAGAACTGAGATACAGAAAAATAATAGTTTCAAATAATAAATCTCTAAGGTTTCAGAATACGAACAAAGTTTCAAAACCTCTGAGGTTACTTTTGATCAGTATGCCATCAAGCCCAAGCTTGCCAGTTCTTTCAGATAATTATAACATTCTACAGTTCTCAATTTAAAAGACCAATTTCTGATTGCATTTGACAGTTCTTCTTATCCCTGAAAAAAATTCTGCCTGGTAAATGCTTTCATTCAGTACTAAATCAGATGCAAGGTTCCCAGTCTTCTTGTGCCTGCATGATGAAAATCACCTTTGTTATTCTGGAATGCTTCATTTTACTAAAAAAAGTCTTTATACCTTAATATTTCAGAACTGGGCCTCTCAATCTGGAAGTTGATGTTCTTGCATTATTAAAACTGCTTAATATATAGGTTTTCTTTTTGCTCTACACCTAAGAGAAACACTTAACTCTCTCTGCAAGCATATTTTGTGTTCTCTCCTTTCAGTAACTGCCAGTTGTGGATGTTACCCTCTAGATTCTTATACAAAGAGACTGTAATTGCCTTTATTATAATATTATAAAAAAATCTTCCAAGTCAGTAAACATGAAAAAACAGCTATCATTCAGTGAACTGGAACTAAATAATGCTTAAAATTATTTTTATATATCTTTCTATTTGTTAAAAGCAAAAGGATGCAAGAGGATACTGAGATTCTGCCTGAGGATATTTAGTTTAACAGTACGAGCAGGATAACAAGCATACTCAATTATGAGGCTAAATTAGCTCTCCTTGAAAGGGAAAATAGTGCTGGGCCCAAAAGAAACTATGATGAGCAGTCCAAACTAGGCACCTTTTCAAGTAGAACATGCTGGCATATGAAGTGGAACACAAAACTAAGCCACCAATTTTCTGTGGTCGTTCGTCATAAGCAGAGTTGTAAAATTACACCTCAGGGAACTGATTTCAATCTTTCTGCAGAGTCACAAACTAGAAGTCCAGAGGAGTATGGTCATGAATGCAAATAGAGCTCATAGGACCTCAACCCACTACTATCAGACCTAATGAACCTGTATTTGGAAACCAAACCAAATAAAACAAATTCCTAAGAATTCAAAAATCTCAGTAACCTTTTTAACAGAAGGATTAAACAACTGCTAAATTTTTTTCTAGAAATTTACCATGACAAAAAAGTATTTTTGATCCTTTGTAATAAACTATCCAGCTTCCACTATCAAGCATTGGATCTGGTTATATTAAGCTATAAATCAGGATTGATTAATTAACTACTTAATTAAAATGTGATAAACTACACAGATTTTGGGGTGAATTTTGTTGAATGACTATTAATGCCATGTTTTACAGTCCATTCATCATTCCGGTTCCCTGTTTCTGAACTGCTTCCAATTTTTTTTTCATTACTCCTTTTAAACCACTTGCAAAATATTCTTAGTGCCACTAAAAATAAATGGAAAAAATAACTGATCCATGCCTAATTAATATTTCCCTTGTTCAGGTATCCAAGGACTGTGACAGTCTTTTTGGTAATGGTACCACACTAGAATCTATATTCCAGTAATCACACTCATGACTATACATTATATATAATTAAAATGAGCATCTGAAAGTCAAACTTGTACAAATATGAACTGGAAAAAAGCCATATACGTCTATATTCTATTTTACTCAGTAGAAATATCCCTAGTTACGTTGACCTAATTTTTTTGTTATATTATTGGAAACAAAAAGAAAAAGTAATATGAAAGAAGATGAGCAACCTATGTTGTCTGGCAAAAATTATATTAACCTTTTTCAGAATCATAAACTAACATTATCAACCTGGGTTAGACCCTCTTACCTCTTCCTTTGGAAATTTCATCTGATAAATTAGCTTTAGTTTATATTTCCAAAATAGTGTATACCAGCATTAAAACTACCATTAACTAAACATTAAATTCCTTCAACACTTACTCCAGTAAGTTACAACACAAAGCTGGACAAGACTTCTTATAAAGGGAACTCTCAATTTCATCTAAAAGAGTGTTAGCGGCATTCAGCAAATGGATGGAAACTCAGGAGTGAGCAATACATAAACAGAGAAATTCAATAGCAGAATCATACAGCTGGGGAAGAAATAATTGAGAGAAAAAAAAATTCAAATATATCCTGTACATATGTTGATTTTGCATATAGTATAGTATAAAATCAGAAGGGAACTCTACGTCGTAAGGTGACTAGTGATAGCATCTTGTTTAATTGACTTTTTTTCACAAAAATGCCCAAAGAAGTTTATGTTTTGAGTATATTATTGCTACTGTTGCTCATGCTCATATTTCAGACTTTTGGTGTTGTATTTCTGACACCAAAAACTGCAGATACAAAGACAAGTGAAATTCCGTGAAGAGGAATCCCCTCGTTCTTTTGCAACTCAAAAGCTCAGAATTTCCTGATGAGAAGATCATTGAATAAAAAAATATGTTTATGCAACATCAAGGTGATACACAAAAACAAGGGGAAAAAAGAGAAAAAAAAGAAGCAGTGCATTCTTTCTTCCTGCTTTTTCCTCTTCTTAAGATACTTAACACAGACCCTTCTTCAGTTGGTTGGAACAGTGACAGTGATTTCAGTCAGCCTTCAAGGTCTCTCTGGAGACAAAAGGAAGCAAGGGATGTTTTGGCATCCTTACACATTTGTTTGTAACTCACACTTCATTCCAATCCTTTTCATGTGCTTACTTCAAATATGATAAATTCTGCTAGTAGCTGTGGTTGGAAAGGGCTTCAGACTATATATATACAGACTTCAGGTGGTGGAGAATACAAAAAGAACCCCATGCAATCTTATTCTTATATAAATTTGCCCTCTCTTCACTGATTTAAGATTCATGTGTGCAATAGATATGAAAATCCTTTAATACAAAGTATCAGCAATGTTGAATATTGCACAAAATCATGAATATTTTGATGTTTAAGTGTATAGCTAAGACTGAATAAAAAAATGAAGGTTTTACAAAGTATATCAAGGTTTAAGGTCTGTTTTCATTCAAATACAGAAATCAGATTCTTCAATTGCCAAAATATGCATCCATTAAAATGTTTTTTTAAGGAGCATCCATATCACCCCTTTAAGTTGCTATTTTGTGGATTCTTTATTGTCAGGAAAAATGAACGACAGATCTAGAGGAGTATCCAAAGTATATTTTGTAACTCCCCACTCCTATCACCTTTTTTTTTTTTTAACTCCAATGGAGTGTAAAAGGACTGAGTCATTTTTGCAAACTACAACAGGTTCCTACATATTACCGACATAAATATTCTTGCTTGTTCTTGCTTTTATTTTCTTAATTATGGAATAGAGTTCTCATAGGCAGAAAAAAAACCACCCCTTCTGAAGTTCCTAATAGATACTGGAGTCCAGTAGATCGAGTGTGAGGCTTTCTGCAAGTCTTGGCCTTGTTATCTTCCACGTCAATTTTAAAGGGATTCAAAAAGGTTTGCAATATATTTATTTTTTAATTCTTAATTGAAATAGCTGTTATAAAACCATGTTTCCAAGCACATGCAGTTTTGTGGAAACTGTACAGTTTCAGAATTTACAGGCTCAAGAAAAATATATCTGGGAGTATGTGTGGGCTCCTGTGAAATGAATTACCTGACAGATGCTAAGAAATTTCAGTTCAAGAAATATTTTATGATAAGAGATCCCTGATTTTAGTGTCCTCAATATTTTGATCTCAAATTTTTAGCCAAGTTATTTTTAGAATAGTTTAAAGTCCTTTTCATGGATTACTTGGGATCACACCAACAGAACATTTTCTGAAGAAGCAAAGATTTCCCAGAAAACGTGCTGTTGAAAGGGTTTTTGTATCCTAACAGAAAGATGTTCAGTTGACTAATGAAAAGCACCTCCATGAACTCAATATCCTTGTGCTGGTTCTGAGTAAGCAAGGAATTTGTGTAATAAGTTTCAAATAGAACTCCTCCAAGAAATTTTCAAATTCTGTGTTTCTATAAAAATTTTTCTGCTTTGTAAGGATTCTTTTGAAGAAAATTATGAAGGAGCGAAGGTAGGTGTGCTGTCACATTAGCATTCTGTTCATAAAAAGAGTGGTAGACTGTTAAATGTTAATGCGTACTGTAGAAGATCCTAAGAAAGATTCAACATGAAATCAATTTATGTCAATAATATATAGCTTCTGTCTGCTGCTAAATTCTCTTCTTGAGACTGATGACCAGTAAATGTGAACTTTACACTGATTTGAACTCGGAGATCACCCCCAGAAAAGTATAACCTCTTTATATTTGTTTTTGGTTTGGTGGGTTTTTTTTTTGTGGGGGGGTTTTTTTGGTTTGTTTTTTTTTTTTTTTTTTTGCCTGGTTTGTTGTATAGTCATTGCTCTCTCAGCAGCTTAGATTTTGGCAGCTGTCTTCATGAAGAGATGAGACTGTGTTTGCTAGCGATGACAAGAGTGTTCAACCAGGGGGAAAGTGAGAGACAGAGGAAAGCACTGGCACATTTACAACGTTGCTATTACAGAGGTTTTTGGAGTGTGGAGGTGGTGGGTTTTGGAGTGGTGGGGTTTTTCTGATGGAATTTTTTTTGTTTGTTTTTGGTTTTGTTTTTTCTTGTTGTGTTGTTTTAGGATTTTTGGGGTCTTGCGATAGACTATTAGTAGGTGGGAAGAATTGTGAAACCAAATCTGTAAGTATAGACTGGGATTTAGACATGATTTTCCTGACATCCAAATAAACTGTTCTAGTAGGATAAATAGCAAAGTAATCTGATGAGTCACTCAGTTCATAAGATTTTGAGGAGGAGTAATGAAGAACTTCCTTCTTTTTGTGACTTCTCATTTTCCGCTTCACACATTAAAATCAGAATAACCATGCCCTACCTGCCTTCCAGGAGCAGACCCAAAGACCCTTTATTCCGGCATTTTCTCAGTTGGCCATTTTTTCCTGACAGAATACAGTTACATGATTTATTTAAATATAGCACATAAAAAAGGAGCATAACCACATTAGATTTATCATTATTCCCAGCACTGTAGAACTTAGGAAGATTTTATGTACATATTTCAGAAAATGTGCAGAAGGTTGTTTGGGTGGCAAGATAACTAGGAGAAATGTTACTGTTGTTGAGACCAATGGAATAATAAGGAGTCGCTAATGTAAACCAGAGGGGTCAATACCTCTGCCATAGCATCCTGCTGAACCAGTTATGAAGGCCACTACAAACAGCTACACTCCAGATACTACAGAACTAGAGATGGTCGCATTTTTAAAATTCTTGCAAAAGTCTCGAGTTGCTTCTAGCAGTTTATGATGCCATGATGGCAAGAATGCTTCAAATAGTAGGTAAATTGGGAAAGAAGGAGAGTGTGAGTCTGGATCAACTGATATATTTATACTGAATTGATTTGAAATGTCTTTTTCCATTAATTTTACTCGTACTACTGAAAATCAAAAACTGAAAATTGACTTTAGTGTTCTGAATCCCTAGAGTACTTATGTGGATTTCCAAACCAGAACTTATTCTGATAAATAATGCTAGATTCAAAAAGCCTTGATCTATAAATCTTGACTTTTTCCTAATACATTATGAGTTTACCTACATATTTGTTGTCCTTAGACAGCATCTAGTCTCATAACACTCCATCACATAAATTTTACAGCTAACAGGTTCAAAATCAGAGTGCCAGTTAGACTTTACTCGTTACAGATGGAAGTGTATGATGAATCATTCACAGGTATCAAACTGTTGTAAAGATCATATTATATTATTTCAGCAATCTAGTTATTATGCATTGACCTTTAATTTGCTAGACTTAGCAAACAATTGCTTTTATGAATGATTATTATGTAGATAGTTTATAACATTATTTTCAATTGTGACAGCTTGAGGAAACAATGAAATGTTGCTGCATAATCTGTTCTCTGCCTCACAGGTATTTCCTGGTAGAAATGATCATGAGAAATGTGAAGTTTTTGAAATTATGTTACATGCAGGAAGCAGGAAGGACCTTTAATTATGCCCTTAAGTACAGAATATTTGCTTAATTGCTTAGTAGCCCTTGTATCCTGAAAATTTAATTAAGTGATGGTTAACTATTCCTTATAATATTTTCCTGTTATTATTCAGTACAAGCTGCACATTAACTTTTAAAGTCTTTATCATGTTAGGAATTAAGCAACCCCAATTCTCATGAACTGCACAGACTGACTGTGATACTACAATAACTTATCTGCTTTCATTGGTCAATTAATAATACCTGATTCATCAGGCAAATCAGAATTGCCCATGGAAAAAGTCTAGCATTTTAAGCAGTGACAGCTAATCCTGTTTCCTGAATCAGCCCCCTGTTCTGTTAGGTAACATGCTCGGTTTCTCTGACCCAACTAATTCAGTCTGGAAAGCTGTGATATGATACAAGCTGCTCAAGTTGGGGTTCCAGAAGAGAATATGTGGAGTTTAGAGCCCCTTAAACTCCATCTGAATGTGAACATCTGAGCTCAAACAGCAGAGGAAAAGGTGATGTTCTTTCTATACAATTAATTGTTGGGGTTCCACTGCTTGGGACATTGGAATCCCAGCTATTTTTTTACTTCTATCCTGAAGTAATCCCAGCTGACTTCTCACTTCTCTGGAGAACGTGCTGGTCATGAAGAATGCTCCATTGTGAGGGAAGCCCTCCACATCTCCATTTGAAGCTGTGCTGCTCACTACTGTGAACTCCAGGAAGAACTCAAGGGCAGTGATCATCAGACCTTTCCCTGGCATGCAGGGATGAGTTGCACAGATCTGAGTTACAGAAAGACTGTGACATTGTTATTTCATCTTTGTAGCAGGGGTTAGCATACTGGGTTCCTTGCTTTTCTTATTCCAACTAGATAAACTTGAGAACTTGTTTCAGATGCTACTCTTGCTTTCTACCCCATTGAGTCATAATTGCCTTTTGGGGCATTGACAGGACTCCTCTCTGGAATTGGAATTCAATTGGAATAATTTTTAAACGTAG
This sequence comes from Catharus ustulatus, assembly GCF_009819885.2. Lineage (NCBI taxonomy): Eukaryota > Metazoa > Chordata > Aves > Passeriformes > Turdidae > Catharus > Catharus ustulatus. Next base: position 88,422,831 of record NC_046222.1, on the reverse strand, counting down.
CAGAGGTGAGGAAAGTTCAGCCCCATTCACTTCCTAAGCACTGTCTCAAACATTGCTTTGATTAGTTGATTTGCAGGAGTGAGAGGAAGAAAGACAAAGTAGAACATAGGTGTGCTTGACTGCTCAGCTGCCACTTTATTTTCAGTGATGGTGGTATGTGTCAGCTGTTCTAGAACTAATCAACTGAATTTCTGGGAGTCAAAATATTGGAAAATTGAGGAGTTTATAAAGGTAGTCAGTAACAAAACACAGTTTTGCAGTCGTCCTTTAAACAATTTTTTGTATTATATCTAAACTGTATCTCTACACACATTTTCAAGCTATTGGGTACTCTTGAAACTTTCTGGTATTAAGCAACTTCTGAAAATATGACTTTGCAATTTAGTGCTACTACAATATCATATTCTGTATATAAAAATTTGTATACATGTTGAACCCAGATATGTCTAACTCATGATGCTAAACTTGTGTGCGTGATAAGAAAGTGAAATTAGAACTGAGAAGGAAGTGGGATAAAACCCTATAAAGAGGAAGCCGTTCATTCAGAAACTCTATTGTGAACTGATAAAGGAAGAGATTTTCTTTTCAGAAATTTTTGTTGTGAAAATCTTAGGAAAGTTTCCATTTTTCAATCTTATTTTTATGGGTATATTTTTATCAGTACCACATGAAGTCACAGGGTGCCTGATCCAAAACTACTGTGAGGCTTTTTTGGGAAAATTTTATATATGTCTCTTAAAATAATTTTGAATGAAGATTTTATTAAATAGAATTAACACATTAGAAAATTATCTTATGTATCATTCTATGATTGATGGTATCAATCATGGAGATTGATACACATATAGTAGACTATGTGTATTTCTAGCTGGTACTTTAGGTATGTTTGGATAATTTTTATTTAATTTTTAATCTGAATATTTATATTTTAATAATTAAATTCATGTAATGTTAGTATTTTAAAGCACCTTAAAATTTAATAAAATGAATATCATAAGCATATTCTGGCAGTGGGAAAACTAGATACATCTCACACTTTTGGATCTGTCTACAGTCAGGACTGCCGCAGGGTAAATCTACATTCACCCTTGTTTCTGCATTTTACTGTAACATTTGCTTATAAAGAAGAGCTTCATTATGAGTTTGAGGTTGATAAACACTATATAAAAAAACCCATAATGTTTTAAGCTCAGCAGTGGGTTTTCATCTGAGTACTTAACAGTGACAAGACTTATATAAGAAAACCTTAGAAAAACTTAGAAAAGAAAAAAAAAGTATGAAAATATTTCTAAGGAACTTCACAATAGAAAAATTTCTTGATGTGTTGGCTCTCTGGTCAGGTAGTTATTAAACCTGTCATGAACTCTTCCTTAATTATTTCTTCTCTGTTCTACAAAATTGAATAAAAGCCCTGCACTAAACAAGGTTTTGCTTTGTGTAGGTGTTTTTGTGGGTATGTACCATATAAAACAAAAACTAATAGGTATCTATTACTAGGTTTTCTTGATGCCCTAGCCAAAGTGATATTAAAGTGTGTAATTACTTTTTTAGTAGTTTGCAGTCTCTATGATGCTGAAATGCACTGTTTTCAATGCTTTTAGGAATGCAACCAGATACAACACAATTGATAAGTTTTAGTTTCATATGGGTGGCAATTATCCATAAGACTCTACTAACATTATCATTGAACATTTGGTTAACCCTTTGATGTTTATTTTATCATACTAAGGTTAAGAGTTACCAAAAGAGGAAATATTCTAATATGAACTGAAGCATAATCTGCATTTTGTTATTCATAAATAATCAAAACTGAAAACACTTTTATGTACTTTCATTGTTTGCCTTTAGAAATTCCAAGGTTGCATGTAATTTCACTTTCTAAGGTGGTTTAGCTGGGATCGATCCTAGAGGGCAATTCCCAACCCACTGACTTTTGTCCCTGGATATGAATATATTTTCCATATTGTCAGGAGTTCCAAGCTGCAACAGCTTGAGACTGATTTTATGTCTCTTGGGGGGGAAAAAACCAAACAGAAACAAAAGAAAAAACCTTATATCCTGATCTTTCAGTCTTTGTTAGAGGGGAAAAAAAAAAATAAAAAAAAGGTGGTACAGTAATTTCACTATTATAAGCCACACCATTTTGACTAAAATTTTGCTCCCAGCCCAGAAATGCGGCGTACACTCAGGAGCGGTTAATATGTGAAAAAATTTTATGAAATTTCCAACCCCAGAAATGCAGCCAAGGTGCCGAGCCAAGCACCTGCCAGCAAAACCTGGGATTGCACGATTGTTACAAATTGGTTACTCTGTTGTGCGACCGGCGGAGCAGCCAGCAGCGCGGGGTGGGATAAGGTGGGGTGCTTCCTTCTTCAGGCAGCACAGCCTTGGGGAAATGCGGGGGGTTCCGTGTTGCCATCCCCGCAGCTCGGGGGGGAGGCAGGGGCTCCCTCCTGCCAGCCCCATGGCCCAGGGGGGAGGCGGGGGCTCCTGCCCCCGCCTGCCGCCACAGGAGCAGGCAAGCTCCATCTCCACCTGCTGCCACCGGAGGGAGGGGGCTCCTTCCCCTCCTGCCTCTGCCGCCGTGGGTGCCAGCAGGCTCTGTCCCTGCCTGCCACCATGGGGCAGTGCTGGGCCAGGGTGAGCAAGCCCAGCAGCAGCAGCGGCCGGCCCCGAGCGACCCCGCCAAGCGGCCCCACCGAGCTGGGCCACCTGGCCCTGTCAGCAGCCCCGAGCGGGCTGAGCCCGCATGGCCTGAGCCAAGCCAGTAAACCCCACCATGCTGTGATTCTGTTACTATTTGGCAACTTCGTTGCATGCAGGTCCTCCCTGCGAACGACAGAGCGGCTTATACTCAGGTGCGGCTTATGTACGGACAAAGAACGAAATGTTGCCGACACCCAGAGATGCGGCTTACAGTCAGTGTGGCTTGTAATCGTGAAATTACTGTAACTGTTTTTTAAAAATCTGAAGTAATAACACCATTATTTTTTATCCTAGGAATGGATTACTTTGTCATTGATTTGCTCACATTTTGAAAGATCTATCTTCCATCGACTTTGTTATTTAGAGCTTTTCTTGTCAGAGTTCTTTCTTGCCTTCTAGGCTTTGAAGGAGATCAGATTATCCTGAGCTCAAAGCTGTTTACTAGTTTCAGTGAGAAAATTGGGCAGATTTTTGACTTTTTCAATTTTTCTTCAGTTATTGGAAAACATTTTTCAGAAGGTAATGATTCTCTATATGCCTATGAGAGATTTGTATCTGTTGGAAAGGAGGTTAATGTCACAAATGAAAAGTAATTTTAAATTGTTTTAATTAGTCTACATTTTTGTCTCTCAGAGAAATTAAAAGCCAGAATAAACTGGTCTGAGCATTTCTAGGAGTACAGGCATGTATCATTTTGGTTCAAGTTTCCAGGTACATACTGTACATCTCAAAGCCAGCTTTAGCACAAGTGGGTTTTTTAAAATACCTGCTGTACCCATCAATTACTGAGATGTAACAGGAACACATTTTAAAGTTTTCTCTATTAGCAAAGCATGTTGATTACATAAAGTTTAGTTTGGAAGAGGATCACTTTACTTGAATTAATATTTAGCTGAATTTTAGACCACTAACAAGTTGAACATTTAACAAAATATTTTTATTTCCACAAGAAACTCCTGATACCAGAAGCAAAAGAGTCCACCTTAAAAAAGCAAAAAAAAGCCAAAGCTATAGTATAGCCCTTCTGCTTTTTATGGTTCTACCTATGGAAAATTCCCAGAAATAAATCCAAAAGAAACTTTCATGTATTTGCTGTATTTGATCTTGTTATGATTCTAGTGCACATTTTTTTGATATTACATTATTTTCATTTTATGTCCTAAAATCTTCATGTCCTAAAATTAATTTCCTTACACAATCAGCATAAAAGTGCTTCTCAAAAGAAAGCACTAAACAAAAGAAGTAATATGTTTTCCAAGATTTGGGGGAGTGGAGATTCTTTATTTTGTGTTATTACTAAAATAAATTTATTTAAAGGGTAGGAAGGACAAGCATTCTTGGGGTTTTTTGGTCTGTAGTTTATTTTTAGTAGTAGAGCAAAAAGAGTTTGCACTACTACATTATATCAAGACTGACATCTGAAAAGACAAATCATTTCAAGTTAAAATTCTGTTTAGTAGGAATTCTAGTATTTGAATATTTCAGTTTTATAAAGGGAGCTAAATCAAGAAATTCATTTATATATTGAAAGAACATGTTTTGTTTACAATGTCCTCTTGATCACACAGGTATTGAAATATAGTTGCACAGTGCAAAAATCTTAACATACTAATGGAAAATAATTCACCTCAATGATAATTAAGACATTATTAAATATTAATGAGTGATAAATTAATAATTGTATCTCAGTTTGTGTTTAGATCATTGCTAATGATTTAAGTGAGGCTCATCTCTTCAGTATGCACTGAATTACTACGTAAAGGCTGATTTGTTCTGAGAATGACTTAGCTGGGAGAAGTTGTTCCTTACAGCAGCTTTCAGAACCCCTCCAGATTATCTCACTGTATTGACTGCTAGCACAGCTCAGAGGTTAGAGTGGCAGCTCCTAAACTGCTGTAAATCACATTCTGTTGAATTAAGGAACACTGAAATTGAGGGTTTTTTTAGTTTAGAAAGTAAACAAATTAGTTTAAGAGTCACTGTCAATGGTTTAAGACCCTCTGAGAACCCAGTATGCTATAAGTGGCAAAACCATGGCAAAACTTTACTCACCTGTTATTTTCCCTATAGATTTTCCCTATAGGACTGCATGAATATAATTATGTGCACTCAGTATCATGCAATTTTGTATTTCAATTTTTAAAAGAGGGTAAGAACTGCAAATTGCTACAGATATTTTATAATGGACAAAATACTCTGTGAGACCACTATACTAATTGTTTTCCTTTTTATTTTGGCTTGTTCAAAACTAAGAAAGAAAAAGTAAAATATCTCTGATAGAACTAAATTATAAGAGAAATTTGTGACTTTTGGCCATTGTTCCTTTAATAAAAATACTACCCTGTCTCCTAGATAAATGATATGTTATGTGTAAACAAGACAAAATCAAACAAAAGAAAACCAACCAAAGAAAGATGACTGCATAGCTTCGTGTTAAGCCAGATCTAAGTTTTTAAAAATATAAAATAATTTGTCTTTCAAATAGCTTGGTTAAGTTGCTGGGTCAAAATGGCATTCACTCTAAACCATTTGATGCTGGCTTTTGGAATTTTCTAAGTGTTTTTCTTTTTTTAATTAATTTAATCTCTATTTCCAAATAAAATATTTGCTTGGATGAAAGAACTGTTTTTTTAAGCCAAACTTATTTGCAAATTTGGCACAAAATTAGGATTTTTTGAAATGTTCTGAAGAATCACATTTTTACACAATTTTTCAAGGGCAAGTTATTTATTCAGATCTAATGATAAATCTTGCAATTCTGTAATGGAAATGAAAGATATTCCTACTTGTGGAATTAAATATAATGTCTTTATAGTTCCACTAGCTCGTAATGTAGCTCTGCATCAAGGTCACAGGAAGATTATGCATCCTAATACTTTAAATGTGCAAGGATTTAATGGCCTGAAGAATTTAGTCTTGGAGGCTGCTTTTATTTATGTGTAAATTCAAGATCCCTTAAGTGAAAAACCTGCTGTAAGTAAAACCTTTGTAGCTGGAAAAATCTTTTAAATTATGCTGTAGAAATACCTCTTATTTAAGTAGCTACAAGCTGTCTCAACTCATAATAGTAAAGGATTTTTTTCTGTTTTTCACATAAAGGAAAACCACAAAGCTATTTTAACTATATATTTTAGAAAAGAATAGTGAGGCCTTGATATACTTTCTTAAATACAAAATGCTGTTAAACTGTGAATGCCGGGTACTGAAGGTTGAATATTGTGTAGAAAAAAAACAGAAAGCAAAAACCATTTTCATTCATCATCATTACCTCATGCTTCCAGGAATAAAGAGATCAAGAGATCTTGGATCAAGAAGTAATATTTGTCTCTTCATCTAGGTTACACAGTAAGGGGACACTGAAAAAATCCTAAATGGAATTACTGTGAATAGCATGTTGCTACTAGTTAAGAAGGATGGCTGATTACATTACAGAGCAAGAAGTATCCAACCTCTGTGTATGTGGTTTTGATGGTTCTTACAGAGAATTCAAAGGTGAGGCAAGCTTAGGTTAAAAAGAACTCACTGGTGTTTCCATGTGGCCATACCACTCACTGTATATCCATATTTCCACTTTAGATTTTAGAGACTACTCATGTTTTTGACCGGAAACATATATTTGACAGTAGGATCACAGAGACTTTGCAAAGAGCAAGAGCAGAGCTCTGACATAGGAACACAGAATTCAAGTCAGCTCCAGTAGTCTCAGCAAAGCTAAACTCCTGGGAAAGAGCTGCCAGAGCTTTGCAGCCTTTGTGATCACCACCAGTCTAATACACACTAATGGATCTGGGTCAGGGAACAGACTGCATGCTGCCTTGAAAAGGTTTGGGTTTTTTACAAATATCTGTCAGAAGATTGATGTCTAGGAATATTCTGTAGAAGCTGTACAGTATTGCTGCACAGAGTAGAGCATCTCTGGAGGCTGCTAAAAGAGCTCATTATGACCCATGTTGTACAGAGCCATTTCAAAAACTTGATCAATCTCTTAAAGCATGCCAAAATAGCTTCAAGTTGTTCTTTTTTCAACTGTCCTAGAAATCCAAGTCAAAGCATATTGATAAAATGGAATTGTTAAACAGAAATACTTTGGTTTATTTGGGAAAATGAGTCAGGTGGAGAATGTTACCTCCAACAATGACAGCAGCAGTAGGACCAGAAAGAATATCTGTATGATTAAGTATATAAATGCTTCCTCTAAGATCACTGCATATTTATGCATGTTATTGCCTGTTTCTTGTCTGTTAATGAGGTCCTGTAAGGAACATATGAACTCTGTGAGTTATTGCTGGGATGGGATTGCTGAGTGAAAACTATCTGAGAAGCTGCAAAGTAGTTATCAGACCACTCTTATCAGTTAATATTATCTTTCCCTTATCCAAGAAACTGTAGTGATCATGCAGATTGTTGTGAATTAACGAATTTGCAAAGGTTCCTTTCTACATCAGTAGCTGCAAAAAATGAAGACCAGGAAAGATAGTTTTATGGAAATATTTAGGTTGGGTTTTTTTTTTGTTTTTTAACCAAAATTTCAGACAAGGTCTGTAAATGGTTCTTGTACAGTAAAGCAGAAAGCAGAAATGTCCATTGGAGAATGAAAAGCAAAAAAAAAGGGTAATTGCTTTCTAAGATCTTTGATGGCTTACAAGGAGTAAACTCCTGACCTTCAAGCAAAGCATGGGACTCAACTGAGTGAAAAGAAAAACAGTGAATTTTAGGAAGAGAACAGTCAAAAATGGATTGTCCATTAGCTATAACTTTTGAAGCTCTGCTGCACCCAACTTGAAGGAAAATTGTTAATAATGAAAAAGAAAAAAAAATAATCAGGGGGTGGGTTTTGTCAGTTTTAGTCCTAATTGTAACAACTTCTATTTTGAAAGCGATGCTTTGCATGATTGGTTCCATTATATCTAGTACTACTGTCTGAATACTTTCATCTGCATAATGCTATGATGGAGTATAATTAGAAAAATGCTATTTTGAGTCTGAAGAATCTTTCTGTTGCCCTACCCATCTCAAAACTATTGTCTCATTAAGGAGCTGAAAATTCTATTGTGTCACAGTTCAACTTTTGTTATATTTGACAAAGTGAGCTAAAACATAATGAAATAAAGTAGTATAGTGAAACACTTTCCTGAACAATCTTTTAATATAGCCATCCCAGAGGGTGTACCTACTGAAATATTTCAGAGAGAGCATTTGCAGTCATAAAATCACTGTGACCCAAGTTCTTGTTGTATGCATACATCCTCAAGGACCTTACAAGAACCTCTTTTGCTGGCATTAGCTACTCTGTAGTTATTATTGACCATTATTTAACTGTTGCACTGGTCCAACCCTAGTTATGTGATCTTGCTGTGATGAATAAGTGAGTTCCCAGTTCATTCATAATATGAGCTGCTGTGTTCTGCCCTAAGGGTTAGGGAACACTTAGGATGTCTCTTCCTTGGCCCACGTGCCTGAAAGGAGGATATCTGTGCTACAGCCTGGATGGTGAATAAAGACACAATGAAGCTGCAAACAGCTGAACAACTCAAATGAGGGTATCACTCTTGAAATATTGCATAGACATAATTACAACATCTTTCTAGAACTAACGCTTTTGATAACCTTCTTCAGAAAATAAGGATCAGATGTCCTTATCTGATTACAGTAAATAACCTACAGGCATCCCAGTTAAGCAAATTACCATCCCAATTAAGCTGCAATTCTTGCTGATAAGTATCATTAGGTTTAATTCCATTCCTTGGGAAATGTCCTGATTAAGGCTATTTCTCAATTTAATGGTATGTAATCTAATAGTTAATGGGGAAAAAGTGACATTTGAACCAGAAATGTGAAAGAAAAGCTGAATAAATTGGAATATGAGTATAGGTTTTGATGAAATACAACACAGCAAGCTCTGAAGAAATCAGAATAAGTATTGCCACTATTGCTTCAGTTAGTTTGATATCTCACTGGGAGTAAAAGAGGAAGTCCTATGAAATATGTTTATTTTCTTTTCTAAAAGATAGTATCAGTCTGTTGCAAAAAAATCAAGTGCCTCATCATAGGAAAAAAATAGAAGATAGGAGAAAGAAAAATATCATCTACTTGGAAAAGAAATTTTTCATAGGGGCACATCCTAGGCGAGATTTTTGGTAGTTGAGGAATAATTTCTTGTTGAAATAAGATTAGCTATGCAGGGAGCATGTTTGACCTGGTGAAAATGTGGGAAGTAGAGGAGCAATTTCAATCAAATTTATTGCACTACAGCAAAGCTGGATCTCCCGTATTTGACTCAACATTGCCTATTTATTATGACTTTATGCACTAATATATAATTGGGAGGTGATGGATTACTTGAGCAATTACATCTTGCTACAAGGGGGGCAGAAGGCAGCCAAATGCACAAAACTTCCCTTTAGGGTGTAGTGCTGTCAGGGGGAGTGGGGTTGGCTGGTGATCTCTAACCAGTTCTCTAAGCCTTTTTGGAAAACTGCTGGAATATTGGAAGGAAATGCATTCAGTACAGCTAAAATGTTACACTTCTAAGAATTCACTGTTTATACTGAGAGCATTGTAGATGAGCAGCTTGTAATTTTTAAAACACCAACCAAGTGTCCTCGAAAACCTGCCAGGATTTTTTTCTACTGTAGCAGTAGGGACAGAGGATTTTCTGAGTTCTGGTCCACCCCGTACTTCAAGTAGGGATTATGACAGGTCAGGATGCTCAGGACTATGCCCTGACAGCAAACAGGAAAAGGAGCTGATAGAAAAAGATCTGTGAAGATACTTTAAGAACTATCAAACCACAGAATTCTCTTATACTATTAGAGGACATAAACCCCATGTTCCCTTTAATTTGTGTTCTTAGTGAATCTCTGAATTATTTAAATAGATTATTTACTCCTGTCCAAGGTTTTTTATTCCCGTGGGTATTATAAATTGGATAAAGGCTTTCCTCAAGTTGGAAAACTCTGGAAATATAAAAGATATTAATCAACATATAGGATAAACATAGACTGTTGTCTGTAATGGGAAAACTAGAATTTTCTGCATTCCAAGTGGGGTTTAAATACTTTGAAATATTTTCCTTATAAATTGAGATTTCTGTGTTTAACATGATGTTCTGTCCAAAGCTTTCCTGGAAAACTAGAGCCCCTAGAAAGCATACTCTAGCACATAAAACTAGTGTTAAATGCATGGGGAAAACCTGTATTTTTAATATAATAATGATGGATGTAATAGCCCAGTGTCCAAACATGTATCTTGCATAACAGATGCCAATAGTTACACAATATGCAAAATGCTTGATACTTTCAGGAATATACAGTGCAGCACATGAAGTATAAACTCCAACATATTGCTGGTAATTAGAATTAAAAATCAAGGCTGCTTTTAAATGAGAATTCAATTTCCTAGGCAATCTCAGCAATTGTAAAAAAAGGGCTCCTGCATATAGTGGCACAGTCAGAAAGGAAAATACAATCTAATCTATCACCACAGATACCTTTCTGCAGGATGTGACACACTGTAAAGGTCACTATGCCCATCACTACAGCCTAACATTTTGTAACAGTGTGAGCCTCCTTGTTTGTGAAGCATATGCTAAACAGAAAGGGAGCTGGGAGTTGGCTGTTATTTAAAGCTGACAGCCAAAATAACCCTCAGTGCTTTGCCTTCAAGTTCAAATGTCCAAAGGTATTGCTTGAGGGATGTAACTGTATGGTGTGTGAGTAAATACCAAGGCTGAGAGTCCCAGGTGCCCTCCATCCTTTTTCGCTTATGATCTTCTCACTCATAGATGTATTTTTTTTTTTTTTTTAACAGTGGGGTTAAACAAACACACTTAAAATCTACTCCTTTTACAAAAATAAGACTTGTTATTCAAAAATAGAAATCCCAAATTTTAGGTAGCATTGATACACCATGGGTCCCCCTCAAACTGAATGCCTTATAAATTGTCTATATGTGTGTATTTTCCATAAATAAAAAAAAGTGATTTTTTTTTTACCCTTCATAGAATTCCAAATGTTGGTATGACCTCTTTCTTGCAATCAGGCATCATTCATCTAAATAAAACTCAACTTAAATGCTATTACCTTCTGTATTCTACATTTATTTATTTATTTATTTATTTTATGAGAAGAAAGCATTTTGGTTTTGTTTTTGGCACTGATGCCAACTGATAAGCAATTTGTCTGTTTAAAACAAAACCATCCCTAAGCAATGCTGAAAAATTGCTAATGATTTAAATAATCAAGCACATTCTAAATCTTGGAGGACACTGTAACTAGATGAGAAAGTAGCACAGGATTTTAAAGTAGCACAGTACTCTACAGATTAGGGAGGTATACTGAGAAAGTGACGAAGATTTTTTGATGTAAGAAGTAAAAAAATATAAAAATTAAAGATAAATTAATAAATAAAAATTTAAACCAATGCAATCTGAACAACAAACCTAAAACATTTTCTAAAACATGGAAACTACAGCATGTATACCTCTAATATAGTGGGCAAGTCAGGTTGTGGTTTCAAAACCACCTGAGTATCATTAAGTTTTTGGACTTTGATAATTGCTTGTCTCTGCCTTTCACAACTATAGAATATCAATACTGTGGCCCTTGAGAACTCCAGCTGAATGCTTTAGGGAAAAGAGGGCTAATAATCCTTAACTGAAATCATTAGGCAAATACATACAGGAATAGGTTGTAATTTAGAGTAAGGCTAGAATAATGACTTGTTAAATAAGTTATACTAAGGGATTGACCCACACAATTATTGCATGTCGAAATCATGTTTCTAACATTAAACAAGCATTTCTGCTGATATAAGAGTATAAGAGTGCTAGGGGTTGAGTGTAACTTGTAAATACAGATGCATAACAACCTGCAAGAACTGTTGCAAAGTAGAAGGGATATAAGATGAAAGGGTGAAAAAAACCCCAGCTTTATGGAAGTAGTATTGTTGTATTAAAATATGTAGTACCTGAGGGATCAAGAAACCATTCCAACCTGATCACCACCTTCCCTGATTACAGTGGCCAAGGGAGATTAGAAGTCAGGGCTGTGGTCTTAACAAGCTTTTAGGGTTCCCTGTATAGGTAGGACAGCAACCTGTTGAAGTGAGAGCAGGCTACCAAGATGACTAGAGGGATGGAGTGCCTCTCCTCTTAGAAAAGTTTGATAGAATTGGGTTTGCTCAGCCTGGAAAAGAGAAGGCTTCAGATTGACCACATTGTGGCCTTCCAGTAATTGAAGGGAGCCCACAAGGGAGACAGACTTTTTACTAGAGCATGTCGGGACAGGACAAGGGGAATTATTTCGAGCAGAAAGAGATTTAGATTAGATAATAAGAAGTTCTTCACTGTGAGGGAGATGAGGCACCAGAACAGGCTGTCTGAGGGGCTGTGGCATCCCAACCCTGGAAGTGTTCAAGTCCAGGCTGGATGGAGCTCTGAGAGACCTGGTCTGGTGGAAGGTGTCCCTGCCTGTGGCAGAGGGGATGGAACTAGAATTTTAATGTCCATTCCAACCCAAACCATTCTCTGATGCTATGATAAGTTTAATCCATTAGAACTCTTGTACTCCTGTGACCAGAGGGATTCAGAAAGTTAGTCAACTGAAAGCATTGACAAGAGGGATGGCACTGAACTCACATCCTCGTCATGCATGAAACTATCTGAGCAAATGTTGTTAGGAGGGAAATGCTCCTGGGATCCTTTCCTAAGGTTTGCTCTAATTATGTTTAAAAGACAGGGATAGGATTTAATCTTTGAATATAAAGTAGAAATGAGAGATGAAACCGTTGGTTTTTATTGGTGTGTAAACTCTTGAGGCACTTGTCAAAGAAGTAAGAGATCTATCTTTTTCTCAGTTTGGAGGTTTCATAGCCACATTTCATTAGAGAAAACAAATAAAAAAGTCTGATGATCAGCTCTCCAAGTATGCTATTGTGAAGTCAAAAAAGCAAGTTCTGCAGATTGCATCTTACAAAGCAGGGCGCATAGAAATGTCAGAATTGAGTTTTCTTTCTCGTCCCAGTTTGTCTTTAATCCAGCAATTACTAAAAAATCCACTCTAGGTGTTTTTATTGGACAAAATAAACAACTTCAAAGCCAGAGATCCAAGCAAAAGTAATTTACTTGTCTTTTGCCTCCTCTTATTTAATGGTTAACTTGAAGATAATGATTTTGTTAGAATGTGCTGAATAATAACTTTTGTTAGGCAATGTGCTGAATTCTCTTTTCTCATAAGGCAGCGAATGATTATTTTCTTCTGCCAGAGAACATTGGAGAGTGGAGAATTCTTTCCTCCTGTATCATCTGGCATGCAGAAATTTTCTCGTGCAGGGTTGCTTTCTAGTTTTTCTAGATGAAGCTAATAGAAGACTTCATGCAATTCTATCAGTGACATGATGATATTTCATACATTTATGGTTGGTTTTCAGAAGGTTTAGCGTGGGAACATGTATTGCCAACTAAACCTCCCATAAATTATTTTCTTCAGCTTCCTCTTTTTTAGAGGTAGTGTCATTTCAGAGTCCTTGACAGCTAAATACACATGTATTACTTTTAAACAAGAACACTGAGAAACTAATTCCTTTGTCACTATCCTCAAAAATTAAAAACTAATTCTTTTATCAGCTGTCACTTCTGTCCTCTACCCTCCCTGGTTATAACCTTACCTGGTTATTGTACTTTTCCATCCGCTTGACCACCTTAGAAATTCACTTTTACCCTATATTACCCAGAAAACGCTTTCATTAAACAATAGATAAGTCCCTTTTTTTGTTTGCTATCTAAATTACTATTCCAAATTATTAATTTCTGATTAATGTTTGTAGACTTTTACACAGCATTGTAATAGAATTATCCAAGTTTTTCACACACAAAATTGATTTTTTTACTGCACTTTATAGGTTCATGATTTCATTTTACACTACAACTGCTAATGTATTTAGTATACAAAACACTGTACACAGGAAGAATTTCTATGTGTCTTTCTTCCTATTTTCCTTATAATACCAAAATCTCCTCTTAAGTACTGCAACATTTTTCCAGTCCTTTTATGTAAAATATGAGGATGAATTGAACATACTTATGGATAATCCCCAAATGGCAAAATGTATCATAAAGTTTCCCTCACGTTTTAATGGGAAACTTTACCTGGAAAATCATGTATAAATTATTAGCTTTTTTAAACTAGCCAAAGAGAAATTTCTCTCCAGGTATTAAATATTAATGATTCCCCTTTTTTCTGTATTATTTAATGTTCCTGTTCTTTGCACCTTTTAAAATATATCTGTTTAACTTGATGAGCACAATAAAACAATCTGCAGAACTGCTACGGATATATTATGATCAAGCCTGTGAGCTGTACTAATGAGGTTTTAATGCTTCTGAGAATCAAAAAAGCCCTGTCTAGGGGGCACAGGGTTGAACTACATGAACAAGCTGAGGTTAGTGTTAGCTCTGAAATTTCAATCATATACAATTTTCCACTTAGGCTTAGGTAATGCCTTTGAAAGAGAATCAGATCTGATTCAGCATCTGATAATTTTCTTTATGTTTGGTTGCTTGGTGAATGTGAACCTTTTCTAGCATAGTATTTTATCAATTTTATTATAACTTGAGAGCAAGAGATAAGAATGAAAAGCCATTGAAAGAAACAGATAACAAGGAAATATGACAGGTAAAAATATAAAACTGAAAAAGGTAAAAAATATGGCAAACTTCAAGAACTAACTTAGAACCACTTCCCCAAATACTGAGTTAGTTCTTTTTTTTATTAGTTATTTTTGGGTTTTCCCCTCTATCTCATCATTGAATGTGTTTTCACACACATTCAATGAATGTGTATTTTAGTTTGTTTTGTTATAGTTTTTATTGTTAAAATCAACTATTACCTACATGTCTTTATCTACTCCCACTGGTAACTTTGGCAATTATATTCTCCGTGCCCTCCCTAATTCTGCTACAATTACATCTACTTGTGCATGGTTTACTTTGTCATCTAAGAGAGATGACAAGAGCATGGGTCAGATGATAAATTAGACTATGGCAAGAGACAGAATATACTCTCTGAATGTAAACTTATGACTATTCAAATAATTTATGTTATTTATTGATCCTTCAGTAAATAGATACTTGATGAATCAGTGGAAAGTTAAGACCCCTTCTGACTGAACTCTTTTACAATTAACTGTACAAACTGCAGCGCTGGTGAGGTCACACCTTGAGTGCTGTGTCCAGTTCTGTTCCCTCAGTTTAGGAAGGTCATTGAGACACTTGAGCGCATCCAGAGGAGGAACAAGGCTGGTGAGGGGTTGGAACACAAACCCTGTGAAGGGTTGGAACACAAACCCTGTGAGAAACAGCTGAGGGAGCTGGGGTTGTTCAGCCTGGAGGAAAGGAGACTCATGGAGTGACCTTATCACTCTACAATTCCCTGAAAGGTGGCTGTAGGCAGGTAGGGGTCGGTCTCTTTCTCCAAGGAGCAACTGACAGAATGAGAGGACACAGTCTTAAGATGCAACAAGGGAAATATAAGTTGAATATTAGGAAGAAGTTTATTACAGAAATAATTATAATGTATTGGAATGCTTTGCCTGGGGAGGTGGTGGAGTCACCATCCTTGGATGTGTTTAAAAAAAGACTGGATGTGGCACTTGTACCAAGGTCTAGTTGAGGTGTTAGGGCATGGGTTGGAGTTGATGATCTTGGAGGTCTCTTCCAACCTAGTTATTCTGTGATTCTGTATATTAATATATTAATGAGGAGTCTGTGGAAAGCTGGTATACCTGTTGCTGCCATTAACTATTGGTCAGGTTTAGCCCTAGCCTTTTTAAACAGTCCTATTTCTCATTGCTATGGACATGCTGATAAAAATTTAGCTCCACTGATGTAGAAGGTTTCCCTCTTTCCTGGGACAAATGTGGAGTCCTGATCTACCTTTTGTTAGACAGGAGGCATAGACAGAAATTCACAGCTGTCACATTTACCTCCTTTTGGGTTTTTCCCTAGGAACAGATGCAT
The DNA here is from genome assembly GCF_009819885.2 of Catharus ustulatus. Classification (NCBI taxonomy): domain Eukaryota; kingdom Metazoa; phylum Chordata; class Aves; order Passeriformes; family Turdidae; genus Catharus; species Catharus ustulatus. Next base: position 88,407,110 of record NC_046222.1, on the reverse strand, counting down.
TAAAGGTATATCCTCTCCACCAGGCAGAATTTATCTAGATTGTCTGGAGGAAGTGTTTAGCTTTGCATTTTTTATACACAATTTTGGTTTTACCATGCAGGAAATTAAATATAGCCTTCAGAACACAGAATTCTCTGAAAGGGTGGCAGTTATATGGGCACTACTATACTTAAGAGAAGTATTTAAGAGTACAGCTCTTAAGTAGATAGTATAATTCAGGGGTAGTGGTGAGGGTGGTGGCTAGCAGAGGTAGGATGCTGTCATCTAATACTACCAACAAAAGCATTTAAAAAATTAAATATATCTATCTAGTTTTATTTTCCATGATTCTACCATGATTTTGTTATTTAAGTATCGGATTCTTTAAACCTCTCTTGCTCCTCTAAGGAGAAAAAGTATAAAGTATTGTAAAAATTAAATAAATACATGGAGTCTTTATTTGAATAATACTGAGAAACATTGAAGTCTTAAGTCACAAAGATCCTAGCAGACAATCCTGTAGTCAAATGATCAAAAATAAACTAGAAAACTAATACATTATGTTGTTATGGCAACTGAATATTTAGATTTAATTTTATGTAAGCAGAACTTCAAGGATTATCCTGGGCAAATACAGTAAACGTATTTGCAAACAATTTAAATATTCCCATCCAGATATTCTATCTCTAGTAATCATCAGCTATGTTTACTCTAGAATTATTTAATATTCTGAATTCCCAATGACTTGATCATTAATCCGGTTCTATACAATTTTATAGTATGTTTTTAGCAGCTGAATACTCATCCTTGTTGTCCAGTCTGATTTCAGCTAGTGTTGATTTTAGGTTTTATTTTTCTCTACTGTATGCAGCTGTATGTCCTTTTCCCCCTTCTTCAGCTGTTTCTTTAAACAACAGTAATTTCCCTGTCATCTGTAGGCTAAGCTCCCTTTTGGTTTTATGCCTTATGATCAATGTACAGTTATTTTATTCCTCTACTTTTTTCTTACATAGGTAGCACTCTGTGTTGCCTCTGAACAATTTATGGCAGTATATGTGAACTGAGGATCCAGCTCAATGTGGTTAAGATTGTTCTATGCTGATGTATTTATAAAGAAACCTGTCTTTATAAGCAGGCTGGTTTTCACTTAGGTTCAAATCAGGCTCTCGAAGTAGCTGTTCTCCAACGATACAAAATATTGAGAAAATGCTGAACATACTTAGCTTGTAAAGAGCACTGGTCTTTTCAATGAAAGAGGAAATCTGATAAAGTATGATTTTTATATGCAGCCTTCAAAATTGGTTTTGTTTACTATTGTATTTCTAACTGCATTTGCCATTATCAATGTCATATTTAATATGAAAGTGTATTGCAAATGTAAACAGCCACTAGATTTTTCGCAAAAAACTTGATCATTCACATAAAATTTTAATTAACTACTTCCCAATATATTGTTTTGTAATTAGTAATTCATGTCCTAGTGTAACTGCATTTTCTAAACAGTGATTGGCTCCTTTATTAATGTTTGTGTCAAAAGGAGCAAAAATTCAACCATTTTACTGTTAATCTTCACTACTGTGTGCAGGATCTCATTATTTTATTCTGTTTTACCTCAGCTTCAGTAGTGCTTCTATTTCTCACCTAAGAACAATTTTTCCACTTACACAAGAAAAGAAAAAAGAAAAAAGAAAAGAAAAGAAAAGAAAAGAAAAGAAAAGAAAAGAAAAGAAAAGAAAAGAAAAGAAAAGAAAAGAAAAGAAAAGAAAAGAAAAGAAAAGAAAAGAAAAAAGAAAAAGAAAAGAAAAGAAACTTGGAAGAGAAATCACATTGTTTTCCATGTGCATTAGGAAAAGTGATAAACAGAGTCATTAAATATTGCAAATTTTCCTCTAGGGCAAAGTATACTTGAGCAGAATACTTTTTTCAATTTTTTTTCCTCTGCAGTAGGAGGGAAAAACTACTACACAGTCTACTTTACAGAGGTAGGGAAGTGTGAATCTGTCAATTCAATTGGGTTACAGGTATGGAGGCTGAAAGAACTCGTTGCTGAAAAAATAATGAGCAATACCTCCAAGGAAAAGCAGAACTCATGATGCCTTATTTTTCCCCTCAGCTAGGCTGAAACAAATAGATGCAATTCCCATGTAAGATTTTCTTATCTGATAAAACAATATTCAATAGTCTTGAAACAAATTGGTTTTGAATGTAACACCTGTAAATCATAAACATGAACCATCAGAAGGGTAGCTGCAATAATACTATAATTTCAGCTATGTTACAATAAATAGAGCTGAAGCAGTCTCAAATTGACTTCTATCTGATAGTCATGAGACTTTTGACATAAGAGACAAGTTATTTTCATTATGTGTTATATAGTCTTTCAAAGACATATCAATGTTTGGCTGCTGCAGCTTCCAGCATGTGGCACACATAAAATAAAGCACACTGCTTCGGCACTTTATGTTACTGAAAAGTTTATGTTTTCAAGGGTGATTGCCTGATATAGATACCATATAGTAAAAGGCTAGATCCATTGTTATACGTTAAGAGATCAGAATTTTTGTGGTGAAATATATATTCTATGTAAAACCACAGAGTTACACTGGCACTATGTTACAATAAGGCTAATGAAACACTAAGTAGAATAATAATTTATATGTTATGCTTATAGATATTTATAATTTAATTTCAAGTAATTATGGCCTTATTTCAATATTTTTTTATTTATAATTTATTATGGTAACTACATTAGGTGAAATCAATGAACCATATAATCTGCCATCAATGGTAGTCGGTGTTAGACATTCATATTAAATAGGAGGAAAAATTATAGTGGGTAATTGTGAAATAGCTGCTTCATCTACAAAGATTCTTCATACTCTCAACATTTAGTAAGTACCTTAAATAATGTGAATTGATACTCATTAAAATTTAGCTCATTTTCCATATCAAATTTCTGCACATACATTAGCATTTTTTAGAAAGGAACTACTGAATTTGTAAAAAGCATCAATATTCTGTGTCTTCAGTTTAGTCTAAAAGTATGTGAAACTCAAGGCTTGAGTATCATTTTAGCTAATTTCTAAACTGAAGCCATGAATAATGAGAGCTGTCAGTCATATATTCACTAGACAGCCATGATTACTCGTACATGACGCTTATTGATTTAGCCCCTTCACCAGCAGTCCCGTGGACTTGTACATCTTCAGGTTCCTTAGATGGACCCAAACCTGCTCTTCTCCTACAGTGTGCAGTTCTTTGATTTTCCCAGACTTTGCCTTTGGTTTTTGTGTCTGGCTGGTGGAAGCTGAGGCACAAAAGTCACTGAGTACATTAGCTTTCTCCATGTCCTGGATAATCAGGTCTCCCATTTCCTTCCTGAGGTGGCACATATTTTCCCTTGTCTACCTTTTGTCACTGGCAGGCCTACAAATGCTGTTGCTGCTTCTCTTTTTTATTTTGATCCCTCTTTGTTAAATTTTTATTGTCATCAATATTGAAAAAAGGTCTGTGTGCAATGGAATAGTTTGCTTCCATACATTAATATGTTTCTGAGTTGAACAATGTAGTGTAAGAACAATTGAATGCAGACTACAATAGCCGTTTGCATTTTAATGAATGCTGAGTATTTCTTAAAAATAACCTCTGCTTCCCTATACACTTCAAGTAGATATCAGAAATACTCTTAAAAATCATTCAAAGATTTTTGTGATTAGTAATACACCTCCCCAAAAGAAGTTCCATTTGAGATGATATTGGTAAATGGTATGCATTGGTAAATGCTCAAAGATGTGACTGAGTGACTGAGTGGTCAAATCAAGAGTTGTCCTTTTTTTTTTTTTTTTTTTTAAATAATGACTCTTTGGTCCAATAATCTATTCTTTTGAACACTAAAAGCTAATTATTCAACTCTTTGTAAAAACAGGACTAAAACTGCACAGTAATTTAAAATCTCCTATTGCAACAGAATGTCTGCGCTCTCTGAATATACTCCATCAATTGGTTGTACTCATTGGACAAGACTTCTTGGACTATTTTAATTGAACCAGTGTTCAATTAAATAATATTCTGCCCCAAAACTGAAGCAAGTTTCATAATTTCAGAAAAATATAACACATAATTGAAATAATATTCAGAAATAATTTCCCAATACTTTCTTCACTATAAATCCATAATTAACTCTAAGTATCCCCAAATTAAGCTATTCAAATATGCTTTTATTAACAGCCATCATTATCTTAGACCTAAATTAGCATGCTCTCTGATTTTCAATATTTCTCCCTTTGCAGAGTTTCACTCTGCTTTATTATCATCTCCTATTTAACTTCTTTAAATATTCCCCTAGAGAAAGAGGAAACAATTAACAGATATGTTAAAGTTTCTGTGCATATGTGTACCCAATGTTAGCTTTGGAAAAGGATAGAAGCTGTAACACTTTTATTGGTAAATTTTGTTGAACATTCAGGTACAAATTGTTACTCAGGACTGTTCAGTCTCTAGTTCTATGCCCAGTATTTACTAGCAGCAACTCTCCCTTCCCACATGAATCTCCAGCTCCTGCTTTATTGATTTCGTGGAGGTTAAAATAACTTTTATTTCTTGCCTCCCCCACATTCACTTGCACATGAAACAATCCCATATAATGAGAAAGGAGGAAAAAGCACACCAGCATTCTGACTTTCCTTCATGACAAAGATCTAATGGTTTAATCAGCTTAACTTTGATCTTTGTTATTCTTAATAGTGTGGATTTGTAGAAACAAATCTATTCACTAATTCTTGGACATAATTCTTTGCTCTAAAATTTTAGAAGATGTAATTTTTTGATATTTTAATAAATATTAAGTAGTATTAAAATAATTAATACTTAATAATTTAGCATATTTATAATTATTGATTAATTATGTTGGATATTGATCTAATTTACATTTCTGGTTGCTACTGGGTAACTGTAAATTGATTGCAGAAAACTGTGTTCTCTATGGAAGACAGAAAAATCTGTACCACAGCAGAGCTTTATCCCATGGTATCCTGAATGAATGAAAGATCTCTTATTGATTGAAGCAGTATTTTTCTCCTGCCATTGCTGATAAATTCACATAATTACAGCTGTGCACAGCTGTTGCAAAGCTCAGAGCTGATCCCTGATTACAATTTTTGCAGCAAGCACAGTAGAACCTCTGACACTAATATGATGGTCTTCTGTAATAATTAATATTATGTTTTTAACTACACTGATTTATTTTTTTTAATAGGCAGTTGAATATTTGAGGAAGTTTGTGAGGATTGTCTGATTCTGTCACTTGTTAGCAGTAACTCACTCTAATAAACACTCCATGTCAGTATATTGTAATCAAGAGATAAGAGATATTCATTGACTGTGCATGAAATACTGAGTGGGTTGCATTCACACCCTAGGCTTCTGGCCAAAACCAGATGCTGCAGCTGCCATTGTTTGGTCCATCTGGAAATTAGCTTTAATGTGCTAACTTCATTCCCCCAAATGGCCTGTGGCTGAATTGTCACAAAACTGAGCACAATGTCTTGGGAAAGAAAAGCACGACAAAAGAACTTAAAGATTTTATTCAAAATTGTATAGTCTGTGATAATCACCACAGTATTTAAGTCCTTCATTATGTAAGCCACATGACTAACACATACCCAGAAATGGCAGAATCGGGTGAGGTATGGGATAAGGGACACAAAAACACTCCCAAAAAACCCCACTATAAAACACCTCTGATGGTCTCAGTCTCCAGCAAGAGAACACCCTTGAAATGAAGGGCAAACATCTTGAATAAGTCTCAGTTATATGGTGCATCTTCTTTGTATACCAGTTTTTGGAAAGCTATGCATATCAATGAAGAGATGTATTGTTTAGAATTAAACCTTTGATATTTCTATGTCAAACAGATGTCTTTAGGCTGGTCTTAGTGATAGTTTGACATTATACAAAATTTTTGGCTTCCATTATAAGCAAACAAAAAGGACCAGAAGAAAGGAAATATCACTACATTCATTTCACCAACAGGAAGAGGTGATAGGGAGCTTTAAGTGAGTTTTTATTTGCATCCAATTACATAGCTGTAAGAATATATCCATCCCCTAGCACATGATGAAACAAAGCTTTGGTCCTTACTGAGAAAAGCTGATTTAACATATTTAACCCACTGCAAGGCTCCCATGTGATACTCTAGACAGAATCCACCTGGGAAGCCATGATGACACATCTTGTTAAACCTAGCTCCCGTGAATTAAATATACTCTTAAGTAAATAGCTTTTCTGTACGATGCAAGGAAAATCAAGTCACGTCAGGATCCATGAATGCCAAGATCTGAAGTAGAAGTAATAATGTTATATGTCAGGCTGAAAATCAGGCCCCACGTCTTTTACGCTTCCTTTAACCGCTAAGTTTCAAACATACTACTTCCTTAGTATCCCGCTTTCCTTCATGTCTTTCACACTTGTTGCTACATTCCTTCTTACAGAGTGAATAAGAGGATAGAGAGACTGATTCCTGCCTTTCATGAGCCCTAACCTGTGCACAGAGTACTTCAGTACACCTTCAGTATCCATCTGGGAGTGGTACCACATGCAGGCTCCATCTGTATGGAAACAAATTCATAGGTGTTTGCAAAATATATAGGACCATTTCAAACCTTTTCGACTCTTCTTTCAATGAAAGCTAACTTCCCTTAAAAAGTCCAATACAGTGTTAAGGGTTTAAGTTTGAAAAGCTGATTTATTGGCTTGACTTTCAACTACTATTGTTAATTTCACGTTTTAGTCATCTTTATTCTCCTTTTTTGTGAGAATACATCAGGCTTGTTCTTTTCACACAATGCTGTGATTTCCTTGTTCCATCCTCTGCTTGGAAGAATGGATTTTATTCAGAATATATTCCTGTGCTGTGCATATTCCCAGTTCTCAATACTGTTTGTTTACAATGATCAGGAACTACTGGAGACCAGAACTGAATAAAGTTTGCCTTGGATGTTGAATAATCTGTAATTTGTTAGTGTTTCATAGCAAGTTTTTTTATGGCGCAGCAAAAGCGTTGTAAAATCTTTCTTTTATGTGTTGAAAAGAAAGTATGAAGTGAAAAAGTAAATAGGATATTCATATTGGAATGCCCTGCTTGCTGAATTTTTGAACAAATTATATGTACGTACCTTAGAAAGGGAACTCGATCTTTCTTGAAGGAGGCAAATTACAGAGTTAAGAATTAGAAAATTTTTGGAGCTCATTGCAGAATAATGGCTACAATTTTTCATATTTAAAAGTAATGGTTATTGAGAGAATAGGGTGGTTTTTATTGTTTGGTTTTTGAAGAAGAAATTGTTAGTTTTAAGAAATTTACAGGAAAAGTTTGATATTCCTATAAAGCCAGTCCAGCTTTCTAGATCGCTCATACTAGCCTTGGAACTTAGCTCATGTTAAGTCCTAGAATTTTAGCCTCAGCTGCTTTTAATACTACTCAAGAATGATTTCATAAATCAAATTTATTTTTTACCCATAAGGGGCTGAAAAATCATGTCCATTGAAGCTAAAACAAGCTGTGTGAAATGCTGATAGGAATGTTGCAGTTATTCTATTTGCATAAGCAGTTGCTTGATAGGATCTCCATAAAATATTTAACTAAGACTGAAAGAGGAAAACATTTTAAAGAAAATTTGAATCAAATATACCTCATCTGTGTAAGAATTCTGACATGTCTCAGTTTCAGAATTTGGAATTAGAAAGAAAGACATTAATTAATTTCTACCATCCTTGTAGAAAAAATGCCATGATATAAGTGGAGTCATTTAAGGGAGATAAATGGGTTTATTTTTAATTTATTCAATCAACCAATGCAGCATAATTGAATATAATGTGCATCATATATTTTTAAAATATTAAGTAATCTTATTTTATTTAGTCAATTTTAATTAATCATTATTAGGTAGTAATTTATATTGTACTCTTAGGTAATTGGAAATATATAGAAATTAAATCAGTGCTGAAAAATTAAAAGTAATAATCATGGAAGCTAGAGATTGAAGCCATTCATGATATATTAAAAAATAAGCAATAAACCAAAATTCAAAATCTTCAGATCCGAAGTATAGATTTTTTTACTTCCTGTTCTTCATAAGTCAGGAACTTGTTCTAGCAAAGATGAACATTTTTTAAGCTAATTAGTGAATTCCTGAAATCTAAGGGCTTGGGTGGTTTTTTTACTTTATACTTTTTATTCATGCAAATTAGACACAAATGAAAACTCCATAGAAAAATTCTCTGAAATACTGTGTGAGTCTGATTGTAAATTAGATATTTTCAAAACAAAAACTTTATGTTTTCTTAAACAAGAAATAGATTAGTGCTGGAAATAACTAGTAAAAAGTGAAAATCAGCCCATGATAGAAATTTATGGCAAAAACATGGTTTACAAAATTCTGAAAAAATTACTATGTATATACACATAAATCTGTGGATCACATATGGTGGTTGTGCTTTTAAGATCATAACAGCAGTTAAAATTTTAAGCCCAAGGTAGAATTTGCAGATAGCTTTTCAATAGCACAATTTTCTGTTTTTTCAAAGGTTTTCCCCAAAATTCTGGCATCACAATTGCCCCAGATGGCCATATGAAAACACCCATAGCACCAAGATTTTCACTAAGCACTTTTATTTCCCCTTCAGTCCATAGGACCTAACAAGTCTGAGGTGTTTATTTCATGTTATTTCAGACATCTGCACCTTGTCAAGGTAAATTATGGACTGAAAACCCTAATTTATCTTAAACACTTGTGAAGTCAAGGAAAGCTAGGGGTGTTTCATATGGCACCAAACTATGATCAATCCCATTTCTCTCTTTTGTATGACCTCAAATGTATAGGCATACAAATGTATAGGCAGAAATCAGGTCACAAGAAAAAAGATTCCTTCCTTTTCACCTAAGAATCCTTTTTCTCATGTTGCTTTGGGCAACAGACCAGGCAATAACAGGAAGCACGGTTTTACAAGGCAAATTTTATTAAAAAATACAAAATGAATACTGTGAAAAACAAATATACAGTATGCCAATTACTGTGATAAGTAACAGTATGAGCTCATTATAGCAGAGTCATAGAAGATAATCAGATAATGCCAAGGATCATGTTAATCTGTGCACAAAATGCAATTCATATCATCAGAAGAAAAATGTTTAGCAAAATAGTGTGAAATTTATCATAATCCCCAGCATTCCTGACCAAAAAACATGCACAAAAAATGCTTCATGAAGAGTTGCTTTATATTTAAGATGTTTTCTTTCTGTCAGCCAAGAAACCCTGGGCATTATGATTAACATCTGTGAATTTCTATGTCCTCCCTTAGGTTTCAGAGAAGCAAAAGGTTTTAATAACTATCAAGAAATGCTTATGAGGGTAGACTTACTGGGTCTTTGGGGCCATTCATCAGTATAGTGCAAGGGTAATTCCAAAACTATTCCAAAAATTTCTGATTAGTGGCTGTCTCAAGAGGTTAAGACACTGCATGAAGTTCAGGAAATCCCTGGCCCTGCCTGCAGAGCCAGCATTGGCAATTGAAATGTAATAGCATATTTTTTACCTAAACAGCTGTGCTGAATAATGTATCCCAGTAATGGTGCTGCTGTTACTATCGTGGTTGAAGAAGAAACAGTAAAGAAAAGGAAAATCACTAAATTGATATACTGGCTTTCAAAATCCCTAAAAAGTAACTGTTCTCTTACAACTCTGTATATGTCTCTTTTTCCCACAATGTAACTTCACCACATCTCTTTTCCTCATTTTTTTTCCTCCTTCTCCCTGCAACATCTCTTTCATTCTGCTAGTACCAATTACTTTTTCTCTCAAGGGGCAATTTGTTGGTACATTATTTGTAAAACTTCAGCAAATTCTGTTCTAGAATCATAGCTGTTCTCTCTATTTCAGAATTAAAGAAAAGCCTGTGTGCCCAAAAGCTTGTCTACTTTTTGAGGTTTTTTCCCCAGCTATACTGCTTTGGTATAATAAAAGATTTGTCCTTTATTACAAGTCTCGTTCATCTGCATTGTGCATGGGGCCTGAAACATGTAATTGTGAAGCTATGCACATTTCAGTATAAAGTCAAGGGTAGTCTAGGTTATTATTACTTTTTTACTAAGTTTGGTTTCAATATTTTTTTTTCCTAAGAATCATCTGTAGTGAATGCACATATATTTTATTTACATCTGTTAAACTTTAGAAAAATTGTGCTTCTGAATTATGTAAGACTGAAGCTACAGTGGGTAGCAGATTCTGTTAAAATGATAACTTTTCTGTCTTAAGCATTATAAAAAAATGCTTTGTTTCCCTTGTGTTCTCTCAAACTCTTAGAAATCATGAATGTCTTTTGTGTTCACTTGTCACCTCCTTGGTCCCCTTTTGAGACACAATTCTCTCTTTTCTTCTTCTCTGCCTTAAGGGGAGCTATAAATTCCTGAAAGAAAAGGAGAAAGAAAGTGCTATAATTACCAGCACAGGTACTTACCGTGGCTAGGAACTAGCTACCTCTGATTGCTAACAGCAGTGTGGCTGCTTTAAAATGGAGGAGGAAAAGCTTTCTATAACTAGCAGTTGAAAGCACAAGCTCTCATTCTAAGATTAAATGAGCTGAGCCAATTCCAAGGATAAGGAGAGAGAAGCATTCCCTGTTCTGTGCAAGCAGTTTGTAGATCTCTTTAACACTTGGGAAAGAGTGTTGAGGAATATTCCTTTCCATAGGAATTTGGAATGCTAGAATTCGTGCATGACTTTTTTTTTTTTTTTCTGGTGCATTTAGAAGACCAGTTTAACCTTAAAAGTTTATAGTTTTCTGTAAATGTCTTCAACCTCTTGTTTTATTTTTTTATTTACACATCTGTATGCATCTTTGGTTGGGGTTTTTTTGAGCAAATTATATCTGGAAGTATGTTACAGTGAGCATGAGACAATAAGGGAACATAAATGGCAGCTGCCCATGAACACATAAAGAAAACAAAAAACCAATGAACTAAATCAGAAAATGTCACCTGTTGGACTCAAATGGGACTACAGTACTGTTGCTGTGTGATGCTTCAACTTAAGAGATTTTATGTTATTCAAAATAGAACTCTCCAGCAAATACCATTTCCTTGTCTCACATCAAATAAAATGAAATAACTATCAGAAAAATTAAAATGTTTTCTGAAGGGGAACCCTGACTGTGGCTCTGCTTTTCCTCTCACTCTTTACTTCTCTTTCTTATCTTCTTCCCTCAGTCTATGAGCAGGAAAATAACAAAATAAAATATATATTATTTTTACAAATTTGTGGCTCAGTTGGTTCTTCATCTTTCCCTTAAAGAGTTCATTGTTTTAGTTAAAATAACTATATCCTTCTCTTTGGCATTTTTCTCCTTGAGAATGCGTCATTCCAACAACTGTTCCAATGTATGAACACAAAAAAAACTTGCACAAAAACAAACAAAAATCCTCAAAAAAAACCCCTCCCAAAAAAACCCACCAACTCCACCCCTCCCCACCACAAAAAAACATACAACAACAAAAATTTCCCAAACAAAACAAAACAACTAAACCCAAATGCCAGATGTAACCTACATTTCCTGCTATACTTTGGTCCCTTGCTTTTTAGGAATTTATGTGCAGTATGTGTCGATCATCCTTTATCCACCTTGCACGCTGTGCTACTTCTCGTATTCTATTGTATGAAAGGCAGTCTTTTTCCAAAAGATATCCAAAATGAAGATGTATCTCACAGATTGAAGCTGCCTGCTGCTGTGCCTGCTGTCATTGCTCCTGTCACCAACAAAAATGCAAGCAATCAGAGCAACAGCGAGGCAGAAGTGGTGACAAAAGCAGGAGAGTTGCTTTTGAGAGATTGCAGTAATTCCACAGTTGCCATAATTTACCTGTATGGGGAGAGTTCAGCTCATGCACTGCTGTATTTTAAAACCTGAAAAATAAGTGGTTGCATATCTTTTTAGATTGCTTCTCTTTTGCAGGTTTCTGTGCATGTTTAGTTTCCAACACTTCAAGTAGAAGCCAACTTCAGAAAGATTGAACACAGAGCATTAAGTTGAAAATCAATATGTGTGTACAGAATTCCTTCCTTATGCACACGAAAATCTGTTTTGAAACACAAGCACAGTCTGATCGGTCACCCTACATATTAATCCTGCATTTTTATTGAAAGGTTGACAATTTATTTTTCAAATTTTATGGGCAGAGGAGGGAAGACACAAAAAACACCCGAGCTGTGTCACAATGCTGTAATAACCTCCTAAGTATGCAAATCAAATAACGAATGCAAACTGGTACTTAAGGGCTCAAAGTAAGTTCATGAATGCCATTATCTCAGTTTCTCATATTTTTATGTTTAATTATAACTTTAGTGTAATTTTAGAGATAAATTTAAAAGAGAAATAGAATGCTTTTTATTTTTTTTGCTTTTTTTTTTGGGTACTGATTCAACTAAATGGGTAGCTTAATTTCACACGCAAAAAAAATCTGCATTTTGCTAAGAGCTGATGAAGAACCTAAAATTAGAAAACTGGACTGAAAACTGAGGCAGAAAAGACAGTATAATAAACTCCCAAGTAACTTTTTATTTTTTTTTTCTTTAAGAGCTTTTTCATAAGAGTTAATTTGAATATTGCTTGTTAGCTGACTGAGGAAGTTTTAAAGCTTACTCAGTTTTATAGTCCATGCCCTGAACTGTCCTGTATTTCAGCCTAATGATAATGGAGACTTGATTCTTAAACTGTACTGGAACCAAAATGTCCAAGTTCAGTTTTCAGATCTCCTATAAATGTTCCCATTGCTTTCAACAAGTTTGGACATCAGTTTTTCATCATTAAAGTGGAACATATTTTTTTTTAGTATTTTGAAACATGAAAATAGGTTGGTTTTATAATATGCTGCATGATATCTAACACGAAGGATTCACGATCTCCTCTAATATATATTGTCTCTTCCACAAAATAGAGAAATAACCTTTTGATTATGTTTGGGTTCAACTGAACAATTTTCAAGGACCCACCCTGAATGTGATCAGTTCCTTTCCTACTTAGCTACCTGTTCTACCTTCCATAAGTCTCATTTGGACAAACAGCCCAGAGGAGCAGTTCTTTTGCAGTCTGCCTATTCCTGCTTATGCTGCAAATGAGTGAACATAGTTGGTGTGAGAGTGCAAGGGGGTACAGTGCTCTTTACATTTCAAAATTTACATTTCTGCTCACTTAGTAAAGATGTAACTGACTATACTGTGTAAGAAGTTTTCTGTACTTAGACTATGCTGTAACAGTATGGGTTATTTTCATAGTTACACCAACATACAGCTCACTTCCTGCTTACTCAGTCCAGGTCATGCTAACTGAAAACCACTTTGCTGAGTAATGTAACAGCTCATGGTAATAATGTTCCTCTGTTACTTTAAAAAGTAAAGAAAATAACTCCAGTCATCACTTTGGTGAAAAAGATTGGACTCTTTGTGATCATGGATTATGTTTTGTTTTGATCAATAATCTCAGGACAGATCCAAGAGTGTGCTCCAGCTAACTTAGTCACTTGTAAAGACATAAATTCATGGAGGGGGCATTTAGTAAGCTTCCTGAAAGTAACAATTTATGTACATTGCATGGTCACCCCAAAACTGGAACAAGTGAGAGAGTCTGTTCAATCACAAATCTTGAAAGACTAAGGACAGGGAACTGGGCATAAACATCGCCATACATGAAAAAGCTTAATGTGTGCATACATCCAAAACAATGTGTTCCCTTTCTCATACGAGTATTCTCAATGATAACTTGTGAAAAACAGGCAAAACCAGGAAATCCCTGAAACCCATAAAATATGCACCTTCCAAAAGCCCTTTTTGACCTACAGTAATAGTAACAAATCTTACCACCTTCATCTCTCTAGCAGGAACAGTAAATCAAAAACTCAGTTAATCATATATATATATATTACTGGTATTCTGTTTAGTTTTACTTCATAAACCTGCAAACCAATTATACATACAATCCAAATACCTGTAAGAGTATTTTAGGCTGCAGATCCCCTGACTGAATCTAGATGCTCAAAAAAGAATTCATTTGGCTCCTTTCCACTTCTTCCTAACTTTGAATGTATTTAAGGGAAAATTTACCAACCCATCACCTTTTCAGTATTCTTCATCTAGAAAGAATTCCTGCTTTAGGTAGAGCATTGCCAGCAGGTCAATGAGGTGATCCCTCCCCTCTGCTCAGGTCTGGTAAGGCACATCAGGGATGCTGTGTACATTCATGGGCTCTCAACTGCAGGAGGGACATGGACTTACTATAGCAAGTCCAGCACAAAGCCACGAAGATAATGAAGGAACCAGAGTATTTGTCACACAAGAAGAGGCTGACAAGCATGAGACTGTTCAGCCTGGAGAAAACAAGAGAAGATCTCATCATTGTGTGTGAATCTCTGATGAGGTGAATAAAGAATTTTCTTCTCAGTGATGCTAATGAAAAGAACAAGAAGCAGCAGGCACAAATTGGCATACTGTTTAAACATTTTTTAAAAACTTACTTCTGAAGGTAGTTGAAAATTAATTGTCCAAAGATGTGGATTCTCCATGCTTGGAGATATTCAAAACTCTGTTTGTTACAACACTGGGCAACCTGCTGTATGTGACCTTTCCTCTGAGTGGTTTCATAGTCAATTAGACTGTTTTAATAAAGTCAAACCAATTAACCACAGGGTATGCATTTACTTGAAACAGAATAGAACAAGATTAAATTTGTTAGTGTGTATTGTTACGAATGTGAAATCTGGAAATTGAAATTTGAAAGCCAAATTATCTGCATGTCTGATTTATTCTATGTGTTTCTTGCAGGCAATGATATCTTTGTCAAAAGCCTCTCTTATATTCTTTTAGCAAACCTAGATTTTCTGGGAAAAATATTAGAAAAATTGCAAGCAATTTTCCTCTGAAATGTTATATAGAGAGGTCCTTATCTCCATGAATTCCTGTCTTTTCCCATCTGACCACTCACTTCTGTCTTTTAGTCTGCTGGTCCTATTCCAGCTTTTCATCAAGAATGGACCGATGAGCCTGACAAAAGCTAGTTTATATCGCCCTGAAAATACTGTTCAGAGCTTCCTGACACTCACTGAGAAAGATCAACACACAAATACATTTAGTTAGAACATTAAAGAATTTCCTTGAGATTCTTCTCCTTATCCTACTCAATGATATTTCCCAGGTTCCTCTTGATGCTAACTTACATAGAAATGTGCATAGAAATGTGCCATTTTGTTATTGAAGAGAAATCTGCAAAAATATAATTTCCTGTTACATGGTAACTTGAAGGTCCCCCCATGGCCTCCTGCATTTTTTTACTTGACTGTTAGTTAAAGATCTGACAATTGTTAGCAACAGTCTTTGTAAGTCCTTTGGGTGATAACTGACAAGGCTTTTATAGTGTGCTTCATATTTATATTCCTTAACATCAGGCTATAAAATACCAATTTGTGAAAGCCTATAATTTACCAGGAGATAACAAGTACTCATGTCTTTTATTCTTGTATTTTTGCTTTGAATGGCATAAATCAAACCTGGCATGAGATGAAGAAGAAGCTTATTTAAGGTGTATGTAGAAAGAGAATTAAGACTGAATACTATAAAATTTCAGTATATTTATGATGCTGGGTTTTTTTGAGTCTTTTTATTTTTGACAATGGATGATTCCAGTTCAATAACCCAGGACAGACATGAATGATAAATACCTAGATTTGTGGTTCTTATATTAATGCAAAACATTTCTTAATGTATATGACAAATGTATAAATTTATAAACATAATTTCTTCAAAGAGATATCCTTGTGAAAATTTTATCACAATTATGTGCAATAGTCTCCAAAATACTTTTTGCTGTCACAGAACATGTTGCTCAATCCAGTTTAACTTTCTCAGATATTCTTAGGAATAGAACTCTGTGACTGGTATAGGGGAACCAAGTTCTTTAATGTAATATGTTCAAATGTGAGATTCAGGTCGGTAAAATATGTGCATGTACACAAAATTTAGTTTCAAAAAATCCTACAGAATCATTGATCCTCATTCAAATTAATGAATACTCTTACTCTCTAAAACAGTTTAACTAATATTTCTTTATAGATAAAGCCTTGAACAGTGTTTTAAATGTGACTCATTTTTTAATGGTAATAAAATTTCCTGTGTTGGGATCCCAAGAACTGGATTTAGCACTTCAGGTGGGGTTTCACCAGAAAGAAATAGAGGGTCAGTGTCACCTTCCCCGACCTCTTGGCCAAGTTTCCTGGGCTGCAAGAGCACATTTATGTTTCAGCACACCCAAGTCCTTCTCAGCAGGGCAGCTGTCAATCTCTTCATCTCCCAGTCTGTGTTGATACTGGAGGTTGCCCTTGCCCAGGTGTAACACCTTGCACTTGGTTTTGTTAAAACTCAGGAGACTCCCATGCCTCACTCCTCAAGCTCATCTAGGTCCCTCTGGATGGCATCTTGTCCTTCAGGTGTGTCAACTGCACACTCAGCTTGGTGCCACATGGAAATTTTCTAAGTGTGCACTGGATCCCTTTGTCTAAATCAGTAATGAAGATTTAGTGTAAAAACTTTCTAGTAGCAATATGAAATTTTTTGGATTTACAAAAATGTCTAAAAAAAGAATAGAAATAACAAGAAAAAACACAGAAGTACAGAAATAAATGGTAACAATAACAATTAAGTATTTCTAGGCTTATACACAATATGAAGAGGCCTGATGAGACAATTACATCTCTATCAGTCAGGTACCGAATTTGAGCATTCCATGTGATACTCTAAGATTAAGCTCTTCCTCCTGAGTTTTCCCCCAAATCTCTGTTTTTTTTTTCCAGAAGAATGTCAGGAATGGCAACTTCTTCCTTTAAAAGTCACTGTTTGCCTACTTTTCTCTGTCCTAAAACCCATATCCTTTGTAAACTGTGGTTTCTTTGTTATTTCTCTGACATTCGTTATGATAATAAGAAGTGTATTAGAACAAAGTTGCATCCAGAACTCAACAACGCTCTGTCTATTCAAGTGTGCTTTCTGTCTGTGACCTTCATGCAGCAGCTACTGTCCCACATATCAATGAGTTCACAGCAGGAGTAGATGAAAAGGGCGTAGATGATAAGGGTGGAAAAAGTTTCAAAGCCAGAAAATTTTGAAACTGCATAAAATGCCCATTACTATGGTATGTAGGAGTTAGTGAACATCATAAGAGTGTTCACAGAAGACAGCATGCTGAGAAATAATGTTTTTTTTATAAAGGAAAAGAAGCTGCACTGGTCATTGGTATTTGAAGAGATACCCAAAGAGTTTACTTTTCAGGTGCTGTATGAGCTTTCATCAGTTCTCTCACCTCCAAATATTCTTGTTAGTACAGTAGTACTATGTTTTAAATTTACAGAGTAAGACAAGAGTAGAGTGAAAATAACTGCTTCAGAGGAGATTTTGTTTTGTTTGTTTTGCTCTGCTGTTTGTTTTTTTTGTTGTTGTTGTTGTTGTTGTTGTTGGTTTTTTTTTGTTTTTTTTACCCTGAAGATAAATATATAATTTTGAATTCAGAATGAGGGGGGAAAAGCAGAACCAACGAACATGCATTTCTCGTTTCCTTTCTTTTGGTGTGAGTTATACTAAGTACATTGAGTTGTATAGTTCTGGTGTGCAATTTTTCTACTTGCAACTTTTAATTTAGCTATCAGCTCTTGTTAAGAACAGAATGTTTTAAGGAAATGTAACTCTTTCCATTGTACTGAATGAAATTTCTGAGCACAACACAGAAAACTTCTTCCTTACTTACTTCTATTTCTGAAACAGTCAGAACAGTGAGCAAGACTAACAGTCAGAACACTTATTGTTCATTCCTATCCGTAAGAAAAGACAGATTTCTTATACCCTATCTGTATATTCTAAACAGCAGTACTGGGCATGCTTTTTAGTCTGAAATGGTCTCAGTCTCATCATAATATGGAATGGAAATAACTTTTTAAAATTTATTCTTTCCATAAAATGATAATCAATGTATATTCAGCCAGCTATATCATAAGTACTAACAAAAAGATATTGAAGAGTGAGTGACAGCAGAAGAAGGCAAATCCCGCCAAATTAGCTGAAATCTTAAATGCTACACTTTTCCCATGTCCAGCTTATCAGACTCATATTTGGGATATTGTACACAGACAATGGCTGTCTCTGGAGGAATAGATACAAATGCAAACTGTGTTTCCTCTCCTGTCTGCTCTATAATGTCCAAGTATGCTAAGGAATAACACCTAAATATTTGTGTCTGAGGAGAAGGATGGATATATGAGACAAAGTTAATTCAAAGAAAGTTGGAGCATCCTTACTGAACAGCAGAACTGTGGCAGCTAAACCAATTCCTAAAACAATTTCTCCGTAAGTGATGTTTCCTACTTTTAACAGGAAATACTAATAAGAAAAGAATTACAGTAATTTCACGAATACAAGCCGCACCAATTTGACCAAAAGTTTGGTGGAAACCCGGAAGTGCGGCTAATATTCGAGGGCGGCTAATACATGAACAATATTCTAAAAGCTGCCAACATGGAAGTGAGAGCCCGCGGCAGCCCCAAGCCAAGCTGGAGCCCGGCCAGCCCCGGCTGAGGTGGGAAAGCCTGGCAGAGGCGGGACCAGCAGTGTGGGGGGCGGGCGGCTGAGCCTGAGCCAGCAGGGCGGGGCAGCCCGGGCGAACTGGGGCTAGCAGTGCAGGGGAGCATGGCAGAAGCAGGAAGGCCGGCGGGTGGGGCTGCCTGGCAGCGGGGGAAGCCCAGCAGAATCGGGGCCAGCAGTGTGGGGGAGCCTGGTGGTGCGGGGGCCTGCAGTACCGGCCAGGGCGAGCAAACGTGGCGGCGGTGCAGACGGGAGGGGGCGGCCGGCAAGCCTGGCGGCGGCCGCCCACCGGCAGAGCCTGGCAGCGGCGGCAGCCCTGCCGGCCGGGCGAGCTAACATGGCGCGGGGTGGCCGGCATGCCTGGCGGTGGCGGCAGCGGCTGGCCCGCCGGCAGGGCGAGTAAACGCAGCAGCGGGGCGGCCGGCGTGCCTGGCAGCGGCGGCGGCAGCTGGCCCGCCAGCAGGACGAGCAAACGCAGCAGCGGGGCGGTGCTGATGGGAGAGGGGGGGCCAGTGAGCCCGGCGGCGGCTGCCGCACCACCCGGCCGGCTCTGTCTGCAACCATGAGCGGGTCGAGCCTTCCTGGCCCCGCCCCGAGCCAGTAAACCCCGCTATGCCGCGATCCTGTTACTAATTGGCCAATTTGTGAAAGCTGTGCACGGATTCTCGCTACGAACGAAAGTGCGGCTAATATTCGGGGTGCGGCTTATCTATTGACAAAGACAGCAACATTGTCGAGGCACCGGAAGTGCGGCTTATACTCCGTGCGGCTTGTATTCGTGAAACTACTGTACAGTAATTTCATGACTATAAGGTGTACCCTTTTGACTAAAATTTTGGCCCAAACCCGGAAGTGCACCTTATAGTCCGGTGCACCTTATATATCTGCAAAAGTTTGGAAATTTGCCGACACCTGGAAGTGCCCCTTATAATCCAGTACGCCTCATAGTAGTGAAATTACTGTACTCAAATTCAGTCCAGACTCCCAGGATTGGTTTATTGGAAACTTATGGCTTATATGCATAGAGACCCACAGATTAATAATTTGACTTGGTTAAACTTCAGATGGGTGGAGTTCAAATTTACACTTGAAAAGACTGAGGAAATAAATGGATCTTTTACATCATTTGATAAACAGTTCTTTTATGTTAATTAGAAGGTTAGAGGTGGTCTTTTTTCAGAAGGAACAATAGATTTTTTTCACTTTATTTACATCACACAGTCGTATAAAAATAGTGCCTTTTAGTGATATGTGCATGTAATGTTGAATACAACAGTAATCATTTCTAATACTTTATGCTGGAAGACAAATTTCAGAGTAATGACTTACAAAGAAGGAAAAATCAGGACATGTCTAAACTGTTTTCATAGATTATCTCTTAAATATGTGGCTTTAAGCTGTGCTTTATGGTACTGTATAGTGCTTAAAAATCATCATGGTACTATTTATTAAAGCCCTAACTGTTTTGCTCATTTTGTACTTGGAGAGAATGGCATGTGTTGGTATACTCCAACATTAAGTTCTGAATGAATATTACAAACATCTATAAGGTACTTCAAACTCTTTCCTCCCATTTAATGTAATAGCACTTGAGGGTATCCAACACCTTTCAGGATCAGAAGCCGTATTTTATTAAAAATTTAAAATGCTGAAAAAGTTGTTAATAAAACAGCACCTAGAGTATAGCTAGCCTTGAGAAAATTTAATTGCCTGTAGTAAAAACAGCATTGTGGCAGAAAAAAAAAATTTAAATTATCCTTTGAAGTGTATATTTTCTCTAGTAAGTGTATGTATTAAGGTACAGTGTACACAGTAATGTTTCCTCAAGACCTGAGCTAGGGATTCGCAAAACTTGTGAATCAATAAAGTTAGTGGTAGAGTATCGTAAGGAGATTCCTTAAGAAAAAGGACATACAAGCACATTGAAAACATACTATTTACCATTTAGGCTGTAGAAACATTTTAATTCACATATTTAAAGTGAATTCAGGGAATAAGAGCAGATGCTTCTTTTTTTGCATTCTAAACTGTACCATAGCAGATGATTCAGTAGCTTGAATTGCAGATCTTTCATTTCCTTCTGAGCTTTCATGTATAAAAGCTTGGAAGTGTTTCAACTGTTCAAACCAAATTACAATTGCCAGTGCTAAATTGAATTTGAATATTGCTTGTTTTGCAGTCAGTTACTTCCTTCCGATTCTCTTTTTTTTCCCTTTAGTTTGGAGTGTGGTAACATTTTTGCAGTACTACTAAGGTGAATGAAGAAAAAAGTAAATAAATGCGCAGATCAACTCACTCCACAGAACTCTGAAATATTCGACATAAAGAAAAGGAAAGTAGGAAAACAGTGCAGGGAAAGACAGAGAGAATTAAAAAAAAAACCCAACAAAACAAAAAAAATTAAAAAAATCACCATTTACTGTTTACAGGGATGGTGAGAATATCACAACTATTGCCCTTGAAAATATTAACGTTGGATGAATCAAATGACAAATTGTCAACAGCATGCCAGTAATTACCTCAAATAATTGTTTTTCTTTCATGCAAATAAAAATGGAAATCAACATACTTAACAGAGGATTGTATGAAGTTTAAGAGGGGGATAAATCTCTTTGAAACAGCTCTGCGTATTTACCCCTAAACTGGAAGTAATTAAACAATAAATATTTGGATATTTCTGTTGATTCAACCCTTAGGAAAAAAATTGCTTGCATACTAAAAAAAAGGCTGTGATCTTGCTTGACTCCCTAGTCAATTTAATTTTTCCACTGCTTGGCAAAGAGACATTCAGTTACCAGCTTGCAAATTATAACCATTTTGTGTTCTGATGTTCAGAAATAAAGAACAAGCTATGTGTCTTAACAACAGTTTCAAGGACAGAGCTGTATTCCTCCATGGTTATGGATATTCATGTCAATGGGCCTTCTCAAACAAAGAAACTTGATTGCATGCAGGTTTAAAGAAGTCCAAGAATATCATAAACTCCTGATCTCAGCTTTCAATTAATGCAATACTAGTCATTCAAATTGGGAGGAATAAAATAGGCATTTTTAAAGAGGAGATGTCTGTGGTAAAAGAGAAATAATCTATCCTACATACTATTTTCCCCCATTGTAATCTTTGAGAAGTGTTTTTATAAAAGTTATATCCTTTTAATAACCTTTTACATAGAAGTATAGCCAATTGACTAAATATCCATCAATATTGATACTAACCTCATATGAAAACTACTGTGAGCACGTTATAGAAAAAAGCAGCATTAGCTTAATGATGTATGTATAGTTGTTTCATATATAATATGCACAACAAATAGTAATATAGATTTTTAAGGTATTACAAATGCTATAGTGCCTTCTCTTAAAGGAGTATTTGCTTTCATTTTATAAAAACAGCCATGACTGCAGCCTTATTTTGTAATGACTGCACCATTTTAAGAAATGTCCCCAAATAAATTAGCTTCTCAGTGTGTTTTCCACAACCTTTGTTGCTCTCTTTACCACTACTATAAAATAGTTTGGTATAATCAGCCTGCTCTTATCTGTCTAGACTTAAATTTTCTTTTCCTCTTGTGATTTCACTGAGTCTGCTACAGCTAGTGCTGGTAACTGATTCTCTTTGAGATTTTGAAGCTATGAATATGTGAAGAACAAGGACAAGAAAAATATTTTTGTATTTCCTTATCTAGTACCCAAACAGATTATAGGCTACCTAAACTTTGCTTACATGTTCAGAAATTATTGTAATTTAAAATTAATAATTCTCTTATGAGATGATTTGGTATCAAGCCTTGCTTGAACTGAATAGAAACATTGTACCCATTTTCTGCTTTCCAGATGTAAAGATTTTCTGTTTTCCAAATGGAAATATATTTTGATGATAGTTATTTTCAAAACTTGATCCAAAAATCATTGAGCTCTGCTGCTCCCACTGACATGAGTATAGAAACTGATCTCCAGATAAAGGCAATGTGGCAGTGATTCCCAAGCCGCACACCACATGGTATTTGGGAAACAAAGGCAGTAGAGCAAGGAGAGGTCCTGCAGCTCCCACCCCAGCCTGAAAACGAAGAAATACATGGATAAACAACAGTGATGATGTGGGTGGTATAAATTAAGTGTGGGTGGTATAGATCAAGCAACTTGGTCATACCCACACTGTGTGAATCTCTGCCCGCTTCTCTGTGACTAGGACACCATCACATCGTTTATCAACTCAGATGCCACTCAGAACTTTATATCAATGTTATGGAAAGGATTCATACTGTTCTCTTTCAAACAGTAAGATGTCTATTGCCAGTCCTACAGTAGGCTCCTTAAGTACAGTAATTTCACAAATACAAGCCGCACCATTTTGACCAGAATTTTGGTGGAAACCCAGAAGTGCAGTTAGTACTCTGGGGCGGCTAATATATGAGCAATATTCTAAAAGTTGCCAACACGGAAGTGAGAGCCCGCGGCAGCCCCAAGCCAAGCTGGAGCCCGGCCAGCCCCAGCAGAGGTGGGAAAGCCTGGCAGAGGCGGGGCCAGTGGTGTGGGGGGCGGGTGGCAGAGCCTGAGCCCGCAGTGCGGGGCAGGGGGGGTGGCAGAGCCTGAGCCAGCAGCACGGGGAAGCCCAGCAGCGCGGGGAAGCCCAGCAGAATCAGGGTTAGCAGCGTGGGGGAGCCCAGCAGAACCGGGGATAGCAGCGTGGGGGAGCCCGGTGGCGCAGGGGAGCATGGCAGAAGCGAGAAGCCCGGTGGCACGGGGAAGTCCAGCAGAACTGGGGCTAGTAGTGCGGGGAAGCCCAGCAGAACTGGGCCTAGCAGCGCATGGGAGCCCGGCGGTGCGGGGGCCTGCAGTGCCGGCCAGGGAGAGCAAGCGCAGCAGCGGCGGTGCAGGTGGCAAAGGTGGGGGGTGAGCAAGCCTGGCGGTGTCAGCGGTAGCACCGCCTGGCCGGCCCCGAGCAGCCCCGCCGAGCCTTAGCGCCGAGCTGGGCCACCCAACCCCGTTGGCAACCATGAGTGGGCTGAGCCTACCTGGCCTCACCCCAAGCCAGTAAACCCCGCTATGCCGCGATTGTGTTACTAATTGGCAAATCTGTGAAAGTTGCACAACACGGATCCTGGCTACAAACGAAAGTGCAGCTAATAGTCCGTAGCGGCTTATGTTTGGACGAGGACCTAAACGTTGCCGACACCCCAGAAATGCGGCTTATAATCCGTGTGGCTTGTATTCGTGAAATTACTGTACCTGGTATCCCTAGTAAACAAATCTGAGGCACTTCACTGAGGGTAGCCCAATCAGACAATTCTGAACTGATTCGTGACTTTGGGAGCATGAGAGTTTTGTTCCAAACAAAATTAGTAAAATGTCTTAACAAATGGAACATTTAAAAAAATTTCTTCTGCACCATTTGCTTCTTATTGCATCAAGCCTCAGATCTCAGCAGGCTGTCTTTCAAGTTTCTCAGGGAATTTGCAGAAAACTACTTTAAACCTAGGACTTAGTTTTAATCCTCCTACTTTCTCATAATATCAGCCTTTGGCTTCATTGGAGCTTAATTACAAACTTTTCTTGTCATCCAATCTTGTAGGTCTGTCATTTTCCTTGAGTCATTAAGAGATGTCTGGTAATGGAAGCAAAAAAGTATTTGCAGGTATGTACAAGAAATAAAGCACTTTTTACCTTAGATAGCTCAGGGATTTTCCACTTAGGAAACAAAAAATATATTTGTTGAGTAATGTGCTGTTTTGTTCTTCTTAGATTTCTTTACACTTAAAAATATTTTACTATCCAAAGTCCTCCCTTTTGTTTGGCTAGTTTTGTAGATTAAACTGTATTTTTTGTTCCTTTATCGTATTTGTTATTCTGATTTTTTCAAAGAATCTTCTTTATTATAATAGTTTATAATAATGCTTTCTTGCATTTTGGCTACACCTTCTTGAAGGGAAACCATCAGTCTCTTGAAGAAATATGACACATCCTTAAAAAAGTTACAGACTGATATCTACATAATGTTAAGATGTCCCACAATGAGACTGCTTAATAATCTCTACTAAAATTCATTAAAAATTCTCATAGCTGCCCCATATATTGCTCATTTAAACACTGAATAATTATACTTGTTCTGGGGATTTTTTAATCAAGGAAAGGATTTAAATAGTGAAAAACTTTTTTTTCTTCTTACAGCACTGGAATTTCAAAACTTTTCCTGCACACAGTGTCTCTTGTTCATAAATCCATCTGAGATATTCTGAAATATTCCTATAGAGTTAGCTGATATACCTCTTATTGCATGTTTCAAGTGAAAATATTCAGGATAATATCTTTAAAATACTGTCACTTAGATGACTGCAACATTGAATTATGAGAGATTGTCAACAAGTGTTCTAGATATTACTCAAAAAAAGTATTTATTGTCATAGTCCTTCCTTTGACTCATGGCACTGTAGATATCATCTTTAGTCCTTCCAAGTCACTGTGTGGAAAAGGTTAATTGGCTGAGGTTTCTTTCCAAGAAAAGACTTTAAATAAAAATATTATTTTCTGTTGGCATAATTAATCAATTTTTAACTCAGTGTTAGCCCGCAAATTCTGTTTTATATGTAGGTTATTTACATGAACAAAAGTCAAGTTTCAAGTACATAATGTGTGAAATAACTCTATGTCAGTATACCAACATGTTCCGAAATGTACACTGGAAAACCAAGGTTGGAATTTTTCTCATTTTCTTTGCATCCTTTTTCAGATGTGGTACCAAAGGATGTCATTCAAACACACGTTTTCTCTGATGTAAAAGCCATTTTAAAAACAGCTGGACACTCATTTCTCCATCCATGTAGGAAGCTATTATTTTCTCTGCTTTGTCAGTCGTTAATGAAACTCTACAGTATGCTAAATACCTGAAATAATTCAGGTAAAAACTCGAAATTAAAATAAACATGAAATCTTTTGCTGCCTAGAGTCATATAGAGATAACACAAAAATGTTCCAATTGTATAACAGAGGGAAGCAGTAAGAGTAGGAAACCAGGAAGCAAACCAATTTTTTTCTTTTGTGAAAGACAAATATTCATCAAATCTTTTGACTTCTGACTTGATTCTCATTCTCTCCTTATAAACAAAAGTGAATAGTTAACTCCCTGTTTTTCATAGTACTAATTTTTTAATGAATTACTCCTTCATTGGAATCAAAAGAAATTTAATTCTCTGCGAAATCTAATTGAACAATATTATGAGGATTTAATTCATGTAGTTATGAATAAAACACCACCAAACAGGTATAGACCAGATACGTGGATGAAAGAGGATGAGACCCCCACCCCCCCAAAAGCTGTATGGGGTCTTAGAGCTACATCACAAAGTCTTTCAGGAAAAAAAAAAAAATTCTGAATGATGAGTTTACATGACATAAATTCACGTTTATGTTTTTTAGAAGGAGACACACTCCTAGTAGTCGAAAATTAATAGCAAATAGCTTTCCCCTAGTTTATTTTCTTGATTTATATTGCTTGGTAACTGGGCACTTCTTTTATAATCAAGAACGTAATGGCATTACATATCTCAAGGAAGGAAGGATTAGCTTTGCGAGAACGTGGTCTAGACATATCTGGTTTGTAGCACAAAAATACTGAGTACACAGTACACTGATGTACTGTGTACATTATTTAATTACTGATGGAGTTGTACTATAAATGTCCTTGTTCTTCTGTATTAAAACAGATTGCAATTATTTTCCTCTTTAAAAACTGAATGTACATCATGTGTGAATCTGTTTCTTCTCCATGTTATTTCTGAAAAGTGTTTTCAAGGCAAGTATAAATGGCTCCTGTGGTGTGGATGGACATGATTTTGAGATTGAAAGAAAGCTGTAGCAGGGTATCTTTAAATTCTAGCAAATCTCAGTAGTTGATTTGCAACTGAATAAAGATTAATTTTCACTGTCATGAAACTTCCATGTTTTGAAAATATTCTTGTTCTGTGTGATGGTGATAAAGGAAGTTTCAAAGTGTGAAAGAAAATGCAGAAGACTTTAATGGGATGCAGAATGTCTTTTTCAGGTCCTGCCTCAGAGAGACTGAGAGGAAAGCCTTAGGCCTGGATCTTCTGTCATTAGCTGAGTGTGAAAATAGTGTGTTCTTAATGTATAAGAAATCTTTACTATGGTTCTAAGAAACTTATTCCATTCTTTTTTTCCTTAAAAATCAATGAATCTTTACAAAATTATTTGATTTTCCTAAAAGGAAGAGAAGTAGAAAATTCCCATACAGCTTAGACAGCTGGTGTAAATGACATCATTGCCACTTAGCTTTCTTTGATATAGCTATACCTGTATACATTTAGGTGTTAATTATGCAGTGAAGAGCCGTTTTAATCACAGCATTGATACACCAACAGAGATTCTATAAGTTAAGACAAAATTCAATCATTTCATGCACGAATAATCAAACTTCATATTTTAATGTAGTGCAGGAGAGAGTCAGAGAGCTCTAATACATTCGGGTTCATAGGAGAGACAAGGAGGTAGAACAATGATAAATTATTGTTGTTTCTGTTCCATTTATTTAAGAGAGCTGGCTAAAACACTGTCAACTAAATGGGTCATCTAACTTCTCACTGTAGAATGATTTTTCCTGAGGTTTCCCATCAGTGCTTATTGTACCTCATCTTTTCATAGCCCTGCAGCTGTGGGATTGCTAATGGTATTTCTTAGCTATCTCAGGAAGGTGTTTTCACATGATGTACTCTCTGCCAGTTCACCTGCATAAGTATATGTCATTTTCCCCATCCTGTGGCCTTCAATTCAGAGTACTTCTCAGATTCAACGCAGGCTCCCACTTAGCTGTGCATCACGCTGCTGGCTCACACTGTTCACCATTAAGCCTTTTTGCTCCCCTGCTCTTTTAGTCTTCTCCAAACATCTCTCACTAGAAATGATAAAATGACTACAGTATTTAATTTTAAGTGTTATTTTTACAGTAAATCGTAGCACATTAGTGTGCAAATTTGAGAAACATAATGGCAAAAAGTCTTTCATCATCAAATATGGTGACTGAATTTGTAAAATTATATATATTTATCGTATTTTAACTCATTAATCATATTATGAAATAAATAGTAAGATCTTTAAGTGAAATGGACTAGTATAATATGAATCATAATCAGGTCCTCCTTTTTCACATTCTTGCATAGCACAACTTATAAAGAAGCAAACCCATTAGACATAAATATAAAAACGTTTCATTAGAGCAGGTTTCTCAGACCCCATCCAACCTTGAACACTGCCAGGGATAGGGCATCCACAACTTCTCCAGGTAACCTTTTCCATCACCCTTACAGCAAAGAATTTACTCCTAATCTAAACTAAATCTGAACCATCTTTTAGTTTCAATCCATTC
This sequence comes from Catharus ustulatus, assembly GCF_009819885.2. Taxonomy (NCBI): domain Eukaryota; kingdom Metazoa; phylum Chordata; class Aves; order Passeriformes; family Turdidae; genus Catharus; species Catharus ustulatus. Next base: position 88,379,094 of record NC_046222.1, on the reverse strand, counting down.
CCTTTGCCACGTCACTACATGCTCTTCTAAAAGGTCTTCCCACATCTTTATGGTAGGCTCCTTCACATACTGCATGTGAAAGCTGCAACTAGGTCCCCTAAGCCTTCTTTTGTTTCAGGCTGAACAAACCAAATTGTCTCAGCTTTTCCTCATAGAAGGGTTGTCCCATCCCTTTAATCATATTACTGGTCCTCATCTGGATGCAGTACTTCAGGTGGAGTCTTACCAAGGTGGAATAGGGCGAGCATCACCTCCCTCAACCTGCTGGCCATGCTGCTTTTGATGCAGTCCAGAGCACAACTGGCTTTCTGGACTCAAGCACACATTGCACAACAACTTCTTTTGTCTGTATGCTTAAAGGAAAAACTGTTTGAAAATGGGTTAGGGAGTTTTGGGACCAGTAGTAGCTTTCTACAGCTGCCAGCCTGTGTGTTGACAACAGTTTCTTTAGAGAGGAACTAAATCTTTCTCTCACTCCAAAGGCAATGCCTTTCACAGCTAGTCTCCAATCCTAAAGCAGGGCCTGCAGGTGCTTTTAAAATAGAACTATTAAGTAATTATAGTTTTGCAACTAAGAAAATAAAAATGCATTTCTCGTGTCATGTAATAGCCAACATGGGGAAAAAGAGGAATTCTACCTTTATCACCCGCACCAGACTTTGATGTGATCTCACCACCCTCTCTGAGGTGAAGTAGGCAAACGTCAATTATTCTGACACAGCCAGGAGAAGAAAAGGTACTTTAATAAAGAAGGATGGAAGTGTCCATTCCCCTTCTTTTTTCTGGTTCTGATGCCAAAACACTCTCAGGCCTTACCAATGTGAGAAAATTGACTTAGCGTCCTGTTACTGTGACCAGTAGCTGACCCCTGGATCTCCCAAGTTTCCAGCATCTGGACATGCCAACCACTGAAGCCCAATGCCCCCCTGCCATTGCTACAAACTCAGACACAGCAAGGTGCACATACAAGGGCACACATCCCCACACACATTATAGATTACTACAGTCACTCAGTCTGTACCTAAATCCCCTCATCTCCTCACACACAGGGACTCACATTTACTAGACTCTTGCCAGGAGCTTGCCAGACCTACATATTTACTTGTAGATGACCTCTATCCCTATGGCCTTCCCACTAGCTGACCTCCTGCCCTCTCCAGAAGCCAATATGCTTTTCTTTTGCTTCTTCGGGGAATGCCCAGACTCCTGATTCCACTGTATGGTTCCCAAACCTTTTATCCTACTTGCCAGCTAGTCCAGCTTCATTTTCATCAGCAACCACATGCTAGTGCAAACAGCCCAACTCATCATGCAGGTTCATTGGCCTGCACAGCAGCTGGTACCAGACAGACAGACAGACAGACACACAGACAAACCTGGTCTGGTTCCTGTTCCTGGCATGCAGCACACAGACCTATGCACACACATGCACCCTGAACAGTTCTCTCAAAAGGAACAGAGCTGGAAATTAGCTCAACGAGAAGAGAGGACAAATTGTGCTGAGTGGGTACAGGGTATGACCTGACCAAATATTCCTGATCAAGCATTTGATTACCTGGTTGGAGGCGGCTAAATTGGTTAACTTCAACAAAGAGGACATACAGTAATTTCACGAACACAAGCCACAGCAATTTGACCAAAATTTTGGTGGAAACCCGGAAGTGCGGCTAATAGTCGGGGGCGGCTAATATGTGAATAATTTTCTGACATTTACAACCCCAGACGTGCCAGCCAGGGTGCCGAGCCAAGCACCTGCCAGTAAAAGCCCGCATTTCGCGATTGTTACAAAGTCTTACACTGTTGCCCTGGCTCCCTGCAGGCAGCACGGGGGGCGGGGAGAGAGGCAGGAGAGCTCTCTTCTTCCGTCCTCTGCTGCAGCCCGGGGGAGAGACGGGGGGTGCCCGCGCCGCCATTGCCGCGGCTTGGGGAGCCGACAGCGGGCCCTGCACCACCATTGCCATGGCTCGGGGAGGAGGGGGGGGCCTGCGCCGCCATTGCCGCAGCTCGGAGAAGAGGGGGTAAGCCCGCGCTGCCGTTGCCGCGGCTCGGGGAGGAGGGGGGGGGCTCTACCCTCGCCCCCTGCCATTGCTGCGCCGTGAGCAGGGCGCGCTCTCCGTGCCCTGCCGGCGCCGCGGCAGGAGCAGGGCCGGGGCGAGCAAACCCAGGGGCGGCGGCCAGCCCCGAGTGGCAGCGCCGGGCTGGGCCACCTGGCCCCGTCGGCAGCCCCTAGCAGGCCGAGCCTGCACAGCCCGAGCCGAGCCAGTAAACCCCCTGCCATGCCGCGGTTCTGTTAGTATTTGGCAAATTTGTTGCACGCGGGTCCTTGCTGCGAACAAAAGAGCGGCTTATATTCAGGTGCGGCTTATTTATGGACAAAGAACGAAATGTTTGCCAACACCCAGAGATGCGGCTTATACTCAGTGCGGCTTGTATTCGTGAATTTACTGTGTTTCGTATAAAAGATAGAGCCAATTAAAAAAATTAAAATAGGTGAAGAAAAAAGACTCTGCTTTGCCTAGCACAAATTACCCACGTCTATCACTAAATATTACTATGTTGTTCATTTACATTCTGCTCTTTTCTCAGTAAAAAAAAAAAAAAGACATTTTGACCTTAATAATCTGTATTCAGCTCTGTATCCTGTATAATCAATACTGCAAAGTTATTGAAATACTTCCAACCAATCTAACATTTTTGTTTTTTTCCTGACACAGACATTATAATACAACTCTATGTAATTGAAGAAAAAAGAGTGTAAAACATTACAGTGAAATTTCAAAAAAATCTGAGTTGTAAGTGGGGTGTTGTTCTTGCAGGGGTGTTTTCTTGTTGCTTCTTTCTTGTAACTTTTAAAACTGGATAAAGTGCTAGCATTCTCTGTCAATCAGCTTGAAACTGCCTGCTTTTCCATATTCCCTAAAATTTTGTTTTCCTTCCAGAATCCATCATACAAAAGATTACTTAATATCTTGTACTACTCAGTAAGAAAAGATCTTCAAGCAAATCATCTTTTTTTCTCTCTGTCTTCTTTGACAGGATATTATCAGCAGTTGCAGTGCTTTTAGCATGACTTGATGAAAGTAACTATTTTTAGGGAATAGATAGATTTTTGTTCAGGAAAGGAAATTTAATTATCTCATTAATCAGTTCTTCACAAAATATTTGGACCTGACACTCAGTAGTGAAAGCTGGGGCATATGAACAATGCAAATAGTAATGATATTGTTGGTGAGGGTGATAAAAATAATAAATACTGAAACATTATGTTCTTAATAATCCAATGAGTAATTAATCTGATAAAATTAGAAACTCTGTGCTTCTGGAATTTCTGCAAGCTAATAAAATTTCCCTAGAAAATATGTTTCAATTGATATATATTTCAGCACCCAGAGAGGTTTGAGTTGTGTAATGGGAGAAAATGGTCCTCAGAGACAAGCCTGATGATACGATTTTCCACCTATTGGAAAGATACTATCAATTAAGACACAGTAACAAGAACAGAATTAATAGTCTTGCTTACAGAAGCAATTATTTTTCTATTCACACATGTGAATGCAAAATTTTCAAATTCATGTTTCACCAAGATGCTTTGTACAAATATCCATAAGAAGTTGAAATAAAAGAATACAGAATTTTCTATTATTAAAACTTTAAAAATAAATTGGCACGTATTTTATTTAAATTTAATATTCCCTTAGCATTCCTTTTGACTTCTACAGCACTTTCATTACTATAACCTACATAGTAGGATATTTCATGACAAGGAATAGTAATGACCCTTGTCCATACACAAGGTTAGGAAGAGTGACAAAAGAAATTGTAGGCAGACCGTATTGCATGACTATTGAGGTTTTTAAGGATGCCAGGAGGTCTCTAGTGCATTCCTACATAGAGCAGAACCAGCTGTGACATCAGACCACACTGTACAGGTCTCTCTTCAGCTGGTCCTGAAAACCTGCATGGATGGAGCCTGCACAGTCTCCCTGAGCAGCCTGAGGAGTACAGTCTTGCAATCTATCCCTAGTGCATATCCCAAACTGCTTTCTGACTTTTTTTTTCTTGTTAGTGTTGTTAGTGTTAGTGTTGATACTGGAAACCATAGTAAACCTGTAAGACCACAGTAAAAAGCAACATTACCTGGTACTATATTTGAAGTTATTGAATTCCTCATAATTTATCCATAAAAGGAGGGCTAAAGCCAAATTTCCAAATTCCTGACTGCTGAAAGCTAGTGTTACTTAGCATAGTCACTAGAACTTTTTTGTTTTTCCAAGTATACACAAAGTGTACACATATTCACACAAAGACATGTTAAGGCCTAGGCTTATCCCATCTAGTCTTTGTCAATTAACTGAGTGTGTAAATTAGAAATCTAGTACTGTCTAACGGAAAAGAGAGAGCTTACCTTCTTTTAATCTGCCTCTTTTTAATATCTAGGATGAGAGTTCCCAGTCTCAAGCACAGGTACTCAAAGATGATGTCTCCATTTAAATTGAAATCAAACATCAGAGCTTGACAATATTTCCACTAATCAATGGGATAAAAAAAAGACATGCTGGAATCTGGATTTTATTAAAATTAGATAATGATACTTAATTGGTTACCTGAAAAAAAGTTGCTTTCCAGTTCAAGAAAGCAAAGTACCAGACAATGGAAGTTCAGAGTTGTATCTGCTCACCTGAGTTCCCTCCCAAGGGCAAAGAAAGGACCTGAAAAGCTTCACTTTCAAGAATTATTGGAAGAGGATTTAGCCAAAAGTTGTCAAACGTTTTTCTTTATTCTCCAGCTTGGGATAAAATAATAAACTCTGTTCTATTAAAAAAAAAATAGAGGTAAAAATAAATATGTCCTTTTTTACCTCCTCATTCTCTTCGATTCCCTTCTGCTCCATGGATGCATATTCCTAAAATATTTTTCTTGCTGATGTACCCCATCTCCTATGTAACTTGAGAAATGATATTTTGACAGGCCAATATTTTAAAATAGTTAAGAAATTATAAGAAATTATAAGATATTATAATATTATGGGTATGTTTTTCAAATACTTTTTAAAATAGCTAAGTAATCAGAAAAGGAAAAATTTTATGGTGGTGACAATGTTTTATATTAAAATTAAAGAACATAGCAATATTTTATCCATTTTCAATTACAGTAATTTCACGATTAAAAGCCGCACTTGATTATAAACCGCACTTCCGGTGTCGGCAACTTTTTGTTCTTTGTCCATATATAAGCCACACCTGATTATAAGCCGCATGTTACAATACAGAGTGTGATAAAAGGTATCTATTCTATCACCATCTGTTGAGGGTGGGGGCAGTGATCCTTATCTCAACGGCAGATATTCTGCTAATGGGCCATCAATTGAAACCAGGTGAGGCATTGTTCTTTATCTCTTCACAACCCATCCTTCCTCTAGAGAGTCATTTTCTGCTAATGGCCCATTGAGTCCCATTGTGTGACTGATAAAATTACTTCATCCCATTGGAAGTTGCTCCAGCCAGGGGGAAGAGCCCAACATTTCTTACCAAGATAAAAACAGAGGTTTTGGGACACTAAGGGAGCCCCTTTCTCCACTGGACTCCAGAGGAAAACTGGATTTCTCCATATCACCACTGGACCTTTAGAGGGAAACTGCACCTTCTACAGGAGCACTGCTTCAACTGAATCACATCTGTCACTGCAAGGGGACTGCAACCACCATTTAATGGGACTGCTACCAACACCCTGCCTGACAGGGTGTCAGGTTGTACTCTGGCTTTGTCAGGGTTTGGAGTTTGTTTCTTTGTAGTACTGTATTTCTATTTTAATTTCCCTAGAAAAGAACTGATATTCCTAACTCCCATATCTTTGCCTGAGAGCCCCTTCATTTCAAAATTATAATAATTTGGAGGGAGGGGGTTTACATTCTCCATTTCAAAGAGAAGTTCCTGCCTTTCTCAGACACCTGTCCTAAAACAGCAACTTTTTGTTTTTTGTCCGTATATAAACCGCACCTGATTATAAGCCGCACTTTGGGTTCGGACCAAAATTTTAGTCAAAATGGTGCAGTTTATAATCTTGAAATTACTGTAGTTTCTAAGTGCCAGAAAAGTTATCTTTTCTCAATCTATATGCCAGGAGTTATTCCTGAAGGTTTAACAAAGCTGAAAGTCAAGCTAGTTCTTCATTTTAGTCTTGTTTATTAAAGGGAGATCTGCAGTAACATTAAGTATGGTAACATATCTTTCTATAAATTATGTGGTATTCCATGTTCTTAGTCTCTTTACTCAGAGTTCAGTGACAACCTTTTAGCTATTTCAGGTTTGTTTGTGGGTTTTTTTTTCCAATCAGTCTTGTTTCTCTAATTCACCATCAATTTACCAAAAATCTCTGTGGAAATATTGGTGCTGACTAGGGATTCTGATAGGTTACAAGGAATTAAATTCTGTATGACAGCTGTGTCTTGTTTACAAGGTTTATATTCCCAACCTTTGCATATTGCAAGGTTTAATTGAAGTTATACATTCACATCTTGACAGAAAAGCTGCCTGAAGATCATCAAAATTCTTGTGGTAATCAGAAGGAAATTTGCAATCAATTGTGGATGTATTTGTCTGTTCTATTGGTTTCATTCTTTTGTAGGCAAAAAACTTTATTATTCTTATACCAATTTAGAAGGGATTTTGTGATAAGTACACAAAGAATGTGGCATGAGCCAGGCATTGAGCAACTCACATAATAAAATGTGACTTAATTCTCAATTTAAATAAGAATTTATGCTTACAAGTAAGCAATTTTTTTATTAACAATTCATTTATGCAACCTTAATTGCATTCACTTGTATTCAATATTTATGGTTGGCCCACAAGTTTTTGTCATTTAGTGTACAGTCTTCCCTTTTGTTAGTTATGGACATTTCTGATGAAAACTCTTACTGGAATGGTAATGTTTGGATTTATTTATTTTCGTGTGTATGATTGCATACTGGAAAACCTTTGTATTTTATTTTATCTTTACAGATCATACCAAACTTATCAAGTAGAAGTGTATCCCTGTTTTACAGCTTGAGGTATAATTCCACCCATTAATAAAATATAAAGCCTAGCTACCTTGGAAGATTATTATAGCCATCTCTTCTTCTGTTTTCAGAAACAGAAATAATGGACTAGATATTTTCAGCATAAGAGTTGGAAGCATTTTCTCAAATCCCTTCCCATGTCTGAGATGCATGAATTCTATCAGTCTTGTGCTACTTCTACTCTCATAATTTGCTCTTTAGGTGTTTTCTTCCCTTTTCTCATTAGTGTAGCATAGTGCTGAGGAAAAAGAAACAAAATTTTCTGTTCTCTGTTATACAAAATAGAAGTAATTTCCTTTACCTTTATAAGGAAATTTATAAGCAAAAAATTATGTGCTTTTTTTAACCATTCATAACCTGATTTCTTTCTTTGAAAGGGAAAGAGGAAGCTGGGCTGAGCAGGTGTGAAAGAATGAACTGTATTGTCCATCTGGCCAACAATAGCTTAATTTAGTTCTTGTAATGAATTTAAAACACTTAGCTTCTGCTCTAAGACAATGATGTAATCTACATTTCTTATTGCATATGAGAAATTTCTCAAACAAAAGAGGGAAACTAAATATTTGAGTGGAAAATATATTTATTATTTTTTGCCATTTATCTAGAAAAACAAATCAAATTTTCAATTTATTGATAAACTGAAAAATCCTTTGTTAATCAGAAAAAAAAAAATATGCTGACATTCACCAGTAGAAGAAAACATGGTTTTGGTCTTCTGTTTTGAACATAAAGCACAAAGACTACTCTCTTTGCTCAGTTCTCTCCTTAGGATTTTTTTTCTTCCTTAAAACCTTACAGAAAATAGCTACCTAATGCTTTTATTTCTAATGGAAGACAATGTAATTCTCTTCCTGCATCAGACCTTACACTAATCCTGCTGAATAACCATGTACTTTCATTGAAGTTGGTTTCATCTGTCATTTTGTGCTCTAATAGCTTGTTAGTCTCCTAGTTGGACTGAATGCAAAGTCTGTTTAAAAGCAGCTCAAGAAGAAGCCATATTTGCATCTATACAAGAGCATCATCTTTCCCACTTAAATTTTCTCCTAATTTTTTACCTTAATTTGGGGGAAAAAAATACTGCTTTCATGTTATCTTTTCCTTTGTGGAGACTGGAAAGGAGGTGAAATACTTAAACTAAAGAGATGAGTTTATGCTTCCTTCTCCCTTCCTCCTGTATGTGTAAACAAGATTTAAGTATGTAAAGTATGTATTAAACCCTCTGCATAAAACGGTGCTGTGGGACTTATCCATTAAAATAATGAAAAACCACAAAATATTTTGACATTATGTGACTGTCTCACCTACAAAGAAGAGGGCAGGCTTTTTTGACAGAAGTTTTTCCCTTGAAGCTCTGTAGTTTCTTCAAGTACTAGTCAGTACTGCAAGAACATATTACTATAATCATATGATATCTGAATGTATATTATAGCATATATATTAAAAATTTGAAGGTATAACTTTTTCCTTTAGGCATATGTGATTACTAAGACCACGTGAACATTAAGTACAAATGTATGAAATAGAGTAATTTAGATGCAGTTGGGATTACCAATTTCTTTCCTTCTCCAGTCCTACTTTTAATATTGATGATCTACTGATGAGCCGTCCTGTCTCTGCTGTTAACATTATCTCCTGCTCAGAGAACTGTAACTACTTTTGTCAGTTAAGAGGAAATTGGTTCATTTTTCCATTTCTCTAATTAGATGCTACAGTTGCTTTTATTGCTGATGAACCTTCTGGACCTTCAGAATGATCTATTCCATTACCTTTCCAGGGAAGGAGTTGAGGCTGACTCACCAGTATTTTCCCAGGTCCTCCTTCTGGTCCTTTGAGCATGGGAGTAACATTGGCTTTTCTCCTCTAACTGGACGCCTCTCCTGTTCTCCGTGGTTTTTCAAAGATAATGGATAGTGACTTAGCAACATCCACCAGCTCCATCCTGATGAGATGCACTCCCTGGGTGCATCTCATCAGGATCCATGGATTTATGGGTGTTAAATCTGCTTAGCTGATCTCTGACCCAACCCTCTCTGACCAAGGGGAAGCCTTTCTTTCTCCAGCCTTCCTCTCTTAAATCCAAGGTCCAGGATTCTTGAGGGTTTGTCTCAGCAGTAAAGTCTAAGGAATAGACAACATTCAGTATTTCCACCTTCTCTGGATCTTCCATCACCCATTTGTTTCATCAGCCTCACATTTTCCCCAACCTTCCTTTTGCTGCTGATGCTCTTTATAGAAGCCCTTCTTGCTGTCCTTGCCAGACTCAATTCCAAGTGAGCCTCGACCTTCCTGAAAATGTTTCTTATAGGCCTCCCATGTGGCCTGTCCCTTTTCCCACATCCCATAAAATACATTTATGCTCTTTGATATTTGACAGCAGCTCCCTGCTCATCCATTCAGTTTTCCTGTCCCCTGTACTTGATTTCTTGTTCACACCTTGTATTTTGTTATTTGTCCACTGGAAGAAATTTCTGTGAGCAATTTCCATTTTTAATGTATCTACTTTTCTCCAGTAGCAATACTTTTTGAGGATTTATATGAATGCCTTGTGATTTTTGTATTTATCTCACAACTGAACAAGCTTAATTATCTACCATATGCTTGCAACAACAAACCTTATTTTTTTAGGTGTTTTCCATCTTCGACCACCTATAATAATGTAGTATTTGAAGTTCGTACCCTTTCAAAGTCTCATATCTGACAGAATTTTTATTTTTTGTGTTCACTTAAAATGGTCAAAAATTATTTCACAATTGAGCAATCCTCAAAAGCCTGAAAGAAGGCCTTTTGTGATTTTCTTGTGCATTGGTTTGGCCGTGATTGGCAAGGCAAACATCCAACCAGCTGCTCAGTCCTACCTACCACGAGATGGGGAAGAAAACAAAAAGACCAGTAGTGGAAAAAAGTCATGGATCAAAATAATAATGGGAAATCACCCACTAGTTACTGTCACAGGCCAAACAGGCTCAACTTTGGGAATTTATTGCTAATTAAATAAAAATTTAAATACTAATTTAGATATTCAGAAACTAAACCAAAGATTTAAGCAATTATGGAAAGTACCTCTCCTCCCCATTTCCTAAAGTCCCTACCTTTTTACTACTGCAGGCTACACTCAGGCTCTTCAGTGAAGCACAGGAAGCTGGTGATATTTCACACCCTCCCACTTCTGTTTCTTGCACTTTTCTCCCAATTCACTTTTCTTCATATGCATTTCTGCTACTCCACGCATCACACTCCCTTACAGGAAAGTACCCATACTAGCATGTGTTCTACACAACACGTGGGCTCTCCAGGGGTTTTACCAGCTTTGCTATGAACCTCCTGCTTAGCTGACCCTGATATTCCACCTGCATACCACCACTTCAGTGTTGTCCTCTTTCTTAACTATATTTCCCAGTGGCATCACACACTTGGCTGAAGGGCTCAGCTGTGCCTTGCGATGAGTCCACCAGAGCCAGCTGGAGCTCATGTACTTAGCACAGGGCAGCCCCTGGCCTCTTCTCATAGATACCATCCCCCCAACCCTAGCACTGTCAAAACTCACAGGTAACACATCCTGTTAAGGTATCCCATCCAGAAACACCCAAACCTGGTGTTTCTGAATGGGATAAAAGCATGCTTTCAAATCTGTCTAACTTTCCTTCAAGACAGAGTTGCTAAAGAACAAGAGGGCTTTGGCTTTTCTTATTGTTTTTGGTGGTGGTGGTAGCTTTGAGGTTGGTTTGGATTGTTTTTTTTTTTATTTTGAAATGGTTAATGCATATTAAGGACTGTACTAATTTAGGGAGAAAAGGTAAAAAGGAAAACAACAACTAGGAGATTGGAAACAGATACTAAACAAAGGAATAATAATGAAAAATGTTTTTGTTTACAGTAAACAAAATGTAACCAGTCAGCTGTAGTTATTTTTTTAATCAAGTATTTCGTGCTTTTTAAATCAGATAATGTGTGCCCTAAAATGCTGGAGATATTCTAATTTCATTTACTCAAGTAAAATAAGCTAATTCTATCTCTACCAATTACACCTTAAGTTTCTGCATCATGTTATCTTTCTTTGCTTCTTTGTCAGTTCCTATAGTATCTTACAAAGTAATTTTGCTCCCACTGGATGATTGCAAATAGAGTGCATACAAGTAAAAAAAAAAGTATATTTCTTTTTTCCATTTTTTTCTCTCCCTATATTTTCCCTTTTACTTCTTGTCATTTGTGATACAATTAAGGACTATAAAAAAAAAATTGTATTCATCCTTGTCTAAAGCTCTGATACGGCTTTGCCTTTTTTTGAGATTCTGTGTTTGGATTTTATGGAGTCCCAGTAATTGTTTTCTTAGCTATAATCATGTTTTATTGAGAAATTAGGATCTATTACTGTGGGAATGGTATATGATTCCAGGTGCTGATTTTATATTGAGCTTTTAATACCCATCTATGTATTTTCAGGGTTATTTTTTGTTTGTTACACTGCTTACACTGCAGTGGATGAAAATGGCCATGTAAATAAAGGAGCCTTTAAAACAAGTGTAAAGCAAATACCCACTCTTACTGTTTAGTAACCTTTTACTTGTTTTTCTGATAAGTTGCATGTAGTTATACACAATATAATACTCTTCAATTAAAAAAGTATTTTGATATGCTCACAAATCACTGGATGTTCAAGTTTATCAAAAATCAAGGATTACTTTTTTAATTGCTTTTGAAATGTTTACATAGTGCAGTTCCAAAACTACTTATCTAAAAGGAGTGGATATTAAGCTCCTCTCCTATGAGCTGGAAGATAAGCTTATTTTATATTTGCTTATGAGGGATTTATGTAGTTAGTGTTTACTGAAGTTTATGAAAACAAAATATCTCTTCATAAGAACATTATATCCTCAATTCTGAATATGGGAAGCTGGCATTGTGTGCAAAATGCAGTCTGAGGTGGAATTTTTTTTTCTACTCAGAGTTTTTTTTCAAAAACCAGAAAATGCCACGGGTTTTGTAGGGCAGCTCATGACAGGGCCTTTCTGTCACTGTATCGGACAAAAAGCTATAGTTGGGGTTTTGTTCAGAAAATTGCACAAGAATTGCAAGAGGACTGTGCACAGTGAAAGCATACCCTGGTTCTAATAGAAGACATACAGGTGCTCCACCTCGGGGGGTGACGATTGCAACTGATAGCAAGAGGGAATGGAACTGATACCTGAAGGGCTGTTAGTTTCACTGTCCAGACCCCAGATCCAGTTTAAGGTTTTTCTGAGAGGCAGTTACTGGCTTCAAGAACAACAGATTGACATCTTGCTTCAGAATTAACATGTGTCACTCTCTGGCTTAAAAGCCAAGGAAAACCAGAGTTTTCCAGGAGGAAGTAAGACAGGGTATAATGTACAAAGTATTGCCATTTTGCTGTGATTTATAGATAGTTTGGAAAAAAATTGCATTCTGTGAATAAAATCTTGGTGTATAAAGGTCTACCCAGCTGAGGATGGCTACTGCCTTCACTCCTGATTGGAAAAATCCCTTTCTCTAAAGTTTCTCTGAGATTTTTCTTCTAAAAGAGCATATGTTGTCATTTATAATCACATGTAAAAAAGAACAAAGAGAAACCAATCTATTACTGTTAAATTTCTTTCTAAGCTTTTAAAAATAGAGGTTTACAATAATTTCATAGATTAATCTGTACTTTGTTGTGAGTTAAGACACTGGGAACCAGAATGAATGGCAAAGGCCATGATCCACAAATGGATTTGGGTACCTCTGTTCTGCTTAAAAAATCGAAGTATAAGAGCATTTCTCATCACTCTTGAAATGGTCAGCCCTTTTAGGGATCTAAAGTTCTATTTTTAAGTGTTTGAACAGACAGAACTTGATGAAGTTGGCTGATTTAACACCCCTCTCCCTTCACCTCTCGTTAATCAGGGTCCTATAGGTTCATTCTTACGAATAGTTCCCAAGACCATTTACAGGAATACATGCTTTAATAATTTAATATGTTTTCTTTTTTTTGGGGGGGGAAGGGGGGGGGGGAACAAACTAACTAAACAAAAAAATTGCACATCCATTGTAAGACAATAATTAATTAACTTGCATTAAAAAAAGAGTAATTCGTCCCAGTTCCTGTTCTGAATGATGCTCAAATAAATTGCACTGAAAAATAACACTGTGACACATACCAAAATCTCTAAACCTTGAATATGCCAAGACAGAGTTCTGGGTGGAAATTACCTGCATGTAGCTACCTACTGGAAATATCAGAGGAGGGCAGCTCTAAGCCAGGTTTTTCCCACAGAAGTGATAATTTATCTTAATGCTGAATTACTGCATTGAAAGCAGTGAAAGCAACCATTTTTTAGCTTGTTTCATAGTGAGTTTATCCATTTGCATATCTGCAGACAAAGAATATAATCCATAGTTTAGAATCTTGAATTGAGGTAGACATTTTCTTCTAGATTATTATTAAATTCTCCCTGACAATAAAGTATTAGTCATACTCATTTCCAGTATTCATTGTTGAGTTTAATCCCAGCTTTCTGGCTTCTGTAAATCTCATTTTTAGCATTTGACCTTTCTAAAAGTATCATTAAGATTGCATTTATTCCTGATCCCTAAAATGTAGATTTCATTAGTCTGGTAAAGTAGAGTAAAATGTTGTTTGTTTGGATGGTAAATGGAAGACACCAGATTTCAAAGATATTCTCAAGATGACGATGGGAGAAATTAAACACAACACTATGAATTCCAGAATTGACCCAGTACCTCTTAAATTCAGTGGGATCACAGCAGAGACATGTAGTTATAGAAGAAGTTATATGTTTTGAAGAAATACCTTGTCTACTAGAGAGAGATTTTTGTAACCTCAGAAAACTGAGCAATATGAAAGCTTATTATTTCACTTACAGGATGTGCCAAGGATTGTGGATGTTCCACTTGAGGCTTCCAGCAAAACATGTCATTCACCTACAATGCTCTGCTAGCTACAAAAGCCAAAATCAAATCTTTTGTGTTCTAGTAGTATTTTCAATGTAAGTTTTCCCATTAAAGGCGAAAATTGTAATAATAGAAATAATAGAAAAATTGATGTATTTTTTCATTTTCTCTAGTGCCTCCTTCCCACAAACCTTTATTCCTTATTGCACTAGAAATATAGTGGACTCATATATGAAACATCTCTTAATTTTAGACTTCAGTTATGAACGCTATGAAAAAAATTGTTTTTAAAATATTCTCTGTATCTTTTATATGAAAGCATTTTATTTCCAGGGTTACAAGTAGTTTCTTAAATAAAACCGCTAACTACTCCAAAGGAAATTGCTTTCTATATAGAATGATGATTTCTGTATATCTATATACATGGGAACAATTAACGCTGATAATAATACTCTATTAAATCATTCCCACTTGGATGCTAGTGCAAATTACAAATTCACACATTGTATGTTTGAAAATGTTGTGAATTATCTCTATCCTGTATTTTCTCTTTCTACCCTGATTTTATTCCCCAAAGCCAATAGAAAAAAACTGAACTGTCCAATCTATATACAGAATGAGAGAACTTCTAATTCATAGAGTGCAGCATGAAGTGTCATTCATCATTAATGTGATGAAGATAAATGGTGCTGGCCACAGAAAGAAACCTTATGAAGATGACTGTGGATTGCAGGAAAAAGGAATGTTCATTTGTCTTGACTGAATATAATAGTCTGAGAATTCAGGAAGAAATAGGACATTGGGTACATTCTTTTAAAGATATCTTTAAGACCATTTTCACTCTTACTGGTAGCATCCTTTAGGATCTATGAAAGCATTTTAAGTAAAGTCTGTAGCTAATGCCTTTTTTAAATTGTGCATTGGAGGTTTAAAACTCAGAAAATTGTAAATAGGTGTCCACTACTTCTTTGAAACAGGAAAATAATTTTATTTGGGTGCATGGAAGTATATTTTGAAAATCATGTCATAAAGAGACCGTCCCTATACATAGATGATTTGTAAATTTAGTCCATTATACATGACACTATCAGTTCACAGGTTTGTGGGCATGTACAAGTCAATGTACAATGTAAAGTGCAAGATGTATCAGCAGTTTCTCTCTGAGGTGGTCTGTTTTTTGGCTACCACCAAACAGAAAAAAGTTAAGTTTTATTCACATTAAGTAATGGTCTGTCAGCATGAATTTATATGCTCTAATTTGCATGTGAGAGGTTCTGGATTGTGAAGAGCTAGGATAGTGCAGGAGGGAATCTTCCCCAATGGCCAGCAGCTGTACTGATTACCAAGGAGTGGAAACATCTGTGCCTGGCCAATCAGTCTTGAGAATATAAAGGAGTAGGTCCGCTTTCCATCTTATACAGGTATTTGCTGTTGGAGACGTAGAGAGATCAGAAGGTTGCTGGTTGTGCTGTGAGGACCTAAGGGACCTGCAGCTGTGCAAGGGACAGATAAGGTAAGGTGATGTTGTATGAGGGACAGGGTTAGGTGACCAGGGAAGAGATGGTTTGGGGTGAGCCAGCCATGCAGAATGAGAAAAGCAGTCAGAGCTATGTGAAACTGCCTATAAGAAAAGTAATCAGTACAAGCTACCAATAACAGAAAGGAGTCAGAACTAACAGAGGGGTCTATAAGAGAAGTGGACAGAGTTGTATCTGTATCTTCAGAATAAGGACTGAAGATGAAAATGTGTAGAGTTTGTGAATGAGGCGTGATAAGAAATGCCAGTGAAAGGGCTGATGGTGTACCCAGCCCTATCTGTCTCGCCCTAGCTGTGACTCTGGATAGCATAGTGTTCTCATTATACTCATACAGAATATTCAGACAACCATATTATTATTCTATGAACTAATGGCTGGAAATTAAGAATGCACTTGAATATAAAACTCTAGTGAGACAGACTTTACCTCTGCCATTCTTTGAAAATCAGTGTTTTGATATCCACTTTAATTTTATATGGTACTGGAAAAAACTATGTACAATAATTTCATTATTATAAGCCGCACCACTTTGACTAAAATTTTGGTCCGATCCCGAATTGCGGTTTATAATCGGGTGCTGCTTATATATGGACAAGGAACAAAAAGTTGCTGTTTTAGTTTGGAGGACAGGTGTCTGCTGAGAAAGGCAGGAGCTTCTCTTTGAAATGGAGTATATAAACCCCCTCCCTCCAAATTATTAAAACATTGAAATCAAGGGGCCCCCAGGCAAAGATATGGGAATTAGGAATAACAGTTCTTTTCTAGGGAAATTAAAATAGAAATACAGTGCTACAAAGAAACAAACTCCAAACTCTGACAAAGTCAGAGTACAACCTGACACCCCGTCAGGCAGGGTGTTGGTAGCAGTCCAATTAAATGGTGGTTGCAGTCCCCTTGCAGTGACAGATGTGATTCAGTTGAAGCAGTGCTCCTGTAGAAGGTGCAGTTTCCCTCTAAAGGTCCAGTGGTGATATGGAGAAATCCGGTTTTCCACTGGAGTCCAGTGGAGAAAGGGGCTTCCTTAGTGTCCCAAAACCTCTGTTTTTATCTTGGTAAGAAATGTTGGGCTCTTCCCCCTGACTGGAGCAACTCCCAATGGGATGCAGTAATTTTATCAGTCCCACAGTGGGACTCGATGGACCATTAGCAGAAAATGACTCTCTAGAGGAAGGATGGGATGTGAAAAGATAAAGAACAATGCCTCACCTGGTTTCAATTGATGGCTCGTTAGCAGAATATCTGCCGTTGAGATAAGGATCACTGCCCCCACCCTCAACAGATGGTGATAGAATAGATGCCTTTTATCACGCTCTGTATTGTAACCCAAGACAGTTCCCGACCCCCAGATGTGCGGCTTATAATCAGGTGTGGCTTTATAATCGTGAAATTGCTATACACTTAAAGCAGTTCTTTCACTTGTCTGTTGCTGTGGGCTCAGCTGAACTGGGCTGGTTAAAGCAGTTGCTGTCTCTACCATTGAATTGCATGCCAATAGCTAAACGTTTAAATCATTCCCAAAGGCATTTTTTGTGGTATTAATAATTTATTTTCTCTACATTAAAATCATGGGTTTGGGCCTGGAAAGTTAATTACTTTGTTTTTCTTATTTGCTATGAATTATTATGAGCCTTTCTCTCAGAACTGACAGAATTGAAGCTTTTTATTCTTTTACAATAATTATTTTGAAGCAAAAATTGGCAAGTTGGGTCATGAATGTTCCTAAATATTAACACTCAATTGTACAGTGGGTGTTGTTATTGAAAGAAAGGCTATTATTTCCAACTTTGTAATATAATGTATATTTAGAGTTAGCTAATTTCTGTTTATTGGAAACTTGATCTCCCTCAAGAGATAGGAAATATGCATGGGCACATTTGTTTTCTCAAATCTGTTATGGAATTCTAAAAGATTGTGAAGTCTCATGAAAAGTAAGTTGTTAGAGGCTTATTTTCATAGCATTGGAAAAATAGTATACTTCTTAAAAAAAATCAGTGTTGTTTCGTCACATACATTAATAAAAATAACTAGCCTAAAATAAAGTGTTTGATTATGAGATGAAATAGCCTAGAAATATACACTAAAATATATTTAAGTCTTGTAAAGCATGCAATAAAAATCATAAGTCCTCTTGATATCTTTTGAAAAGCTTATATAAAAACTCCACCACCTCAGTGGCTCGTTGTTGGCATTTGGCATCATTTTCGGCAAACAATAATTCAAGGTGATCTGTACTGGATTGATATGATAGGATTCCTAATTTGACTATATTAGCTTCCTCTGACGCAACATCAACATTACAAGTTGCAAAACTCAAAAAAACATTTCACGCTCTGTTTATCATCTCTTGGGGTTTTTTTAAGCACTTTATACTTCATATTTCTAATGTTTTTCTGAAAACTACCTAATATTGCTAACCCACAACACTGATGAGAGGTATTACTAAAGGAAATGTCTTGATGTGCATCTACTCACAGAATTAAAATTAGGTTACAGGTGCAAAAATGAATTGTGGGAGCATAGGTAAAGTACAGTAATTTCACGATTACAAGCTGCACGGTTTTGACTAAAACTTTGCTCCCACACCGGAAATGCGGCTTACACTCAGGAGAGGCTAATATGTGAATAATTTCCTGACATTTACAACCCCGGAAGTGCAAACTGAGGTGCTGAGTCGAGCACCAGCCAGTAAAACCTAGCTTTACACAATTGTTACAGATTGGTTACTCTTTTGCGTGGCGGGTGGGGCTGGGCTCCGTGCAGGCAGGATGAGGGAAGGCGGGGGACTCCCTCCTTCAGGCAGCACAGCCCGGGAGAGGCGGGGGCTCCTTCCTACTGGCCCTGCCGCTCGGGGGGAGGCGGGGGGCGGCTCCCGTCCCTGTCTGCCACAGCCATGGGAGCGGGAGGAGCTCCATCCCCGCCTCCCACCACTGCCGTGGGTGCCAGCGGGCTCCGTGCCCCCCTGCCACCGAGGTGCAGCACCGGGCCGGGGCGAGCGAGCCCAGCAGCGGGTGGCCCCACCGAACGGCAGCGCCAAGCTGGGCCACCTGGCCCCGTTGGCTGTCCCGAGCCCTCACGGCCTGAACCGAGCCAGTAAACCCTGCCATGCTGCGGTTCTGTTACTATTTGACAAATTTGTTGCACGTGGGTCCTCACTGCGAATGACAGAGCAGCTTATAATTGTGTGTGGCTTGTGTATGGACAAAAACCGAAATGTTTACCAACACCTGGAGATGCAGATATAGTCAGTGCGGCTTGTAATCGTGAAATTACTGTATATGTTTTACATGTTTTCTGTATATTTTTTCCTCCTATTACATTGCTAATCTCAGAACTAAATATTGTTGAAGTGATTAGCCTATTAATGAGACTCTTGGTTCTTAGTCCAAAGCTTTATTTCTGAATACATGAAATTGCTTCATGAAAATTCACTTAACATTTTTGGCAATAAATACTTTTGTTTAACAGTGGACATTCTGTGTGTAAAAGATTCACCCTTAATAAAACTACAAAACATGTTGTTAAAAATAATTTTAAAAGAAGTATTGATTGTTAACTTTAGAGAGTATTTATCAGCTGTGATTGCCCATGTTTACAAAGCAGAAAACAAACTGAACCCTACAACCCATATGTGCCTGATGCTGTAGACTGTGTGGGACATATGTGTATCTTCATATGCATCTTCACTTTTAGAAGAATGATGGTGCAATTCTTAGTGCTGTCACTTGCCAAGACTAAGACAAAGGAGTGATATATTAGAAACCCATTATTCAGTATGCAGAAATGGTATTTATACTGTAATAACAAAGGAAAGAAAAACCCCAATTTTCATGGGTTTAATTCTGAAATAGACTTTTTCGTTCACTACTAAGAAAGTATTATATGTAAAAGAGTTATGCAGGTTCAAAGGTCACTAAAAGGCCATTGAAATTGCTCTCCTCTTAAGATCCGGTATTTTTTCTTAAAATATTTAAAACCTTCTTAAAATTGTGAAACAATAGATTTTTATTTGTGATATAAATTAGCTTTAAAAATTCATCAATAACATATTTGACCATATTTAGGCTCAGAAAAAACAATTAAAGTTGCTTTTCAAATACTTGCTTTTTTCCCGGAATATATTATAAATTAGGTATTTTTAGTGAAAGAAGAGGAAGATTTCCCCATCTCTATGTAATATAAAAATAATTAGCTAAGAAAAAAATAACCATTTGTCCTCTGAAAAATTCTGAAATCCATTTATTTCCTCCAATGCTGCTTGTACTCATATGTGCCAGATACCGTGAAAGAAACAAATTAGAATGTACAGATGTGCTGGACCTCTTCATTTCTCAAGCCTTCCTGATAACAAGTGATAATTTATGCAGTTCTGGTCTGCAAAAAGCTCTGAATCCTTTCTACTCTGTTACAAGGGCCCCTTAACCAGGGCTGGCTTAACCCACAGCTGGGAATGTTGGGTGCTAGAGGACAGTAGCCAGCATATTCTTGTCACTTTAAGGTTGTCATCCAGACTACAAATCCACCAGGATCTCACCACAAGTCCTGCGTAAGTTTTGCTACAGAACAAGTAGTCATCAGAGACTCTGTGTGAGAATGCAGAAGAGCATTCGGCGGGGGTTTCGTAAACAAAGAAAAATATGTTGGTTTCTGAATTCATTAAAAATGTCTACTTAGTACAAAAAGGCAGGTACGCATCCTATAATTTAAAAAATCTTGACTGCATCAATATATTGATGTCTATATTCATAAACTGCCATTTACAGAACATTGTAACAATGTCAGAACAATTTATACAGATGATGCAATTTACACCCACTGTTTGCAGGTATGGCTTGACAACTGTTGCTATACTATGTTTAACTGCTGGCCCATCATTCCCAGTCTTTTATTTAAATTGCAGTAGTGTGGTTTACATTACAAAATACTGCCTACACTGGTGACCTGATACTTCTTTATGCTCCTGTTTTCAGACTCTGTGAAAGCAGAAGAAATGGGTCACTCCACACCTTCTGGAATCAAACATTTTTACGGATGTATTTTGCTTTCTTTATGGAAATAAAGGTTAAAAGACTAATTACAACCTACAGCTGTGAGAAGAATTGCAAGACTGATGGAAGTCAAATAGTTATTTTTAATAATTTGGGAAATAAGATTAAGAGGGTTGAAAAGCTGCAGAAGACAAAGTCTTGGGTAGCCTCAAGGCCAGATTTGATCAGCAATTGCCTCTGTAAACGGGAAACAGAAACCTCCATCTAGGTGAAAATGGTGAGCAATGTTCTACAGTACTTAGACACACAGATCAGTGGGGCAGGATGGAATCTATGAAAGGATACTGAGGGAGCTGATGGGAGTGCTCCCTGAACCTCTTTCCATCATTTATCACCAGTCCTGGCTAACTGGGGCAATCCCAGCTGACTGGGAGTTAGCAGGTGTTGTGCCCATGTACAGGACAACCCTGTAGGAGCATCCGGGGAAGGCAATCAGCCTCCTCAATGCTGGGGAAGGAAGATACTTAATTTTTAATTTAAAAATATTTTTATCAATTATTTTACTGTTAGTTTTTTTGCTTGTTTTTAAATGACAGTAAGATAATATATGGTTTATATTTTTAGAAGTGATTTGTGTTCTCTGCTTCCTAGTGTTCTTTAACGTTTCTATCAGGGATGCTTCCATGCACAATCCTTGAGGTCATCTTTATAAATTTTAGGGATATTATAGATTTAACCTTTTTCAGGGATCTATTTTTTAACAATCAACAGATATGTTCACAAATATGGAACTAAATTTTAATTATAGAGCTACTGAAGACTGTGACTCAGGGGATGATAAATCAAGTTTGAACTCTCTTGACATTTATAATAGGCACAAATTTATTGCTCATTAATTATTCTTAACAATTAGGTAAACAGAGCTCCTACTAGCCTGGTTATGAACTTGTATTGATTTCTGCACTGTAAGTTTTCATATACTGTGTGTCCACTGAATGTTTTTTGTCCCATGCATTAAATTTTCATTTTAGCATTAAAGCACGTACAATTAAAATTCATGTTCAAAAAATCTATCTAGGTCATACAGTATAAATTCTGTACCAGGATTTTCTACATACAAGTTAGCTTGAACAACTTCTGCAGAGCAGCACTACTCTTAATTGGAAAATAATGTTACAGTGTTATTAAACTGTAGGGTGATTGAATTTATGTTTTCATTTCTGACCTCAAAAAATATCTGTGAATGCCATGATAGATTCATCTCATTACTTCAGACTCTATTTGTGTATCTCCTAACAACCCAACATTGATGCTACTCTTCAAACTTTTCACAACCTGTAAAAGATCTTTAGAAAATAACATGTCCTTGTGAGAAAGAGTGCAAATATTCACGTATACTTCAGCTGTGCTGCTTCATTAGGTTTCCGGAAGAGATCTAAATGAATAGCGAAGGTTTAAGGTTTTGGTTTTTGGGTTTAAGAAGAAAAAAAAAAAATCAATATTTTAAACTGTCAGAATTCCTGATCTATATTTAAACCTTCAGTAAAATTTTTGGGGAATTTTATTTTCTTGAAGACACTGCCACCCCATTTTCTTCTGAATTTAGTGATGTGAAGCCATTGCTCAGGGACTTGAATGCTGGGAAACAAAAACTGTGAATTGGCAGAGATGTTTTGAGGTACTCTGAGATAAAGCATTGATGAGAATAATAGTTGATGCACATGTTTAGCTTTCTCGATGATGCTGGTTGCCTGGTAACTAGCAAAAGGCATATGTCAGAGAGGAGTTAAAATGAAACAGATGACATCAATCTCAGCAGGGTGAGGAAAAGGAAAACCACTGATTAGCTCACCCAGACTGGTATATATAGGAATCCTGTCATGTTTTCATGCTGCTAAATATCTAAGCTGATTCTAAACCACAATTTATCACTACACTTGTGGTAGTTTTTAACTAGAGATGGCATTTGTGTCTTTTTACAGATGATTTTAAATGTTTATTTTCAGAATCTGCATAGTGTCCCTGCTCAGCTGCATGTATTGGAAAAATATTGTTTTCTTTGTTCTGCCACTGGCAGGGCAGCAACTTCTTTTATTTAATCACAAAGTCACACTCTATTTTCTATGTAGAGTCACTGGACCTTCAAAGAAGGTCACAGGACACCTGCATGGGGAAGTCACAGTGTCAAAGACATTTTAAAATATTATGGTTTGGGGATGTTTTTTTGTGTATTCCTCTGATTGAGTTTTTTATTCCACACCAAAAAGTACACAATAATTCCAGTAATGTTTTTAACCTTGTTTTTTCCAATTATTCAGGAAAATATATTTGCATCTAACCAATGCAAGAAACAGTCTACAGATAGATATTTCCTACAAGCTACTAGGATTCACATTTTCTGTGTTTTTCATGGACAGGTATAAAATTTTCATTAGGATTGCTTTTCAGATGATAGTAATAATTCTAGCCCAGTATCTCACTTGTTTAAAAACTCGAAGTTATTTATATTTTCAGAATCTTTGTTAGAGTAAGTTATATCTTTTTACACAAAAATCACACATTTTTTTAGAAGTGAGTTGAGTAATAACTTTATTCTAGTGATGTTCAAAAATTATGAACCACTTATGAATTACTGTCTTATAATATCTACCTTAGAGTTGTATATTTAGCCTAAACTTTTCCTCCTTGCCCTCTGTTGTCAATGGAGCACACTTCCCTTAGATTGTATCAAATTGACATCTAAGGGTGATAATTGTTTCTATTAGCAATGAATGAAATACATGGTTATCACTGGCTAAAAACTTATTCTTTAGACATCAAATATCAGAAGGAACAAACCCACCTATTAAGATGGTGTTTTTCTTTTATGAGTAAGTAACAATAATATGATGGGAATAATCACATTTCAGTTGCCAATACTCATTACTAAACCCAGAGTTGCTAATCCAGAAAACATGCATTAGTAAATATTTCTAAAAATACTTGATTTAGGTAACTTGCTCATCACTGGGGCATTACTATCATGAAAAGATCCAGTCATTTTGTTCCATCAGTCTCATACATGAAAACAACTGCACACAAAATTATTTTTCTTTTTTCTCTTGAAATAATAGCCCCTATACACAATACTTTCTCCAAGTCCTGAAATAAACAGGGCATCACAATACTAATAGGTTTCTAGAGTGAGGTCACTGTCACCTTCTCAAGGCGTGGCGACCTGGTTCGGGCCCGGCACTAACTCTCCACAGGTCACTAACCTTTTTTTTCTGTGCATGACTTTGTCTTTTTGAGTTCTCATCCTCTTCACTGTGAAAACCTCCACAACCTGTCTGTGAGGGCAGGGGAGTAGGTTCTCAGACATCATATCAGGGAGATTAATTACTGGATGGTTACAGAGAAGCTACAATGAGCAATTCTAAGGAAAGCCCCACAAGATCTCATATCCTGGAGATGAAAGAGGCCTGAAGAGTGTCTCAGTGTTAGCAGAGGTGCTGCCTCTTGGCTTGCTAAAGGAATGTTTATTTCAGACTGATTAATAGGAAAGTTTAATTAATTTAACTCTATATAATCTAAGGTGTATAATCTAAGATTGTTTTGGAGATTAATTACTTCAACAAATTTGTAAATACTTCAAGTCAAGATGATAAAAAGATGATAATAAAAATACAGAAGGCACGATTTTGTTATTCCTCATTCAGAAGAGTTCACCAAGTCATACTCCATCATTTACCAGCAATTCTGGCTAACCAGGCGAATTCCAGAGGGCTGGAGATTAGCCCATGTGATGCACATCTACAAGAGAGTAAGAAGGAGAATAGAGGTAACTATAAGCCTGTAAGGCCAACTTTGGTGATATTACAGAACAGATCATCTTGAGTGTCCAGCACATGTAGGAGTGTCACGGGGACAGGCCCAACCAGCATGGATTTGGGACAGGCTAAGAGAATGGTGGTGAATGGTATTTCATCCAGCTGGCAGGTGGTCACTAGTGGTACTCCCCAGGCCTCAGTGTTGGGGCCAGCCCTGTTTAACGTCTCCATGGATGATAAGGACAAGGGAATTGAGCGTACCCTCAGTTAGTTGCTGACAGCACCGAGCTGTATGGAAGTGTTGATCTGCTGGAGGGCAGGAAGTTTTGACAGAGGGATGCGGACAGGCTAGAGAGATGGGCTAAGACTAATGTTGTGAGGTTCAACAAGGTCAAGTGCCAGGTTCTACCATTTGGGGACAACACCATGCACTGCAACACAATGGAGGAAGAGTGCCTGGAAGGGTGCCTGTCAGAAAAAGACCTGAGGGGGTGCTGATTGATGACTGTTGGATGTGAGACATTGTGTGCCCAGGTGGCCAAGAAGACCAGCAGAATCCTGGTCTGTATCAACATTGGTGTGGCCAGTAGAAACATAGAAGTGATTATTTCCCTGTACTTAACATTGGTGAAGAGTTGGAGTGAGTCCAGAGAAGGGCAACAAAGCTGGTGTAGTGTACAGAGTGGCTGAAGGAACTCAGGTTCTTTAGCCTGAAGGAAAAGAGGTTCAAGAGGGACCTTATTGCCTTCTGCAACTACCAAGAGGACCTTGTAACAAGATGGGGCGTTAGCCTCTTCTCCCAGGTAAGAAGCAGCAGAACAAGAGGAAATGGCCTCAAGTTTCACAAGGAGAAGTTTAGGTTGGACATCAGGAAGAAATTTTTCACTCAGAGAGTGATCAAGCATAGGAACAGGTTGCCCAGGGAATGGTAGAGTCAGCATTCCTGGAAGTGTCAAGAAACAACTGGACATGGAATTTAGTGCTATGATTTAGTTGACATAGTGATGTTCTATTAAAGGTTGGAGTCAGTGTTCCTAGAGGTCTTTTCCACCCTCAGTTCTATGATTCTATCCTATAATTGCAATAGAGCTGGTCCCTGCTCTGAAGCACTGAGATCTTAGATGTCTGCAATGACCCACAATGTCATTCTGAAAAATCAATGAAAAATTTCACTGGAATCAAAACAAAGCTTTCTGTTCACTTATAGCTTAGAAAGAATATTCTAGCCTGATAAAGGAAGTAAAATATAGTTAGAAACACAGAGGCAGGGTGGGCTGGAGAGAAGAAAATACTGTTTAAGGGAACTTTAAACCGGATATGGAAGCACAGAAAGGACAGAAGAACCTGGATGACTGACCATAGTCCTCAGAAACTGCAGTCAACTAGCAAACAAGTGTTGCTGAAAAAATCAATAGGATGCTTTTTTCACACATAGCATAAACCATAAAATGCATCTTTTGACACTTACATATTGAACCTCAATCAGAACAATTAGGAAAAAAAATAACATTATCAGTGTATTGACAGGTTCTTCATTGAATTTACTCTTCTCAGTGTGGATATTACAATTAAAAAGATTAACTTGATTTTTATTTCAAATCACTGTGCAATGTTTTCAAGTCTCTACTTTCAAATCCACAATGTGGTAATATTTTGACTGCAAGCATGTGAGGGGGAAAATTGCTTTTATTTCTATTTGCTTTGTTTTGTTTAGATGTTTCCCCAGTTTGGTTCGTTTCAGACTGCATAAACAATGAAGGTAAACAACACTAATAAAAGCGGTTTATTTGACTTAAATATGCATTAGGTGATCATCTTCTAAACAATCCCATAGAGAGGTGGCTATATCTTGCATAAGAGCAGGATTCAGAATCAATCTTCTAAATTTTAATAACTTCATGAAACTGAAGTTTTTTATCCTATTGCAAAAAAATCAGTGGAGAAAATTCCTCTAGTTTCAGTTAAGGTAGGAACAAACCAGTTCCTTTTTCCTTTAAATTTGCCAATAATGTCCTCTTGACTATAATAAATCTCTCATATTCTTAGTACCACAGGAGACACTATCACTAAGAAAAAATAGGCTTTTTCCTGACAAATGCTAATAAAATCATTATTTTAACTTTACAGAGAAAATGTGGAAGCAGCGTAGGAGCTTCTGGTTTTATTTATTTTTATGAATTCTCCTTACAGTTATCTTTAAAAACAACCTATCTATTTCCTTTTATTCTGTTAATTCATTTAGACATTATTGACAATGCCATCTTTTTCTAAACTCTCTTTGAAAGCTCTTTGTAAGTGCAAAGGAATTTCTCCTTGCTTTCCATATCCAGACACTTTTTCTTTTCAGAAGTTGCTTGATAGTTGAGACAAGTCAATGAATAACAAATGTTCACTTTTGTACTTAAAACAAAGGGCACCTTGAGCAGAAAAGCACAAATGAAAAATTCAAGTTTTGACAGATGTACCTGTTCCAGAGTTTAGTACTAAATACTGACATTAAAACATGGCATCCTATGTCTATTCTGCAAGAAGTTAAATTCCTTCACTGAAAACATAGTTATTTACTTAAGTTCTGGTACTCTCTTGCGTTATTTATTTTAAAGACTGAAAAATATCAGTTTACATATATTATTACTTAAATAAAACATTTTTTGTGCAGTTCAAGTTTACTGAAACACTCCTAACTTGTATCTGATTCTTCTTTTCAGTTACAGAAAGGCAAGCAGGGGCCAGTAGCCGGCAATGCAAACTGCTTCTATTATCCCAACAGTCACCACTGGAACTGTAAAATTATTACTTGAAGTTATGCAGTATAAGAAAGTGGCAGTATGCCTTCTAAGAAGTTTGAAATTTGAAAAGGTAGAAATGCAAAAGCTTTGTTTGATCATCTAGCACATCTTTCTACTGCTGCTCTCTAAATTAACTTAGACTAGAAAAGTTGAAAATTTACTTTATTTCATGTTGTAAAAAAAAATCTGGAGATAGGATAGAAGATAAATAATTTTGATGATGAATTTGAAGCTACAAGGAGCCTGGTTTTTATTTTTTTCCTCACATATTTCCCTTCAACATTATTTTATTTCTATTGTATTTTAGTATGATTGCAAGATTTCCATCAGGGAAATTTCATTATGAGCAATCTACAACTCGGTAAGACTGGTAGTTTACTAAAGATTGCTATGTGTTATAGTATATCAAAATGTGGGATTATAAATCTGACTTTTTTCACTGGACTATTTAGTCAAAATATACATGTGATAGAAAATGACATTACTTTCTATATGAGTACCCTAAGGAGGGAATATTTAACCTCTCCTTTAAATTCACTGCACCCTGATTTATTGTAATTTAGCAAAACTTTGATATCATAAATCATTCAGTATTTGAGAGCAATTTAGCATTTTCCAACCAAAGATTTAGTGTTTTCCAATTAAAATAATACTAAATCTTTGTGGAAAACAGCTTTAATAGGATTGCGCTCCTACTCTCTTTGCTAATGACACCACCAATTTTTCTTAATTTCAAAACGTCTTTTTATTAAGACCATTTAAACCCCCGTTTATTTGCTGCCCAAAGAATCTCTCCAATATCAAGCATTCACATTTTCTGCTTTTTGATCTTGCCAAAATCCAAACAGATGTCTTTTCTTTTCCCTACATCACATCCTTTGTTCATGTTTCTGTATGACTTTTTCCTGGGTCTGGGGAATTGTGGGGCTTCTGGATGGAGAAAATTAGAGATCCTTTTCTGGTTCCTGGACTGTGCCATGATTTCATATCCGTGGTACAATAATAAATTTAACAGTATCAGAATTTAAAAATCGCTATTGTCCTTTCGATACTCTCTCTTCATCTGTGCTAGGAATGATTGCATAGATTAGGAACTCCTGTCTCCCACACTGTCTAAATTGGAAGAAATTTCTATGTGTCCCAGTTAGTGCACTAATCTTGCTATGCCTTGCTCATACCTGGTGGAAAGAGATGGCTTTTTAAAAGGGATTCTGAGAAGAATCCTGTATCTTTATTAACTGCATTAAGCCCTGAGTGGAAAAGTCTCTTCTGAAGAGATCTGTTGTCAGTATCAAAAAACAAGCTTTCTAACTAGCACACCTTAACTGCCTTCTTGAAATTATACAATGTGAAGCTCTCCTTTTGGAGTGCATATGCTTGATCAGGCTTTGGTGTCCTCCTATGCTCTTGTGACATGATGGGTTTCTGGCAGTTTGGAGACTGATATGGCGACCAAAAAATCATATCGCTTCAAACCAAGATACAACCTGATGACTATATTCTGATTTTTAAAAACCTATTACAAAAAATTGTTATTGAATTTATTAAGTGTTCAGCTCCTGTAAATATTCTAATGAATTAACTTAGCTCCGGAATCAGTCACATACCAGAGATCTCTATGGGAAAATAAAGTTAATCTTTCAAAACACAGATATCTTCTGTTTTGTGAATTTTCTGATGTTTATGTCAAGTGAGAATTAGTCACTACAATGTATATTTGAGTCTCTTACTTCAATTCCCTTAAGAAACTGTTTTGTAAAGCATTTAAATAAATATTTGAGAAAAATTTAAACCATTTTCAGATAATTCAGCTGAAATTAGACTTAAATCATCATGATGGAAGCAAATATTGCTGAGTTTTATAAATAGTCAGCTCGAGTTAACATTGCTTATTTATACATTTATAGTTATATAAAGCTTCCTGGTTTTTCTGCAACTTTTATAACTATCTTTGTCTTTATTCTGAATAGTGTCATGTGAGAATCCCCTGAATACAATACAAAATCACATTGCAAAGCAAAAAATTGAAAAGATTTAACAATAATCACAAATTAAGGCAAAAGAAACAGGGAAAGACCTCTTTTTAAAAGCAAAATTTTGCAATTATATAATCAGGGTAGTACACAGGCATGTGAGTAAACTTCACGCATTTGTACATATATTTTGCACAATTTCATTCACAAATGCATAAAAACAATGATTGCACTGGCTAATCATTTCTCATATACATACATGATTTCATGGCCTAAAGATTGATTTCTAGGTGTTAAGTCTTAGTCATTACCACCTTGATGTTTGTAATATGGTGCTTTTTAGCATGAACTGCAGTAAGTTTTACTACACCACCCTATTTTAGGATTACATTTTTAATGAAACTCCATGGACCTTTGTGCTACTTTTCATCTTGAAACATGTATGTCAAATGAAGAAATCAGCAGAAGACAGGCAGGAAAAGCTACACATTAAGATGACAATGACTTCATGAAGTATTAAAGATAAATTATGTATAATTTTGGCACTGTAGAGTAATGGGAAACTTCAGTATTTAGCTTTGCTTGAAGGAGTTGTACACGTATTCAAAATCTTCAATTTATTCCCTTATCCAGCTAGCCATGAACTATCCTGGCAACTGTCATGTGTGTCTAATTTTGAAAAAAAAAAATGAAACCTGTATTTAATACTTATTTCTTTCATTCTTATAAGAGTGCCACATGTTTGTATACAGTAATTTCATGATTATGAGCTGCACCATTTTGACTGAAATTTTGGTCCAAACAGGTGGGGCTTATATATGGACAAAGAACGAAAAGTTGCTGTTTTAGTTTGGACGACAGCTGTCTGCTGAGAAAGGCAGGAGCTTCTCTTTGAAATGGAGAATGTAAATCCCCTCCCTCAAAATTGTTATAATTTTGAAATCAAGGGGTTTTCAGGCAAAAATATGGGAATTAAGAATAGCAGTTCTTTTCTAGGGAAATTAAAATAGAAATGCAGTACTTCAAAGAAACTCCAAACCCTGACAACGTCAGACTACAACCTGACACCCCATCAGGCAGGGTGTTGGTAGCAGTCCCATTAAATGGTGGCTGCAGTCCCCTTGCAGTGACAGATGTGATTCATTTGGAGCAGTGCTCCTGTACAAGGTGCAGTTTCCTTCCAGAGGTCCAGTGGTGATGTGGAGAAATCTGGTTTTCCGCTGGAGTCCAGTGGAGAAAGGGGCTCCCTTAGTGTCCCAAAACCTCTGTTTTTATCTTGGTAAGAAATGTTGGGCTCTTCCCCCTGGCTGGAGCAACTTCCAATGAGATCCAGTAATTTTCTCAGTCACACAGTGGGACTCAATGGGCCATTAGCAGAAAATGACTCTCTAGAGGAAGGATGGGTTGTGAAAAGATAAAGAACAATGCCCTGTCTGGTTTCAGTAGATGGCCCATTAGCAGAATATCTCCCGCGGAGATAAGGATCACTGCCCCCACCCTCAACAGATGGAGATAGAATAGATACCTTTTATCACACTCTGTGTTGTAACCCAAGACACCTGGATGTGCAGCTTATAATCAGGTGCGTCTTATAATCGTGAAATTACATTTTTGTGATGTGTTTCCCTTGATAAATGAGAGTTTTAGATATCTTCAGCCACCAATAGGTACTCTGGTGTTTTGTATTTGTGAAGTGGATGCAAGTGGGACATGTCAGCTTATTGCAGCATAGGTTCTCAAAAAATAATTTCTCAAATATTTTTCAGTATCCAGATGCTAGGACTTGACAGGAGAGTTGTGAGGCTGGGAACAATTTCTTTTAAGTTAAAAAAAAAAGGATACATTTCTTGGAGATGTCCATGGGTTTTACATCCAGTCTACTCTTTCCTGTTAAGGCCATGAATAAAATGCTAGGTGTATTTGCCAGGCTTCAATTCCATCAGGACTTCATACTCTTTATGTTACAACAGACAGAAGCTAAAATAATTTCAGGACTGCAAATAGAAATTGAGCATGTGGTAAGGTTTGCTTTGAGGTACACAAAGTGCAAGTGAATCCATCCTAGCAGGTATTGGTATTATTACCTGACTCTGAGAAACATCCTGCAATGTTACTTCAGCTGGAATTAAGTTTATTACATTACAAAAAGTTCCACTAGATAGGTGCAGTAATTCCTGTGTAAGAATTATGACTTTACCACATAGAACATTGTTCTGATTGACTGTTCTGTTCTCAGCATAAATTAGCAGCAGCTTTAATAAGTCAGAGAATTAAATATCCAATTTTCACTCTGAAGAAATTTTAAAATTGAACCTATTTGGAGACATGCAAGGTACAGCTGCAGTCCATAAAGATATCACAAATATCTTTGTGAAAAGTAGAATGCATAGATTAGCCTTATTTTATCACATTTTCCCAGGTGAAAGCTGATTTATGTATGATAACATTTCTTATGTATAGCCAGGTATACAGATATATACATATATCATATGTACACACATGTTTACACAATTTAACATTTCTAGAACTATAATTTCCTTAAAAGATCAATTTGCTTTTTTTCCTGCTGTTATCAAAAATATTTGCATTTTGTAGTACCACTTTGGCACAAAATGCACCATTAGGATATATTATATCAGTATCTAATTATAAGCTTTTATGTGACCTGATAGATATGGAATATCATCTCCTTTGTCTCATTATACTCCATGCCTCTGTGCTTTGATGGCATGTTGTAGTCAAAGTGTTCTGAGTTCTAAGATACTTTGAAGTACTTCAAAGTGTCATGGAAAGGACAATTACAAATTTCTTACAACCAATCATGGAATACAATAATAATACATCTGACTCTCCCTTTTGCAGTGATCAAAGTGAGCAAAATATGCTTCAAGTACTCATAATCCCAGCATATCTGGATATCCTAGACAAACTTTTAATGTCTTTATTGGTAGATTTCTTATTTGATTTGCAAAATATAAACTGAGAGAGAAGCCAATTGTGATATCAAAATAATATCTAGATACGATAGCTTGTGTGCAAGAACAACAAAAGAGAGGTAAACTTCTGCTTTTTCACACTTCCTTCACCTTTTTTAATGCTGTCCCTACAAGATGATAATATTGTATTTTAATTTGCCTATTCAACCATTTCTTCATTCTCAAATTGTTTAAATCTCATTTCTTTATGATGTCCCCTCATTACCTACACCACTAACTGTGTTTCTGATGTTACTCACAAAGAGAAGGATTAAAAATAAATGATACACACTGTTCTGTTTTTTCTTGAACTCACTCTTTCCTTATTAATCTGCAGATAAAACTTCCTGCTATGCAATTGAGTAAAATATTTCTGAGGAGCAATGAAGTAGAGGTCATTTACATCAGGAGAGTTCATTGCAAGAGGTTGTCCTGTGGAAGTCAGTACACTTCAACCACGTTACTGATGGTGGCAAATTCTGATCAAGTAGGAAGAGATCTCTTTCTCCCTGGAAGTCCTCAGGAGCAAAGCGAAAGCAAGTCAATCACATGGCACCAGAGCATCCTTCTGTTGTTTAACCACATTGCAGAATATTTTTATTTCAAGATTTTCGTACAGATAATTTCAAGACTTTCTTTATTTCAAGATTTTCGCACTTTCTTGGCTATTCCTATACTTTAGAAAAAAAATAATTATTTGCATATTTTTTTAAAGTAGTGAAATGTTTGGACTAGTCACAATTTTTTAACTTCTTTATCTGGTTTTCCTCTATAAATATAGTGGATATTTGTTTTTCTTGTGTAAAAAGAAATGTCATTGATGGAAGTGTTGTAGAAGTAGAATTTCTACTTTCAGGAACACTATAAATAATCCATTCTGAAAAACCTTATGAGTGGCACTTGGGGATAATTTAGAGACCCAGATAGCAGACACTCATAAATCTGCTACCTGCCTACAGTACCATGAAGGGTCATTTCCAGAAACTGCTGAAAGTCAGCTTAAATTGAGACTTCTTTCATGTTGCAATCATTTAGGAGCAAAAATACATATTTTTTTACCAGTGTTGGTGATAGAAAAAAAAAGACCTATGTGGGAGTGTACTATTCTGTATAATTTTTGGTCTAATTATGCAGTCTGTTAGTGACAAACATTTTGTTTTGTCATGAGAGCAGTGCCTCTTCAGAATTTTCTTTAGGAAATAAAACCTTTGAATAGAAAGAAATCTGGGGTTTACTGACAAAAGAACAAAGTAACTGCACAGTGAAACTGTGCAGCAGCACACGCAGATCTTGTTTTAGGAGATGATACCGGATCAAATGCTGCAGTGAGCCAATGCCGCACTGGAGGGCTGACAGGTAAAGTAAACAGGTTTGTCACAGGAGGGAATCACAGGGAAATCACCTGTTAATGGAAACGTTACTGCACTGCTGAAGATGCTGATTTATAAAGGCACTAAAGCTGATGCTATGTCAAATTTATTGGTCTAAGTCAAAGTTTGTGTTCTTAAAAACAAACACCTAGATTCTGGCTGCCTAGAATTCTACTACTAAAATCACTGTATGCTTAAGGATCATCAATCCTAGTACGGGAATAACCATCCTGAAATCACTGAGCAGCTCAATGCCTCTTTTAAGATCTTTAAGGTCCTCTAAATAGATTTGCATTCTCATTTATTTCCAGAGGGATATAACATAATCGGTGTTCTCACATTTTCCTTAGTAAATACTGACATGACTGAGTGCTGTACAAGGTAGACTAGGAATGACCATATTCATTTCACTTATGCTTTTAGATAGAGCACTACTACGAAAATCTGTCCAATAACTCTGTAATTGCTGCACTAATTCAGTATTTGGGAGAGCTGGGTTCTGTTTTGCCACTTGTGACTTGATTCTTGTACACTTGTCTTAGAGCAGCTCCATAATCTTTTGTCTTTAGCTGAGCTGGGGTATATCCATGTTTTCTGAATGCTCACCACCCATTGTGACACTTTGAGTAATAAATGCTACCAATAGCACCAGAAGTAACAGATTCAGACCAAAGGGAAATGCTGCTGTAATCTGGTAGTGTAGTTGGTGCACAGTAGGAGGAAGAGGGGTCTAGGTCATGGAGTTCAGTGCAAGCCTTACTTGCATGTTTTATGGGGCCTAAACAAACCTCAGACAGGTTTGAAACTGCATAGATGCAAAACAAATTTTATATCAAAAAGTACACTTGAAAATTGCTCTGCGTTTCCCTGTACTTCACTGTGCTTCATTCATTCAGCTGTGGTGGTCGGGCAACACAAATTTAGTCAATTGCATTTGTTTGCACCTTGTTGGTTGGTTGATTTATTTTTTAATGTTATTGAATGTTTTCAGTTTCTGTATATCTTGAAAGGATCTGAATAAGTACATGGATAGGTATATTTAGAAAGAACTATGCCTCTTCAGCATGCTGCTCATATCATCTGCCTGCAGCACAGCAAATAGGTCTCATAGCAATTTCATCCCCTGATTTTGTGACAGTCAGAATACAAAGGTTGATACTGAAAAATGTTGAACACATCTCAGCTTCTTTTTCCTCTAAATTTTATGCTCATCAGTTTTATGTAAACCTGAAATGAGAATTGCAATTGTCTAATTCATTCATGTTACCTGAACATTAATTCTTGCTGGGCTTCTTTAGAACGTTTATTTATTCCCTTCTCTATACTTTCTTACTGACATCTGTTTTTTTAGCCCAAACATTTGAATAAATCACTAGAGTTGTCATCTGAAAGTTATAGTTTACAGTTTTGAAGTGCTCTGGCATGGGTCATCTTGTTTTGTTCCAGTTGGAGTTCTGTCATTTCTTATAAACTCTAGTGTTTATGCAGTGATAAAGAAGAAGAGGGTAGCTCAATTAGCAGAGATTGGTTTTGAAAGAGAGCCAAGGATGAATGCATTCCTCTCTCAAAAATAATTTGAACTAGAATATTCTTGTAGAAGATCATAGATATGTTTCAGGCAGAAAAAGGAACTGAGGCTGGGGTTCCCAGATCCCACAACTCCTTGATTTCAGTAAAATTAAATATTACCATATTTTTAGATTAGTTTCTTCTTTAAAAATATCCAAATATTTCTTTCCATTTTAAATAAAATGACATCTTTGATACAGAGGGAGCCTTTTCAAATTTTTGTGTCTTAGGAAAACAAAAGAAAGCAAAAAACTTTTAGCGTTCCATCTCAAACAGTTTTTATATATTAGATTTTTTTTTTTTTTTACTTGCCAACAGAAAAATCAGTTTGAACAACCCTAGATCACACCATGGATGTGCTTGTGTTCTAATGACTTTCAACATCTGGAAATCACTTGCCTTTGACATGCATCACAACAATCTGTTCTTAAAAAAAAAAAAAAATCACCTAGAAACTTTTCTAATACTAATATATTTAGATTGCATAAAAGCTACTATATGAATACTAATTTTTAAAAGCCAAAAAACAAACATCAAATTATCAGTTTGCCTTCTGATATCATTTAAAGGATAAAACGAGGTGATTGGACAGAAAGAAAGAAAAAAAATCCAAATGCTTCCAAAGCACACAAGACTTTTAGATTTGCTTTCTTCTATGTCCACTGTAATAAGAACATAAGAGTAGTGAATGCATGCTCTCAGGAAAGGAAGATGAAAATTATGACAATGCACGTAGATGTTTGGGATCGAAATTTTGTGTGGTTCCAGCTATGGGAAAAACTCAGCCATGCAGTCAACTTATGCTCTGGGGAGGGAGGAGGATGTTTAGTGAATACAATCTTAATTTATTTGTCTCTCTATAATTTGCATAGAGGTTAAGTTTGAAAGAAAAAAAATCAAGCCATGTCTTTTGTCTTCTACTGTATAATTTACCTAAATTTGGTAGTAAATATCACAAGGTTTTTGTGAGCTACCAAGAAATGACTGCAGCTTAACTAAAGTTACATTCTTGTTTTAAGTGGATTTCCACATTCAAGATCTTTCAGTAATGGAGGTGGGGTGGTGGGGGGAGGAAGGGGAAGGCAAGAAATATAATAGTTGATGATTTAAATGATTTAAATAAGAAAGTTCGACCGTTTTCAGTCTTCTTCTGATCTACTAAGGACATGTCACAATTTGCATCAGTTTTAAATGCATCCTGTGCCGGGCTTGGGAACAGAAGGAAGGCAGGCTGTTGCAACAGAACCCCAGTTTCTTATTAGTCCCTTTACGGATTCTTGCAAAGGTGATATTCTGAAACAAGCATATGGAGTCATTTCTAGAGCAAGCAGCATAAATGCAATCACGCTTTGGATTATCAAGTACCTTTGTAGGTGTTGTCAAAGAGGTAATACAGCAAACCAAATCCATGTATTCTTTAATTCTCTACATGCTTTTTGTACTCTTTTCTGATTGTCATTGTGCAGCTGTCTTACTACTCCTTCTATTAGTGCCTCTGATGAGAATTTTGTTTCCGTATTTACCTTCCAAGGCACAATTTAGTGGTGGTGCTGAAAAGCTGAAAATGAAAAAAGCCTCAGAGAAACGTTCCAAACAAGTGAGGACAAGTCCCTGTAGCTCCAATGAAGGACTGTCTAAATCCTGAATTTTGTCAATGTAGCCCAATCATCTCAATAGTATTAATAATTGCTTCAATTTATGTTTTCCCAGTACAGTTTAACATACACTAAGTATGCTTTATGAAGCACAGCCAACAAAAAAAACACTATCTTGTTCCTCAGACACTGATGCTGTGTCCTTAGACATGTGCCATATCATCATCAAGTTTTAAATTTCAAAAGAAAACAACTTTGTATGCTTTAATGTTTTTAATTCCCAAGAATGGCCAAGTTGGCAGATATGCAAACCAATTTAATTCTGCCTGGCAGCACAATTCTTTTCCTGGACCTCAAAGACTATTCTTTGAAATAACTGAACCACAAAAACAAGATTACTCACTACTGGACAACACATGCCTTGTCTGGAAACAAATGTGGATGTACTTGCCAGCTGTTAATCAAAGTATACAGACAAATAAATTATTAAATTGCTAGAAAGACTTAAATTTCAGTTGTAGCCTTCTGATCTTAGTAATACAGACCTCTTACCAAATATTTCTCACTGCTCACGACATTGTTTCTAATCTTATTTTCCTATTTCAAGAGTGCATTTTTATAAATACATTCTTTAATCATATTCATTATAAATGTGAAAGCTCCACTTGATGTTTTCTACTCAGCTAAACCAGTGCAGACAAATTGAAAACCTTTATTATACCCCTCTCCTCTCAAGAGGGCCACTGCGGCAGCAGTTGACATGATTTGAATCACTGAGATGTTACTAGCCGTGAAAACAGAGTTTAAGTAAACAGTGTTTGCTGCATGGTGTAGATCTACCACTGTCTGAATTCTAAATCTTTGTGAATTCTCTCTGCTACCAAGAAGTCACACTGTGTTTGATAAATTTAATTTAAAATTGAGTGAATAAACATTTTATGAAATAAAAACTTTAACAATTAGTCAAAAAATTGCTTCAGAATGGGGCATTTAGATTCCTATAGAAGTTAATCAATGCCAGAGTTATTTTTTAGGAACTACCATTCGTTACTATATCTTAGATTTCTACCAATGACTCTGAATTTAAATAAGAGAGCAGAAAATCTAAGCAAATTTAATCATTAAAAGGGTAAAATGTATGCTCTGAGTGTAAGTATTATATGTACACTCCGATTCTGACACTGTACTGTGCATAAGTAAAATAAGCAAAGCAAGTTTGAGATCTAACTTTTTTGTTAAAACTTCAATAAAAGTCAAGCTAGAAAAGAAACAATACAATGAGATTATATTGATATGATCAGAATTTAACAAAAATATTTACTAGGATACTGTTGAACTGATGAGAAGAGGGCTCAGAACTTCTACGTATGGTAATTTACCAATTATCATCATCACCAGAATGTTAGGAAAGTCTATTCCAGGATAAAGCTAAAGAAGGAGCTAGAGTTGTTTTAGTCCTTATCAAAAATGGTGTGTAGGAAATGTTTCAGGCTACTTACAGTACCAGTTTGGTAGAGCAGTTAAAAGAGTTGCATTTCAGTACTATTAATTTCTGCTGACTGTGAATGAGATGTGTATGCAGGCAACTTCTACCTCCCTACATCTTCATACTCATTCCTAATTGTTGGTAAGGCAAGTCCTAGGTTTCTGGGAACTGTGTAGAGCTTGAGAGTTATACTACTCTGTGGGAAAGTTTTAAAGACAAATTCATCTTATTTGGAAAGCACTGGGGCCTGCATTGGTGAAATAACTTAGGCTTCCCATCCTTGCCCTACATCTTGTGTAGTTGTGGAACTGAAGCCCTTTTCTGAACGTAGTGATCCTGGTAAATTGTAAATATAATGATAGAGATTAGGTGATGAAAAAGTGCTGGATATAAAAGGATAACATGTTATTCCACCATAAAAGAAGCTGGGCAAGAAGGTAAATCTGTGTTTTTCCATCCAGGTTCTTTCTACCCTAGGTGCTTCCGCAGAGAGTTGTTGAGGATATTGGCTATGCTTCTACAAAAACTGTGTCATTCAGTAAGCACAATGAATTTAGAAAAGTAAAGCTACAGATCTAGATAAGTTTTGTTCCTTTTTCATGACGAGGAAAAAAGGTATAAGCACTTTGTAAAAGACTTAAGTATGACGTGTAGGAAGATTAATTTCCCCCCTCATATTCTGAAGCTGATCTTCAAATTTGTTAAATGCTTTGAGTAACTGTCAATTGTCAATAGAAAAAGGAAACCAGCAAGTTTTCTATGAAGGGGAAGACAAAGTGAAATTTAATATAATTTCCCTATTTCTGCTGAAAATCTGAAAAGTTAGGCTTTAAAAGATTCCCAAGAATGGGGACAAATTATATTTAATGTCTTTATTTATAGACATTGAAAAAAATCTCAGTGGAAAAAGTGATACCTATATTATGAAAATTCATGAGGATCATTTAGCAAAATATCTCAGGGCTGCTGGAATCAACTGATGTCATATTGAAATACACTTTTTTTATCTTTTGCAGTTATATCTTCTGACAAAGCAGAATAGCAGCAAAGTAAATCACAGGAAGCAGAATCTGTGCTATAGCTCAGGAAAGTGGAGCATGGATGTCACGCTTATTCACTCTGTCCACTTTAGCTCCCAGCACAGTAATAATTACTGTAGGCACACTTCTAAAAGCACCTTCCCTTTTGTATGTTGTTACAAACTATTTGTAAAGTTTCAAAACCAATCTGTATGTAAAAAAACTATTTGTGTCTGTCATCTCAAAATCAATTTTTCCCTGTGCCCATATTGAAACAGATTATGGGTTATATAAATGCAAGTTTTATCATGGTAGCAGAGAGGAACTGATATAGCATAATAATTTTTTCATTAAAGTGTAAATGAACAAATTATAAGAGGTAATTGCATAGTTTGCTCCTGCTACCTTTGGTAAATCTAAACATGTATATTCAAAGCTGACAGTTCTCCAAGAAACGTCTTTGCAAACTTCGTTGATTTAATCTTTTTCTGCCTTTCTTTCAACATTAGTTACAATATTTTATAAAAGAGATATCAGTCTCCTGCAGTCATCAGATGGTGTGAGCTCATTAAAGGCTATTTGAGTGGGAAAGGAATTGGAAATAGGGTGACAGGAAAATAAAAGTGCAAAAGGAAGAGTAAACGTGCAGATCTGCTGGGTTACTTGTGTTAGAATTTACACCAGACTTAGTGACTGCAATATACTTATCTGTGTAATTTATTAGTAGCCAGCTAAAAACACTATTAAAAATCAAATCTTTAAAAAATTATTTGTGAAAACAATGGAAAACAAGAAGTACCATATACATCAGCATTTTCTTTTCTTTGGGCTTTAAGATACTTAACATATTTTCTTCCTGGAGTTATAATATATATATCATATATATATTATATATATAATATAATATTATATTTGCTATAGCTTGCAAATAAGTTAATATTTTGCTTCAACCCTATTAAATTGACAACTGAAATGTATTCTATTGATGCTAGCTCAAAGATTATTAAACCAATTTTGAGGGATTGAGTTAACAAAATTTAAAATTAATTAGTCATGAGATAGATCAGTAACAAAATAGAAAAGCAGCTGACAAAGACAGGCTCTGTATCTGTTTGCAAAAAACAGAGCTTCTCTGTTGACATTCCATCAATGTCCATACCCATGTTTAGCAAGGGAAAGTAGCAGACTGAACGAGGGGGGTTATTTGTACACTGGTTCTTAAAATGTCCCCTGAGATTTCCTGGGTTACTTGCTGCTGCAGGAGAATCCCTGTATGGAGTTATAGTATGAACGCACACTGAGAAATCTAGTATTTTATCACTGTACTTCAAGAGAAACCCCATTTATTTCCCTGAAAGACAATTCAGGAAAAATTCAGTTTTCCTGAAAGCAGATTCATAATGTTTTTTATGTCTCAATAGCAGGTTAAAAAAAAAAAAAAAAAAAAAAGAAACAACAACAAAAAAAAACCAACCAAACAAAAACAACCAAAAAATCAAACAAACCCCCGAAATTCCTAGATTAATTAATCTTTCATAATCCTTCAAGAGACATTGGGAATAATGTAAAAGACAGGATGTTCCATCTGAACATCAGGAAAAAAATTATTCACTGTGATGGTGACCAAGAACTGGCTCCACCAAAAAGGTTGCCACGAGAGGCTGAGGGGCCTCCATCCTCTGAGTTAGTCAAAAGCCACCTGGACATGGTCCTAGACAACCAGCTTCAGGTGGCCTTGCTTGAGTGCGGACTTGGACCAGATAACCTCCAAAGGACCCTTCTGATCCCAGTCACAATCTGATTCTTGATTCTGAGACAATGGAAGCAAACAAACCTTGATTTCTTCTAGTATTTGCAAAATATAGGTAAGAAAATTGTTCTCAGTCATCCAAGGATATTTTAAGTACATGAAAGACATACAAATTCTTGTGTTTAATGCTTGGACTTGGAAAAGCGGTATGGTGGTGAGAGATTGATTTTGTATCTGTCAGTAACTGAGATTTTTCCTGGACAAATATTAGGAGAAAAGCATCCTGAGTTTGCAATATTAGATGCAAAGGTGCTCTGTAATGTGTGTATTCATGTAGGGATTGAAACTACTCTTTAGAATGTCCTTTGGACTAGTACACAAACATTTTCCTTTTTGGTTTGATGATGATATGGACAAGGACGTAATGAAAGTCCTTCAGCATTCTAGTTTATGGATTTGGCTAATGCATGAACAGAGTTGATTGTGCCTCAGTGATTATGATTTTTCTGCAGCATGTTACATTTCATGGACAACAGGTAATTAAGTTTCATCTGTATAA
Source organism: Catharus ustulatus (assembly GCF_009819885.2). Classification (NCBI taxonomy): domain Eukaryota; kingdom Metazoa; phylum Chordata; class Aves; order Passeriformes; family Turdidae; genus Catharus; species Catharus ustulatus. The sequence goes on along the minus strand of NC_046222.1, from coordinate 88,337,708 downwards.
CAACTTGGACAGTGTATAAGTGCACTTTACATCTGTATTTTTAATGGAGCGACAATTTTAACCTTTCATAGAGGACAGTAACATTTAAACATTTTTCTTGAATGATGCAGATAAATCTTAACATACAATTACTGTATTAAAGAGCTACTAAAAACTTGACTCTGTTTGGCTTCAGTTAACAGGAAGTTGAGCATTTTTGAGACTGTTTGAAGGCATGGAGGACCCAAGAGAGCCACTACTCCAGGGTGACATTTTCAGATAGAGAAACCACTTTAAATTTGGTGTCAGTCGACTGGGGAAGAAAATGCAAATAATCATTCAGAAGATCACTTACATTTTTGATCAAGCAGATCAGATGAAAAGAGCACTTAAACTCATTGAAAATGAAATTAAAACAAAGGCAGATAATGTAACACTAAGTTTGATTTTATCTTTGATCTTCCAGATAGTCTAATCTGTAGATATGATGGTAAACCACTGATGTAGTACCAAGTGGTAAACCACTAATTGTGCTGAGAAATAGAGCGGTAGCAGAAGAATTGAGAAGCAATGAGCAATGCATGACTAAACCAAGTTTCAGCTATGCAGCTCTTTATTTCCTCATTTTCCATATCTTGCTCAAAACCACAACTGCCATCTTGGAGCAAACACTGGTGAATTCTGTGGAGACATGAATTGCAAGATTTTAGAGATATGACTAGTGGAATTAAAAGCCAGAGCTGAGAGGAATAGTAATTTTGTTGATGACATCAAGCTGTGGAAATGTTAAGCTGGAGGATGTGCATAGCCAGAAACAGATCAAAGAGTATGTATAAGGAACTGAATGTCCTCAAGTGGCTTAGGTGGATTAGGATGAAATTTCATAATCAAGGCATGCAATTAAAAATTAGCAATTAGTAATTATAAAAAAAATAATAAAACCAAGAAATTCACAATAATTTCCATAGATTATTTACTGTAAGTGATTATGGGTAGAAAGTCTTGAATACACAAGCTGGACACAGTACACTTCAGCTTATAGAAAGGTAAAATTAATATTAAACAGAGGCAAAATTAACCTAATGACTTTGGAAAATATTAATAGCATCTTTAAGGCACTGAGAAATTGTTGTCTTTGGTAGAGTGCTATCAGTGTTCAAGAAAGATAAAGAATGAGAAACTTTACTGAAAAGGTGCTTCAGTTCAGCATCCCCAAGCACTTCAGACATTGAAATACTACCAAGTAACCAAGTACCTACTGAAGTAATTGGTTTCAGTGGCAAAGTGAGGCCTAAGTAAGAGTTAGGTACACAAATACCTCAAAGGATGCAATCCCAAATTTTGTACTTTAACGAGAGAACAGCCAAGAATGGATACAACTGCTCTGTTTAAATTCTTTAGGGACTTAATACTTGTAAATAAGAAACCCACAGAGATAATGTTAGTATAAAAATAAATAAGTATAGGTCATGATTAAATCTAGGTTAAAAACAAGTTTCTGACCAGCTGAAAAATAAAATTGGCGTTAGGGGAAGAAAGGGCAACAAGGGTTAACACATTTCAGTATATTTATTGTAGGATTACGAAATATACTGGCTAATAACAATAGAACTCTAGTTCAAAAACTATTTGCAGTCTATTTACTCTGGTTTAAAAACATCTGGAGATCAGTTGCTAATGCAACTAGTCCTAAATATATAATGGTATATCACTATGTTAAACCTCATCCTTACTTGGAGCTGAAAGATATATAGAAAAAAAATCATTACCTCTTAGTAATACCCTGAGTCTCTGGATCTGTATAAAGATGAGCTGAGTCCTAAATGGGAGCAGTAAGCTGAGGTCAGGCTTCCAAATGGCAGGTATTGATTCTCTTTGATACAAGGAATTGCTCTCAATGATTATTGAAAATATATTTTAAAAGTCTGTTGTCAGCAAATTAAAATAATAGTGAATCTGGAAATATTTCCAGACTGAGTTTTCAGAAGTTCTTCTGTATGTGTCATTTTCTCTTTTTTGATCATCTGCAGCATAATTAAGATAATTTTATGAAATGTAACATACTTTAACAAATTTTAAATGTCATTGAATTCCGTGAAAGAATCCCTAAGTAAATTTTAGGGCTTCCGTAGGGGCTACAGAATTCCTAAGGCCTCACTTCTGGAATAGGTCTTGCTGGATATCCTAAAGTTTAACCTTTAATCTGAAACAATAAAATGCTCCCCTAGTCCGCATCAGTGGCAAACACTTCTGCTGCTCTGAGTTAGGTAGTACTCTTGTCTTGTCCATCTGGTTTACATCTTCCTTTTCTTTCCTCTGTGAAGAAAGTAAATTAAGACTGTAATTTTTTGTCCTATACTGGCTTGGTCTATAAGGTATGAGGCAAATATAAGAAATGTGTGGCTTGGGATCTTTTTAATGTGGTTTGTCTTTCTGTGAAAAACCATGGCAGGGAGAGGAAGAGAGACTGAGAGTTGCAGAGGGACAGAAAGAGAGATAAAAAAGGAGAAAGAAAGAAAGAGACCCTGGTGACTATGATGTATTTCTGCTTTGGTTGATGTCAGGGCCTTTTGTGTTTCAAGGGCCAGCTCATGCAAGCACACTATCACAGAACCAATTCCAATTACTTGGTGCTTTGTAGCAAAATGTCACTGTGGGTATCGTGCAAAGTTTGTGGATTGTTAGAAAACAATAACTTCAAAATGAGTCTGAGGTGTTTAGAAATACACTGATTTGGACTGAGATTGGTATGAATGATGATTCATCCTTTTCTGCTAAATTTAATTATGCACTGTGCTGTGGAAATTCCTTGGCTAAATGGAAGTCAAGTCTCTCAGTTTGATTGTTGAAACAAGTACCTGTTGAAACAGGTACCACTTTTTCAGATGAATATGCTTATCTATGAACCACAGAGTGTCATTTTAAGAAAAGTTGGTGTATTCTTAGTTCAAATGAATGAATGTATAATAGCTTATTAGCATTTTGCAAAAATATATCAGAAGTATGATAATAAGATGGAGTCAACAGCTGACTTTGATCAAGTTTCATTTCTATAATTTTTACTTTACAAAACCAGATAAAAATACAGTTTTTGATCAAAGTGTGCTGCTATATAAACACATACATGCCCTTTTGCCACCAATATAAAATTAGTAGGACCTTCTTAATGAATATGATTGCAACAGAGTGTTGTTACTGTCTCTAATTTGGATTCTGATATATTTTAGCCGAGATATTTGACTTACTCTATGCTATTTAAGGACAGATAACTACACAACATACTTTAAACAGTGTCTTTTTACCGCTCTGTCTCTGAAAATAATTATTCCTTTCATTACTATGCATTTTGTAGGTTTGACTTAGTTCTTCATGAAGCAAAAAAGTTTAGCCATTAACATTCAGCATTGGAGTGATAGTATTTTGACTAGTCAAACCAAAGCATTAGTTTTCAATTAGCATAGAATCTAACACCATTTAAACTGAATGATAGGACTGGACCATTTACAGAAGCACTGTTTCACAAGAAAAACAAGAATTAAACAAATATAAATGTCCAACTACATTCAATTTCACACTTAAAACATATTTACTCAGATAAATGAACAGCGTTTTATCCTAGTGATTAGAATTACTTGAAAATTTTCCCCACTGACTGAATATAGATCTGGAAAACTAGACAACATTGAAAACAAACATCACTGCTTTGAAGAAAAGCTTAGCTCCAGATACTCTCCCTATGTGCAATAGAAAAGCAGCTCAGCTGCCCTACAGTTAAACACGACCCCGATTTAGAGAAGTTTATGTTTCAGTCTGAATGTCAATTTGAAGCATCTGTTCTCACTAAATGGAGATGATTTTTCTATGAGGAGATTTAACTTTAGCCACAGTAATGCACAACCCTCGGCATTACAGAAGCCGTTGAAGTCTGCAAAACATAGATTCAAACTTGCTGAAAAGTTTTGTAAAAACTTTCCCCCTCTAAAAGAAATTAAACAGCAATTAATAGAGATCTATTAACCTTATACTGAATTTTGGAGTGTTTTCTTGTCAAGGAACATTCTAATAAGGCAAGGGTTACTGTATCTGATTGTATGGCAATAGGATGTCCCTCTGCTTCTTGTTATCTTTAGGAACTTTCTGGACAGGAAGGATGGTTCCCCCATTTCAGAGGAATACAATCAGTTTTACAAGGAATGAGCATGCTGTCCACAGCAGTATCATATTTCCTGATAAATTTGCTTTAATAAATGTGCTTTTCAAAAGATTTCAACCCAAATTTCCGAGCCTGTCCCAGGGATGTGGTATCCGAGCCAAGAGCTGATGACTCCACAGAAAATCAACACATTTGGGAATCTGCACTTGAGATGTACTTGAAAACTGGCAAAAACACCCTCAACACTGTGATGAGGTATCCACTTCCAGAGATGGTTGTTTCCTGTGAACATTTGCAGGAGTGAAAAAACCTTTTTAAGGATTGGGTGTACTAGTACTTCAGTCTGACATGACAGTGCCCATCATCAACATTAGATGTAACAATTATGTAGGTAGTGGTGAACGTAGTCATATTGCACTCATCAGACTGAAACATTGCACGGGGCTGCCAGGGCCACTGTTGCCGTAAATCCAACACAAATTATTACTGGAGGGGCAGCAGGAGTTCTGAACTTCTTTGCAAGCACCCTCCCAAAGAAAGTGCTTCCTGTTAAGGACCAATTCATCCACAAAATTACTCCAGCTTATTTTCAATCCAGCTTTTGTTATGAAACTACTTGAAGTCCAGATATATAGACAATATTCTTTGTTTTTCAGTTTTCTGAGTAAAACTATATGTATTCCAAGCATTCTGTGAGCAGGGGCAGAGAGGCAAGATGTGCTGCAGCCTGCTCTGCTCACTTTCTTAATTGACATAGCTTCAGGGAAATATACCAAGCTTGCAGCATGTTGGGTATAAAATACAGGATGCTTCCAACAAGTAAAACAGAGATATGCTGGGACCCTAGTTGCATTCTGAAACCTTTCAGATGCAAAGGTGACAAATATTCCCGACCCAAATGTCATGTTTCAAAACCCTCTGTGAAGGCACAGTCCTCAGAGAGGAGAATGTAGAGTGTGGGAGTTTTTGATTAGTGGGAGATAAAGAGCCAAATATTCAAATTACCTAAGGTCTGCGTACCAGCTCAGCTCTGTCACTGATTGTGTGTCATCACTTCAGCCGAGGAGCAGCCCAAGGGACCTGTAAGCAAGCTACTTGTGCACTGCTTAAAAAACTCACCAGTTGATGGTTTCTGCTGTAGAGAATCTGACATCCTCTGCTCTGATGGAGAATGACATGATTTGAAAGAAAAACTCCCTGATGGCTTGTTTGTATCTCCACGTCCTTAAATGCTCTTAAAAATCTGCTGCTTGTCTAGCTATTTTCATTAGGGTTTCAGCAAAGCAATTCTTGCTTTAAGTAAGCATATTTAGGTGGCATATCTGCTATATTAACGAATTTCAGAAGGTGGTCAAGCTTCTGCTGTTTTAAGTTTGATGGGGCATAAATTCATATTAGTTTTTAATTTCTAACAGAAAATTTCATTGAATTCTATTAGCATTTATCCTGTAGAGGTAGGTGAATTGCTGATCAAGAAGAAAGTGCTTTTTGCATCTTTGGAGAGATGGCTGTGTTAAGATTTAAAGATAATTCCAACTTTTTATTAGAAACAACAGAAAGACAGTAGCCTGAATGTAGGCTGCTTAACCTTATGTATGAAAAAAATCTATGTGTATAAGTGCTGAATATTATATTCTACAAAGGCAACTATGTAGTCCTTTTGCCAATATTATTTTTTCCTCCTTAGTATTATGTATACTGCTTAATGGCATAACTCCTCAGAGAGATTTAATGCAGCATCACTCTCCAACAGCCCCTGCAGCAACAAGACAGACAGGGGCCATCTCTGACAGCTGTAATCTATGCTGCTGTCAGTCTGCTTCTTTAATGTAAAGCATTAGTAAATTTATCTTTTTTGCATGGCCTTTTCAATCATGACACCTCTTCTACCTGTTTTTAGGTTCTAGAAAATCCCCGAATCTTGATAAATCCCACTCACTTCTGTCTTTCTTAATTAGATGTTTTTCCTAGACTTTTTAAGCAGTCAAAACGTTTTAAAGAGAGTAATTTAAGAAAAGTGAATACTTTGCTTGCAAGACTTCTTCTTCTAGCTTCTTTCTTGCATAGATTCTAAACACATTTGGATTTTTTTTTACAATTTGAGAATCTAAACCACTCAAAAGGTTTCTGGCTAGCATGTCCTTTAAGATACAAGTTGCTCAATAGTAAAGACTTTAAATAGCACAGAATCTAACACATGCTTTGGTAAATGGTCCAAGTAACAAATTAAAATTTAGTTAAAATATTACTCTCATTACAACTGCATTTTTCTATTATTATTTTGAATTTTACAGAATTATATTGAGTGTATTGTGAGCACATGTTTTTTTTGTCTAATTGTTCATAGTTAATCTTTAATTTGCAGTGGATGTGAAAACCTGGGATTAATAGTTTTGTTTCTTACATCATTTATCTCAAAACTAAAATCAGATAACTAAACTATGTCTTTACATCTATAGATGAGTAAGCTATTAAAGAAAACATATTTTTGATAGAGATATGGAGTTGAAAATATGGTAGAGGATAAATATAAAATAAATGGGAAAATAATAAAGTATAAAAGAAAGTATAAAGGGAAATAAAAACCTCAGATGTTTCTATGGGAACACTTGATGACTGGTTAATGAAAGAATACAGCTGGCAAGCAAAGACCAAAAATGGTCTCAAATAAAGAAGATGAAATGAAGCAACAAAGAAAGAAAAAAAGATTCATTAATGAAGGTCTAAATGTAGATCTATTGCTGTTAAAACAAACATACCTGGATTTGTATTCTATTTGATACATTTTGATATTTATGTTGTACGTACTAAACGAAAAAGGGTTGTAATTTTGGAAACTTCTTGCTGAGAGGATAAGTATTGCTAGTAATAAGTCTCATAAAAATTAGTCTCAGTGATTTTTTCTTTCCTACTTTTAATATAGATTAGTTTGAGCTTGCTGTTATTTCCTGTGCTTCTCACATAGTTACCTGTTGTCATATGCATGTATCTTTGACATCGTGGGAAAGATACAGAATCATCATCTTCTACAAAGTAGGTATGAAAGCACCTGAGTCAAAAGTGTTGAGGAAGACTGCATTCTTTTTTCATGTAGCTAGACTAATTTAGTAGGAAACTAAAGAAGTTGGTCTTAAACTGGACTTTTATTCCTTCATAATTCACTGAGATATAAGTGCATACAATTAACTGAAGTATGTGAATCTGGACCAGGCTGTTTCCTCTAAAGTTTTCCAGTTTTTCCCAGGACACTCTCATCATTTTAAATAAGGTCCTTCCTCCAGAAGCAGCTTCTAGGTCTATCCAAGCTACCCTGTGTGCTAACATGACACCAAATGAATCCTAGGATTATCAAGTGATACTAAACTAGAAATAAATGCCATCTCTTTACAGGTCTGAGCAAAATAGATGTGAGGCTTTGGCATGGATTTGGTCCTTCATTTGGTGAGGCTGAGATGTATGAATGGAAAATGATCTGCTCTAGCTTGTGGCAGTATTTGACATTCACAGTGAGCATCTGAACAACATAAAATCATCAGAAAAAAAAAATGGTTTAGACTCAAGAAGCTGAACAGAATGTTCAGAGCAAACTTGCCTGCCTTCTCTTTCCCCCACTCCCCCGCCCTATTCCTGCAAATATTGCTTCAATTGCCTGGTTTCAATCCAAAACAGAGAATCGTAAATTTGTTAAATAATTGGGTTTGATGCCAGTTAAATTAAAATATGAACTACTCAGCTTTAGTGATGCTTCCTGTTTTTCACTGTGTTTTTCCATGGCAATATTTTTGCATCCTAGGCTTCAGACTGTTGTGTTTTGAGCTCCAGGACCCCATCTGCTTAGGAAACTGTACTTAAGAGGATAATTCTATTGTTCTTGTGATCAAGGGCCAAATCACAAACCAAAAGAAATAATCTGGAATTAGTTAGCCAACAGAAATAATATAGAATTAGTCAGAAACTATTTGTCCAGTTATACTGACTGGTCTGTATTGGTATATTTCTTTAGATTGCTTTTAATTTGCTGAAGAATAATAGTAGGAACTAAGAAAACTTTGCAAAGTTGCCTCACTATAGTTAACTCTGAGAACCTTCTAGTGGGACTTTCTCAGTACTTAATGGGGAACAACAGCAATTTATTTTGTAAAAGTTTGAATGAAGGTGGTATCGGCATTGCATTTGTGGCTGACTTCAGTGTTCCTAATATTACATTAAGTTCTGGTAAGCACGAGGGAGGCTTCAGCTGCTCTGAGTTTAGCAAAAAGTCATAACACAACCAATTAAGTTTTCAGGGTCCTAGGCAGTCTCACATGTTTTCTGCAGAAGCACTTCAATTTTATTCCTTTTAACAAATATGATAACCAGATTAAAACTAATTCAAATATCCTGCACATGTGATTACATTTCATAATTACACCCTGCACAAGTCTAAATGATACTTTAGTTTCATCCTGCCTGGCTTGTTTGTTGGAGTAGTTGGAATTCAAGTGCTGGTGGATTTAAATAGTAGTACAATAGTGATGCATCCTGCTAGATTGTAGCAGAAGGAATACCTGGCATTTTGCTGATTTAATGGCTAACTCAAATGTAATCTGACCACAGGATAACCCCAGGCAGCACATTATTTCTAGCAGATAGTGCTGTGGCTGCCTTAGCATCCACAACTATTTGTTCTTTATGTTTGGTGGCAGTCACTAACCACTGCAGTTGGTGTAGGAGGCAAGTTCTCCATTTCCACTCCATACAATGGGGGTCTACAATGTGAATGAGGCAATCTATAAACTGTTTGTAACAAAGGGAACAGTCATCTTTTGGACACTTACAGGCACAGTTTTCTTTCCTTCTTTCAGCCACCTATGCATGATGCACATTCTTGGTTTGATACCAGCCTTCTGTTAGCTAAGCAAGTTGAACTGCCTCATTTTCTGGTCAGATGAGTACCAAAGTCAGCATCTAGGAGGAGAGAGCACAGGAGAGAGAGGCAGCCAATTTAGCTGGAAGTGAGCCATCAGATTGGTTCAGAAACTCTCACCCTCAGAGATGCAAATGCAAAGCTAGAAGTCTCAGTTTAGGCTGCCAGAGAAGGACTTTGTGCAGAGGCAGCTGACAAGCTGGCCCACATTATCTCTGCTGACTCTGCTGTTGACCCCTGTCAGAAGGGCAGAGTCGCCAGCTGGGGGCTGTCGCAAGATTTGTCATCGTTTGCCAGTCAGTGTCCTCGCTCTGTGATCCCTCCTGCTGAGTTAGGGACTCACTCTGGTGCATTCATTTGGCCTTTTTGTTGCACTGAAGCAAAGGTATTTGGCAGAAATCTACAGGATCCCGAAGTTCCTTCTGTATAAGAGAAAGTTTAACAGAGTGACTGCTGGTATCATCACCTTGTTTACTTTTTGGAAAGCAAGACCAAGGTATTACTTCTTTTCTATTCTCAGGACAAACAGACTTATAGAGAAGTAGGAAAATTATTATTCTCTTTTTTTTTCCCACTCAGCCTCTGTGTAAAATGGAGCTAGAGATCTCGTTCTAGTTCACTGACCTGTTATTTTCCAACTAAAATTCATTCTGCAGTCCCTATGACACTGGTGAGTTTCAAGGGCAAAATAGTGTGAAACTTGAAGTCTTAATGACTCTGTGAATGTTTGATCACAGAGTAACTTGACTACATTAACTCCTATTAATGTCTGCTGTGAAAGTTAACCTTCAGTGGGTTAGAACTTGCTTTACTAAAATTAGATTGAAAACCTTCACTATGCTTCAACCATTTTTATATGGATATTTTTATATTTTAATGCTCGACATTAATATAAACATGTGTTGTTTATAAATATAAATATTTATATATGTGTGTTTGTGATGAATATATGTAAACATGGTTCTTCCAAATTCCTGCTGGTAAAGCTCTTGTAGCAATGATGAGAAATGCAGAAAAAATGCATATCTACAAACTGCTTAATTTCAGTATTATTTTAGATTAGAAATGACTATGCACAGCCCTTTCCATAATGACAGAAAATGCACAGCATTATTTTCATTCTCCCTTCTATTATATGGGACAGAAGATGAGTGAAGGATGAAAATCCCTGAGTTTTTTTAGCATGGTGTGCCACAGTCATTTTGGCTCATTGCATAAAAGTAACTTAGAGAGATGAAAGTGCCAGGAGGCTTTTGCAAAGAGACTATCTGTATCTCATATTATTTTCTGTCTCAGGAGGACTCCCCTGCTAGTGAACTCAATAGTTCTCTAGTTTCTCCACTGGGAGAAAAAAAATGTATAAAGTCCAAATAAGTTAATTGTATGTGATGATTTGAATAATTGCATTTACACAATTTACAGACTTTGTTTCATGAGGTAAAAGTGTTACAAAATTCATCTGCTTTGCATTTTGGTTTTGGTTTGGGGTTTTTTTTGTTTTTTGTTTTGTTTGTTTGTTTGTTTGTTTGGGGTTTTTTGTTTCATTTTGGTTTTGGTTTTGCTTTTTTTTTTTTTAATTCTTCCATACTAAAGTCAATGCAGTATTGCTGCCAAGGACTATTCTGTGTCCCTCCAGACCACAGACAGTAGTTAGAAGCAAGTTGGGATGATGGGTTAGCAGAAGCCCAGGAGAGCTGATGTTCTCTTCTTTGCCTGTGGGAGTTTATTTTGAAACAATGGAAAGTTACCTGAAGCAGAACAGAGAAGTCTCTGATCCACTGGGTGTTGTATGCTGGTGGAAGCCTCATCAAGAAAGGGCAGGTAGGGAGGAAAAACAAATAAGAATCTTTAGGAGACAAACACTGTTCAGAACACAGGGAGCTTAGGCCAGGGTCAGAAATAGCCTGACCTAAGTAGACAGCTGAAGACAGAAAAAAATTAAATGTGTTAGAAAGGTTCTGCAAATCAGGAAAGAAGTCACAAGATTCAAAAGCCTGCTCCTGCTGCAGGCTGGTGACTGCTCAGAGAGTAAGAAATTGAGACAGAAAGATGAATACATATATTATTTCCTTCTTATTTCTTATCCTGCAAAGTGTTTCTTATCTTACTATGCAATGAGCAATGGTGGTGGAAAGCCCTGTACTGATGAGCGTGCTTGATTATACATATTCTGTTTGTGAACTTTAGCCTAGAACATCCTTCTGTTGGGGTTTTGGACCTTTTGTCTTTGCTACGGACAGACCTAAGACTTTGAGAGGTAAGGCTGCAGTCCTCACAAAGGGCTCCCTGCACACATTTAGCATTGAAATATTTGTGCATCCTGTCTTCAGCAAAGGGAGGGACACTCACTCTTGTAGCAAACTAGAGGCTAGAAACACACAGTAAACTGAGACTCTATGTAATACCATGGAAACCACAAGATCCCAATTGCACCTATAGATCTGCTCCTTCTGTTGGAAAAATTTGACTTCAGGTTCATAACATGACACAAACAAGACAGGCAGTAGTTCTCATGACAACTGCATTATCTTTTGTTCTTAGTTTCTCCTGATATGAAGGCAGCAATGCAGAAGTTGAGACTATTTAATTGTTTCAACTTAAAAAAACTTATCCAATAAAATTATAGCTATATAATGATGCAGATTCTTTCCTTAGTTTAGTAAGTACTAATGCAGTAGCATTAAAGATTTATTATTTCAGCACTGTTTCAAGTATAATGTACCAATTTATATTAACCTAATGTTAACAGTAGAAATAGTCCTAGTGAAGAAAACTATGTCTGTATGAAGCACACATACCGTTGATTTGGAGATTTTCTTTCTGTCACCCTATACCAAGAATTTAGTTTTATTTCTTTGGGTTTTTTTCTTTAGTGTTTGTGGAAAACAGTGTTAAAAGTATGAGAATTGAACTAAAAAATAATGTAAATAAGCAAACTAATCTCACGGAATTGTTAAGCTTTCCCATTCTTTTCTAACCAAAATCTCTTATTCTTTAATTTAAGCCAAAAATAACACCACCTTTATCCTCTGCAACTATTTCAGTTGCCTTACATGCATCCATACATAATTTCTTGTGGATTAAAGTAATTTTCCTTTTACTTGCAGAAAAATTAAGGAGAAATATAATTTTAATAATTTTTTAAAATCTCTGTCTCTGAAAAGGTACTCGGCTGAGCAACATAAATGCAAAAGAATTTAATTCAGAAAGTATTTTGGAGAAAAATTATGATAACTCCAGGTGCTAAAGGCACTGTGGCTATCAGTTCTATGAAAATACATAAGTTTGTCCTTGTAAAAAGACCTGAATATCTCTAATTCTCCTGATGCTGCTGTCCAGCTGTACATCTGTGTATTTCTTGAGGTTCTACTCACTGTAGTGCTCAACATTTTAAAACCAACTCGCAAAACAACAGAGTAAAAAAAAATTCCTCCACAATGAGTATTTTTGACTTATACTTCGGTTGCAAATTTCTAGAGAAATCATCATTCACCCTTCAGTCTTGTACCGGTGTGATTACTATGAGCAACAGCATCAACATCAGAATTCCTGAAAGACAGACCAAATACCCTCCAGTGGTAGAAAAGGCCTTTATTTTCCCTCCATAACCCTGGTGCTGCAAGGTATGCCACAGCAGGTGAAAGGACAGTGATGGAAGGAATGAGGAAAAATTAAAGTATAATAGAAAACAACAATGGTATAGTTTTATTGTTTGTAAGACAGTAAGATAATATTAACAAGATAAATATATTTAACTCTTATATAGTGGAAAAGATAACAACTGACTTTGTAAAGAACCTTGTAACTTTTTCCTGTGCTTCTGTTCCTATTCAGTCCCAGCTGCTACGTGCTCACCTCTGCAAGCCTGAGTAGTCAGAGAAATCACCTCTGACTGCAAAGGGACATTTTCACGTACTTTGAAAAGACAAGCTTGCAGGTGGACAGGCTGACCAAGACCTGCTCCCAAGATACATTCTTTTCAGTTCACTTTTGCACCAATTTGACATGACGGCACATAGGGGATAAACGAAAATACACATGGTCAAACCTTCAGAATCAGTTTCATGAGAAAAGGCATATAGGACAAGATTAAAATGTCCTTTGAAAGCTAATGTCCATTTTTTTCTTTTTTTTTGCCTTAAAGCTGTTAAACATATTGGATGTATTTATATTATCTTGGATATTAATACCTTTCATAAGGTATAGTAATATAATATAATATAATATAATATAATATAATATAATATAATATAATATAATATAATATATCTTTTCCTCTCAAACTTATAGTCCTGATTAGAAATTACTTAACCATCTAAGTTCTGATACTGAAGGATTCAATAGAATGTATGATTGAAGAAAATAACCAGAAAGCTGGGAATAGTTGTAGAGGTAACAAAATTATTTTTATACTCAGGCTTTGAGCAATTATTATTGCCCATGGAGGATTGGAAAAATATAAAGGTATGGTGACCTGTTGACATGCAAAGCTAAGTTTGTTTTAAAACTTTCCTGAATGAAAAGAAAGTAAAGAAAGATAGCTTCTTTCTTCCTGATCTTAATGAGATACAACTCCATTTTGTTCATCAAAATTGCATAGCTCTGCTTTCTGCACATGGTCTATTCCACTAGTTTCCAATTTCACTCTGTTCTCAGCTACTTGAAGGATGGCTACTGAAGCATGTTGACACCATCTGTGCTTTCATAAAAAAAGCTCTTTGATAATGAAAGTAATTTTTATTTTGGAGAAAATTGGTGAAACATTTTCCATTCCATAGATAACCTTCTCTTAGAACTCTTCTCACAGCCACCTCAAAAATACCTGGAAAAGAAGCTACTCGCCTCAGATTCATCATGGCTAAATGTCTTGTTTACCAGTTTTAGACCTGCCACTGACTTGTTATGTGGAATTGCTATAGTTCTGGTTTATATTTTATTTTGTACTTAGCAACATTTTTCCAAAGTTGAATGAGTAGAACCTTGAGACAAAGCACTGCACCGTTTAGTCTTTGCAATGAAGTATTGTTGTAGCCCTACAGAATTATTAGTTCATGAATTACAGTACTATGTGCCCAGCAATATCATAGAAGCAGTGAGTGTGAAATCACTTTTAGTGGATTGTGTTGCAGAACAGAGGCTTAAGAACACTTGCTTAGCTTCAGGTATCTTATACATATACAGGTAGATTCAGTTATCTGTATCTGCAACATAGGAGAAAGATCTCTGCAGTACCTTGAAATATTGTGCCTTGAAATACTAACAAAATTAAGCAAACATCTCTGGGGTTTTCTATCATCTAAGAACAATTAGCAAGGATTTAAATTTAAATTTTATTAGCTTTTCCCAGAATTAGCCAAATTTTCTGGAAAGATCAATTGCAAGCAATTTGATCTTATCAGCTAGTTCCTCAGTTCTGTTGCTCTGACTAGCTTTAGTTTCCAGCAAAAGTTACATAGTTGATAAATTGTATTTCACCATATCACTGCTCAATAGATTAAATAATCGTTATATAGGTGTTAGGCAGCATCTTCCAAATCATCAAAGTTATTATACATAGGCTTTTCTCTCTTCATAATCAATATAACATTTTATTTGTTTCTTATGGAATCAGAAGACACATTGAAATTAATATCACAGTTGAAACCTCCTTCAGTGGAGAGGTAGAATAATGAAAAGAAGGCACAAAAGAACAAGCTTTTGGTGGGAATTGTTTTGTACTTGGGACAATTATGTTAAGATTTTTCTTTTTATGTTAAGAATTATATTTTGTTCCTTGTCATAGTATTTGAATTCAGAACAGTGTCATATTTAGTTTGAAAGGTGAGGATCAGCAGTTTGTATACAAATATACAGTAATTGTTCAGAAAACAAATGTATTCTCAAATGGTAGTGTTACTATAGTTACTGTTGTTCCCTATACTGAAGTGAAAATATGAAGAATTACCCAGACAGTGAGAAGAATTTCCCTCAGGTATGTATGACTAGCCCATAGATTGTTATATAATTTGAGTGGATGATGAAGCTTATTAGATTTTAAAATCATCATTACTTATTTTATATTTGCTAATTCAATAGAGGTTTTCTTTTGTGATTTCTGATGGTCAACAGATTTTCCAGACATTTTTTGCTTTCATGAGACTTTATCTGCAATCCTTCTCCCACAAAAACTCTCTTTCAGTACAGTTGAGATGAATAGAAAATAAAGGTGCTCAACTATTTGTTTCTAAACACAGAATTTTTCTGTGCTCTAAACCATGAATATAACCTCTAACTTGTTTCAGTGTTAAGAAATACTGTGTACAGTTATTTTTTGACTGTATTATCACTGCAACACTAACTCCCGTTATCTACCACATATCTTTCTTCTTTAATATAAAAGCCCTACTCACACATGTGTAGTAAATGTAACATGTAAAGTGGCAGGAAAACGGGAACCACAATGTAGATAATCTGTAAAAGCAGAATTACAGGGTAAAGAATTTGAATTTTTGACATTCCTAAATGTCTTTCATTTTCTGATTTCCAGTACTGAAGACAGTAGAGCAATATTCTAGTTTAATGCTTAGGTATTTAAATCAGCTTTGAATATGATAGTGAAGTACATTTATTCAGTAAGAAGAAAGAAATATTTTTGAGTCTATATAAACCATGCAAATATTTTTTAGTATATATTGTAACAAAAGACCATATTTTTCTGAGACACAATTTTTTTTGAGAGAGATTTACAGATCGTGAACATTTGGCTATTACTTTTACCAAAATCCTAATTTCTCTGGATTTATTTCATTTTGATACTTTGAATAGCTATTAGCTGTGTTGTAATGGGCACATAAAGTCACAGCCAGAGTCTTCTAGGAGGCAAAGGATGCAATGTAGATCCTAGGTATTGCAATGCTGATTCTAAGTTTCATGTCTATTTTCCAGTTGCTTCTATAATACTGTAGGGCTGGATAAAAAAACTTTTTCTTAGTTCAGAAAAATTTATATATTTCTGTGGTGTGTTTCTTGATCTTTAAGCTACTGAAAGATCTAATGCAGAAGTCCACAAATATACATACAGTTTTTGCTGTGTTCCTAAGTCATAAATCAATGCCTTTCAGCTATAAAAATTGGCAAAATTATTTGATTTCTTTAAAACTTTGAAGAGGTTATCAAGGTAGATTTTTTTGGCAAATTATTCTTTCAAAATTTACAATCTCTAATAATTTTGTAGTTTCATATTTATTCAATTTTCAGTCTCTAGGCTCATTGCTAGATGAAAAGCTACTTTCATTTTCACATATTTTCTGGGTTGCTGAAACACATGAATCTCTCTGTGCAGGACCAAAAAGAATTAAAATTTCCTACTTTCAGTGACAAACAACTTTAACATAACTTGAAATCCTTGTTAATTAAAGGAATCCCATGAAGAAGAGCAAATTATTTTAAGAGGCCTAAACTCATCATCCTTCTGTATTCAACTTTCCTTTCTTGTTCTGCGAACTATTTTCTAGGCAGCAAAGGTACCTACTTGAATGGGAGTACCATAACAACTTTCAGTTTATAACAATATTAATATTGTATTTTGTTATGTTTTGTTTGCTGGTTTTGGAGATAGAGTGAGCACCGTTCAGAAAAAGAGAAAAAAAAGTAAGTATGCTCTTCTCCTTTTCATGCTCCCCCTAATCAATGCTGCTTTCTGTGTCTGTGAAAGAGGGAAAGCAAATAAATAATGTTTTTCACGTAGTCAATTTAATTTTCATTAATAGTAGACCAGTTGAACAGTTCTCCTTCTCAGAAATTTTCTGCTACTGCTATCAGTGATGCAAATCCTACAGATATTACTCTTATGGCTCTCATTTTTACTTGGTCAATCACACATTAAATTCAAAGGATGTGTAATTGAGGAAAAATGACTATAAATAGGATAAAATATCAGGATTTGGTCAGTGTTAATGGAATCCATGTAATAACTAGTATGTTGAGATTTAAGGGCTTTTTTAACCCTAGACACTTAGGCACGAATCTATCCAATCCAACTTCAAATCCATCCATATCTTAAGTGGCCTGAACCAACTTCTCTCTCAATTTCTTTCTCTTCATCTGAGGAATGTCCCTTAGATGTCTCATTTAAATTCCCAGCTCAAACAAATCCAAGGATTTTGAGAAGCCAGTCATAAAATCCTTATTGTAGTAATCCTGTTGTGACAATGACAGAATGACCATGCAGGTCATATTATCCTTAAGGCAATGAGCAGTTTATTACAGAGTCATACACTGGTTTGGGTTGGAAGGGACCTTAAAGATCATTTTGTTCCAACTCCCAGACAGTGTGGGCAGGGACACCTTTCTCTTGACCAGGTTGCTCAAAGCTCCATCCCATCCGGCCTTGAATACTCCAGAGATGTGGCATTCTCAGCTTTTCTGGGCAACCTGTTCTAGGGTTTTACCACCTTCACAATAAAAAATTACTTAGTAATACCTAATTTAAACCTACTCTCTTTCGATTTGATTGTTCCTTGTTCTGTCCCTACGTGCTCCTGTCACAGACAAAATAACAATATGGCAGTTATCTGTAAGATTAATCTTGTTGATTTTCCGGTATTTCTATCTACTCGCAGGATATAGTGTTTTCCCAGGAGGTAGGAAAAAGCAAGTACAAGTTCTGAGATTCACAGAACAAAATACAGACCCAAACAGTTGCTTTATATGTTACAATACTCCACCGAGCAGCTTTCATTTACAGTATGTAGCTAATGCTTGAACTGTGCTATTGTTTGGATAGAGGGCACTTAAGGCATGTTCAAAACCAGGTCATACTCCACATATTGCATGTGACCAGCAACTAGGCTATGCCTGCTGCCTTGTGGATTATTTATCCACCAACATTCATCTGATAGTGTAATTTGCATGAATTTTCATAAACCACAGCATGTAAAGTTTAAAACAGAAAAATGTGGGGTAATACAAAAAAAACCCAAATTGCATGCTTTTTTATTTATTTTTTTTTTTACTTAATCAGAGGAAAGCAAGTATTTACTTCAATATGATATTTTTATATTATAAAAAATAATACGTAATTTATCTGATAACAGGTGTTCCAACTAGAACTATATATAATAAAATATTTTAGAGTTGAATTCTGATCTTTTCAATAGTCTTCTTTGAAGAAAAGCTGGAGGCTTCAACGAGAGATCTGTTGTGTTCTGATGCATTTGACAGTATAGAGACCTAATGAGCTTTCAGCGGAGATCTTGAGTTGAGAAGGGGAAATTGAAGAGCCTTGTTTACTAACAGAAGTTGTTTGATATTGATTTAATGTAGCACAATTGTGTCATGACACTGCTTGCCATCCTCAAATATTTCTTCTGGGGGTTAGGTTTTTTGCTTTTTGAGTTTTTCTCTCCCCAAAGGAAGGAGTCAAATGAAAGTTAATAGGAGAATAATTTGATATTGCACTTTGTGCTTGTCTTGTAGCATAGGGTTATTTTGCATAAATGGTTATTTGTTTCCATAAAAGTTCTTTACTTCTGCTTGGGATATCAAAAGGGTAGCAGTTTAAAGCAGCTGTATTGATTATCAGGGCCACTTTCACTTCTGTGATGTTTGCTTTTAAAAGCCAACTAATCCTTCCTGAGAAACATTTGTAATCTGTACATGAACAGCAAATATAGAAGTAGCTTTGTCAAATACTCCCTTTATGGTAACTGCTTGTTTGTTTGTATCCTACTGCAAAAAATACCTTTAGAGAAGTTTAATATACAGTCAAAATAAATTAAATTTTAAAGGTTCACCCATTTACTGTATCTCACAATTGCTTTTGCTGCTACTTATTGGTATCATTTAAAATAGAGGCATTTTGTGACTACCTTTTCCCATAGTACATATGTGTATTTTTCTTTACTTTCTACACTTTCTTCTTTATATTGTTCTAAGACTTTTTTAATCCTTCTTTTTGTTTTCTAATGATTTCCATCAGTTTGGAGATAAAATTAATGGATTGTATGCATATCTGTGCTATGTTTTTCTATTGTTACCTGTGGGTTTGCTTGGTTGGGTTTTTTTTTCTCCTGTACAGTGGAGTATTAGGGTTTTTTTGACCTTCAGAATGTTTAGGAATTGTTTCTATATTTTAAAAATTAAAGTAAGCATGGAGTTTTATACATTCTTCTTTTTTCTTTATTAATCTTTCTCATTCTTGTTTCAAAATTACAAGTACAAAACAGATTAATATGGTGTAAGGGCTTCTTCAATCTCCTAATGATTATACTATTCTAATGTTAACAAATGACTTTTGAAATATATCTAACTGTAGAATTACAGACATGAAGAAGTATGGGATTTTCATGAAGGTGAACAGAACATGCTCTGTAGCTTTTTTTAATTAAACTGTTATTTTAAAGCAGATTTCAAAACATTAGATAAATTTTGGATTTCTCTAGTCTTATGACATGTTATCTTTTAAACAAAGAAGAAATTGGATATGAGATAATAGGATGCTATGCAATGCAGTAGCTGATATTTTGTTTTCTACATCTTTGATAACATCTGATGGTTTTTTATACATATGCAGTGAGGCAGAATGAGGACATATGACAAACAACAAAATGGAGCTATTTCCTTACACTTCATTAAGAAAATTATTATAAAGCCACTTTTTTTTTTTTTTTCAGAAACAACATTTCATAATATGTTTGAATTCCTCTTTCAAACTCTGTTCTTCTAGAATCAGTTTGGAAGGATTTTCACTGATTTATGTACTGAAAAATTAAATAAGTTACAGGGCTTTCAGATTACTGCCTTCATAATTCAAGAGGAGTTATTACTAAGAACATTTCTGTGAGGAAAATAACTCAGTCAATAAAGAAAAATGATTGCTGAAATCTTCAAAGTACATAAATATCAATGTAGCCATATTGATCAGTTCATTATATAAAATAATCTGAACTGGAAAGCAGAGTACACATGGCATTCAGTAAAGAACTATCCTTATTGGCTCTACTGTAGAAAATTCTATCTAGAAAAAAATCGGGTACATCAACAGCAAATAGATCTGGGAAAAATAATTAAAAGTAAGATACTTAAAATCATTTAAGTGAATATATTTCAAGAACATAGTATATAAATTTTTCTACACACAAATAAATAAATGTTCTCAATAAATGTTCTCATAATAACATTTATGTGGATCCCAGTCATGAGGGGCTGTTCATTCAGAGATTAGAAGAACTTCTTGGTATTCTGAGTGAAGGAGCAGCTTAATATAGCCATAATTTAATGCTGAGATGTCTTGTGCCTGTGAGGAAAGCAAGAGCAAAAAGTATTTTTCAGATGCCATCAACAAAGGTAGGCACCTGATAACCCTCAGAAAACTCTGTGATGAGAGGAACGTGCCTGTCTGTTTCTCAACATTAGTTGGTGGATGCAGACATTCCTGGCACTACTAGGAACTGTAAAATGCACTTAGGAAGAAGTTGTTTGGGTTTATAAAATTAATCATTTCTTATTCTAGGGGGGAAAGAAATCAAATCAGAAGAAACTTACTTTTAGAAGAGCATTCATGAAAAATTAAATTCACATTACACAAAGCCGATTAAGACTTTCAATTACTTGTAACAAAACAGAAAATAAAACATACTTTTAAAACTTATAGACGTTTTAAAAGTTTTATTTTTTTGCTAGCTGATGAGATACCAAATTGGTACAATAAGACTCCTTAAGATGGCAAATTCGTCTTAGGGATAGCAGAAATATTAAAAATATTTAAGTATGGATGATAGATCTTTCATAAAATTCCTTTAAAAGTTTCTTACTACTGCTTATGTTTAAATAGAAAAGTTTTGGAATTCAAACAAATGGAGAACTAAACCAAATGCAACACATTTTACAAACAATGAGGTTTTTTGAAGAACTTGAATTTTTCTTGTGTAATGCTACTCGTTGACTTCATCAGACGAGGGAACAAACTGTCCTTGAACCCTGGTTTGTCATTTCAGACTACCAGAACTGGACTGCAAGATTTAAAAAATCTTATGGCTAGAAATAAAGAGGTTTAAGCCAAATTTCCTTATATAAACCGCTTCTTTATTAAAAGAAACAGAATGAATGGACAGCTACTCTTGTGAGTAATAGAACACAAGAGAAAAGTGAACTCAATCTTTAAATCTTAGAACATGTAAGCCATGTATGTCTTTCTAAATTAAAATACACTACAAATCAAAAAATGTTGCGATGAAGTAGTTTTGTTTTGGGGTTTTTTTTATCATAGTGAGTGACAAATAATTTTGCATTTTGGCTCTCGTTAAGTAAGCTTACTTCCAAAGAAGACATGAATGTTCCAAAGTACATAATTGCCTGGAAGAAACACTGAGGAATTTCAGAAAGCTGATTCAATGTTTAAAGAAAATAATACTCAAAGCTTAGCTAATCTAGGTAACATATTTGGTGTGGACACTAAAAACTTTGTAATGTTTTCTAATGAGCCACATTTCTCCCAATCTCCCTTTTAAAAAATTATCTAGTATTTATCTGAATGAGTATAACACTTTATGGATGACTTAGCATGTTTATTAGCATGTTAAACCTCTGTGAAGCAGTGCTGCATTTCGCATAAAGTCCTGTTAACTGAATAAGGAGTGTGCCATTGGGTAACTGTATGCCTGACCAACTTGTGAAATCCTTATTTTTCTAGTTGTGCACTGTTTTAATAACTGATCTGAAGTTGAACTAATCTCTAGCAGAACTTTATTAAAGTCCAAGCAGCATTATTAATTCTATGGACCTGCTCCAGCGGTCTTTCAATTCATTGCATTTTCCAACAGGTTTTATACTTGAGTAAGTCTTTATATACACAATCATAATATTGTAAACAAGATCAAGAAAGTGAGAAATTTCTTGTTTTATATAACCTTCCCAAAATCTTCATACCATTATTCTCATTGCAAAGTAGAAAAAGGTACAAAGCAGACAAGTTAATAAACTGGTTTAACTCTACTAAGGGAATTGTGGAGTCACATAATGTAATAAAATTGGGATTTATTTTTACTCCAGTCACATGCTTAGAGTTGCATACTACAGTTTAGAGTGGCACAATAACATTAGTACTATCTGAAAGAGAATGCTGTTAATATGAATGGAATTAGTAGTGCTTTATGGTTGTATTTGCACAGACAGTTAATATCTATATTTTATCTTCATCTAGTTATTTAAAGGGCTGTGATTGTCATTATTCTGTCTGTAAAGCAATAATGGTTACATGAGCCATTAACAGTGAGAAGTTATGAGCAGTTTATGTCAGCACTCATGGATAGGCTGACCTTCAAGAAGTTGCTCTAGCTTTGGACAACTTAAGAATGTGAAGACCAGTATTCTCTTTCCAACAGTAAGAAGTGAATGTCCACAGAGGAGGCTGGGAATAAGGGAAGTATGCAGGAGTATTTCTCCAGGAAACACCTGTACCTTCCAGTAATTTGTGGTTTCTGGAGCTAGAGAACACATCTTTGTATTTAGCAAACTTTCGTATATTTTTCTGCACAAATTTGCCCTTGGAAAACCTTACTTATTGCTTATCTATATAAGAATACTGATTATGCAAATGTGACTTTTTCACAATAATAAGTTTTAAATTACCTATTGGTCAGCTAGGAATAAATTCTTCAGAGCAGCATATTCTTAACTGTTCCTCCTTTATCCTATAAGGCAGGAATTAAAATGTACAGCTTACACAGGCTATGCACAAACATATTTTTGCCAAGCTGGTCAGAGTGATATAAAGCATTACTGTCTCCATCTGTTCAATTACTACTTCTGCATTCTGAGCACTATGTTATTAAGAAATCTCTTCTTACTCGTAAAACAAATTAACTTAAATCACCCTCTCTAGTGATTAGTCTGAACTTTTTTTATTATACGAGATAAAATATTGTCCTCACACTATCATTTATGGCATATCAACTGTGTTATCTAAAATCTCCAGCATAGAAGAGGCTGTAAAGACTTTGAATAAAACTGCAAAAGTGACTATCTGCAACTGCAGTTTTCTTTAGCTTTTTAAAATTTTTTTTTATTAAAAATTTTAAACCCTCCCAACATTTTTAAGTATGAAAAGACAGGGCATTAATTGCATTTGGAAGTGTGTTGCATGTGGCCAAGAACTGAAATGTAGGGCATTCATACAGGAAGCAGGATTATTCCCTAAAAATTTTACCTTTATTCTATGTAGACAATGAAGAAATATAGGTGTCCTTTTATCACTAATTGAAGTACACCAGTAGCCCAAGAAAAAAGCAGGATGGCTCACAAATTGAATGAAATCATCCTGACTTTTCCTTTGCCTTCAGAGTGATTTCAAAGACATTTAGTTTGGAGTTTTAGAACAGAACCATTAAAATGAGTTTTCACTGGGGAAAAAAAAAAAAGAAAAAAAAAGGAAAAAAAAAGGAAAAAAAAAAGAAAAAAAAGGCATTTTTGGCAAGGTTTATTAATGGTTTTAATGAAGTTTCAGGTTTTTGTTAGCTCAAACATTTTCAGTCAGTGATAGATCTGAGGGGTGAATATTTACTGTTGGAATGGATTAACTGGAAGAAAAAGCTTCTCATTTATAAATTTGACTTCACAATAGACACACACAGAGATTTATTGCCATTTTCGTGCACTTTTTCAAACTTCTTTTGTGATTTTGCTTAGCCATTTTTCCTAGATTATAACCTCAATAAGTAATGAAAACAAAGTATAGAAATATTTCCATACCAATACACCTGAATGTTAAATATGTGTTAAATAATTTAAATTATTTTGTTAGTGCTTTGTAGGCTAGTGTTGCAACTAGCTGTAGGCTAGTTTCTTACTAATTTCTGTCCCTGACTAACCAAATTTTTAATTATCTCCACAGTTAAGCAATGTTTCAGGTAATTAATTTCTATTCTACATTGGTTTACATTGGTTTACATCATCTTTTTTCTTCCTTTGTACAAATTATTTATTTCTGCTCTAGAAAAATTTTATTATGTAAAAATCTGAACATTTTAGTGTGTTATCCATTAAAAAAAATTCTACCAATTCCTGAGTTAAATTTTTCATTTCCTTTTCATGTGGATGCATTAAAAATAATTATAAAGGTGATTTCAATTACAATAGAAATTTGTCTTTTAAATATGGTCTCTCTAAAGGAAAGGTGTTAGAGGAGATTTAGAATGGTCATTCTTAAGGTAGCATTTCTCTTCTTGCATTCCTTTATTTTTTGTTGCTCTACAATTGAAAAAAATATTAAAGACAAATTTTCTCAGTTAAAAACATGATGAATAAATGACATTGAAAAAGGTTAATGTCACTTTTCTCTACAACTTTTCCATATAGTGAATGTAATTTAAAAATTTATTTATTTTTTAATGCTGATTAACTTCAAGGTGGTCTGACCTGAGTAAGAGAGGGTGGAAGATTACTCACAGGTATTTGTGTGAATCTGTCTTGGTCTGTCATTGTCTGTATCTAGGAGTGTACAGTCATCTTGAATAAAAATAGAAAAGTGATGAGTTTGGTGGACATGTATAAACATTCCTCCCACATTAAGCCTCCAGCTATTTTATGAAAAGGCAGCTCACACAACCAAATGAAGAAATAAAATTATTTACTATTTCAGAATAAAAGAAAATCCATCTAAACCACAAATTGATTTTATCAGTAACAGAACACCCTCAGAGAAGCAAAGACTTAGAAATTTATTTACCTGCTTATCTTACCTAAACTATTCCAGCCATTGACTACAGTTGGTGCCATTCACCTGAACCAGTAATTGAAACAGCTTTTCAAACATGCTTTTTTTGTACTGAGGACAAATAGCACAGCTTAGATAATGGTCTTGTGTGTACTGCATCCTGAAAAGAGTTCTTCATCACTCAACACCCCAAAAAAATTCCTAGGCGTTGTCCAGAGACATCAAAGTTGGCAAAAATCAAATGGAAGTGTACTGGCAACTAGCAGACAAAGATCATCTTGCCTCTGGCACTGTTTTATTTAGCCCACCAGTACAGATGGTGCCATAGCATAGCTGCTCTAGACGGAATTCTGGGGTTCTCTTTTATTCTGTAAATACCTCCTATACTGACCAAAACAAGAAAGTCTCACTCTGTATTTTTTTGGTGTCATTTATTATGACAGGTGTCTTTGCATATTTGTTGATTAATTAACACCCAACTGGAAGATGCAGGTCTTCACTGTACTTGCTGCATTCAAATATGTTCAGACTGTCCCTTCAAAGCAAGCAGTAACTTATAAGATCCGACAGTGTGACTTTAAAAAGGCACTATAACCACAGATTAGCTTGATGTGGAGGTCAACATCCTGTTTTGCTTCACTAGCTCATGAGCCAATAATCTTTGTTCTAAATGAAAGTAATTGTTTTGGGTAGCGTCTGATAGAGGGCTCTAGTCCCAAGGTCAGAGAAACAAAAAGCATGTAAAATGTAATCCATCATGATATCATTATATCGTTATACTATCATATACATTAAGTTTAAAAACACAGCAACCACCATGAGTAAAACAATCAGAAGGACAACTCCTGTTCTCCCATTCATTTTTCTGTTTGTACCTTTAGACCTGGAAAATAAAGAGGACAATATTGGTGTCTCTAAAAGAAGAGAAGGAAATTATATGAATTTTCTCATTTTATTTAAATTTGCAAGTGAACCTTGAAAGTTGAAGATTTTGATTATATTCTCATTTGGCCTTTCTGAAACTGATGATTTTCACCCTGCCCAAAATACCACTCCTTTCTTTGAGAGTAGCTATTACAAATATCAGCCTAACAAAGGTTTCTATCCCAACCTTTCTCAGAGAAAGAGAAAAGAATTGTTCAGATCATCTCTCACTCAGAGACATATTAATTACAATTATAACATGTAGAGGGAATGAAAGCTGCTTTCTAAATTCATGATCTGCTTCAGATGTAAGTGCATTAAGATTCATCTAAGAATAATTTTTTGCCCTTCTCTGATGGAACATTGAGTTCCTTCACTTACTCAAATGTGAGCTGCCTCATTTTAGCACAGAATGATCAACCACAGCACGGATATGTGCTTTCTATTTATATCCTTGATGTCATTCATCTGTTGACCAGAATAAAAGCCATAAGCCGTACAGTCTATTTTATCAGATACTCTTGAACTTGAAAAATAGGATGGATTATATCTTAACTTTATCAAACAAAGAAAAAGGAACTACATTTCAAGTTAGATTTTTCTATTAGTCATTCTCAATATGGTGTGATAAAACCAAACTCTATTTTCATGAAAGTTCATTTTTGATTTTGATTACAATGAACAGAATGATACTGCCATCCAAGCAATCTTTTACATTCAAACAACCACAGAAATGACAGAACATCTTGAAAGACAATAATAGGAATCTCTTTTTTGAGTAGTGGTAATGCTTACAATATAGTTGTAAATATATAGTCAGAAACTGAAAGGGCATTCCATACCAGCGACTGCATCTTTTAGATTAGTTGTTTAGTAGTACTCTGAGCAGTAGCTGTAGAGACAAAATAAATGTCAGTAAAATCTAATAAAAGCCCACAAACAGCAACAGTTTAGAAAGAGCCTGTTCAGCAATTCATGGTTACACTCACACTCACACAGTCTCATTTTTACACCAGATACAAATCATCTGTTTTTACTCAGCATGTTCTTGCCACATTGTTCTCATTATTCATTTCTAGAGTCTTGCTGGAGCAGCCACTTCAGCTTCAAGAGCTGGGAGAGGAAATCATCAATGTGCATAAATTTATGAAAGGAGGTTGTCAAGGGAATGGAACCAGGCTCTTCTCTGTGGTGCCAAGCAATAGGACAAGAGACTATGGGCAGAAATTGATGCACAGGAAGTTCTACCTGAATATGAGGAAGAATTTATTTACTGTGTGGGTGACCACACTCACTGGAACAGATTGCCCTGAGAGGCTGTAGAGTCTCCTCCACTGGAGATATTCAAGAGCCATCCAGACAAAATCCTGTGTTGTGTGCTCTAGGATGGCCCTGCTTGAGCAGGGAGGTTGGACCAGATGACCCATTCTGGCCATGCTTCCAATGTTTCCCATTCTGTGATCCTATGATTTCCATGTTTTCTATAAGATATTTACTGAGTTTGATTCCCTTCCTATGCTTCCTACTAGTTCTAGTAGTAGTAAAGCAACAGAACTGTCATTTCTACATGCTACTGTGGATATGAATGTCTTGGGCAGCTGTGAATTGCTCATTTATTTGCATGTAGCCCAGTTATAATGCTTCATTGATGTACATAACTAGAAATTCACATAGTCTGAATTTCTTAACATCAGGCAAATGACTGCTTCCTAAGAGCAGGCAGTAGTACATATAATATTAAGGTATCTGTTTCAGACAGGTGAATAGTACAGTATGCCAGCTTCTCATAAGAATACAGTATCTGGCACATCTATATGTTTCGTATCAACTACCCAGAACTTCCTCTCTGACATGACAGTGAAATTCAAGGGTCTTACTTCTACATCTGATAGAGGACTTTCTGGTAAAATGTCTTTTTTCTGAATGTAGTGCATCAGAACTTGAACTTCTCACGGAAGCATATCAGTTCTGTTAAACCTTTCAGTAGGTCAGATAAAATTAATTAAAAAGGGCATTATTGCAGAATTCATTCTGCTTGGAGAAAATGAACCGAACAGTATAAAATTCAATTCCTTTGGTATTTATGGATTTGGATATAAATTATCTTTGTTTTTGATCCATAGATATTTTCACTTGTCAGTACCATTTCTTCAGTTCCTATTCCGGCAAAAAACTAAAGAAATATATCCCCCACCAGGATCCCAAACCATCCAGTTTAAACCATTTATCTGTATCTTTTGAGAAAAGAAAATTGGAACATAGACAACAGCAATGCCAGGCCCAGAATATGACTTTGAATTAGCATATGCAGTATCTCAGAAGGCAATTTGAAACTAAGCCTTCAGAAGAAGCAATTCCAGCCATTATTTGATCATTTGCAATTTTCTTCTTTGTTAAGCAGAAGAAGTTAAGGACTTGAAAGAACTTTCCTATTTCATTTTCCACTCCCACTTTATTTCCTACAAATATGCTGATAGGAACATAAAAGGAATCTGTGTCTTTAAAATTGAACTTGCTCTTTTTTGAGGAAAGTATTTCGAGAAATGCCGCTATAACTGCCAGTTCCTCAAACATATGCTCAAAGACTACCGGAAGACTGTCTTCAGAGTTAGGCTAACAATCATGAAATGATGCTGCAAAGTACCCACTTGTGTTTAAACATGCAAACAGTCATTATACATACTTTCTGACTGTGGTTCATAATATCTGTTGGTTTCTGAGCAAAATTGTAGCCAGTTAATAACACATTCATTCTTTATAATATGAAAACCCAGATGGGAGAAGGTTTCTCTCAGTGATGATTGCCATTGTGTGCTTATTAAGTATAGCAGAAAAAAATTCATTAATCAAAACATAATTTGACAAATTCTTGATTATACCAATATGACTAATTGGAAAATAACAGTCATTCAGGAAAAAAGGTACAAATTTAGAATATGACTTTGCATATTTGATTGTGGTTAATAACAAGCTCAATATAAAATCAAAATACGGGCTTTGGAAAGCTAGATAATTTGTGTTAGACTGCATCAAAAGCAAAGGTATGTTATGGCAAACAGTGATAATCTATTAGTCAACACTGAATAATCAGAATTTTATCTCTTTGGAGATTTGCGTCATAACTTCAAATTTCCAATCAAAAGACTTTGAGGGTGTTGAGAACTCACTCTCTCTAGATTCCAGGTGCCCACCACAAAGGTGGCACCCTATGTCTCCTTTTCTCAGCTGGACAGGGGAGAGAACACATATTTAAAGGCTTGTGTGTCAGTATAAGGACAAGGAGAGATCACTCACCAGTTACTGTCTTGGACAAGTTGAAATTGGGGAAATTAATTTAACAACAAATCAGACTAGGAAATGAGAAATGAAATGAAATCTTATCACACATTCCCCCTATCCTCCCTTCTTCTCAGGCTCAAACCCATTCGTTATTTTCCCTAATTCATCCTCCCAGCATCACATGGGGAGTGGGAAACGAGGACTATGGTCACCTGATCCCACTTTGTCACTCCTTCTTCCTTAAAGGGAGGACTCCTCACACTCCTCCCCTGCTCCAGTGTGGGGTGCTTTGCATGGGAGACAGACCTTCATGAATTTCTCCAGTGTGAGTCCATCTTGTGAGCTGTAGTTCTTCACAAACTGCTCCAGTGTGAGTCCCCATTACAGGATGCAGTCCTGCAGGGACAGGTTGCTCCAGAGTGAATCCACCATGGAGTCACAACCCCTGCCATCAAACCTTCTCCACTGCAGGCTCCTCTCTCCATGCAGCTGCAGGTCCTGCCAGGAGCCTGCTCCATCATGGGTTTCACATGAGTTCACAGCCTCCTTTGGGCACTGACCTGATACAGCATGGGATTCTCCATGGATGCAGGTGGATCTCTACATCCCCGTGATTCTCCTTGGGCTTTAGAGAGAAAACATGCTGCACAGTAGTATGTAACATAAACTTCAGTGGAATCTCAACCCCAGCACCCAGACAATCTCTTCTGCTTTCTTCTTTGCCATCCTAGGTATCAGCAGGACCATTTCATTGACATGTTCTCATGCCTCTGTCCAGGCTTCTTTGCACAGTAGTTTTTCATCCCTTGTTAAATCTGTTTTCCCAGAGGTGCTACCACCATGGGTGCATTCAGCCTTGGCCAGCAGCAGATCCATCCTGGACCCAGTTGGCCTTGGCTCTTTTGAAAATGGGGGAAGCATCTAGAAGCTTCTCACAGAAGCTACCCCGTAACTCCCTCATTACCAAAACCTTGTCACATAAACACAATACAGCAAGATACTGCTTTAAAGGTTAATTGTTTTCCAAGAGTTATTCACAGTGACATTACTTCTGCATGTCCCTACTGATACACACTATTAAAATAATTTTATTTCTTCATTAAATTTGTAGAGATAAAATTGTCTCTTTTCAATTGAAGTATTTTCTATCAGGAGATTTGAGAAAGTCTTCCTTTGGTGTATTTATAATTTCACGATTATAAGCCGCACCATTTTGACTAAAATTTTGCTCCCACCCGGGAAATGCGGCTTACACTCCGGATCGGCTAATATGTGAAAAATTTTCTGAAATTTCCAAACCTGGAAATGCAGCTGAGGTGCCAAGCCGAGCCCCTGTCAGTAAAATCCAGGATTGCGCGATTGTTACAAATTGGTTACTCTATTGTGCGGCGGGTGTAGGCAGGCTCTGTGCTGGCAGTGCGGGGCAGGGGAGAGGCAGTGGGCTCCCTCCTTCAGGCAGTGCAGCCCGGGGGGAAGGTGGGGGCTCTGTGCTGCCATCCCCACGGCCCGAGGGGGGAGGTAGGGGGCTCCATCCCCGCCTGCCACTGCCGCTGCAGAAGCAGGAAGGCTCCGTCTCCGCCTGCTGCCGCAGGGGCCGGGGGGCTCCTTCTCCTCCTGCCCACCGCCACTGTGGGTGCTGGCGGGCTCCATCCCCGCCTGCCACAGGGGGCAGTGCCAGGCCGGGGTGAGCGAGCCCGGCAGCAGCGGCGGCCGGCCCCGAGTGACCCCGCCAAGCGGCCCCGCCGAGCTGGGCCACCCGGCCCCATCGGCAGCCCTGAGCAGGCCGAGCCCGCACGGCCTGAGCCGAGCCAGTAAACCCTGTGATCCCGTGATTCTGTTACTATTTGGCAACTTTGTTGCACGCTGGTCCTTGCTGCGAACAACAGAGCGGCTTATACTCAGGTGTGGCTTATGTATGGACAAAGAACGAAATGTTGCCAACACCCGGAGATGTGGCTTATAGTCAGTGCGGCTTGTAATCGTGAAATTACTGTAATAGGCAAGGGATTCAGTAACACACATTGATACTTTTGGTCCTAGAGTATTTTGACTCCAGTGGTAAAGCATAGTTTATTTGGAGACTATTGGTAAGAAGTGATTTAAAACAGTATAAAAAAGAAAATTATTGATTAAACAGTGTAAGAAGTTTATCAGCAAAACTGTCTCAATTTTATTGAAAGCGTAATAGTACATTCTGCCAATCTGAAGTCATGATATTTTCATAGAATCATAGAATAGAATATCCTGACTTGGAAGGGATCTGCAAGGGCCACCAAGTCTAACTCCTGGCCCTGTGCAGGACAGTCCCAAGGTGTGCCTGCAAGCACTGTCCAAAGTTTCTTGAACTGTGTCAGGCTGGTGTTGTGACCACTTCCCTGGGAGCCTGTTCCAGGGTCCAGCCACCCTTTGGGTGAAGAATCTTGTGTAATACCCAACAGTAATTCTCACAAGACGACTTCAGGCCATTCCCTTGGGCTCTGTCACTGATTGCCAGAGAGATCATTGCCTTCCCTTCCCCTCCAGAGAAAGCTGGAGATTGTCATGAGGTCTCTTCTCAACCTCTTCTTCTCCAGGCTGAACAAACTGACTTCAGCTTTTCTTTGTATGGCTTTCTATCTAAGCCCTTAACCATCTTCATTGTTGCTTTTTGGACAGCTTGTAGTATAAGGATGTATGTAGTATAGGTCCTAGAGAAAAGAAAATACGGATGCATTGTCAGATCTGTATAGCTACATTTAATCTGTTGTATAGTGTGATAATAAAACATTCCTGGGAAAATAAATTAAGCAGAAAGACACAGGAAGAAAGGTGACAATATTCTGTTTTCTTTCACTATTTTTATCATTAAGCAAGTTCTCACAAATATGATCTCATCTAGTACTTACAAGATAAATACTGATCATTTCTGTTCATAGATTATGAAATTCATTAAAATAACAAATGTTCAACTTTGTGTCATGCTTTTTAGAGTATGCAATACGTAAAAACGTTTCAGTCTCCAGTGTTGCTCATGATGAATTAGAAAAATGTCAACTTAATTTATTTACCTCTTCCCGTGCTTTGCAAAGAATTCCCCATGTGGAAAAAGTAGAAAAATATTTGGATGATTAAAGTTTGGTTTCAAATGCATATGATTAAAATTTTCTAGTTTGCACTTTTTTTGGTATTTTTACGAATATTATATGAGGTTATGGATCCCAATTGGCCAGTCTTTTTACCAAAAAAAGCCCCCAGAGCAGCCTAAAATCAAAATAGAATCAGACTTCTGGCAATGGTGCCCAACCAATGTTATCAGGGTTTTGTTGATTCACTGAAAAACTAAAATAATTTTCCTAACTTTTTACCGTATCCCTTGACTTTCTTCACCTTTTTCTTTTCTTTTTTCCCCTTTTTATTTCTGTCCTGGTTTAGAGGACAGTATTGCCAGAAAAAAAAAGGCAAGAGCTTTTCCCAAAATGGAGACCGAAAATCCTCTCCCTCCCAGTTTACTACAATTTGGAAATTAAGGGGCTCTCAGGAAAAAGGTATGGGTTTAGAAATAACAGTTCTTTACTGATATATCTACAAGACAAACAAGAATAACATCAGCTATGAAAAGATCAGTGACAAAACAGAACGAAACTCAGTCTCAGTCCTTTTGTCCAGTCAGGCGCCCTCCTCCTCCACACAGTCCCGGTGGAGCAGGGGTGGAGTGGCCTTCTCTCCACTCTCAGTCGTGGGAACTGCAGGAGCAGGCAGGCGGCAGCAGCAGGGGGGTCCCAGGTGGGAGAAGGGTGAAGGAAAAGAAACCTCCGCTCACCATTTGCATCCCGGTTCTCAGCGCTGTTCTCAGAAGCAGGAAGCTGGGGCAGTGTCAGAGTGCAGGGCCTGGTCGCACCACAGAGAAAAAGAATCTCTCTCCTCCACATTTGGGCTGGCAAGAGTAAGTGTCCTCTTGCCAGGACAAAGTAACTCACCGCTATCCAACCCTACCCCTCTCTTTTGTCTTGAGTAATTAGAAGCCAAGGGAGTTGCCCGACCAGGTTTCTTTAACATGATAATGGGAAAAATTTTCTCCATCGAGGGAAAGAGTAAAAACTCCCCCAGCCCCCAACAATTTCTTCAATATCATTCTAAGTACCATTGCAGACCACATAGAGGAATGTTTCATGCAGAAATAAAAATAATTTTTGGTTAAGTACATCAACTTTCTCAATATGATGCACTCTCTGTAGTATGTTGGCCTGCCTTATGATTACTTAATTCAAAAAAATGTCAAAAACCCAGAGGATTTGAATTAGTAAATTCTTAAGCAACTAATAATTGATTAAAGTATTCCATGTAGCAACCTGAAAAGAATTAGACCTGTATTTCATGTGGCCTCGCTTAATCTTAGTGTTTTTTGTTAAATATGGGATCCACAAATGCTCTTCAGAAATCTGGTTTATTTTAAAACTTTATTGGGACTTGATTTTAAACAAAATGCAACCTAACAAAAGATTTGTAGCAACAAAAGATCAGCCTGAAGCCTGTGCATAAAAATTCAGTGATCTATGAAAAATCTCTTGTATTAATAAATTGGATTAATGTGAAGATGTAGGGCCCATATGATTGTATGTTCATGTAATGCATGTACATTTTTTAAGAAATAGGCACAAAAAATGTGTTATGCCGGAACTCTGAGCATAGGACAGCACGTGTAGGTGAACTGCATATGTGTGAGCAGAAACAGTTGCCTGTACAAGAGCCCAGTTTTGAGGATTTGGGAATTATTGTCTTTTATTTTTATTTTTTGAACTTTTGATGCCTGTAATTATGAACAGACTTCATCCCGGTTATTAAGAAACCTCCACCTTTTGCTGTTGAACAATACTTCTACATACAAAATAAACACTAGCCTTGTGTAAATTATTTTATCATGGAAAGTCCTCTGGAGAAGCTTTTTGGCTGAACATCCAGAGTCAGAAAAATTACAGTATTTATGCATATAAAAATAATTTTGTCTTGGTATTTTCCCTATACAGTGTTTAGATTGTGTACTCTTTCCTTTGATTGCCACAGAAGTTTGATAAACAGGCTGGGCCTTCCTATGTATCAAATTAATTGCTTGGATGACTACACAAAACACATTAAAAAGTGTAAAGAAAGAGTGTGCCATTAATTATAAAGATTAAAGTTTCAGAGGAATTGAGTGCATTACTGTGGATTATCAAAAGCTTTCTTTTACTTTGAAACAGGTTTTCATTTGCTACTGGAAAACATAACTTTTAATACTTCCCCAGTTGTTTTAGTAATTAAAAATTAAAAAAAAAAAAAAGGCATTGTAGGTTACCTGAAGTTTGGATACTAGGTATTGAAGTTTTTGGAGGTACATAAGATTTGAAGAATTAAACAAGCGTATTTTATTTGGAAATCTAAAGGATGCTAGAGTTTTTTATGCAACTTTGTAAATTACTTTAAAAATTGTATTGTTAATTCTTTGATAAATTCATGCTAATAGATGAAAAAAGTTTTGAAGCACATTGTGAGGTCTTTAGATCTAAATCGATCAGATATCGCAGCTGTAATACTACTAAAATTGCCATTATTAACACAAAGAATACTTCCATCAAGAATATGTTGCATTTATTTTTTCTATTTTGACTAAAACCAGAAAATATTAATTACTTTAGCAAAAATATTTTACTTTTTTTACTTCAAATGTACTCACTTTTCAGTAGACAAGAATAAGATTATTGTTTTTCAAGTATTTTAAAGTTTAAATGTATTTTTAACCAAATCTTGAAAATGAATATTTTAGTTCAGATATTTTTGACAGAATCTTTTGCCTCAGACTTTTTCTCTTTTTTCCCTAAGACTTGGGTTTTGTTTTTTTTGTCAAAAGAAGCTGTTCTTCACTTACCATACAAGTCCTTTACTTTATGATCAGAACAGTGAAAACCAAAGCTCATTTTTCCAAGAATTAGAGCAAAGTAAGTTGCCAGTGGCTATGGAGTACATTTGCCTGGTTCTGAAGAATCAGCTGAAGGCACACAGAGAGATGAATCAAATAGTTTTGCTACTCATTTCACTACTACAGGAGAGGGAAAGATGATTTGTTTTTGTTTGGGTTTCTTTCCACATGGGGGAAAAGTTTGGTTGTCATCACTTCTGAAGATGTACAGATCCAAAATAATGAACATCTAATGAAGACTCTCTTATGATGGCTTTGTTATTACTGTTAAACCAATTACAGTAATTTCACAAATACAAGCCGCAGTGACTATAAGCTGCATCTCTGTGTGTCGGTAGCATTTTGTTCTTTGTCCATACATAAGCCACACCTGATTATAAGCCGCTCTGTAGTTCACAGCAAGGACCCACATGCAACAAATTTGCCAATTAGTAACAGAATCGCGGGATCGTGGGGTTTACTTGGCCCGCTCGGGGCTACCGATGGGGCAAGGTGACCCAGCTAAGCACTGCTACTCGGCGGGGCTGCTCGGGGCCAACCGCCGCTGCTGCCACTGCTGGGCTCGCTCACCCCGGCCCAGCGCTGCTCCGCTGTGGCAGGCGGGGATGGAGCCCGCCGGCTCCTGTAGCGATGGCAGCAGGCGGGAGCTCCCCGCCTCCTCCCCGAGCCGCGGGGATGGCAGCACAGAGCCCCCACCTCTCCCTCGGGCTGCGCTGCCTGAAGAAGGAAGTCCCTCGCCTCCCCCGCCTGCCCCCCGCGCTGCCAGCACAGAGCCCGCCTGCACCCACCACGCAATAGAGTAACCAATTTGTAACAATCGTGCAATCCTGGGTTTTGCTGGCAGGGGCTCGGCTCAGCACCTCAGCTTCACTTTCGGGGTTTGAAATTTCAGAAAATTTTTCACATATTAGCTGCTCCTGAGCGTAAGCTGCATTTCCGGGGTGGGAGCAAAATTTTAGTCAAAATGATGCGGCTTATAATCGTTAAATTACGGTACTTATTAAAACTGTGACTTTTTAATTATTCATACAGACTACCTCATTTACAAAATGGTATTTTTTTTTCTGTGTAAATTTTGGCCACTTATTTCTTCAGTAAATCTGTACAGAATGATGGAGTTTTAAAAAAAATCCTTTCTCTCAGAAGAAAAATTTTACAGAAATCAATATAAATCAAACAAATTTAATTCAGAGAGGAGGTCAAAATAAAATTTTTTTGAGGAAGGGAGCAGAACACAGAAAACCAACTAGCTGAGGCCCAATAACCTATAATCTTCTTGAAAAAATATTTCAGTTTTATTCTGTTCTCCACTGAGCAAAGGGAACCGCTTTCCACTTTCACATAAAAAAGTTGGTAAGAACTTTTTCCTAGCAAATCTTATAGTTTTCATTATAAAACATGTATTAGATAGAGTAATAGATGAGCCTGACACTTTTCATATATTCTGGTAATCCATTACACAGCCAGTTAGTATGAAGAAACAATAAAGCTAACAAAAATTAGGTCCTAAAGTATGTCCCCTGGGTTTGTTCTATATGCAATCATCTAACCAAAAATAACAGAATAAGAAACTAATTTAATTGTTACCTTACAAGTCTGAGCTTGAATGTTAGAAGTAATAATTGGAATTTTTTTTGTGAGTTTGTTACCAACTTCAGTAAGTTTTCATTTACTAATCATTAATATCCATTGTCATCCCTAGTATTGGAGTGCTGACATTTTGCCTTGCATGGGAAAGAATTATCATTAAGAATCTCAATAAGAAAAACAAGGACACTCGTTGGTTGAAATTGTAGATTGAAATTGTAGAAAAGGTGTTAGCAATCTCATGTCCCTTCTGCTGCTATTTATGTCTTTACAGAATTCTGACAAGTGAATAGATTTACCTGTTATCCGTATTTACCTGTACAATGCTGAACATTCTAGACGGCACACCAGTGTTCACACAGAGCATTATGCTCTTGCACGGTTCCATAGGAGCAGACCTTACAAGAGGGATGTACAGGTAGCGTTGGCAAAGGCAGCACACCCTAATGTCACAGAATGTGCTCAAGTTATCTCATAGCAACTCACTAACATAGAAGTCTCTGTAACCAAGGCCTGTGGTTAAATTCTGCCTAGACGCTGCTTGAAATCACTATCTCCTGCTGCAATATCTTCCATGGTGGCCCATGGTACATTTGCCTAGAATAAAATCTTATCCCAAAGGAAACCCTTCTACAGAACCTTTTGCCCAGCTTAGCTTTGCTCTGATTCATTGACAGCTTTAAATAAGTGTTTTTTACTGCTGTCTTTCAGATTTCCTGGCTGTTGTCTGGAGTACTCTGTGGTCTAAGAGATTATCTGAAATGCTGTTAGCTAAAGACTGTTTTCATGTCTGACCCGCAGCCAAATAAAACACTTTCTCTGTGGGAATTTAAGTTCATGCTTTGCTCCTGTATGAATCCATAAATCACAGGTGCCAGCATGGGCACGTAATATATTTACAGTAAATTCACGAATACAAGCCGCACGGACTATAAGCCGCATACCCGGTGTGTTGCCAACATTGTTGCCTTTGTTAATAGATAAGCCGCTCCCGGAATATTAGCCGCAATTTAGTTCGCTGCGAACTTTCACAAAGTTGTCATTTAGCAACACAATCGCGGGATCGCCGGGGCTTACTGGCTTACTGCCGACCTCGGAAACATTGTTTCCAAGTGAAAAAAGACACACCCTTTATTTACAAGCCGAAAAAGACAGGAACAATAGTGTGGTCATTTTGCGAGCATTCCCAATGGATCTGCGTTGCCTTTAAACAGCCGCTCAGCCACGCGGGCTGAGCTCCGAGTGGAGCCACATCTCCGTGCTGGCACAGACACCCTGCTCAGCCCCGCGGGTGAGCGGCCCCCACCAGCCCTGTCCCAGCAGGGCGAGCGACTGCTCTACCCCTCTCCCAGCACGGCGAGCGGCTACTCTACCCCTCTCCCAGTAGGGCAAGCGGTTGCTCTACCCCTCTCCCATCATGGCGAGCGACTGCTCTACCCCTCTCCCAGCAGGGCGAGCGGTTGCTCTACCCCTCTCCCAGCAGGGCGAGCGGTTGCTCTACCCCTCTCCCAGCACGGCGAGCGGCTGCTCTACCCCTCTCCCAGCACGGCGAGTGGCTGCTCTACCCCTCTCCCAGCAGGGCTAGCGGTTGCTCTACCCCTCTCCCAGCAGGGCGAGCGGCTGCTCTGCCCCTCCCCCTGTGAGCTGAGTGGCCCCCCCCAGCCCTCTCCCAGCAGGGCGAGTGACTGCTCTACCCCTCTCCCAGCAGGGCGAGCGACTGCTCTACCCCTCTCCCAGCAGGGCGAGCGGCTGCTCTACCCCTCTCCCAGCAGGGCGAGCGGCTGCTCTACCCCTCTCCCAGCACGGCGAGCGGCTGCTCTACCCCTCTCCCAGCAGGGCGAGCAGCTGCTCTACCCCTCTCCCAGCACGGTGAGCAATTGCTCTACCCCTCTCCCATCAGGGCGAGCGGCTGCTCTACCCCTCTCCCAGCAGGGCGAGCGGCTGCTCTACCCCTCTCCCAGCAGGGCTAGCGGTTGCTCTACCCCTCTCCCAGCAGGGCGAGCGGCTGCTCTGCCCCTCCCCCTGTGAGCTGAGCAGCCCCCCCCAGCCCTCTCCCAGCAGGGCGAGTGACTGCTCTACCCCTCTCCCAGCAGGGCGAGCGGTTGCTCTACCCCTTTCCCAGCAGGGCGAGCGGTTGCTCTACCCCTCTCCCAGCACGGCGAGCGGCTGCTCTACCCCTCTCCCAGCACGGCGAGTGGCTGCTCTGCCCCTCCCCCTGTGAGCTGAGCGGCCCCCCCCAGCCCTCTCCCAGCAGCGCGAGTGACTGCTCTACCCCTCTCCCAGCAGGGCGAGTGACTGCTCTACCCCTCTCCCAGCAGGGCGAGCGGCTGCTCTACCCCTCTCCCAGCAGGGCGAGCGGCTGCTCTACCCCTCTCCCAGCACGGCGAGCGGCTGCTCTACCCCTCTCCCAGCAGGGCGAGCAGCTGCTCTACCCCTCTCCCAGCACGGTGAGCAATTGCTCTACCCCTCTCCCATCAGGGCGAGCGGCTGCTCTACCCCTTTCCCAGCAGGGCGAGCGGCCGCTTCATCCTTCTCCCTGCGAGCCTAGCAGCTCCCTCAGCCCTCTCCCTGCAAGCCCAGCCAGACCCGCAGCCGCACAAGACTGAAAACACTTTAAAAAGTACAGAGAAATATCACACACTTTTATCGAACTGCCGAGGTAACTCGCCGAGGTAACTCACCCCGATAACAACCCCCGCCCCTCAGTAACGCTGCCATCCACAGGCAGGCAATAAGCTGTTCTCTGATTGGTTCATCGTCGGAACAACGGGAAACCATGGATTTCAAAGTGTTTCGGCTCGGGACTGGACTGGTATGATACTAGGTAAGGGCAGATATCACGTTTTTGTCCATAGATTAGCCGCACCCAAATATTAGCCGCACTTCCGGGTTTCCACCAAAATTTTTGTCTAATTGCTGCGGCTTGTATTCGTGAAATTACTGTACTAAAGTTGTCATATCACACAAAGCTTTTTGAGTTTCCAGGTCTTTTCCTTCTCTTCTTTTTTTCTGGTTTCTTTCATAAAATATCAATAATTTCCCTGTCAAAATGCATGTCCATTGATGAGACTTTAATGAAAATATGTTCATTCAACCATACCATCAGTTAATTTTCTCTGGAGTACTTTCAATGACATAGATTGTGTAAGTAATGGGAACTTCCAAGTAAGGGCATAGCCAGCAAGAGGACAAAAGACAGATGCTCTTTGATTCAAATTGGGAAAGTGAGCT
This sequence comes from Catharus ustulatus, assembly GCF_009819885.2. Classification (NCBI taxonomy): domain Eukaryota; kingdom Metazoa; phylum Chordata; class Aves; order Passeriformes; family Turdidae; genus Catharus; species Catharus ustulatus. Next base: position 88,298,026 of record NC_046222.1, on the reverse strand, counting down.
AGAGTCTAGATGCTTCTGGGAATGAGTAGGTATTACCTCTAACACTCTAAATTCACATTCTGCTGTATATGCTTGGTTTCTTCCATAACAAACAGTTGTAGGAGATCATCGGAAGTGGAGGTGCTCCTCCTAAACCTCCATTTAAATTGGAGAGACCATAACTGCCTTCTGCTGAATTTCAGGTGATCTTCAGAGAAACAATTTACTTGAGGTTATAGAGAGAATCCCTTGACATCTTATGGCAGATATTGTAAACAGTTCTGAACATGTGGTCATCTTTATCCATGTCCTTTCTTTGGTGAGATCACAGCAAACATCCTCTTTTCTGTCCATTATCTTTATGCCAAAAACTTGCTGAAGTGTCAGCAATGTTTACCCACTCAATCGTGTGCAGAAGCATACTGCTTGTGTGATCACTTGAGGTTAAAACAGATTAAGTTACAGAAATAATTTAATCAGATCTTACTGGAAAACTTGACTAACTTTGACTAAAGAAGAGTAGAAATATGCAGGTAGCTAGTAGTTCGAAGGAAACTGGTTCCTATAAGTCAGCTTCTCAAGTACAGATATGTCTTTGAATGATACTTCATAGAGGTAAATAAAACCTTCAGTTTCCACTTCTAGAATCCAGATTTTCTCTCATTTTCTGTGCATCAAAACTGTAGCAGTCGGGAACGGACATCTGCTGCCCCTGAAGTGAATCAATTCCACTGATGCTAACTGGGGTACTTACTTTGCTGGTAGGTGTCTGCCTTTTGAAGGCATTATCAACAGAATTCTGATGGGAAATGAGCAGTAGAAATCCAGGTTTAGACGATGACAATAGCTCCTCAAGACACTGAAAGCTGGAAAAATAGCAGGTCCTGTGCCACTGCATAAAGCAGGCAGCACATTTAGTTATATCATTTTCGAAATATGTTTTATAGACCAATTTCAATGGTATCTTTGAGCGCTGTTCCAGACCAAAGAAGCAAGGAGAAATGGAGAGTTCCTGCTTAGTCGCCTGTATTATTACCTGTAATCTTCTTTAGTTGACTATTAGATAACAAATACTCTGCTATATACCAGCTCATTCTTATGTTGTGCCGCTAGGCTGCAACATGTTGAATAATTGATTTGATGTTCACATTTTGATTATGGCAGAAGCAAATTAATCTAGGCTGACTTAATTGGAAATTCATGCATTTTCGCAGGCAAACTCTCAGACAGGTAGTATAAATGAAGCTGTTTCAGGATTTTCTGACTGTAAAATTGAAAGGGAAAAAAAAGACAGTAATTTTAGTAAGTTACATAATGTTATGAAATAATAGAAAATGAACTGTCATCACCTCAGTCTTGTTATATTTTAATTCACAGCTGAAATGAGCCCAGACTGCCTCATTTGTACCAATCAACCTCCTCCACTGTATTCCTGAGCTGAGTGGTTTAGGAAAACAAGACCCAAGTCTAGCCAATGCAGAGAAGAGGAAGAATTATCAAACTTTTGTCTCCAGAAGACTCCTTAGTGTTCAGGACCGCCAGCTGGGAGATACTTTAAAAAATGTATCTCCATTCAATGTAGTGCAGAATACTCAGAGAAGCTTTTCTTGAGCCTCTACTGGCCAGAGTAGATGCTTCAGGAATTTTTAATCTGAGTAATTTATTAGTGACCTATTCCATGTTGCATAGTACCACCCTGATTCTCCTTTTGGACATAAATGTATTGTTGTTGTCAGGATAAGACAATAGACTTGCCATGCAAAGGTTTAGGGAAGTAAAATGGTCAAGTAGGATTATATATGTATTTAACTCAGTATTCAGAAGTGGCCGTTAGCACATGCCCAGAAAAAAAGCCAGAAACGGGCAAGAACAACAGTACTTGCTAATACTAGAAAGAACTTTTCCTACTATTTTTAGCTCAGGAATTTCTGAAGAGGAATGGCAAACCTGGGAGAGGATCAATGATCACAATTTTTGTGGCTTTCAGTAGATTTCTTTTTAGATTACCTAGGAAAGGCATCTCATGACAGCAGTGGGAGATGATAAAAACATAAGTGTCATTTAGACTTGAAAAATATGTTTTTTGTCATATACAGAGACTACCCATTGTGTGAAATAAATGAGATGAAAGACAGTGAGATAATAAAACAAAATAAAATATGACTTTGCTATGAAATAAGGTATGAACAAAAAAAATCTTATTTGAATAGGAAATGTTTTTATTCAGAATACACCTCAAAACTGCTTTAAAAAACAATTAAAAATCCACTACAATTGAAACATTAAACTTTCATCAGTCTCATAAATTTCATTCCATCAAAAGTGCAGTATAAACAACATGAACAAAGGGATTGTAATGTTAAGCTTCAAGAAATATTTCAAATTTGTGGGATTCAGATGTTGAAGTAACATTTAAAAAAGAATAATAAATTCAAAATGTGTCTTTTCTCCTAAAGGTGAAATAACTATTTTTTTAACATCTTTTTCTTTTCTTTTTTTTTTTTCTTTTTCTTGTAAACACTGCTTTGGAATATCAAGTAATTATTTGTTGTTTTATAAATCCAAAGACCTTTGTAAAAGTATGAGCAAGGCTTAATCAATGACCATATGCAACTTTAAACTAAATATGATTTTTATGGGAAGTAAAATTTTAAATAAGACTGTTCTAAAATAAACTGTGCTTTCCTTTGTGTTGGGAGTACTTTGAAATTATTAACAACTCTTAAAAATGAGTTATTCTTACTATTTTTAGCATTGCAAAATTGTGAAAACAGTTAGATAAAAGTGTAATATGGAGAAGAGTAAATGGGCAAGAGTAATTCAAAAGGACATAGATGCAAAAGTTCAACCTAGTAAAATTATATTCCTTCCACACCTCCCCTATTCAAGATTAGGTGCTATAGGAGCAGCCCAAAGGATATTTGACATATGTTTCTAAAATTTTAAAATATATATATATATAAAAATAAATTTAAAATAGTCAGTTTGCAAGTTTATTAGTACACTGCTCAAATTTATGGAACACAGGGTGGAAACAACCAACAGTTAAATTCAATTTAACTGAATTAAGAAATTTAACTTCATTACTTGTACTTGTTGTACATAATTTTATTTTATTTGAAGTTATTTGAAACAAGTATTTCAACTGACAGATTTTCTGAATTTTGATTTATTTTTTAAAGTATTGTTTCTTTTTCTATTATTTTTAAGTTCTTTTCCTTTCAGCAGGGCAAAGTTCCTTTGCTTTCCAGCAGGCATGTGTTCTAATTAGCAGAGAAAACATAAAGTAAAATTCCCTGGAATGTTCAGAGACAAGGCAGAATAAAAAAAGTTTTAAGACATCCACATTTAAAGTCAGATTGAATCATTAATAATCTTAAATTGCTTTTCATACCATAACAAGAGTCTCAGCATTTTCCTTTCTCAGATAATTTTGCTTAAGGATTCCAGTATTTCTCTCTGCTATACAAGTGTCTGCAGGAGCTAAACAAAACCATTTAATTCCTTCTAATCTTTTTAATGCTGAAAGCACTAAACTGGACAAACAAAACCATTTAGTTCTTATTCATTTGTTTCAGGTTAGAAGCCTGTATAAATACTTTCTATATCAGGGTTTTTTTAAAAATAATATAGTATCTAAATATATTAGAAGTTAATGAACCTTTCCCCCAGACAACAGTTTATAACTGTAGTTGTTCTGTAGCTCAGTGAGAGGGCCTGGAATAACAAACAGAATGCCTTTCCATATAACTAATAGGTGTCTGCCCCAAGAGGGATTAATTTTTCTTGGAAGGTGTCTCTCTGTCGACTTCAAATGGAGCCTGGATGACCAGGTTATCTGAGAAATCTCAGCTAATCACTGTTTTAACAGTTTTGGAAGGGATGATCTAAATTTTAATTGTATCTATACACGTCAAAAGAAAATTTTTTAAAAAAGAGAATATTTTCATTAAATCTTGCAAACGATGAAAGATCCTTTGAATGGGCAGCAAGAAGAAGTCCTCTAGGCCATCTGCCTGCTCCAACTCCTGCACAGTGACAGGTCCTGGTGCAGGTGTCACAGTTACTGACTGTGTGCATGTCCACACTCTGTAAGCGTTGTGAGTCCAGTGTTGGCTGGGACTCTGTCTGCACCTGATAATAACCTCTGTGCCTGGGCTTTGGCCAAGAATCTGTAGAACATTTCAACAGGTCTTTCTCCCCATCTGGTGTGTTAATTAACCTTTGTTCTATCACAGGCTGCTTCTGCTACTTAGCATTATCATAAGTCTAAGGAGAATAAAAATGCTAGCAGTGAAGAGAGGCCAGGGACTGCCAAAGATACATTTAAGTTCCATAAAAACATGATGAAGGACATTCACAATAAAAGCTCTGTCAGTGTGGTTTTATCACCACAATCTGTCACTACTCCTGGTATACAATAATGTTGAGTTTTTGCCAAAAAAAAAAAAAAAAATTAGAACAAAAAGTTGAAAAGAAAAAGCAGTTATATTTCCATTTAAAAATTATTTTATATTGTCAACAAGCAAGCTTGGATGAACTTGGAATTCATCAGTCTCTCTCACAGGAGCAGCTGATATTCCTGAAAAGTGAACACAAAAAGCCAAAAATGCTGCAGCATTTAACTCAGTCTTGAATTTGCCAGAAATTTTGCAAATGATATTTTAGGTCAATCATAGAGGCAAGCTGAATAAGGACCTATTACACAATGGCCTTTCATCACATAGAATTTTCTCTAATGTAATACTAAGCAATAAAATATAACTGTAGTATTCAATTTATTCATAATTTGAAAATAACAATAACTACTATAATTAATTACAAGTATAGAAAATACATACTGAGGTGTTTCCAATCACCGTGAGAAAAGAGAGGTTTTACATCCATAAGGGATTGCGACAGGAAACAGATCAATGGTTTTAGACAAAAGAAGAGATTATGATGCTAGCTAGAAACAAAAAAAATTCTTTGTGTTTAAACTCTAAATATTCTAAGAAAAAAACACATTAATATTAAGGAAATACATAATCAGGCACTATTTCATACCTAGGCACAGTGCAATATCTAGGCTAGAAGTAGCTGAAAATAGACATTTACAGTAATATTCAGAACACCTAAATTTAGGTGATTAAATAAATCCTTGATTCAGAATCTGGTCACACATGGTGTATATATCAAAGTAAAGAGGTACTGCAGAGGAAAATCCTAACTTGGTTTTGTAATGCCATCTGTCACATTGTCTCTCTCTTTCTTTCTGTTGAGCATAATGGGAAAATAAAGATTACACTGCTAATTTCATCACTTCAGTTATTAAAATTGTATAGAAGAGAGCAAATCCTTGAGGTTCAAAAGTGCCTCCAAGGCAGCATTGAAGAGCTCTTGTTTTCATTCTTTTGCAAAACAGATGATTTTTTCTTATAAGATTTAGTCTCATTAATACATATGGTAATGTCTTTTCCACTTGACTCCATTCAAAAAGGAAAATTCCATATAAAACAAGTAACTTTTTTTTTTTTTAAATCACACTAGATATTTGTGGCTGTAATATGGAAGCAGATTCTGCAAGAAAAATGCATCCTGCATACTCACAGAAGAGAAAGGTTAAAATATTCTTAGGAATGACACATGAGACTGCTGCAGAAGTTGAACAGTCAGCAAAGCAAATTAGCACTGAAGCCTCAAAGACATACACATCATTGCTGAGGACCAATAAAGAAGGATCATAGATACAGTTATAGATGATATAGATGATATAGATATAGATATAGATAGATAGATAGATAGATAGATAGATAGATAGATAGATAGATAGATAGATAGATAGATTAGATAGATAGATAGATAGATGATAGATATAGATACATATATAGTTACATATATAGATAGATACATGGCATAAGGAAAAAACTGGTAAATATTATATGCTTTCCTAGGAGTGAGAAGAAATAAATACTAGACTGTACTTAAGTTCCAGAAATAATTTCTAAATTTTATGATGGTTTCAGGGAGGGCATATCATGACATTAGAGTGCTTTGCTATGCAGAGAGGATTCAAGGGATCTAGTCATTGGATGTTTTAGTGGGGATGCAATTGCAATTGCATAGACAGTGCCTTGGGGATAAGAAAATGAGGTAGAATGTGGCATGTACAACAGGGATCTCATATTTCTACTCAAGATTTTTTGCTATTCCTTTCCACTTCTTTCTTACCTGTAAAATGTCTTTTTTTTTGCATTCATCAGTATAGGTAAGAACCAGTATATTACATTGTAGTGGTTTTAATTCTAATTTCTTCTTATCCCTGAAGTGATTGATACTTAAAATAAATTTTTTAAAAATTGAGATATGGACTTGTAAAATTTTGCATTTAATGTAAGTTTAGTATCACTGGAGGGCAAGAGAGTAGATCACCATTCCATAGCTTTTAAAATTTTTTGTTTAATTAGCCTGGCACAGACAGACATTTACCTAATACTGGAGCTGGCAGCCACCTTCTCTGGTTTGGGTGAAAATGTTCATGTCTCTGCAATGAGACTCACAGGCATTTTAAGACCACTGAACTACCCTCTTCCTGAACAGATTAGATTCTGTGTAGCTGATATTGAGCTTCTTAAGCTCAGTTTGACAAGAATCAACACAAATTTCATGAATGTGCTTTAGTTTTCATAGCAATAGAGAAATTTTGGTTTGTGAATTTACAGGAACCTTAAAGCAGAGAGTCTCTTTGGGTGTATTATTTACATTTCACAGAAGTAACAAAGACCAGTATCTCAAAACTATTCTGCAGTTCTTCACATATATGGTAAAAAAAAAAAAATAGCCTCCTCCATCAGTTTTTAATTAAATATATGAGAAAATTTAAATCTTTCTTGTCCGGTTCTACTTCTTGTCTTTTTAGTTTGTAGAAAAGAACTGACTGATGTGAGATTAAAGAGGAATTTAGTTTATGAACATGCATGTGTAAATAGATGTTCTTTATGTCATACCGTAAAAGAAATAGGATTAGTGCTTATCAGATTCTGAGGGCAGCATATTACAGAGATAAGTGTCTTTCAATACCTTTACAAGATATTTTGATACAATTATCATAGTTCTCCATCTTATTTTGCACTTACAGCATCACTTGCTTTTTTACAGGTTAAAAAAAAAATAATTTTGAAGTAATTTAAAATATTTTATGCCTTTGGTTGGCAGAAGAATATTTCACTATATAGCAAAGAATAGAGAATTAAATTAAAAGGTATTAACCATTTCCATCAGTCTCAATCATTGTGACAATAGGTCTTTTATTTCCAGACTTTGTGCATGATTCTAGGAAATATGTGAATATTTCATATCTAGACTTCACTGCATGAATTTCCCTTAGCACACTGAAAACTTTCATAAATGAAATTAGGTCAACAATGTGAGAACCAGGTGTTTTCCCATTATCTATTATGAATTATGGAACACATCACTCAAATCATCCTCCTTTTTAGTTGGAACTTTTCATTTGTTCTTAGGAAATGACATGCCATCTATCTTTCGTTTTCCAAAGTTATTATTAATGATTAAATAGGAATTTGATCAGAATTTATCTTTAGCATAGCAATAGAACAGCCTATTTATTTTCTGAATAAATTTTTCCTTCAGAAGAATTTCTGAATAAATATTTCCTGCAGCTTATCTGGGGATTAATGACCTAACAGAAATGGAACTAATGTAAACAACAAATTTTATAAAATGCATATAGACAGCTGCTAAGATGGTAAGATGGAGAAGGCAGGATAGGAGTTCTGCTTGCTGCTCTGAATTGCTTAATTTACCACCACTGCTTTAGTGTTTATTAAGACATTGTATTACTTAGTTTTCCTGCAGTACTTGGCAGAATGAGTGTCCAAGCATTGAGTCTCCACACCACGATTGTTATTCTAAATTAGCAGTCAACTGAAACCTGTCAGCAGGATACAGCACTGATTTACAAACAATATCTTCTACCCATTTTTCCTGGAATGAGGAGACGTGACTAAGAGCTAATACAGAATAAAGAAACTGGAGGGCTAGTTGGATTTGGGACTCCTGTTTTGCTTCAGGGAAAAGTTGAAGGTTATAATTTCTGCTTCCTGGGTAGGTCTTGCTGCTAAGAAGTGGTTGCCCTCTCTCTGCAGACGTTTTCTCCCTGGCAGATGAGCAGTAAATGTGTCATTTCACATCTCTTGTTTGGCTGAGTAGACAATGGGATGTGAACACTTTATTTCACAACTTTGTTGCTTTTTGGATTGTTAAACACTCTTGTAGTTTAGACAGTAGTAAATGATAGAAAGTATTTTCTGTGTTTTATATCTCACTTCTGAAGAGCTTGAAAATTACATGGGGAACTCAATTTCAGATTTTTTAAATTACTGTGAAAAAGAGAAAAACTAGACAGTGGTGTTGAACTGGTGTACTAAGCCTCCTGTAGCAAATTGCATTAAGAAAAGGAGTAAGGAAGCAGGAAATTTACAGAAGGGATTTGCTTTTCTGATTAATTTTTTTCAGTTTCTTTGCTGCTATGTTCCCTCCTGTTATGATGACTATTTTATTTGTAAAGAAAGTTCCCAGTATTTCCAAAGTCTGAAAAAAGCTTTTTCACATAATAAAAGATTGTAAAAACAATTAACAATACATTAAATAATGTCTGCCATATAGGAAGCACAATATATTCTAACTACATTTCAAGATAATTCATTTTTTATGATGACGAGTACTATTAATTACACAGATTTTTTGTTTCTCTGTGGTTACCTAACCTGTTTCATATGAGGAATTAACTTGACCTTTACCCTATACTCTGTTTCATCATATTAATTTGCAGATAGGCTTACTGGGAAACCTGTCCTTTTTTTTTATAGTAAATATATAAATAGGTTGATGAAGTATAAAGAAAAAATATCAGTTAGAATAAAATTAAGCTTAACGGCATAATTATTTTCTTAACTTCAGCTTGGAGGAATAAAGTTTGTGGAATAATCTATAGATGAACAATCATAATAAAAGAAAAATAATTTTCAACATGTGTGTCCAATTCATTCATATTACTTTCTCCTTTTAGAGATCATCATAGTTGATATTTTCATCCTCAGGTCAAGAAGTACTTAGTAACATATGAATTGAAGTCAGAATCTGAATTAATTTTTGTTATTGTGGGGAAAAAAAATAAAGGTACTTTTTAATTAACACTTCTATAGGTACCTTAATGTTTTATCTAATTTATGCCTAATTTATATATCTTAGGCATCAAATCTGGCCTAAATCACTAATTAATAGATTTGTCATGTCCTTAGCATTTTGCATTGTGAAACTTGAGTTTGGAAAAGATGATTTTAAGGTCTTACAGTTTAAAATAGATATTGGACCTGTACGTGTACACAGACCTGTGCAAATCTAAATTGCATGAAATTAAAGCAAACAATTTTAGAGTACGTATAATTTCTATTTGTAGTTATAGAACACATTAGTATATATGCCATGCATATTTCTCATATGTTTGAACTATTTAGAATAAAAAATGGCTTATTTCATATTATCATCAGTTGCAAATTCTTCTTTATGCACACACACACACACACACACACATATATATATAAAAATATATATATATTTATATATATACACTAATTTCATGAATACAAGTCGCAGTATTTTGACTAAGATTTTTCTCCCAAACCGGAAATGCGGCTAATACTCAGGAGCGGCTAATATGTGAATAATTTTCTGACATTTACAACCTCAGAAGTGCCAACCAGAGTGCCGAGCTGAGCAGCTGCAAAGCTGGCATTTCGTGATTGTTACAAATTGTTACTGTGTTGCAACGTGGGTGGACCTTGGCTCCCTGCAGGCAGCAGGGGGGGCGGGGAGAGAGGAGGGAGAGCTCTCTCCTTCCCTACTCTGCCACAGCCCGGGGGAGAGACGGAAGGGCCCTGTGCCGCCATTGCTGCAGCTCGGGGAGGCAGCGGGGGCCCCACACCGTCACAGCCGTGGCTTGGGGAGGCGGCGGGGTGCTCCGTCCCTGCCGGCCGCCGCGGGCAAGGGGGGCTCCGTCCCTGCCTGCCACCACAGGGCAGCACCAGGCCGTGATTACTGAGCCCAGTGGTGGTGGCGGCTGGCCCCCAGTGGCCCCACTGAGCGGCAGCGCTGGGCTGGGCTACCTGGCCCCATCGGCAGCCCCAAGTGGGCCGAGCCTGCACAGCCCGAGCCGAGCCAGTAAACCCCGCCATGCCGCGGTTCTGTTACTATTTGGCAACTTTGTTACACACGGCTCCTTGCTGCGAACGACAGAGCGGCTTATACTCAGGTGCGGCTTATTTATGGACAAAAAACGAAATATTTGCCAACACCCAGAGATGCGGCTTATACTCAGTGCGGCTTGTATTCGTGAATTTACTGTATATATATATATATATATATATATATATATATATATATATATACACAGTATATATATAAATATATATTTATATTTATATATATATATATATATATATATATATATAAATATGTATGCACAGTAATTTCACAACTGTAAGGCACACCGGATTATAAGGTGCACCTCTGGGAGTTGGCAAATTTTGCAACTTTGTACATTATATAAGGTGCACCAGACTATAAGGTGCACTTTTGTTTTGCAGCGAAGATCCGTGCCGCGCGCAACAAAGTAACAAATTAGTAACGGAATCCCACGACTGTGGAGTTTAGTGGCAGGTGCTCAATTTGCAAACATTTTCCACAGATTGGTGTAGCCTTTAAATGCAGCCCCAAGCATCCTCCCCATGTGCAGGGCCCAGCACTCCTGCCCGCCCCTGGCTGGCAAGGCGGGGCTCGGGGCGGCCGCAGCTCGGGACGGCCATGGCTCACACCTTGGGGTCGTTGCTGTTCAGGGAGGCTCGGGGTCGCCTGCGGCTTGGGGAAGTGCGGGGCTGCCCGCTCCCTCCTTCTCCATGTGGCTCCTGCTGGCTGGGGGCTGCCCACAGCTGCCTGGTCCCGCCCACCCCGCTCGGGTCCTGCCAGCTGCGGCCACCCGCTACCACTCCCCCTCGCAGCTCGGCTCACGGCTCAAACTTCCTGGTTGGCAAATTTCACAACTTTGTACATTATATAAGGTGCACCAGACTATAAGGTGCACTTCTGGGTTCAGACCAAAATTTTAGCCAAAAGGATGCGCCTTATAGTCGTGAAATTACTGTATATATACTTGGGGTTTATTTTGTTTGAAGACAGAAGACATAATTATAAGTAAATGATGATGAGTTTTCAGTAGGGTTTTTTGTATATATACCCATACACACACATGCCATAGCTAGATGGGCCTACTGAAATTGTACTGAAGACTAACTTAATTGTCTACAAAATTCAAGACTTCCTTGTGGTTTTGTCCTTATTCACAATACTTCCATTCTCTTGTGAACATGAGCATGACTTAAGAAAATATTAAGTGTCACTGAAGTGTAAGTTATTCACAGAATTTAATTATGCAACTATTTCAACATATTTCCACTTTTGTCCTAAATTAATAGTGTGCACCATTGTTAAACAGAAAGGTGAGGGCTTTGATGTTTTACATTTTTTTCCAAAGCATGTAAATAGGTACAGGTAATTTAGCAGGCAAATTTTACAAGGTTTTTTTTCATAAATATGATAAGAATATCAGTCTCCTGACCAAATCTTACATGAGTAAGATGCATTACATGGATCAGCTGCAAATTGCTGTAGAAACTTTTGAAATCAAGATCTAGTGACAGGAGTAATATCTTGACATTCAGTGGAATAGAGGCCTAAAACCTATTTTTTTGCTAATTAGAAACAAATTAGATTTTTTTTCAAATCACAGAATAATAGTCAACTTGCGGTTTTTAATTTTCTGTTGTCTTATACTAACAAGAAATAGAATCCTTCTAAAACTTATTCTCATGTCAGGTGCTAAACTTACAAAGTTTTAAAGCTAAATTTAGTTCACATTTTATAGATAGTATCTTCTTTGTTTAATAAATTGAATAGACCTTTAGTAAGAAGTTCTCCTGACATTAAGGGAAGGGAAGGGAAGGGAAGGGAAGGGAAGGGAAGGGAAGGGAAGGGAAGGGAAGGGAAGGGAAGGGAAGGGAAGGGAAGGGAAGGGAAGGGAAGGGAAGGGAAGGGAAGGGAAGGGAAGGGAAGGGAAGGGAAGGGAAGGGAAGGGAAGGGAAGGGAAGGGAAGGGAAGGGAAGGGAAGGGAAGGGATTTTTTTCCAAACTTAGAACAGTTCAGGAAATAGCATGAGAATTTTACAACCTTTAAGAATCAGTAGAACATATTCATGTTCTTGTTATATTTTCTTTTTTAATAAGTATTGTTAATCAATGTTTTATCAGTATTGGTAACAGAACATGGACTATACTGCTACAACTTGATAAAGCTGGTATAGCTTAACAGCATAAATTTTCACCTGAATTGCTGTGGTAGCAAAAAACCCCTCAAATACAGCATGAAATTTGATGGTAAAGCTGTGCAACCTGAAGGCTAGCTGCTGCAGAAGAGGACACTGTCCACTTTTCATGCTGGTCACACATTTCCTCATCTCCCTTTTATTTGGTAGCAGAACCAAATCTTGTCTGAAAAGTTGGTGAACCATTCAGGAAGTTAAATGGCATAAACAGTTGTCATAGTAATTTTTTATTACCTCAGTCCCTAAAAGGGCTCACTGAAGGATCAAACCAGACAGGGATTAGGGATTAAGGGAGATGCAGGTAGGAGAGGTCTTCTTTTTGACAGTAGAAACATTGATGAAAAATTGTTTGAAAAGGTCATTGACCATGGTCTAGCCCAGACTCTCACTCACAGGAACAGGTTGGGAGTAGCTCGTCGGTAGATTGGCTTAGCTGTGACATCAGTCAACACTTTTTGTTGGTTTACCTCAGTGGCAGGTAGACTAACCTTAAATCATGAAGCTATCAGTCCTGCTTATGCAGCAGTTCTGTGTTCTACACAGCCTGGCTGCAACTCTGTGGCTACAACTGTGCATCTAGACAATAAATGCAAATTCATCTATACTGAGGAAACAATCAACAATGCCAAGGAAAAAATCAACAGTACTTAGGGAATATTTTGAAGAAAGCTATTACAAATCTAAAAAGAAGTCCTTACAATGAGTTATATCCCATCCATTCTCACCATACAACCCTGATGGTTTTTTTTCCCTTCTCAAGGCAGCTTTTGCAGGAGTAGTCAGGGGATGCCTCTATTTAGCTTATCTTCTTGCTTCAGGGCATTTGTATGAAAGCTATGCTGTGGGAGGGAAAGAACATAACCATTATACTGTACTGCTATCATAAATCTAGGATTAAATTCTGGGAAAGTTTCTTGTTCTCATTACTTAAATCCGGACATAAAATCTTAGCTCCACATGAGTCTTTGTGATAATTTCAGTGCTAATCATTGTATCTGATCCTCCATTTCTTCTGCATTTAGGCAAGAAATCTATACACTAGTGATTTTTCTATCTTTCCCTCTGAAGAAACACATATATATGTAGAAATAAATTGTATTAAAATATTTTCTAGCAGATGGACTATATGGAAATATTTTCTAGAAACAATTAATCTTTGTGGTTTTGTGCTGGTACAGTATATAGCCGCTGTTATTATACATAATGTATCTTTTGGGCATAGATCATTGCTTCGTTTTATTTATGTTCCTCTCAGACTGGCTGCATATAACAAGCATTCTGTCTTGCTAATTAACTCCAGTGATCCTTTTAAGTCCTGATTAAGTTCTATTATTAAATTATTAAGACCTTTCCCTTGTGTTCTAGAGGAATTTTTCCCTCTAATTTTGAATGACTTCTTGAAGCAATAAATAACCTTATGAAATATTTTCTCTCTTTATTTCCTGTGCACATATTTCAAGACTGTCAGGCTGGGGAAGTGTTAGAGTCAGAGGTTATAAAACAAGGGATTTCACCTGGAATAACTTTGAAGGATGTTCATGGTGATATTTTCACACTCTAAGTTATCTATCATTACCCAATGGATTGCAGCAGTTTTAATTACTAGAAAGAGAAGCAAAACCAAAATTACATAAAACTCAATAACAAACTTCCTTTCAAATACATGGAACACTTTATGCTGCAAAATTATTTGATGCAAAAGAAATAAACTTTTGAAAGAGAGATACATTTTACACTGTGATTTATTTTAATTTTTCATGCTTTGATTATCCAATGTCTGTCTAGAAAGTAAGAGTTTGCATATATGCTTATAAGGGAGGAATGAGAGAAATAAGTGCAGCAAGACAGGACTCTCAGACCCACAAGTTTATGCATACATGCACACATAGTTATTGCCACTCATTTATGCTATAGCCTATGTATTCCTCTGATTCCTCTGTTAACATAAAAAGATAATATTAGTAGGTCATTAATAGGTATTAGTAGGTAATAAATAGATTACAAAATTGTAATATTATTTAGTACTGAGGAGGGAAAACAGAGATATTTAACAGAAATGTTTTAAAATTCAAGAGAGTGATAAAATTTAGTGCAAAGGAGATGTATTATATAAAAGCAAATGTTTTATTTTCTATTTTGCATAGACCTCTGCAAAAAGCAGATATTCTGATTGACTGTATAAAAACTGGGAAAACTTATTCAAAACCTGGGGATTAAAAATCATATGGATCTTTTTTTTTTAAAAAAAAAAAAAAAAACCTTCATTTCAGTATTTTATAATGTTGTTTTTAAAACAAGCCCAGTAATTATAAATGGAAAAAAGATTTCAAGTTTGTTGCAAGTAAATTAACTTTAAATCGATATGCTAGGTTTTGTATCTATATCAATAAGACTAAGCAATTATTTTTAAGTTGCTTTTCTGGTAGTTCTATCTTAAAATTCTTGTTTTATCTGCATTAAGTGACCTGCTATAAACTTTGGCTTTTGAAGTCCAAGTTTACCTCTGTGAAGCAAGCACAACTGAAACCCTACATACACATTTAAAACAGTAATAGGATGTGACAGTCCAACATGATTCAATCATGTCAGAAGATGAGAGTGGTATAGGGAGATCAGTGGTGCATTTTTTTCAGCTTTCCGAATGGCTGTTGCTTTTAGCAGTTTTCATTGAAGCAGATGACCTCTTTAGCCTCTTACAAAAGTAGAAACAGCAAATCCTGGTCTGTTGGAGCAACTGGGTCTTAGAGAAGGCTAAATATGTGTAGTGTAAAAGTAAAAGTCCTGTTGTAAAGAATGACTTTCTAATTATGTAAATGATAAAATCTCTCACATGGCAACATCCAGATAAGTATCTGTCTCTTGCTGGTTTTTTGGCTGCATCTCACTTTTGATTTAATTTTTAATTATTATCTTTTGCTTTGGCCTAACAGCCATGACATACATTTAATCAGGTCTAACAGCCTCACATTATATTTTATAATTCACACTGAGAGTTCAAGTGACCAAGGCTATAAAAACTGAAATGCACTTCAAATAACCACAGGAAGCATTTAATTCCCTCCATAATAGTGTCCATGTTTACACTATGGTGGTATTTTCCTGCTGCTCCACACTGCCAGGTGATAACTTGTTTTATCACTTTCTGTTTAGTAGTAAATTGTAGATATGGGAACCAAAGTTTCATTTGGGCACCCTTTATCTGCTTCAGAAAGGAAGGATTAAGCAAATAATGGTTTATTCAGTATCCTGTCATTATTACCCCTCTCAAACAAGAAAATTAAGAAACTAATTTGCATCTCAGACCTTTTTTTTTTATGGTACAGTCATGAATTGATCAGGTTTGATTGAGGGTCATGTGAAGCACATGAAGCTGATGAAGAATGAGTAAATATGTATAGAATAATGTTATGTATATCAACACATCAGCTTCAGAGATCACACTGAATTTCACAGAAATCACACTGAGTATCAAAATCACATAGCATGCTTGAGTTAAATAATATATATTTTATTTTCATAGAATGGTAGAATCACAGAATCATAGAATGGTTTGGATTGGGGGGGAACTTAAGGACCATCTAATTCCAACTCCCCTGCCATAGCCAGGAGCACCTTCCACTAGACTTAGTTGTTCAAATCCTAGATACTTTCCAGGATACTCATGAAGAAAACAGTTTTTTCCTGTAAATATGTTGAGTTGTTAAAAAAAAGAGATAGAAAACAATTTCTAATTGTAAACTACGAGTTTTATGTGATTGTCCCACAAAGTGCTTTGCAGAGGTTGAAAAATTTTACTCACAATAACCCCAATGTGTGTTCTTAAAAAAATAATGACAGAAATGTTAAGTAACCAAATTACAGGAAATTAAATCAAAGAATGGGGGAAAAAAAAGAAAAAAGTATATTTTGAGGAAGTTTCGGTAAAGGAATTGGAAACATAAGCAATAAAACTGTGCAAGGTGTGACTTATTAACTAGCAAACAATCTATTCAACTTATTTGACTGCTTTACATATGTAGAATGTGGCTTCTGGAAAGCAGTTTTTTGGGGTTTTTTGGGGTTTTTTTTAACTTTTAACACATAAAACCAATGAATTGAACTACTCCAGACAGATTTTATTGACTTCAGTGTCATTCTACTGGGAGCAGACTGCCTTGTAATATTGCAGAATGAATGAACCTCCCTGGATCTATAATTGCAAACATCCTTCTCTGCAAATCCCTCTTTGGGGCTTTGGGTTTAGTTTAACCTTAAAATTGTTTTATCTTTTATAAAAGTTAACATGATGGTGAATTTTCTTCTAGACCTTGAAGAACATGGAATGTTTTTTTCATTTTCTGATTATATGTTTAAATACAGTCTTTAGAAATATTTCCTTTTGTTAACATTCATTCACATTCCTATAGAAGACAGAAGGGCAACAGTTGAATCTGCTTTTAAAAAAAATCCAAAAAAACCCCAAAAACCCAAAAAAAAAAAAAAAAACCCAGAAAAAAAGCAAAGCCAAAAAACCCCCTGTAGTTAAAATTGACAGTTAATCGATATGGAAACAGTTTGGATAGTTGTACTTCTGTCTTCATAGTAGCTTTGTTAGGAGCAACAGAAACTACTTGTTACCAGTTGAAGCAGATATTACCAGCTGGTTTTGGTTGAGAGAAATATGGTAGACCACACATGTGAAGACATACCACACTCTATTGGCAGATTGTACTCTACAGGTATCAACTAGAACACTTTTTTTAAACTCCTATATTTTATTCAATAAGAGTAAAATTTCAAGTTCTGGGGATGGATTGAAGAATTCTGAAGAGAGAATAAATTTCTACAGATATGACTTCTTAACAGAACATTTGAAGCTATCCCTTTTGCAAAATATTTTGGTTTGAAATATGTAAAAGTTCATTTTATGCTTCAGTTTATTTTATTGAATCATATCATGCCTTCATGCTTGCAACATATTCCAATTTGGGCCCGTACTAAAGAAAGAAAATCTTATTTAAAAATACAGTTTCAAATTTTTTCTACTAAATTTAAGTGCTTCAAATATCTCCATCAGGAATTTTTTCCTGTAAAATGACTGAAGCAGCTGAATTGTCTTCTTTAGCAGTATACCTGTCTCTGCCAATCCTAAAAATCCAAGTCCTAAACCAGCTAAACTTTGGGGTTTTCTGTGGTAATTAATGTTTTGGCATATCCAATCATAAACTATGAATGCAAAATTTTGTGGAGATTTTAGGGATTGCTTAAGATGAGAGGTTTGATAATGATTGTGTTAATTACTTGCTCTATGATGTTAACCTTATATTTTAAATAAAATTATAGCAATAATGTTGTATATCATGCTGATAAGGAAAATCTTTTATGTTCTAGAGTGTTTTATTGTAGCTTTAGGATACAGCTATAAAACAAAGCAGAATTATTTTAGCTTGCCCAAACTGCAAACAAGATGACCTGCATTACATAAAAGGTACCCTCAAGCCAGCCTATAAATTTCTTCCAAATCAAAATGCATCAGTTTTACTGAATTTAGAATTAATAGAGAACATCTGGTTTTTTCACAGCTGAATGGTAGCACATGCTGGCTCAGCATAATCATGAAGCAAAACCCTGTTAAGACATCTACAGCAAAATCACAGATTGCTTTAAATTTATGCATGGAACTAGTCTCATAGTCTGGACATGAATAAGTGCTTTACTACCTCTTTTTCATTAATTCATGTAATCCTGTACTTTAAGCTTTACTTGTGGAAATTATAAAATTCCAAGTCTGACTTTGAGAAATGCAGAATCTAATGGAAAAAACCGTAAAATCACATAATTCATAGGTACAACAGCATTAGGAATGCTTAATAATCTCTTCTTATTACTCTTTAATTATAAATTATTTTAGCAACAGTGGTATTCTGGCACAATATATTCTCAATTATCCAACTTTTTATGGCTATGAGAACTTGTGGCTATTCTGAAAGTTTCTCTTTCAGGAAATATAACTTATTTTTAGTACATTTCAGGGAAAAAATATATAATGCTAGTATTTGCAACTACTTCTTGATCTTTGAGATAATTTCAATCCTGCTGCTTAAAAAACCATAATAATTGTTTTCTTGAAATCTCTTTATGAGTAAAAATCCTCAGCTTTCCTTCAGCCTTCTCCATTACATACTCAAGTTCTGAAAAATTTCAGAAGAACAAATTGAAATTTCTTTCCAGTTTTATCTCCTGAGAAGTATAACATTCTCAATGAGATTAGGGACCAGGAGGAGTAGACTCTAACATGGCCTATGTGTAGAAGGATCTTTGGGAGGAAATGGAAATTTCTCCTTTAGCATGTCCACACTTTACTACAATATAGAGTCAGGACATAATTTCAGTGTGTGTGAAATACTGAACTGAGAAAAGTTTCTGAGTTTGGGGATTTTAGACATGGTTTTCAAGGTCTGCTATTTGAAGTAGTTCTTATCTGGAAAAGAAGGGAGATTACTATACTAGAAATCCCTTTTTTAAAAAACTGCACAGAGAGATGAAGAGCTATGTGCAAAGATGTAAAGTAATAGGTATAATATTAATAATCACAGAATCATTTTAGGTTGGAAAAGGCCTCTAAAATCATTGAGTCCAACCTTTGACCAACCACCCACCATCCTGTCAACTAGAGCATGGCACTAAGTGCCATAGCAGGTCACAACCGCATGTTTGTTGCCTTCACTATAATGGAGCATCTTTTCACTGGATGTCACTCCTGCTGTTGTAGGTCATGTTGTAACTCATCCCTGAAATGCAAGAGGTCAAAAGTTCCGTTTGACTGACCTGAAGCTCCACTGTTATGTATCCAAACTTCAAATTCATTCAGCTGGATGTGCACATCAGCTGATACAATTATTGCGAATTAGAGGACCTCACCTAGGAAAATTATTGGTCAAGGACATGTACATTTTCCATCTTCTATACTTATATAATAGCAGATAAATAAAATTTCATATGAATATATATTTCCTTTATTTGGGTGTAACTAGAAGACCAGAATGATCTGCTTATATATTTGTGTTTTGATTGTCAGAGAAATTTTAGTTTAATATATAGGCAAAATTAGTCACTATACTTTAGCTGGTGTACAGTCAAACTACTTTTCTCCCTACTAAAGAAGAAAGTAATTTGTTTGTCTTTTCCTAGAATCTGGATCAATATCAATTTGCTGAGATTTCCTGGTTAAATTTAATTTCTGTCTTCTTAGTTTTGATATAGTATCACATCAATTGTCTTCAGAATTTTTTTAAAGAATAAATTATTTGATTTGGCTTTCTTTAGTTATGTGATGTTATACACTGAGTAGAGCATCTATTGTTGTATTTTTCAAGTTTCAGAAAATATAAAATATTTTTGTTTTATTTTCATTAGAGGAGTTTCCTTATATTTGGGTTATTTACTATAGCCCTTTATTGGCATCATGTTTCAATACTTATATGAGTTGGAATTTCTAGAGTTGCTTTTTCATTCAGTGACTCATATATAAGTCAGTTTGCAGATCAAATGTGAAATTCTTGTGTTTCTTTGATTGGATGCTTTAATGTCTGTTGGATTTCATGATCCATCTGAGCATTATATTTTTTCATTACAGCATCCTCTTTTTCTTCTCTTACATATATGAAATGAAATAAACTGATTCTGAACTGATTCTAAGTATTCCCTATTGACAGGGTGACAGCTTATTTATAACCTATTTAAAATTAAATTAATACAGCCTGTATTCTGAAGTTCACTATTGCTTTGTATTATTAATTTCAGTTAACTAGGTCTCACTCACCAACATGAGCAAAGATACTTCAACCTTTAAATTTAAAAGGACAATAATGACATAAGAAAAGACAATAAATAATATCAAGGTGTGATGGCATGGTGTAAGTTATTTCATCAGATGAAATTCTTGTCAAAATGTATATTTCAGAAATTTTAAAACCAATATTGAACTCTTCTGGTTGTTCAGAGTTACATGAAGTAACCTGCTGATTATGTCAGTGCTAAGGCACTGGAAACAAGAAAACAAACAAACAAAAAAATCAAGACAACAAACATGGGAAACAAGTAAATTTCTTGCTTCTTCTTGAAGCTCTAGTTTTGGCTAAATGATCTGTGACTTCAGCAGGACTGTGGATCTGGATCATTTTGTGGCAGGCCAACCACTGATGTAGCATCTTTTTGAAACATCAGTGTTTATGGATACATTAGTGTTCAGTTCTGTAATGCCTTTCCTGGTCTGAATTCTAGTTCCTTTAGAATGCCAGTCACAGACCATCAACAATGCTTTTCTTCATAAAATGCTTAGACATTATAATTCTAGAGCCTTAGCTGTTAGATAGTCCTACTACTTCTACTGAAGAGCAAAACCATATTTTCCCATATTTTCCATTAATGGAAGTCAGTAGGTGTTCCAGGGTACATAGGAACAATTGAAATAATTAGAAAGCAATTTCCACACGATTCTCCTACTCTCCATGGAGCATTCAACAGAATTTCCTTAAAGCATGCAATTGTAAAAGAGAACATTGGTCTGCTAGGATTATAAAAATTTCCATCTTTCAAAAAACTCTAGAAATCACAATATTTTCCATTTACAGTTGATTTATATAACATATTGATCATAGTGAGAGAGTGGTTTTCTTTTCCATCTTCATTTTCCCCTACACATATAATTTCCACAGTACTGTGATACACTCAAAAGCTTACTTACAAAATAGATAATAATAGTTTGAAAAGTGTTGCCATTTTCCTGGGGTTTTTTTTTCTCGTCCTCAAATCTGGGGATTGTTTCAGAAGGAAATACCAACTATTTCCAAGACTAAACAGTTTTAGAAATGTTTTTTTTTTACTTGAAGAGAATAAGCAATTGTCCTAGGTTCCCTTTCAGTTTGACTAAAGGCTGCATGAAGTAAGATGTAACCAAATAAGCAAGTAGAGAGGAGGGAAGGTCTTCTACCTTTCCTCCCTCTTAAATCTCCACAACTGTATTGTAGACTCTGGTCACTGTATTCCATTTACAGTAATTTCATTATTATAAGCCGCACCATTTTGACTAAAATTTTGGTCCGAACCCGGAAGTGCGGCTTATAATCAGGTGCAGCTTATAATCGTTAAAGTGGATATGGAAAATAAATCCTTTTTTAAAAAATAGAAAAAAATGCAGAAGTTAAGAAATAGCAAGGAATCGCTCCTTTATTGTCAGGAAAACAGACTCAGTGCTGTGTGTCCTACTGTCATTGTCCTTGCCCTTGTAGAACTTGATTATTTGTTTATTTTTTTATTTCCGATCTTGAATGGCTTTTCCTTCACATCACAAAACAATGATGTGGTACTTGCATTAATTCCTTGCTGACATAGTAATAGGCTTTGCTAGCATTCATGACCTCAAGAAGTGACTGTCCTACAAATGTCCCTGAAATGGTAACAGCTTTTTTTTTTTCTCTTTTCCTATTGTAACATTTTAATGGTTGTTTTTAAAATTACTTTTCTGAATACATATATATCTTTAGAGTGCTTGCTTTCACTGCTTTCAAGCGCTCCACTGTTTATTGTCCTGAGCTTCTTCAGTAATATAATGAAGATAACCTTGAGTTTCTGTTGTTTCCCTAAGTGTCTCATATTTTAACTCACTGAGTACTGCAGAAGCCAAGGACTAGCGTGTTTTATTCTGAAAGTGAATCTAGAGTGCAATAGAATTTCAGCAAGTTATATGAAATGTCTCACATGCTACCAAGTTATGCTCAGCCCTAAAATGTAACACCTGAAAACTATGAGGGTCATCACCATTTCCTAAAGATTGAAAAAAATGTGCGGAATGACTGATACTTACAAAAGAAATCCAGAGAAGAAAAACAAGACTGAAAGCTCTGTATCCTAATTATCCACACTGTTTAATGCTTGTCTCCTCAGTTCTGCCTTTGGACTGCTACAAATACTACATCTACTACAAGGGCTAAAAGCTTTGAGCAGGACTTGAAACAACTGGTGCCATTTGGTCTTCACCTTTTATTAAGCAGAGCAGAGACTATCTTTTGTAATATGATTATTGTTTTTAATGTCATCAGGCTCGCATTCTTGCTTTACAGTCCTTTTAGACAGTGCATGAATGAAGAAAAAGATGAATCTACAAACTGACAGGGAATATAACGATTTGATACAAAGTGTGGGGAAAGTTGTGTGAGGCAGTATTCCATTCACAGAATTCCATTCTCTTGTGTTTCAGTCTTGATTTGGAAAGGCCCATACTTATCTTGAATCCCTCTGAAGGCAACATATTTACAGTAACTTCACGATTATAAGCCGCACTATTTTGACTAAAATTTTGGTCCGAACCCAAAGTGCGGCTTATATATGGACAAAGAACAAAAAGTTGCTGTTTTAGTTTGGAGGACAGGTGTCTGCTGAGAAAGGCAGGATCTGCTTTTTGAAATGGAGAATGTAAACCCCCTCCCTCCAAATTATTACAATTTTGAAATCCAGGGGTTTTCAGGCAAAAATATGGGAATTAGGAATAACAGTTCTTTACTAAGGAAATTAAAATAGAAATGCAGTACTACAAAGAAACAAACTCCAAACCCTGACAGAGTCAGAGTACAACCTGACACCCTGTCAGGCAGGGTGTTGGTAGAAGTTCCATTAAATGGTGGCTGCATCCTCCTGCAGTAACAGATGTGATTCAGTTGAAGCAGTGCTCCTGTAGAAGGTGCAGTTTCCCTCTAAAGGCCCAGTGGTGATGTGGAGAAATCTGGTTTTCCTCTGGAGTCCAGTGGAGAAAGGGGCTACCTTAGTGTCCCAAAACCTCTGTTTTTATCTTGGTAAGAAATGTTGGGCTCTTCCCCCTGGCTGGAGCAACTTCCAATGGGATGCAGTAATTTTATCAGTCACACAGTGGGACTCAATGGGCCATTAGCAGAAAATGACTCTCTGGAGGAAGGATGGGTTGTGAAAAGATAAAGAACAATGCCCTGCCTGGTTTCAATGGATGGCCCATTAGCAGAATATCTCCCACAGAGATAATGATCACTGCCCCCACCCTCAACAGATGGTAACAGAATATATACCTTTTGTCACACTCTATTGTAACGTGCGGCTTATACTCAGTGCGGCTTATAATCGTGAAATTACTGTACATGTGCATAATATCTGCGTTTGTTGTTTCACAAAGTTTTTCAGTGCTTCTGAAGGATGTACGCTAGGGAAAAATAGGGGAGTATCTACAGCAACAGTATCAGTCATCTCTGTCTCAGCCCAACGACAGCAGAGAATGCATTTGAGGATGGCACATGAGGGGTTATTGCTCAGAGATACAGTGGTCCTGTTCTTTCCCAGAGACTGAGGTGTGTGCATGAGCAACATCTCCCAGGGGCAGTTCAAGCTGTGGCAAAATCTTTTCCCCATTCGTACGCTCCAGAGCTTAGTGCCATGTAAGGAGGGGGATGCAGCAGCTCTGTTCCTTTCTCCCTGCATTTCAAGGAGCTCTGTCAGACATGTCATGCTGCAGCTCTGCATCCCCTAGGAAAGTCCCTGTGCCAAAAGCTAGATTTTTTCCCAAAGTGTGTTAGTTTAGAGGTGCTCTAATCAGATCACATCCAATGTTTAAACCACCTTAAACCTACTACAATTCAAGCTAAATACCTGAATTTTACCATGCCTTTCCACATGCCTGGTGCTTGCCTCAGACATGTTAGTGTGAGTAAACAGTAAAGGCACCAGAGCTTCCTGTGACTTTGTTTTCCTTCGTGATATACAAACTGCTCTTATTAATAACAGGAGGAAATTACCTCTGGTGAATCTCTGTTAATGGCATTAGTGAGGGGTTAATTTGGCATGATAATTTTCATTTGGGAGCTGTTGAAATCTGCACAGAAAAGAGTCCTGGTTTTAGCACTGCTTTGAATGTCTTTGCTGAAGACTTAAAGCAAAGTCTTTCCTTCACACCCTGATTTGTTTTTCCTTCAGAAGGGGAAAGGGCATTTACTGTGATCCATGGAGGTTACTGCACTAAAGCTAAGAACATTTCATCAGAAAAAAACAAATACAATTGTAGAAACAACAGTGAAATTTGATAACCTTCTAATCTATTTATCAAAGGGCCTGCAGTTCCATTTCAAGGCAGGTGAAGGAATACTTACTGAACCCAGAAAATGAATCTACCTCCACAGAACTGAGATAACTAAAAAGGGAGAAAGAAACAGGCACAAAACCGTTAGCACCTGCCAACTCTTATTAAGAGATTAGAATGCTTAAAAAGACAGCAAGCAGCTCAATATTTTCTTTTAAGTTTCTCTTGCCTGATTTCTCATGCATGCTGCTGTGTGCTGCAGTGAAACAAACAGGTCACATTTCAACTCCTCAGAGCTTCAAAAGCACTTTATGGCTTAAGAGCAAGTAGCTTGTCTTCAGACTCTCTAAGATTTTTTTAATAAATGTATCTTTTTTAAGAAATGTATCTGTGCCCAAATGATTGACTCTTAGGAAACAAAGTGAGGCTAAGCGCTGGCAAGAAACTTAGTTCCCAATGTGACAGTAGAGTTGCTTTACACATGAATGCTCAGTGATTTAGGAATTGTTCTGCGATACATTGAAATATCCTACAATTTCAACAAGTTTCCTCTTTAATCAGTGGAAAACACAGTTTACAAATAGGCTTCTTGTGAAACAGTGATGAAAGCAGCCCTGCTAGTCATGCAGATCATAGAGCATCAATCCCAGTGAAGCTGACAGGAATACAGACAAATGTTTTAAAATATGAAGAGCTATTTCTGGCAGAAATAGGGGACCTGCTGCCCCTTTGAAATGCTAAAACTTGCAGGGGAAAAGGCCTGCAACTGCCAGAGTATGAAGCACATGCCTCCTGAGAAGGTACAGTCAAGTGACCCATTGCATTTGTTGCTTCATCACCCTTTAGTTTAATCAGAAATTAGACCAAATAAAGGCTGACGGAAAACTGTTCAGTTGCAGAAAGAAGGGGTTTACTACACTGAGCTGCCTGTAGAGATGTAGGGTATCCCTGGTGGGAGTAGGAAAAGCGCAGGTTTAAAGGGAGCAGTGCAACCAAATAACAGAGAAGTGGAGTCTTCACTGCTCTCACAACATCCATGGCAGGACTAGGCAAACCTGCAAGGCTGTTATCCTCAGATGGACAGGAAGGTATGAAGCTTTCCTTCCTCAACTGTCTTTCCCCAGTCA
The DNA here is from genome assembly GCF_009819885.2 of Catharus ustulatus. Taxonomy (NCBI): domain Eukaryota; kingdom Metazoa; phylum Chordata; class Aves; order Passeriformes; family Turdidae; genus Catharus; species Catharus ustulatus. The sequence continues at coordinate 88,272,408 of NC_046222.1, read as the reverse complement.
GAAGCCAGGAACTTGGGCAGAGCTCTAGGTTCTTTCTGATTGGACTGACATGACCAGTTTTAACTTCTACTGCATTTGGTCAATTTAAAAACAACAAACAAACAAACAACAAAAACCAGAACCACTGACCTCTGTGTTCATAAGATACCACTTGGAGTACTGCATCCACGTCTAGGGTCCTCAGCATAAGAAATGGAGTTGTTAGTGGGGAGCAGAGGAGCCACAAAGATAAAGAGAGGGATCGAATGCCTCTCCCACAAAGACAGGCTGAGAGACTTGGGGCTGTTCAGTCTGGACAAGACTTTGAGGAGACCTCATGGTGAAATTTCATTGCCATAAAGAGGCTTATGAAAAGGAAGGAGAGAGAGTTTTTATATGGACAGATAGTGACACGGCAAGAGACAAAGGTTTTAAACTGAAAGAACGCAAGTTCAGATTAGACAAAAGGAAAATATCGTGTAGTGAGAGGGTCATGAAGGACTGGAAGAGGTTGCCCAGAGAAGCTGTGGATGCCCCATCCCTGGAAGGCCAGGTTTGATGGAGTCCTGAGCAATCCGATCTATGAGTGGCATGTCTACCCATGGTAGAGAGGGTTGGAACTAGAGGGTCTTTAAGGTCCCTTGAAACGTTAATCATTTGATGGTTCTATGAACCTAGGTGACTAGTGTTATCCTTGAACAGATCTTCCCTTCACTTTGCAATTTTGTTGTAGTGTTTTAGGGGATTTTTTAGCTCTGAGAATATATTACTTGTTCAGTTTTGCTTGAAAGTGCTGATAATAGATACAGAATATGTAAGACACTGACTGACCAGAGCTCACATTCGGGTATAAAATGCACATGCACAGAAAATGTCATTGAAAGAAAAGAAAAAGACCTTTTTACAAACAGAAGAGCTCCGCAGAGAAATATGGGTATTAAAAAGATTATATTTTATGAAGCATCCTAATAATACTGGGAATTGAAATTAATCCATTGTGCTCAAATGAAGAAGCCAAAGTGAAAACAGTTTTGGTATACACAGCATTTTAACTTCAGTTGGTTTCTCAGGTTCCTGTTCTATACTTTGAAGTTGTACTACAAAAGAAGGCTTAATTCTCAACTTTCTCACTGATCCTGTAGGGCTAAGATAAACCAAAGTACAGATCACGTCATAAGAAAAAGTGAACCTGACCTTCTTCAGAATGGAGACAACACATGGGACAAAGAAAAACATTTTATAACTTCATTAAGTCTCCTGGATGCATTTACACAAATGTTGCTTTGCACATTCTGATTTTTTAAAAATATATTGCATAATGATACTGCTTATTCATTATAGGAATGTGAATGTTTCTCTACAGCCCCTTTAATTTGTGCCTATTCAATGACAAAACATCAATCAGCACCTGGATATGTGCTGCAATCCCATAATTGCATAATAGCTTAAACACAATGTGGTCCTCGAAGACAAACAATGCCGTACATATTTCCTAGGATGTCTCATTTTTTATTTAAAGCAAACCCATATTCTAAAACAAGAATAATTTACAATTAAGTTTTAATTTAACAGACATTATTGATCTAAGCTCCAAAAGGATTTAATGACTTTTTTTTCTGAATTTGCTTTCAATCACCTTGTATTCAGTTTAATTAATTACATTGTGTGCCCTCAGCATTTTTGTGTTTAATTAAAGTACAGCAGAGAAAGATTTTGCTTTAAATTTTGAGTTATCTTGTATATGCTTATTTCTGGAAAAGCTTTTGTGAGTGGATGTAGAGCAGCTCAGTCACAGTGAATGAAGTAGAAATAGGACCCTTTGTGTGTATATGCATTATTTTAATGGATTAATATTAGCTTCTCATATTCACATTTATTGACCTTTTACTCTCTACTACTGCTTGCATTATTTGTCAAACACTTTTCACGTCTTCCTGTAGGTGGTGGGAGTCACCCAGTGCTGACAATGCCTTTGAAAACATGAATTTAAAAGTATAAAGTATCTACACAGGGCTGCATAACACTGGAAATTATTAAGATTTAAAAATTAAAATTAATTGCTATGATGGAATTATGCTTTAAAGCAACAACATGATACAACACATGATTTTTAGTAACAAACTTTTAATCCTGGCTTGTCTTTTGCCAGTGCTGGTTTCTCTACTCCTTGGAAACTTTCCCTACTTGCCTTTTATTTTCTCATCTTTTTTTACAGAAATAGAGGAACAACTTTTGGAAACAACTATATAAATCTAACAAATCGTGTGATATATTTTACACTTTTACAATTTCTATCAGAATCCATAAAATACAGTGTTTTCTTTGAAATTTGCAATTATACTGGTTTAAGAATAATCAAGTCATTTGACTATACAAGAAACTCCTCTTTTCTTGAAAAAGGGTCTATTTAAGTTGTACAGGGGTTTAGGGAAATTGTAACTTTACAGACCTTTTCTATCACTGCATAAGAGAAAAAAACCTTTAGTTTTCTAATTTTCTGAAAAAAGTAAGGAAAACTGATGGATCGGGATATAAAGGTAGTAAAATCCTTTCTCTGAACATGACTGCTAAATATATATAAGAATAAATATCAAGTGATATTCTCTGAAGTTTAGTGGATCTAACAGCAATCTAATGATATCTAAATGGAAGTCATTAAGAAAACAAATACAAGCTCTTTATAGCAAAAAGAGAACAGGCATAACTTAAAGCAAAAGAGAAACCAAAATATAATCAGAAAATATTTTTTCACCCATGAGGACCATCAGGAGTGGCACAGGGAGTCACTGCAGGGTCCATCTTTGGTGAGGAGGTTCAAGAAAAATCCCTGAGTAACTTACTCTCATCTCACAAGTGGCTCTGCTTTGAGTAGGGAGGTGCTCTAGGAGTCTCCTAAGGCCCTTACCCACCTGGATTATTCAATTAATCTATTTTATGATTCTCCAGACTTGTTTTAAAAAGCACCATATCGTATAGCCTTTAGTGACCTTTTTTGTAATGACAGCATCTCTTCATTCAGTACTTGTCTTATTGCTCACAAATGTTCTTGAAATTAGATCCTCAGTTTGATTCTCCATTTTGTTAAAGTGAATCTTCAACATAATTTTTCATAAGAGTACATGATAATTAATCTAGCTTTGTGATTTTCTCCGTTTCAGTCTTGGGTTTTCAAATGTTTGGAATAGCTAATGTTAAAACATGACTTTGCATATGCTTAAAAAGACAGCAATCCATGATACACTGTCTTTTGTTACATAAAGGAAATACAAATCAGTCAGTCAATCAATCATGTATGTCAGTGATCTCTTCTGTGGTTCAGTAAACAAAGGATTTAAGTAATAATGTCTGTAGAATTTTTGAGAACTGTAAAACAATTTGTAATTAACATAAAATTGATGAATACAGGTAAAACAATCATAATATACATCAATTAATCACAGGTACTAGAGTGTATAAAGAGAAAAATATTACTCTTGGTTTTTCTCTAATATTTCCAAGCAATTTTTCTGAAGTGATGAAGTCTGATTTCTCCTTTCTTGTGTCTTTTGTTTATGGACTATTTCAAGATAAATAAGATCAGGATGAATGAATCAGTTTCCCAATAAAACAATAAGAGACATTCATTATTGCATTGAAATGAGTCCTTGTCTTTCCCTGTCCTTCAAGAAAAAAAAGATAATCAGCTGTCTTCATTATAAGATTTTTCAGCATGATAGAGCTAATATTAATGCATTTTAAATTGAAAATAAATAGCAGGGTTGACATTTATATACAATGCTAGAATGTGACAGGATATTGTATGTGGTGATGTGTGTCACTGGCTGATGCAGACTGAACACATTATCCCCACTGCTCCCACTGCATAAATCAGTGTAATTATTTAATCTTTAATTTTAAACAACTACCACTTTGGTCTAGCTCCTGCATTTCTTTTTTACAGGCACATGATAGACACTGGAATTATTTTTTCATCTCACAAGGAGGACTTCCTGGTGGGAGAATTTATATAGCAAATTTTGGCATGCAACTACTTTGCACAGTTTTTTGCAAAGTCCTTGGTATGCCTTTTAACTGGTCGTGTTCAATTCAAAAGCAGAATTGTCTGCCAAAAAAGTTGTTCCTAATTTTGTGCCTACAGCACTTTTTAGAATGAGAGTTTACCAATAATATTGTTAGGGGTCAAATTCTAACATATTTTTGAGCTACTTAGAAGAGGTTACATTTACAAAGAGTATCTAAATCCACAGAACACAAAGTCTACTTTTTTGCTTGGATGCATGTCCTTTAATAGAAGAAACGTATTTTAAAAATCAAAAACAGAACCAAATTTCATGATGTAGTTTTCTTTATAATAAGGGTCTTTTGTAGGGAAAATGCCACATTTCCCAAATACAGATGTCTCATTGCATTCTGTGTTTCACTCATGCCATGAGCTGTGAATGTAAGGCAAAACTACTGAGTAAAATAAATTTTAAAAATAAATTTTCTTTACTGTTTGGATCTATTTCATATCCCTAGAATTAGTAGCAGTTTATCAATAGAATGTCAACAAACATATGCCCTAATATAGGAGTATACAGTAGGGGAGGATTATCTCAAAATCTCTGCATCCCTAGGGTAGCTAGGCTCTTTCAACAGGTGAGTCATAGTTGGAGCCAATGCGTCTCCATTGATTATGCAGAAACTGAAGAAAAAGATGACTCTGGCACCTGAAGTGCCCAGTTAGTAATGCTTCATTAACAATTTAACTGATATAATCTCCACCTCTGCAATGCAAGTACAGCCTTGCTTGAGCTAAGAATAGAACTTCCTTTTAGAGACTGCAGGCATTAATTCCACCTGCACTTCCCTTCCCAACAGCTAAACCGCAGCCTAAGGTATTTGGTGTTGATAGTTGTTTGAGACAGCTGTAATTTCACAAAAATAACCCTAAACCAATATTTCAAAAAATAGATCCAAAATGAGAGAGTAAAGTGTAGAAAGTTAAAAAACTACATTTTACATTATTGTACTCAAAAGAACAAAGTCTGTTTAGTAGCTGCTTATTTCTTCTCAGAGTATTGTAGACAACAGAAATGAGGTGACATCAAACTGGGGAGAATGGAGATAGCAAAATATATCTCAACATTTTGAAGTTATACCTTCAAGGAATTGAATTAATTTAAAGAGAGAGGGGCCATCACATATGGTGCTGTATTTCTTAAGCCTCCTTAGCCCTTTCTCCTTCTCTCTTGCATCACTCTGCCTAATTGTGTTAACAGAACATGCCTTTTAAAAAGCTATTAAAAATTAACTCTTGTCTTGACAATTACATTTTTAATTATATTCTTCAAAGACTTCCCAAACAGGACTGGGAAATCCTACTTATTATTCAGTTTGGAATAGCCCATACAAACTCCTGGCACTAGAGGTTGATAGTTTTGCTGATGTTGAAAGCAAGGTCCAGAACAGCAGGGTTAGCACGTATTCTTTTTGAAGTCTGTCCTGGGATTCTGTATGTACACCTAGAAAGCTGATCTGACGTACTGGTTACAGACTTCAGAATTTTCCATCTTGTATTTCCTACTACACTGAGTGGTAAAGGTAGACTCTCAGTATTCACACACAGACAGAAGGTCATAAAGTAGTACACAGAGAGTCTTTGGCTTTGGCTGACCCTCTGGCCAGGTCCTATGGCCCACCTCTCTCTTGAAGACTTGGAGTCTCCCACAAACACAAGTGCCAGGGGAGGTTTGGATTGGATATAATGAAAAATGCCTTCCTGGAAAGGGTACTCATGCACTGGAACAGATCATCTGTCTGGAAACCGGACAAAAAAATTGTAGATATGGTGTTTAGGGACATGTTTTACTGGTGGAATTGGCCTTGTTAGGTTAACGATTGGACTTGATGACCTTGGAGGTCTTTTCTATTCTTAATTATTCTGTGAATCAATGCTTCATGCTGGCCTGAACCATGACTCTTTCCCTCCATTCTACTCATGTTCTGAGCTCTTCCTCTCCCTAAAACTCAAATGGATTTTCTGGCCTCTTGCCATCCTTTGATATTCCAACCCACAATTTTCCACAAACATGGTTTTCATGAAGGTTGATTAATGCAGACACTCTTTTCTTAAATATTTTTCCTGTTATTGCTGATCCACAGAGCATATACAACGTGGGACCAATTAGCTCTATAAGAAAATAGTGCCTAAATGCCTTTTAATCCACATAAAAAAGGAGTGGCCATGAAGAGTGAAGTTACTGTTCTGTTAACCTCCAAGAAAATGGCCTACTGAGAAATCTCAGTAAGTTAGATTGTCACTGTTCTCCAAAAGGAACCTGTCTCACAACTCTATTCAAAATCAGCTCCAATTACAACACAATGTAGTATCCCAAACTGCCACTTCTACTGAGAGTAGAAGTTCTGGAAACAAATACAGTGGAAAGAATTATTTTTTTTATGACAATATCAAGATTACAACAGTACAAACCAAACAAGTTTTATCTACTATGACAAACTTCTGGGAATTTAGCATGTCCTGGATTTCTGACTTTATGACCAGTTTTCTTGTATCATTTTAACTACATAAGAGCTCCAGAAGTCATAAATTCTGTTACACGCAATGGGATTTTTGGTGTTTTAACATCCATAAAATCAGAGGACCAGATGTAAACAGATTTCATTTTTAAAACTTAAAAACTTTAGAATTTACATTAAAATTTAAAAAATCAAAATGTAACCAAAAAAATAGCTCTAGACTTGTCAGTAGCCTGCTTTATTGTTGGATTTTGTCTACTGCAGTTAATCTAAGTAGTGTAACTGGGCCCTGATGCTGACCAAGAATTGTGGTTCCTACACAAGTCTCTGAAAAAATAGTAATTAAATATGAGTGCATTTAGTGCTAGTGAGCAAGGAAAAGAACTGAAAGCAAAATTCAAGTTAAAAAAAAATCAGCTAGCACAGTATGGTTGGGAACTAATTTAGTATAGATAAGTCACTAAGAAGGAAAAAAGTAGACAGGGGAGATTTGTGAAGTTCCCAAGAAGCTTGTTAGTATTCATGAGAGTGGATCTTTAGTAATTATCATGACACACAGATAGTTCATAGCCTAGATGAAGGATTCTGTGTGTCAATCAGTGAAAATGTAATCACTCAAAAAAAGAGATGTCTGAGGCTGGTTTCTGAGATTAACCAACTTTGAAGGAATTTGGAACTTTAGAATTTTTAGAACCTTAATGGCAAAGGAGCGTAGGAGCTTAATGTATTATTTTCTTATTCTGCTGAAGAGGACAATTTTGCCACTCAGTGGTTTTCAGGCCATGTCTGAAATACTGGGTTTGATTTGTTTCCTGTTTTACAAAAAAGTTTGGACAGGCTAGAGAAAGTCCAGAGAAGGGTACAAAAATGATCAATGGGGAATCTGCCATAGGAGGAAAGGCTCAAAGTCAGCCTTGAGATGAAAAGATTTAATGGAGACCTCATTACTATGTTCCAGTATTTAAAATGTGTTACACTTGTCAAAGAAGATGGAGACTTTCTGTCATGGTTTCAGCCCAGCTGGAAATTAGGTGCCATGAAGCTGCTCACTCAACCCCCCTCTCTGCCCCTCACACTAATGGAATGGGGAGGAGAACCAAAATAAAACTTTTAGGTTGAGGTAAGAACATCTAGATAATTAAAATAAAATACAATGGTAATGGAAAATTATAGCAATAATGATAATAAATAGGAAAAAAAAAGTGGTGCACAATGCAACTGCTCACCACCAGCTGACTGATGCCAGAGCCCCCTTCCCAAACACAGATCAGCCCCCACTTTAGGATGACTTCTCCCATTTTATATACCAGGCATGATGTCCTGTGGTGTGGAACATCCCTTAGGGTCACCTGTCTTGGCTATGCTTCCTCCCAGTTTCTTTTTTGCACCTCCTCACTGGTAGAGCATGACTTAGGATAAAAACTACTTAGCAAAGAACCAAAACATCAGTGTGTGTTATCAACACCGTCCTCATTCAGAATCCAAAACATAGCACTGTAACAGCTACTGAGAAGAAGTTACCTCTACCCTAGCTGAAACCAGGACACTTCCTTTTTACAGGGAGTCACTTGGAAAAGTCAAGGGGTAGCAGATATAATTTTTTTCTTGGGAGATTCCATTTAAACCCAGGAGGAAAATTTTTCACAATGAGAAAAATCAGCCATTGGAACATTTCACCATGAAAGTGGGGGACACTTAAGATTCATCTGGACAGGGTGCTGGGCCATGTTATCTGTTTTGCTGCTAAGAAAGGTTGGACCATCTGACTATTGGTCTATTAATGTTTTAAGATGATTCACAGGTTTGCTATTGTGCAGACTGGTATTAGCAAGGGTGAAATTCCTGGCATGAACAAAAGCAGCTTATTATGGAAAAAAACTTATTTGGTTCTGTGCTTTTATCCCATTAAAAATTCCACAAAATTCCATTGTTTACAGCACAGGATGACAGACTATTCTGTCAGTGCTGAGTTCCCAAGATGTCTTTGATATTCATAAACACAGCATCTGACTCTCAAAAAAAAAAAGAATAAAATCTGTCAATATGAGGAGAAATATAGCTTAATCAAAAGGAACATTAGCTAGGTCACAGACTAGCAGAGAAAGATCTGCAATTATTGTGTTGAGTGCATTTAGGAAAGGGGTATTTTGGAGGAGTCAAAGGAAAGCTACCAGACATAACAGGTTTTGATTAAGGAAAAAAAATCATTAAAAAAATGACAGGTAGAACTTAAAAATAGGTATGTTTTCAAAAGTTTTAAAGTGTCTGAATTGCAAAAAAATTTGAAGTTCAAAAATAACTTCAGACCTAATTTTAAATAAAGATCTGTTAATGTTTAAATAAATAATAAGTAGTGTTTGTGGCTGGTAAATTATTTTGATTATATTTATATTTTTCTGCTTTTCTTTTTTCTTAGTTATTTCTGGGGAATGTTACACAGGAAACATGATGTGTACTTCTGATGCTCCAGCTGGCCAGAAGCCATATAAATGTGCAGGTTTAAGCTGTACAGTAACTTTAAGTCTATAAATTAACAGTACTGTACAAAAATACATAAGACTTCCTTACTCCTCATCCCAATTATTCTCTTCTCCCACACTTGCAGTTCATAAGGCTGGATCACAGGTCTAATTCAGCTGAGAATGAAATCAGTAAAAAAGATCTAGTCTTGCAAAGGACTTGCATGATAATATAGCTATTCTGTTTTCCTTTGTCATTGATAATTCAGGATGTTTTTCTTTTATTAAGCATTTCAGTTGTCCTTTTAACATATTAGAAACACATCTTTTTACCTTATTTTATTAAACAAAGTGGGCAAATCAGACCAAGCATTTCCAATGACTGCTTTTGTAGGTTTCCCATTGGTTTCGACAACAAATATGAGAATTCAGTCAACAAAGAGTAGAAGTTCACAAAAAAAATCTGTAATTGTGCTTTGGACACACATGAACAAAGCCAAGGGATGATTTATTCACAGCTGTCTCCCACTGAAATTCAGAGTAATTCCCTAGATGGCAGCAGTCCACAGGACAGCAGTCACTCACGGGGCCTTATCACTTACCCATCCCGTCCACAATCGTATTCCCATGGTAGTCAGCACTTGTCTGTGCAGAGGAAGAAGCCAGAAATTTCAGAATAAGGCACTGTAAGGCATCCAAACCTCCTTGTGTGCATCTGTGTTTTAAGTATCTAATGCTGGGACTCTCTTGAAGTAAATCATGTAAGTGCCTTTACATCTGCAGAAAAAGTCTAGAAGTTCTTCAAAAAGAGACCAAGTACACCTCTGCAAAGTATCTAAGGTGAACCAAGTTTTACACTATGAAAGTCTGCAAAAATATTTTTCTCCAGAAAGTATACTCTGGCCTTACCTTGGAAAAATCATTTTCTAAATCTTAATTTCTTGTTGTCAAAAAAATATTACTGTCTGACTGCCAATCCCATGCTTTATATGGAAAAATATGTCCATTTATTATTTCGAAAGTTATATTTTTAAATTTCATTATTCCTTTGATCCTTTGACCCTTGTTTCTGGAACATAAAACTACAAGATCAGAAAATTGTCCCTCATCTCTACAACACTTGTAGTTTTATAAACCTTTTTCTGTCACCTTTTTTTTTCATAGTTTCATCTTTCAGTCTTTCTTCAGAGGTCCCAACAACAGAAATGCTGTAATCACTGGTTCTCTGCCTCCTTTTTGATGTGGGGTTATCTCTTTCTGGGTGGAGTATTTCAGATAGGCTATGGCATTGGCTGTGCAGGAGACTTTTTCTATCTATTTTCTGTCTCATTTTTCAGTTGTTGTAAATCCACTTGTCCTTTCCACCTGCAACTGCACAGAGCTCACTGTGATTATTTTCCAGGACTGATATGTTAAACATAAAATCCCTTATGGTATACAAGTAGATACAATTTTCTTTCAATTCTTCAACACTGAACTTCATAAAGCTTTCAGTTCAGCTGAATTTAATTTATTTTTTGTAAACTTCATTAGCTTTTTTATTTCAGTGCCGTTGTTTTCTTCCTGTTTAGCTTTCTTTCTAATGCATTAATACATTAATAAGCAAAACATTGAATATATATGGAAGTCTGAGACACCCTACTTCTAACTTTTTGTACTGATGAAAATTGATTTATTCCCCTTTTGTTTCTCACTATCCATTTTGTACACATGACTGTGTACTAATCTCAAACAGTAATAATTTCATTTGTTCATTGCCTTTCTTTAGACAGTTGGTTAATAGGTTATTGAAAAACTAAATAAATTTTCATCAGGATCACATTTTTATTTTTATTTTTATGCTTTGGAAGAGTTTGAATTCATTAGAGAAAGAATTCACCTTTGAAGAGATGAGGTTATTTATCCTTTCTCATACCACCATCTACATTTAATTTCGTTATTCCACTCTTAGATATTAAGCAACATATTGCCTTCTGGACATGTCTGTGGTTTACTTGTCAGAGAGTTTATGAATGACAGGGAATCATTCTGCGGTACAAAGTAAAATATTTTAAACTATCAACCCTTCTAATCTATTAACTTTCTAAAATGGCAGACTGTAAAATTTCTGGTAGCAAGTTTGATGTTTTACTCTTAAGCTCTTTGGGAGTCTTCCAACATTGTCTTCTATTTGCTGAACAAGCTGTAGCAAAAACAAATAAAAGTAAATTTGAAGGGCAAAATATTTTCCCTGATGCTACTGACCTATGCAAATTGTTGGATGTGTCAGCAAATAGTTACATACAGACTTGACCCAATGTACCACAGGAAATCATCTAAGAAAAACTGCAATGGAGTAAATATTTGAAAATCAGAGAGCAAACAGCACTTGTTCAGAGAGAAAAAGTTCCCTTTCCAATAGCTTGAATAAATACTATTTTTGCATAGCTCAGGCAAGCCCCTAGGAAAAGTGTGGATAAATGTTACTGTAATGGCAAAGTCAAATACATATAATGCCATAAAACCAGTCTGGTAGTGATGCAATCCATTACAAGCTCATCTTGTTTCATTTGTGTATAACTCTTCTACAGTATCTCTGTGGAATACACAGCATCTTTTTGGGGATTGTTACTACATCCCAATCAGTAAAGGAATATAAATTAATTATGAGAAACACTGAGCCCTAAATCCTCTTATTCTCTCTAAGATGGCACCACATTTAACAGAGAGTCTCTAAATGCTGTAAATAAATTGTTATTGATATCTAATTTATGACAAGAATATAGAATTTTCAGAATAATGTCAAAATTTGAGATAGCATCATATAATCTAACAGGATCAAATAGAAAGAATTTTATAGCAAACACTGCAGATTATGATACTGTGTTTTATCCAGTTTGCCACAAAAGTACTTCATAAAGTAGTGAAAGGATTCTTCCTGGAAGAGGCATGCAGAACTGATCCCAACCAATATCAGGCACTTTGAAGACAGTAAGCATTGTATTCACTGTTAAAATCAGTTATTCCGTCTGCAAAACTGTATAGTAGTGCTAAAAGCTGAGCCTCTCCTCTCAGGCTGGAACCACTGAGACATTCCTGGATCTTCTCTGGAAACTCTGAATGCACAACAAAATTTGAAGTATATAGACCTATTTTTTCCTTCCAAAATCTTCCAGGCACTGGAAGACGTAAGGATAGTTTAGACTACTGCTAACACTGAAAATTTTTGGGTAAAATGAAAAAAAAACATTTTCATTTTGGAAATGTAGGATAAAAAAAAAAAGGAAATCAAGAAGAAAAAAGAAGATAGAAAGAGAACATAACTGCATTATTCGTATCTTCTTACTCCACCTAAGCAAAAAATGAAGCTTTTGTCAATCAGAAAGGCTAGTGACATCATTTGTCTCAGAGAATTTAAAAGTGGGTTTATTTGTCTGCTTGCTTAACAGCTTTGAATTCTGCACCCATGATTAACTTGTGGTCTCACTCTTGGGCATTCAGTGTGTAGTCTATGAGCTCTCAAAGAATGCAGACTGTGGCAAGCAGTGTCTGCTGCTTATGCACCAATCCCATCAGCAGGAAGTTCTTGAGACTTTGTTTTACTACCAAGTCTTAGATCTCATGCTCTAAATCTAAACCTTTCTCAAAGTGATACCTATGTCACTTTGTCCTAGAGAAAGCCTTATGGAGCCCCTCTTCCACTGTGTATAAGATATGACCACTGGTCTGGCACAGAAAATTAGGTAGAAGTGATAGATCTGTCTTATCTTCAATGGAATCATAATTCCATATCTTATTTTTGTGAGGCTTTTTTCTGATTGACCAATAAGCAAGATTTAGTGGCTTAAACTGATGAAGAACTATTACAAGTTTGGAGATATAAAACATGTACTAGATTTTAAGTGCCAAAACCTCATAGATTTAAGTATTTGAATAAGCATTTCTAGTGTCAATAGCACTTGAAAAGTTCCACTTTAATCTCTGAATATCAGCAAGAATATCCAGCAATTATCTCTGATTTTAATATGGGTCTTAATGGTGGAGAATTCGCCTGACAGAGATTTAATTTTGTATTTAACTGCATTAGCCATCTCTGTCCACAGTCATGTTACATTATATAAGTGCAGTGCTTGAATAACTGGATAGAGTCCTAGCTATCTTAAATTTATTTTACTTATCTTTATACATGAGCTAATGTAGCAGAAAGAATCAAAATACACTTCAAATTCTCTCCAAGGTAAATCCAGTTAAAAAAAAGTTTCAATACAACCAATTAATTAAGACTGTTAGTGAAGTAGAAACTTCAAAGTCATATGGTTAGGTTATAGATAAAAAGCAGAAAATATTTTAAAAGTAATATGAGTTTCCTACAGTGGTTAAAAGTTTGGTCTCATAAACACTGTGTTATATTCTGTAAAAGCTCTGATTGCTGAAGCTATAGCTGGACGTTGTCACTGGGGACACAACTGTAGACAGTTTGCACAAATCCTTAAATAGACACATGATGCTTCCAAATCTTCTGTGAAAAGAGAAGTGAGATTTTGTAGCAGTGTCTATGCTGGTGATTATCAGATTGGTAGGTGAAACAGCAAAAGGTATGTGAGAGTTGTCCTTTACTATGTTATCCTCTAGGATGACAAGTGTCATTCTGCTGTGGCAAATGTCTATTGCCTTGCAGAACTGCCCCAGACTAGGGAAAATCCTCAACTGAGAATCTGCTCTTGGATGAGCTTATTGTTGAGCTTAATTGTGACCTCTTTGGAGAGCTGATTTTGCCCTCCAATGAAATATGAATTACCAATTGCATGGTCACAAATTGTCATGGCTCTGATTGTAATGTCATATATATTCCCATCTTGCCCAGATTTGGCTACCTGGGCTCAGCTTTTGGTGCAGCTGTGTGGCCTTAAACCAGAGCTGTGTGAGAAAAAAAACTGTGTGTGGAAAAGTCCCCTGTCCTTGAGGGCTGCTTTTCCGCTCAGCCACTCACCCTCTTTGGATGTGTGGATGTCTCACTTCAATGTCATTACAACAGCATGCAACTCTGAGGTCTTTATGTCAATCTGTAAGTTAGATCAGTGTAGGAAAAGTAGCAAAACTCTAGGACACTGAGTATAACAATGTTGAGTAATGCAGTGGAGTTTCTGGCCCTGTTCTTGCATTCAAAATTGTCTAGAGGAAAAAAAAAAAGGACAATCTGCTTTGCCTCTAGATGGTTTACAACATAATAAAGTTCTCTTAACCAGTTCAATTAACCATGACTAAAATAAGCTTGATACAGTGAAATATATCAAGTGAAAATATACTTGATATCTGTGATAAAAATTATATTAATAGAAACTGCATCATGACATGTTCCTTCTTTAGTTTAAAGTTCTGGGGGTCTTTTTTTCTTTTTTAATATATTTCAGGCTCTAAAGCATTTGTCTTCTGTCTGGTGCCTAAGAAATTTTCTTATTTGTTTTAGATTCATTAGCCCCTTGTCTTAAGATTTTTTCTTATTTATTGAATTTTCATAGAATCAAGAACTAGCACATAGAATGTGCTTAGGTTAATAACCTCCATTCAGGTTATTGAGTCTGACTCCTGACCCTGCACAGGACAGCCCAAGAGTCATATCATGGAGCATTGCTCTTGAATTCTGTCAGGCTGGTGCTTGACCACTTCCCTGAGGAGCCTGTTCACTGCTCAACTACCCTCTGGGTGAAAAACCTTTCCTGATATCCAATCCAAACATTCCCTGACCCAGTTCCATCCTGTTTTCTCAAGACCCGTCACTGGTCAGCTCAGAGAAGAGATCAGCATCTGCCCCTCTACTCCCTGCAAGATCAAGAAAAAAATTCAATATTGAAGTTGAACAAGTCTTAGGCTTAAACAAGTTATAATTCGAAATGGAAAGAGAAATTCGAGGCATAGGACACTTTTTCTCTGTGTATGTTTGTATCAGCTTATGGCAAATCCCCTCATCTGCCAGGAGTCTACAGTAGCTGTTGCAAGGTGATTGGAAGCCCTCAGAACACATAAGGGATTCTCTCCTGAGTGATGATGGAGATTAATAGACAGTAAAAATCAGAAACTAGAGGATATAAAGACTCTCCTCGTCTCCTGCATACACTGTTAATCAGTGGCATCAACCTTCTGAATACTGTCATGGTGAACTGATTTATACAGACTACCATCACTTCAGAAATTATGTAGAGCAGAGTTAAACAAAAATACTTTCCACTCTTAGAGGATCACTTGGTTCACGAATTCAGATGTAATTTTAGAAGGCTGTTAAAATTTACGAGAGGCTCCTGACCACTCTGAGCTGACTTGAAATCAGTAGATCTTAAATTTTCTGGGGAAGCTGACCAGACATTTTAAAGATTATTAATTTGCTTTATTTTTTATAATTTGAACATTTTAATGTAGTTTATTACATGGAATACTATTAAGTTCACAAAATCAAAGACTAGTGCTTCCTTTATTTTTAACAGACTAATTATTTCCATAATGAGTTATTTAATCTTCAGTTTTCTTTAAGCTCACCCAAAGGGATGTTTATGATCTTCAAAAGAAAGCTTCCTTGCTATATTAAGTAACAGCTAAAACTGAATTCTGATACAGAGGATGAGTTCAGGTTTTAGGGCATTATAAAACAACAGTGAAGTTAATCATCATGATGACCTCAGTTGATTGGATGGCTAATCACCAGAAAGACAGGACTCGTGGATCAGATTTTTGCACATTTTTGCATTGCAGAAGCTGGATTTATTTTGGAAGATATAACCATTATAAATCTCTCCTATATATGTAAATACATTCTCCTTAGGGTTACCAAAACAAGACATCTCCTCTGCAGTAATGTCTCCTGAAAGAGAGGAGACATCAAATCCAAGAAACATATTTCTATTAGGTGCTAGCGTTTTTCATTATTTCAGTTAATCATTTCCAATATAAAAAACTAAGATGTGAGCAGAGCAGTTTGCAATTACACATCTGTATATCGTTAAAAAAAATCTTGTTACACAGCATACCAACTGAAGCTGAGATCAACAATATTCTGGCAAATAAGTTTCAACCTTGGTTTACTTTTTCTCTATCTTCAAATAAAGTAGCAAGTGTATCTTTCACATGAAATTATTCATATAATGGGTAAAATAGGGAAAGAAACAAGTTTGTCTATTAAAATTAGGAAACACTAAAAGTTTTGGCTTTTAACACAATATTTTGCATTCTGTGACACCAAGATCTTCTGAATAAATATTAAAATATTTATCTTATGATATTGCATCCATGAAGATAGAGAAATGATTCATTATAATAAAATAAAAACAAAATCAAAGAGTAAAATAACCACAAAACAGATGTGTTTGTTCCCAAATTGCTGTAAATTTCAGGCATAACTATCCATAATATGAAACAGATTGTCTCATTTCCTGGTACAATCTTACAACACAAGGAATTTTTAAAATGCACATAGAATGGATTAACTAGAAAATATAACGTCTGTTGTACAGGAAGTTCATACTGATATTTTTTATTAATTCTGGATCAGATTTTTTTAAAAAAATCAAAATCTATATTTCCCCCAGGGGAAAAAAAAAGGTGAGGGTAGGAGTGAGGGTTGGTGTGAATGCATATAAAAAACAACTTCTCCAAAAAGAAGAACACCTATGAATCAATAAATAAAATACAGTAATGTAGTGTGTATTTAAATGAACGGTTTATGAAGAATGTTTGGTTGTACAAACAGAATGAGAACAGTTTATTTGGAAAGAAATATTTGAAACCTAATGAAAAATAATTCCCCAGTCAAAATTACTTGATTTTGATAGTGCTGAAACAAAATGAAAATTCTAACATAAGGAAAAAAAAAATCTCCTTTTAGACACTGTTTCTATAGAATATCTTATTTTAAGCAACCCACATATTTGAAAGCCACTTGCTATATCTTTCCTATTGCATTGTGAAGAATGTTTAGTCACTGATGGTAGCACTAAAATTCATTGTCAAAGATACCTTATGGAGTGTATTGTTCCCTCCTATCTGGTTGCTGTTGCTGCTTTATTTGTGTGCTTTGCCAGCCCTATCATGAGGCTGCCCAAAGCCTCAGAATGGGAACAAAGCCCAGCAAAAGAGAAATGCCAGCATCAGTCCTGCAACTCTCATGGGCAGAAAGCTCTCTGTAAAAGCTGATTTTTATTCTATAGTACACATGCAAAATGCAGTTTTCCTGAAGTCAGACTGCTCTTAATGCTCAAAAATGACAAAGTTCCTTGGGGAGTCCACATTTCTAGCTGTTGTCAAACTTAATCAGGTTTTGTACCCGTTAGCCATCTATATTTTGGTTACGCAGTCTATATAAATGCACTCGTAAGCTATCTAACAGACATCTCTGCTTGTAAAACATGATATCTCAGGTCCTAATGCTCAAAGCAGACACTGAGACTAACCCAAGTGTTTCCTAAGAAAGATGTACTGTCTCTCAAACCAACACATAATACCCTGGTGATCCAAATATAAAAAGCTTTTTAGAGATTGCACTTCACAGATATAGCATTGCTTTGCTGCTGTAAAGCACTCATAATATTTGAAGTGACTTTTACATCAAAATTTTCATCACTGGGAGAAATAGGTGTGCTCTTCTGAGGTTCATCATTGCCACATAGAATCCATAATTGCAATCTCATCCCCTTATTTCCAACACAGAGTGTTTAATACATTCATCTTTTGCCTGGTCAGTGTTCAGGCACAGTTCTAAGTGAATGAGGGAATATCTTTATTTATAGAAGTAAGGGTTGGATAGAATTTTTAGTCTTTGCCCGTAGCTTTTCCCCAACTCTGTTATTGACAATGTCTCAGCTCATGAAGTATTACTACTTCTCTTAATGCCTACACTTTGAGATTGTGCAATACTTAAAACAACAACAACAAAACAAAAAAACAAACAAACAAAAAACCCACTAACATGAAGCAAAGGAAGTTAGGCTGAAGCACATAGTTTAATAATATTTCATAGAAATGTTGACATGAAGACCCTACAAGATACAACATTATTGGCTGTGGTAATGTCACAGAATGCTGCAGAGACAACAATTCATCCTGACTCAACAGCAACAACAAAAAAATTAAACCATGAGATTTAAACATATGGTGTAACCTTAAATGCACATATAACGCCTTTAAATAGTTGAAACACTCATAACTCTATGAGTCAGGCAAAGATTAGACATGTGAAAAAGACATCACCCTTTGCACATAAAGTGGTACCTTCTGTACCAGAATCTTTAGGGTTACAGAAAATCACATGCTGTAGCTGAGGCTGACAGGGAACAGATCTCACTGTCCATGCACAGCTTATTCAATGAGTAAGCATGTACCAGCTCCACTAAGGTAAAATGAATCAAAACTTGAAGGTTGCATCACTATTCATTTTTAAATGAATGCCGAAAAAGCTCCACTTACATAACAGATTATTCCACGAATATTCTGGGAAAAAATTGATTAATTAGTCACAACCTGAGGTACTCTTGAGTATACATAACAACTGCAGAATTTATCTCAAAATACTCACAAAGTTTGGGAGAAGCTGAGCTGGAAACAGATCATGCTTTCTGAAGGCAAATCCTTTATTCCAATAAGGTACAATTTCCTGATGTCATTGAAAGGGTCACTGATCACCTCTCAAGCTCATAAGGGGCCTCTTCGTTTCCAATTAGTATGTGAAATAATTCAGCTGTGCTCCTTTTGCTCATTTTCACAGTGAGGAATGGATATAGTTGCAAAGCATCAGTTAAAAGCAGTTAAAATTTATTTTGATTCAGAAAAAATTACCATTTTGAGAGAGAGAATTTCTGTTGTGACTTCTCTCTTCCTACTTTCTTTCCCTCCCACCATCCTCCACATCTACACAGTAAGAGCTATTTGATGGTTTTTAACACAGTAAGAGCTATTTGATAGTTTTTAAGTTCTCTTTTGTGTAATTATTATGATAGCCCAGCCAAAAACATCAAACTGAGGAAAAAAATGTTTTCTATGTAATATAATTAAAGTACTTCCTGGAAATGGTAGTCAGAAACAGGAAGAAATTATTTTCGTAGAGAATGAAACAGATTGAGCTTTTCCATTGTGTTCTACTGACACCTCTCACACAATGTGACTCAGATGATTAAGGCTAGGTACTCAGTCTGTTTTGACAGGACTTAGGTTATCCAGAATCACATGTATTATGCATGTCTAGGTGAGTGAGAATGAGACGGGGAGGAAGGGAGACTGTGGCATATATGTATGGTACTTTATCTTCCCATTGCTTTTGCAGTCTTAGCAAATAGATACATAGAATCATGGAATCATCATAGAATAATAGAATCATAGAGTCATAGAGTGGCATGGGTTGGAGGGGACCTTAAAGGTCATCTTGTTAAAATTAGTTTTGTGCAGTTGTACAGTTCGAAGTCTCCTAGTGTATTGACCAGGGCTGTGGTCAGCCAATGCACTGTTCTACACAGCCATTCTGTCCACACTGGGACCCAGCAGCTCCTGGTCCCTCTCTAGGTGATTAATGACATAGTATTAACTCAGAACTCTGTCTGATTTCCTTTCAAGACCAGAAAAAAATAACTCAGACACCGTCCAACCTCATATGTGATACGAGATACAGGATATCCGAAAAAAAAGAATACTGGGACTGTCAGTCTACATACAGACAAAAATAAGTGTTCTTCCTAATGTCCTGAGAGAAAAAGTACACAAGGTGCCCTTTCAGCTTCTCAAAATTCTCCACACACACATACACACTTGCTTTCTTCCTGTTAACTCTAAATCCTTTTATTATTTCTAATGATTTGACAAGAAGATGCAATTTACTGTCTAGTTTGTTTGTGATGCTTTCATTCTTAGAATTGCTGAAGCTGGTTATTTGTGTTGGGTTGTTGGTCACTGAAGTAATAAAATATTTTTTCTGCTTGAAACTTGTGCAGTAGAAATAAAATTAATGCCAAATAAGAAATTATTCTGCCCAACTGATAATAAGTTTTTATCACAATATTGTTAATAATTTAAAAATATCAAGAAGATTTTGATGATGATCATTCTAGAGAGACACTCAGACATATGAATACAGATATATAAAGCCAGCATTGATTCATGCACTTTTTCAAAAGTGTAATCTTATTTTTTTTCTACAGGTACAAAGAAGGGTAAATTTAATTTATTTAGGTGAGAAAAATTGCCAGTAAATCCTTCTGAGATTTTTTGTCTATGCCTCTGCACATGAAAGATTACTTTATTCTTATGTGATCTAGTATCTTGTCATCATAGTGTTTCATCTAATAGGAATCTGTCTCTTTAAATGCAGAGTGTCTAAAGTTATGTTGATGGTAAAGAGATTAGATATTTAGATATATTCAGATATTTAGTCTATGTATGTGGTTGCCATGATGCACCAATAACCCTTTTTATCTTAGTTCTTTCCCTTGTTAAAGAAGAGTAAAAACAAAACCAATAGAAAAACATGAGGGTTTTTTTCTGATCTTTGAGTTCATTTTGGTAGATTTCCATTAGGAACTAAGATATTTCTAAGGTTTCAACCATCTCCCAAGCCAGCTCAAAGCACATCACCATTCTTTTTTTTTTTCCTACATTATATATATGCAACATGCAAAAAGATATTATGGTGTAAAAAATTTCTAATTCTAAAAAATCACAAATCTTCTTCATGTATCAATTTTGTTTGGTTTTGGTACTTTGACTTCAATGAATAAAGCATCTGTCAATAAAAATTATTTTGTTGTCTAAAATTCTGAATTATTTTTTAAAAATCTTTGGATTTCATGTTTTTTTCTTCAAAGACCATTGATAATTGCTTATTCTTACATTTTGTCCATAATGTATATATCTTTCCCATCTTATAACTCAGATTAGTTCAATTTTTGTTTAGGAGTTACTTTTAGCTTTATTTCCTTTAAATGAGGATGCAATACAGTGTTAGCTTCATCCACTGCTGCCACGTCTTCTCTTTCCTTTCCTTGAAATGTAATCCAAGGCATTTGTTTTATTGACTTGAATCTTGAGAAAGTGCATGTTTTGAAAGAGCAAGGATTCTGTTCTAGCAGACTTTACTTAATGAAAAAGTTAAAAGATTTTTTTCCTCCCTCTGGCCGTTTAACACATAGTTTCCTCATATACACCTCCCATCTTTTACACTGAAAAAATTACATAGGAAAATACTAATAGAATTTAACTAATACTTAAAAGGTTTTTTATATGAAATATTTTATAAGAGAAAAATTTATTGTGTTTATAAATCTTTGAGTTTAGCTATTGATGTTCTTTAAGAAGGAAAAGACTCTCATATTGAAGTATAGTTTGTAAAGTGAACACCACACTCATATAGACGAATGTGTATTTCACTGATAGTTTCAGACCTTGTTACATAAGTACTGTAAATCAACATTTTGGACTTGCTAGGAGGTAAAGCAAAATTCCCAACCAAAAAAAAAAAAATCTATATTTTCCTGGGGAAAAGAAAGAATACTGGCCAATCAAAGGCCATAATATCTGCTTTACTATTAGGAAAATTTCAACTTATTACAAGAAATTTTAGTTCTGCATCATGGGCTTCTGCTAAAGCTAAAAAGCTGCCTCTCATTGTCCCTGAAACAGAGAAAAGATTCTGGACTGCTCTGGATCTTCTTACTCAGCTGAAACAGCCATGGGACTCATGTAAATGCTGTCAAGCAGAGTTATATGAGCAAATATGAGATCAAGTCTCCCACTTCTGTATTCCCTCCTGGGTAACACATATTTAAGCATGAAAGTAAGATATCTGATGTCTGTGTAAAACCTTTGGTGCCTAGAAGGTCCAGGAAGGGTAGGAGAGATTCTTTGGGATGTTTGTTAGCAAAGCAGGCATTTAAATCATGTCTGTAGTTGTAAGAGCGGAGAGGGACCACATTCTGATCTACCAGCTAACCCAGCACAGCTCAACTGGAAACACTTACATCATTTTCCTTTTTCTCCAGAAAAATACAAAACTGTTTACTGGATGCAGTTCTTGGCATACACCTTTTCCCAGACAATGGTTGAGCACCCTTTGGAAATGTAGAAATTAACACAGGCCCAAGCTGTGAAGGCAGTGGACTGACAGATAGACAACATGATGAGACTTGTCTAGGAGCCTATGTCACCTTACTGGATAAAACAGAGCAAAAGAGAACCAGAATATTAAAATTATCAATATAGACTATAGACAAGCTTGAAATCAGCTGCAGGGTGAAGAAAATACGGGTGGACACAGAGTGGGAGGCATTCATCTGAGAAATACATCTCAGGAACAGGTATACTCATGCGTTCTTTAGAAATACAGACTAGAATTCAAAAGCAATTTTGAGACAAAGCTGAGGACTTGTGAATCAGAGCAGGAAGATGATGTGTGTGAACAGAGATTGGATACACAAAAATCTTCATAGAAGCCCACGATTGCATTATTTACTTCTGCTCCTGAATAAACATTTTCTGTCTTGCTTCAGTTGACACATGGTTTTGCTCATTTTCTTGTTACCATGTATGGTGTATGTCCAATATTCTTCCTAAAAACTGATCTACACTTTCAAATATGACTCATAAACCAACTTACTTCTGTTAGATCTATTTTATGAAGAGAATATGTGGGTTCATACTAAACAGGTCTAAGATCAGGAAAGAGCCTCTGTGAATGTATAACTGTTACCAGACCCAGCATTCCTGTTTTCAACCAATTGACTATGATTTCTAATTAAAAATAGAAAATCTATTGCTTTATTTCACCTAACCTTGAATCCTCTGTGCAGTTTTGGGTACCACAACATAAGAAAGATAGCATTTAGATGGCATCCAAAGGAGGGCAACAAAGATGAAGGTGAAGGGTCTTGAAGAGAAGCTGTATGAGGAGTGCAGGTGCAATTTCCTTGTGAAGGGAAGAGGAGGGCAGGCACTGATTTCTTCTCTGTGGTGAACAGGGACAGAAGCCATGGGAGAGGCCTGAAGCTCTGTCAGAGGAGGTCTAGGTGAAAAAGGTTCCTCACCCAGAGGGTATGTGGGAGTTGGAACAGGGTCCCCACGGAAGTGGTCACAGCATGAGCTTGACAGAGTTCAGGAAGTGTGTGGACAATGCACATGGTGTGAATTTTGGGGATGGTCCCAAGCCAGGCCAAGAATTGAACTCAATGATCCTTGTGGGGTTTTTTCCAACTCAGTATATTCTGTGATTTTGTGATTTATTGTTGCAAATGTCAGTAAAGCAACTGAAGCAACAGAAATGTGGCGGGTGATGTAATCAACAGTGGGAATACCACTTTCTGTTTAAAAGTTGATCGAAGAACAAAAGGTACACACATCTCCTGGTCTTCCTTCTCAATAATCATTTACTGTGGATAAGAAACCTTAGTAAGCAATTAAAATTCAATTTGTAATGAAAAATAGAAAAAAAATAAAACATGTTCTACATAGCACAGTAGGCAAATCTGTTGTAAAGTGATAATCACAAACCATAGATTATTGATAAAGGCTTCATTTAATCACCTAGCAACCTTACTGCCACTGCTGCAAACAATGTGAAATAAAAGCTTGGCCATTCTGGGGCTATGACATTGGAATTAATTATACAATTTAGGATGCTATTGACATTTATAAAATTATAACCAATGAAGAATTATAACCAATAAGATGAAATATACTGAAATCAAACCAAACTCTCATCTAAATTGGTCATTTCAGGTATCAGTTTTTAAATTTCCTTGGCTTAAAAATTTAATCTGTAGTTTTCCTTTTGATTACATCATTCCTAGAAAGAATGGAAATGATCAGCTGACTATATTGGTTTTCAGTCTATGTTTAATGAAAGGTAGTTAGTAGGCTTTTCAGATAATTAAAAAATACAAAAAAGTTGGGTTTTTTTGTTATGCAACAACCTAGACCGGAAGTATCTAGATAGTAAATAATGTACTCCAAAACAGTTAAGTGGAAAATAAAATGGGGAACAAGGAAATCTCTCTGAACTTGGTCACATAGGTTTTTCATCACCTTTGTAGCCTGGTGTCCGACCTAATTTTACATGAAACTTTTCTGTGTCCAATAGTTTAATACTAATGACAAACATCATTGTTTGGAAGACAAAAGGTAGCAAAAATTTAAATCAGCACGTGTATTTTACTTTTTTGTTTAAATGGTGACAATAATTGCAATAATCACAAGTTCTGCAGCCACAGCTATGCAGCATCAGATGAGAGCATCTTTAAAGTGTTCCTTTTAGCATCCAAATGTAGACACTGGTTTTCACTGCAGCAGATTTATCCCTACTCTACAGCTGTTGGTGTTCAGGTACCCTAATGCATGTTGTAATGCTGTGGACTGGATAAGGTTTTATTTGAAGGGAAGCAGCACCATCTATTGCTACCTGATAGTTTAGCTCTAGAAGATATAAAGACAGACTTGGCCTGAGCCCAATTTTCAACTCTTTCTTGCATGCACTTTCATAAATTTGTCCTTGTCCAGCTTCAAATAAGATTGGGATCTCAGATTATGGTGGTGCAGGGACCAGGCTGTGTTCCATGCATGCACGTGTCTAATAAAAATCACATCTAAGAGACATAACTGTTTACAAACCAAGATAATAAAATAACATAAGCCTAGTCCTAAATAACTGTTGCTTTTAAATAACTTGGCTGGAGTTTTCATTTCTGAAGTGGGAGGACAGTCAAAAGTTAAGAGCATATTTTATCCAGGTGATATTCTCTCAAAATTTTCTTCCAAAAGCAGCATTAATGTAGGTGTGCAGTACAGTATGTTCTTCTAATAATGACAGTGCTATTGTCATCCATCTATATTTCTGGTTCTTCTCTTTTTTCCAGACTGTCTACAAAGCCTGGCTCTGTTCCCAGTATTTTGAAGTCACACAGTTTCACTGCAGCAACAGAATTCCTTGCAAGCAATACTGTTTGGAGGTTCAAACGAGGTGTCCCTTTATATTACCAGACAATGATGATGTCATCTATGGAGGACTATCAAGTTTCATCTGTACAGGTATAGAAAAACTAATTTCACTTGTTTTCATGGATTTAACTCTGGGAACCTGAAGGCATTCCAGCTCAGATTTGTTGGAAGTGCTAGGATTTGAGCTCAGACCTAGTAATGTACAGTTACGATACAGTCTGCCAGTCATCCGCTTTACAAAACAAAATTACTAGAAAAAAATTGTTCTGGTTATTTTTTACACTTTATAATTTAGTGGAGGATTTATTTTACTTCATTTCATACAATATTTGGAGTAAAAAGGTTGCATGTCATGCAATATTCAGAAAAAAAAAGAAAAAGGTAGGTCCAATTTTTAGCATCTTCACCTTTGATTGCCTGCATTCTTATGCCAGAAGAATTAAGAATCTGAAGCACAGCATTCAAAATTGTGCAGCAAGTCTCAGAAAACATTTAAGAAAAGATCTTTCACTAGTGAAGAAATTTAAGATTCAGTTGCTCACCTGTGAAGAACTGATCTTTCTTTGTTTCCTATAGAGTCTGCTTACCACCTATGAATACTTTGCTAATGTATATCTCAGGTACCACAGATACTTTTTTCAGGAATGGATGGAAGTCATCCACTCAAAATTTTAGCTTATACCAAGGTTACCTTCAGATTTCCAGTGCCTAGACTATCATCTGAGAATCTTGAAGATATTCAGGCAACTTATTCCCAAAAACCTGATTAAAAAAAAAAAAAATCAACACTTAGATCATTTGACACCCTCATCCAAATATCAGCAATTAAACTGTGTTCACCTCTAAATTAGGGTGCCACTGGTGGTAATCTTGATACTAAATAAGTTGTCTAAGGTAAGCTATTTAAAAGCAGAGTCAATTATAAAAATCCATAAATGCTACATACCATCTCAGGTGTATGCATATGAATTATGGCCACTCACTTCTCCTTTTACCCTGTGTTTAGATTTAGGGTGGTTCTCATAGCAAGGCATTTACTGAATTTTTTTCTTGGAGATTAAACCCATTAAACACAGTCAAGCAATATCCATCTGTATGCAAAAGAAAATATAACAAAAAGTCAGCTGAATTAAAATTTTGAATCATCAATAAGGTGCTTAGCACTTGAATGCATTTAAAAAAATATATAGCTTTCTAATATGTATATGCAGTAAGAAAATGGGCATTATTTTTCAGTTTAAGGTAGTACAATAGAAGTGAGAGACTTAGGAAAATTTTATTTACCACAAGTACACGATCTATATGTATGTGTGTGTTCATGTATATGCATGTGTACACACATACACATACACAATGGCAAGAAACTAAACCAACAGCAAACAAAATCATCTTAGCATGTACTTCAGAAAATCTGTTAGGAAATATATGTCCATCTCCTCATTTTCCTGGTATAACTTGTAAGCCAAATTCCTTCCTAAAACACAAAAAATAGATGATTGTGAAAAGACTCCTGACATCTCTGAGTTTGGGATGAAAAAGCAGCTTTTGGGGAGGATTAAACTCATTTTATTGCAGGTATTAATAATGTGAGTATCTACGCATCATTTCTGTGACTAAGCTCTCACTAGAGTCATTGGTGTAAACAGCGGAGCTGAGAGCTGTTTCATTCACCCCGAGTTGGCACTTGCACCTGATGAGAGAACTTGTTCACATCTCTGGCTGTACTCTATTTACTATAGCTGCTATTAGACACCAGGGTCTTATGGCAGACACTTAAAATCACAGTGACCTAAATCTCATCTCAGCAGCCCACTAACAAATATTTGGTTGAACTTTTTGTCATTTCAAGTCCAAACCCAGCAGCAGCAGAGCAGAGCTTGTATTCACAGAGCCACAGGAGTCAATATGCTGACTCTAGAAAGTTGTGTGCAAGGGAAGGTGTTGAGGACAGGTACAAGGCTGCAATTCAAACTCTGTCTGGGATACAGGCCCATTTTCACCCTTATTAAGCAGCTGCTCACTGTAGAAGTGCTTCCTGACACTAAACAATGAGAAATTAGACTATAATCTGCTGCAGTAATAAAGAATAGTACCTCTCTACAGCTTAATGAAAACAGATTTATTTGATACAAAGTACAGTGAGCTCAACAGCAGATAAAACACTCTACCTCAGCATAGTTTGTGAGAGAGACCTTGAAACTCTCGAAGAAAAACCGCTGAAAGAAGTTCACCCATGTCTTGAGGGACATCTACTGCACTGTTTGTGAGTTTCTGTCTGGTATACACCTTCTGAGATTTCTATTTATGGATCTGTCTCTCCGTTAGAAAAACACAAAAAAGTCAAAAGGTATCTTTATTTAATATTTAGGTATCAAGTAACAAGAAAAGGTATGCAAGGAATAGCTGGTTTTATTTGGTGTTCACTACCTCCCAGAGCTCAGGATGAACACAAAAACAGTACCTGTAATTTGAGCTTCCACCTCCCCTTTCAGTCCTGTCCTACCACAGCAGTGAGTCAGAGCACAGTGATCTGCTGGAGATGAGGGCATGGCAGTACTGGTGGACAACAGGAAACCCACACATTTATTTTTTTTCTTTCAGGACAGGATTTTTGTGATGTTGGGGTCTGAAAGGAAAAGAAAAACCAAACCAAAACCAAAAACCTGGAGGCTGCAAAAGGAATTAATAACAAGGGCTTTACCCTTCTTGGAAGGTCCACATGAGGAGAAAACAGCATGGAAGTGGCTATTTTTCCCCAAGAAATAGTGCAGTCATTGTTATATTTGTCATTACATTTAAAAGAAAATAAATTGTAGTTTATAATATGCATTAATAACAACTTCCTGGAAATTCCTGAAGGCCTCATATCGTTGATCACCTCTAAAGAAAGCATATAACAGGAAAGGGAGAAATCATGATACACTCATTTTGTATCACCAGAACTGGACTTTTGTAGAAATGCATATGAGGGTGTGGAATAACTGCAGTGCAAAAGAAAATACTTGAGAGATTAATCAAAATAATCAGAATCACAGTGTGGTTCTGATTATGGAAATATGCAGTTAGATAGAAAGAATTTAGTGTTCCCTTCTTGCTCACTTTCTTCCAGGACATAGAAGGAAAAAAAAATGATCCTTCCATCAGGTACCATGCTGACATGCTGGTATTCAGATTCATTAAAACTGAGTGATTACCTTCAGTTTAGGCCTTTGGAGTTCATATCCATATGACTAAAGTTTCCAGTGTTTTCATACAGTGTTTCTTTTTACAGCTCAGGTGCCCAGAACTGCCCATGCAAGCCAGAATCTCATTTGAGGGAGATAGCAAGAGTTTTCAGGTGTACATACACACACATAGCAAATTACAGTGAGTTATTCCAAGCAGAGTTCCAGATCAAGGTTTTTAACTGTAACTTCTAAGAAAACAGTGCTCATACCAGCAGGATTGTTTTCTAGTAGTTGTCTCTTCCTTAATTAAATAAGGAGATGAGCTACAGTACCATACTACCCTAAGCCAACCACAATGCATATTTTGTCTACAAAATTAGACTAGAGCTAGAGTGAAGAAAAATCCCTTCAGAGGTTTTTAGGGTTGACATGTGATAGATACTCAGTTCCCAAGGGCTTGCTTTGTAATGACCATGACTTATGGCCTCTTTGTGCCCTGTGGCATAACAGGGCTATCACCCAGCACCAAGTCTCAGGCCAGAAATCTCAGCCACATACTCACACTCTTTATCTGTACAAGAGATACCATGGCATTTAATGGAGAGAGAGAGTTCCTCTTTGAAGGAAAAGAAGGGAATGTAGTGAGCAGCAACAAGGCAGGAATGTGTTGCATTAACTATTCCAAAAGCATGATGACACCCCCTAGTACTTCCTAAGAGCAGTACCATCAGAATGAGTCTTCTGCCATCAAGAGGTGAATCAAATTTGTCCATTCTCTTGTGTTGTTGAACAGATTTCTGAGAATTTTAAATCAGAAGGAGAAAGTAAAGGAAGAAAAAGGATAAGTAGGTAGACAGGCGATTCAGGTGCTTTAAATCACTAATATCTTTCAGTTCATATTAATTTAGACTCCTAATTTTGTGTGTTCTGATTAACAAGTCAGTTGTTTGGAACACAGTGTGAATAAATTTCTGGCAAATAACAGTAACATATGTTTATGTGAGCCGTGCAAAGTAACACTTCCATGGAAACTCCACCTCCTTTAGAGTAAAGAATTCACTGGAAATAAAATTGTCAGTCATGCTTCATAGCACAGTCTAATGTTTCTAAAGATATAGTGAGAATTATTACAGAGAATTCTCATCAATCTGTAGAATTCTGATGACTAAAAAAGCTTAGCAAAAGTATTAAGAGAAATTCTGTAAACTGCAGCTTCCTCTCAAGGGGCAGATGTTTGACTGGGTTTCACCAACAGGTTTAGCTATAGTGTGTCTCTTTCAAAACAAATGTGCTGATTTCAGTGCAATTTGAAAAGCAATTTCCTTGAGAAAATGTGATATATAGAAAGCAATACAATCTATCTCTTTGTAGAACAATTCAAGAAGAGAAAATCACTCTGAATTCAATCTGCTTTATGCTGTTCTTAGCAAATTTTAAAAACCCATATATTTTTTCCAAGTTCTTCCTCTAAAAATATCTCATAATAATGTGTCATTTGCCTCCTGCCTGCACCTCTTAATAGGTCCTAGAATATCAAAATATTAAGCTAATACAGACAGCAGGACAAATCCCTTTTATGTTTGACAAGCATGGTTTAAATCGTTACTAGCCATGGATCTGCTTACATGGAAAATTTGACATGTTTTTGCAGCAAAATCTGTCAACTAAATACCTCATCTTTATGCATCTAGTATTCTTCTAGTCTTGAGTATTGGGACTTTCCCAATATCATAATGAGCTTATTAGCTGTAAATATTAATCTCCTATAATAATGACCCAGACAATTTACTTATTGATATCCCTAAACTTTCTATGGTGACCCAGTACTTAGATATGTATAACTCTTTGTCCTAGTTTGGAGGACAGGTGTCTGCTAAGAAAGGTAGGAGTCTCTCTTTGAAATGGAGAATGTAAACCCCCTCCCTCCAAATTATTATAATTTTGAAATCAAGCGGCTCTCAGGCAAAGATGGGAATTAGGAATAACAATTCTTTTCTAGAGAAATTAAAACAGAAATACAGTACTACAAAGAAACAAAACTCCAAACCCTGACAAGTCAGAGTACAACCTGACACCCCGTCAGGCAGGGTGTTGGTAGCAGTCCCATTAAATGGTGGCTGCATCCTCCTGCAGTGACAGATGTGACTCAGTTGAAGCAGTGCTCCTGCAGAATGTGCAGTTTCCTTCTAAAGGTCCAGTGGTGATGTGGAGAAATCCGGTTTTCCTCTGGAGTCCAGTGGAGAAAGGGGTTCCCTTAGTGTCCCAAAACCTCTGTTTTTATTTTGGTAAGAAATGTTGGGCTCTTCCCCCTGGCTGGAGCAACTTCCAATGGGATGAAGTAATTTTATCAGTCCCACAGTGGGACTCAATGGGCCATTAGCAGAAAATGACTCGCTGGAGGAAGGATGGGTTGTGAAAAGATAAAGAACAATGCCCTGCCTGGTTTCAATGGATGGCCCATTAGCAGAACATCTCCCGCGGAGATAAGGATCACTGCCCCCACCCTCAACAGGTGGCGATAGAATAGATACCTTTTATTACACTCTGTATTGTAATCCAAGATACTCTTTCCTATTATGTCACAATAGCACATCCTTTTAATCAAAGATTATGCATGTAGAAGCAAAAGGAGAGGGACTGGGAAAAGACAAATGCTTTCTAGAAGCAAGTTTTCCTGTATCTCAAAACAGGAGAGGTAAAAATTTTCATTGTGTAGTTTTGAGAGTCATCTATTTAGTAATTTTTCTGCCTTGCAGCAGCTCAGTTTTAGAGGAGTAACTGATTTGCACCAGCAGCAGGAAATTTGCGCTATGCATAATATAGGGAAGAAATCCATATATCATGAAGAAACACTATGAATTCTTCTTGGATGTGGGAACATACACATAAGAAAATGTTCATGAGTCAACTCTCTTAAATAATAACCAACATATAGCGATAAAAAGAATCTTAAAACACAGCAACACAGATCTCCAACCCCGATCTCCGCCAGCAACTGGAATTGAGTAATGAAAGCAAGCCTTTTCAAAAGAGCTGAAGACTAGTATTCACCAGTTTAAGAATAATCTGTTTGAATAAAGAGTAATTTATTCATCTTCAATACTCTTACATATAATTTTGTTTCTTTTTTTTTTTTATAATATGAAAGGTATAAAATACATGTCTAATCATCATGATGTGTCACAGGCACAGCAATTTAGAAATTGAGAAAACCATCTGGATAAGATCAAAAAGTTCTGGCTTCCAGATCAGTTGTAAGCAAGCAGTGAAATCTAGTCATATAATATCTAATGTGTTCTCTTGACTTCCGTAGTTGGAAAATGTTAATACCGAAATCTCAGAAATAATTCCTCAGAAACAGAAATGCCATGCAGAGTGCTGGCATTCACTGATAAAATGATGTCAATGCTGGATGGATCACTCTTGGCAGACATTGTTTACTTTGGGTTTCACAATAAAATGGAGTATTCAAAACTTCTGGTATACTAAATCCACTTATCTTGTTTCCAAATCTTTTTTTCAAGCACAAGAAACTTTATATACCTCTCAAAAATAATCAGAAATCTATGTGAAAAATGAACAGTTCTACAGAAAGGAAAAGAGGAGCAAACGTAACATATCATAAGATCTGTTTTGTTTCTGTGGCTTCCCAAATACTTATCCAGCAATGACAACACATATATCAACCAGACCAGTTTCTCATAATGCAGAATACTGTGGCTTCATAACTCTTTCTGTACAAATAAACCAAGAAGCCAAGTCAGACCACCTGCTGCAGATTCAAATCCAGCCACAAGCGTCACACATCCTGACAGTGCTGAGGAGAGTCATAGGAATGCAACCACTGCTTTTATAGGCTGTTTTCTGCAACTACCCAGGCAGAAACCACAGCAGTCTCTGAGTTAGGTGGTGATCTAGCTGATCAGCAGGCCATGCATGCATCGACAGTCTTTGTGATTTCAGTTTTTGTGTGAGAACTTGCTTGGGCTTTTCTGCTTTTTCCCCAAGGTACATTCCACAAAGTGAATATGATATTCATGCTGTCACTCCTTTTTCTTTTAATCTGATTCAACTGAGCAGGACATACAGAATTTATCCATTCAAGTCTCCATTAACAATCTCAGTAGAACCAGTAGCCCTAATACTTGCATCGGCATTAGTAACACACAGTCCCCACATATTTAACTTCTGTGCTGATCATCAAAATTTTATCTTCACGTGGGAAAAAACTTATCTGGTTACCAAAAAAGAGAAAGCTTTTACATGACCTTTGTGAGTGATAGCATATCTGCCTGGAGAATGGTTTGAAATCAAATAGTCTCCTGGCAAATTCTAGATCTTTGATTACAGCAGAGGTCCAAGTACTTCCATATGGACTAAGATTTCTGCTGGTGAAATATAGCTGAGTGCTGGGAAGAGTTGGGAAATGAAGACAGAGAATTGAGAATTTTAAGTAAAAAGTGAAAAGCAAAGTACATTACAAGCCAGTTACAACTGGCTGGTCAGCCTCAGAAATACATTTACTAAACGTCCAAGTAATATAAAATAATGATGTCTACAAACTGAACTGTAAAGCCTAAGAGGAAGGGGGAAGCCTTGGTGGTTTGATAGGTACAGATATCGCTTTTATTACTTATATACATGTATTTAATATTTAAACAAAACAAAAGTCAAACAAAAGGGTGAGAAGAAAATGCACAGGCAGTGGAAGCAAGGACAGGTAACCTTGGAAAAGCATAGAGATGAAATCAGGTTATGTAGAGATGGGGCAAGGAAGGTCAAGAGGAGGCTGGAACTGAACTTGTCAAGACATGCAAAGAATTAAAAAGGGCTTCTACACATATATTAACAAGGAAAGGAAGGCCGAAGAAGGCTCTATAAACAATGGTGCAAAACTGATAAGGATGGGTGAGGAGGAGGCTGAGATAGTTAAAAACACTTTTGCCTCAGTCTTGAATGGCAACCTCTCTTCCTCTGTCTTTTAACTGGATGGACAGCAGAATGTGGACTGGAGCAAAAGTCCCTCCCACTGTAAGGAAAGGTTCGTAACTGCCTGAGGAGCATGAATGTGCATAAGTCTGTGAGACCCAAGGAGTTATATCCCCAGAGACCCAAGGGATTTGGTCGATGTAGTTGCCAAGCCATACTCCATGATATTTGAAAAGTCATGACAATCAGGTCAAGTCCCAGGTGACTGGAAAAAGGACAACATTAAACACATCTTTATAAAGGGTAGTAGTTGATAGGTCAAGGAAGATGCTAAGAAATGCAAACTGTCAGGCTCACCTCTGTGGCGGGGAAGATCCCATAACAGATCCTCTAGAAGCTATGCTAAGGCACATGCAGACAGGGAGATGGTTTGAGACAGTCAGCAAGGGCCAGTCCTGCCTGACCAACCAAGCGGTGTTCTACCATGAAGTGTTGTTTCATATCTCTGTCAATGAAGAGATCGAGTTCACCCTTAGTAAATTTTCAGGTGATCCCAAGAGTGGTTGACACATCTGAAGGATGGGATGCTATTCAGAGGGACCTAGGCAAGCTCAAGAAGTGGGCCTATGGGAATCTCATGAGGTTTAACAAGACCAAATAAAAGTTGCTTGGGTCAAGGCAACCCTGATATAAAAACTGGCTGGGGCATGAACAGATCAAAAGCAGCCCTGCCCAGAAGGACTTGGGGGTGCTGGTGGATGAGAGGCTGTACATGATCCAGCAGAGTGCTCTCAGCACAGACAGTGCAGCCACTATGTCCTGGGATGCATCAAAAGCAGCAAGGCCACGAGGTCAAAGGAGGCAGCACCAAACCTCTACTTTGCTCTGGTAAGACCTCACCTGGGACACTGCATCCAGCTCCAGGACCTCAGCACAGGAAGGACATCAACCTGTTGGAATAAGTCCAGAGAAGGGACACCAAGACGATCAAAGGAATGGAGCACTTTTCCTATGAGGAAAGACTAAGAGAACTGTGATTTTTTCACCCTGGAAAAGAAAAGGCTTTGGCTGCACTAATTGTGGCCTTCCAGCACTTGAAGGGAGCCTGCAAGAAAGATGGAGAAAGACTTTTTTAAAATAGTGAGTGGTGATAGGACAAGGTGGAATGGTTTCAAACTGGAAAAGTAGGTTTAGATTAGATATTAGGGAGGAATTTTAGGAAGAAATTTTACTTTGAGGGTGGTGTGGAACTGGAACAAGTTGCCCAGAGAAGCTGTGGACTCCGCATTCGTAGAAATGTTCAAGGTCAAGTTGGATGGAGCTTTGAGCAGCCTGGTCAAGTGAAAGGTATCCCTGCACACAGCAGGGAGTTTGAAACTAGATAATTTTAAGGTGCCATCCAACCCAAACCATTCTGTGGTTTTGATGAATATTTTGATAAAAGGATAAACCAGTTTTTCCTCCTCGATTTTCCAAGGAAATGTAGCCAGTTTACCTGGATTTCTAGTTAAGTCACACATTTGTAAACGTCTGACTTAATAGATGGACTAATTATATCCAAGGAGCAAAAACTTATATATATGGCAACAAACAAGTATGTGGTGAAGAATATCGGTTGTGTTCAGTACAAAAGATCTTACTGAACTTATCTAAATCTTCTACATCATCATATGAATAGTGGCTCTGAGGTTAACTGTTTATTTAATATGAAACTGCAAATTCAAAACCTAAATTCAATTGCTGAATTGAAATAAAGAGGAAATGTAATTTTACATTAAGATACAAGTTCAATTCCTCTTTGAATGTGGACTTGTCATCAATTTATTTATAATTCAGTAAGTGCATATGGATTATTTAAATATATTTTGATTGCCAACTTATATACATAGCTTTGATTTCAAAAGAAGTCTGGGTTTTCCAGTAACAAGAAAGGCAGAAAACATAGCTTGAAAAGTAAACAAGCCTCAGTGGGATCAAAGCATTAACCGTTCTCTGTGTCTCTTCAATTACTACTAATCGTTTGAGCTGCTGCAGTTCACAGAACAAATCATAATTCCCTGCTTTGGGAGGCATTGCCTGTGTGTTACAGTGTTTAAAAACAGACTTGAGCACATAAACACCAAAAGATGAGTCTCAGAAAATAAGGCTGTTTTATTATATCTTCAATGAACAATTGTTCAGAAGTTCCAAAAAGCAATAGAATTTCTAAAAGAAAAATATGATCCTTTCAGCTATGTTCTAGAGTGAGAATAAATAATTTTCAACCTTTGTAATTAAGTTTTTGACTGCAGACGTGAAAAAAATTGTTAGGTTTAGCATAGGACAAACTCTGAATTTACAGAACATGAAACAAGTTGCTTTCATTTTTGCATCTTTAAAAATTTGATTAAGTCCAAAAACAAATGCAACTTTATTTGGACTCAGATATAGCCTAGCAGACAATTGTGTCAGCTATGTAAAAATGTGTCAGTCTAGGCATTTTAACATTCTTAGCACACCTAACATATTTTTTGTTTAGTTGCAGATCAGTATTGTGGAAGTAGGAACTGAAGTGTTCAGATTTATCATATTTTAAGATGTACTGCTTTTCTTTACAGGTTATTCACAAAGTGCAAGAAATCTGGTGGCTGGACCTAAGAATGTTACACCTAAAATGCTTTTTGGAAGTAATATTGCTGTTGTGGAAAAAATGTAATCCTTGTTTCAAGAAATAAAGCTGCTTTCAAAAACACTATCCTAATATTTCAGCATAGATAGATTTTTTTCCCCTAGAAAAACCTAGTTCTACCACAGAGATTTACTGCAGATTTTAATCTAAAATAAGTTTAAATGGAGAAAAAATGTTTGTCCACTATGTTAGGCATTCTTGCATTTGAACACTAGTTAACTAGACAAATCAGCTTATTTTAATTTATCAGAGGAAAAGGTATGTGAGAAGCAAACACAACACTGTGGTTATGTTAATCTCCTACGCAGTAATACAGACAACACTGACAATTTCCAAAAAGATGGAGTTCCTCTTAGTATTCAAAACTTTGTAATCAGATCGTTTGAACTCAGTAAAGTTCAAAGGCAAAAATGACCTAGCTGTACGTATAATCTGAAACATCAGGAGATTCAATCATTGTGTGGCAAGGACAGATTTTCTCCTTTGGGATATGTTGAAGGCAATATCCAGCTGGTAGAACTCAGATGAAGTAGGATAAAAAAAGTGGATTCTAAACAACTCTGTTTGGAAGAGTTCCTGTGATGCAGTTTCATTTGCATAGGTTTGAAAATCAAAACAGCCAATATCATCAGTACTTCATTCTTTGTTATTTAATGTCTGTCTTTATGTTCTCGCATACTACTGAAAGAAGAATTTCAAGGTCCAAAGTTTGTGGAAACATCCTGGTTGATTAGTTCTTACTTCATCATTGGTTGTTAATTCCCAAAGAGGAAGAATTCAACATCCTTACATTCAAATATCTATAATTGCTTTTTAATGTTGCTTCTTTACAC
Organism: Catharus ustulatus; assembly: GCF_009819885.2. Classification (NCBI taxonomy): domain Eukaryota; kingdom Metazoa; phylum Chordata; class Aves; order Passeriformes; family Turdidae; genus Catharus; species Catharus ustulatus. The sequence continues at coordinate 88,235,921 of NC_046222.1, read as the reverse complement.
AATCATGCTCAGGGTCATACTTCTGCTGAATGATCTTCTGATGCTGCTTCCTGTTAGATGATGCATATTCCTTTAACATCTCTGATTTTACAGAATAGCAGGACTTCTGAGAGCCTCAGTCTCACCCAAAGATATGGATTCAACAGCTTAGACTAAATGTTGACTGTTCCTTCAAACTACACTTCTGCCAATCCTTGTGCCTGTTATTTACTTTTCTTTTGTTTTTACTCTACAGGGCTCTATGAAAACTATCCAACCAATGCAGAACCAGAATGCTGTGATGTCAGATGGGGACTATTATCAGATCATCAACCCAAAGGGACTACAAAAACAAGTGGCTCTACAATGTGTCACAGGACATCGCTCACAGTTTCATCAGCATCAAGACTGTGTAACAGCAGACTTAAACTGTGTGTTCTTGTATTAATTCTCTTACATACAGTACTTACAGTCTCAGCAGCACAGAACTCAACAGGACTGGGCTTTGGAAGTATAACAACTTTGGAAGATAATTCAACCAATGAGGAATAAAAGAAAGGATTCATCTTACATGATAGAAACACAACAGGCCCAAATTACTACAGTCAAAAATAGCAAGGACTGAGTGCTTTACCCTCAGATCTCTTCTTGAATGACCTTTTGGGTAAAATGAAAAGAATGGGCCACTACCCAAACAACAAGGACACACAAACACAGCTTTTTATTGACTAAAAGGCTGTTTGGTGACTTAACTTTCTCACACCATTTTATACACTGTGTTTTAATGTTTGGAGTTTCTTTTTTTTTGTTTGTTTTTTGCACTTGTTAATACAGGATTTTATTTTTGGGACAGTTTCTCAAAGCTAAATTAAGTCTTTTCTCTGTCGATATATTTCTAGTCATTGTGTGTGTTCATCTGATAGTTCTGTCTTTTATGTCCTGTCAGTTTCTATTAGAGGAATGACTGCTATGATTTCATGACATAGCAAAAAAAAAAAAAAAAAAAAAGAAAAAAAAAGTAAAAAAAGAAAAAAAAAAGAAAAAAGAAAAAAAAACACAGAAAAAAGCCCACAAACCAAACAAAAAAAAAAAGACCACAAAAAACCCCAACAAAAACCCACAAATAGAACAAAAAAAAAACAAAATTTAACCAAAAGAGAGAAAATAATATGTAAAATGAAAGATAAAAATAAGCAACCACAAGAAGAACCCCAAACAAACCTTACTGTCCTCTTATCCATGGGAACCATGCATCTCCTTTCCCTCTCCCATCTACCGTCACAGACAACATACATTTGCTTCTGTCTGTGTAATCACAATGAATGGGTACACAATTCCAGTGTGCCTCTGCCACTGTTGCACAAAACAGTTGACTGAGCAAACCCAAAAGGACCATGAAGGGGGTTCCTTTTAGCTGAACAAACAAGTGCTCTCCTTACAAGGTGGGATCGGACAGTTAAAAAAGTATAAAAAAATATATAACAAACTGTTGCTCCAATACCCGTTTTGAAGAAGTCCAGTCCTTTCTCACTGGTCAGTTGAACAGGAGCAGCCTTTTCTAGATATGTTAAGTAAAACCAGTTATGCTCAGCAAGTTGAATAGTTGGGAAGCCTTCATATTGGAGGTGAAGGATTGACATTCATTGTGAATCATGTTTTGAGTTCTTCTGCTGTCACATAACCAGCAGCTTTCCATAACAAATGGGAGCCAAGAACTTCCAAAATTCAACTCTTTTTGTCGCAACAAAATTACACTGGAAGTCTTTTAACATCTACAATACAAATTATCTCCTTGGTTTGATTCCATTGTTTTTCTATTACCTACACGTTGTTGAAAGTAACTCTAGTTTATTAAGGATGCACAAGAATGTGTTAGCACAGATAAAGAAACTATTTTTTTTTAAATATATAGGACAACTGTTTTCATAAATGTGCAATAAAAACAGTAAATATATACTAGGATATGAGTAGTCAAGAGAAAAGATTGTAATATGCTGGTTTTTCATTGTTTGGGGTGGTTTTGAATTTGTTTATTTTTATTTTTGTGGGAACATTTCACCTGCTGAGTGTATGAGAATTTGCTTTTTAAAAAGGCTTTTTAGAGTTTACAGTAGAATCAATGGAAGGAAAAGTTAATAAGGGCTGTTTTTAAAAACTTTACATTCCTTCCTATTCTCTAACTACACTTGGGAAGTGCACTTTAGAGATGTTTGCTGTGTAGCTGGGAAATGAAGGAAAACTATAGAAAATGTTCTCTTAGGAAATAAAATATAGTTACCTACTTTCTAGCTATGAAATACCCCTTGATAAATATTAATGTTGTAAGAACATTTAATCACTGGTGCGTAATGCGTTTTTGTATACAATTTACGGTCTGTTAAATTCTGGAGAAAAACAAAAAGAAGATAACCATGCTGCTTAAGCGGTTCAAGATGCACTTGTTAAGCTGCGAAGCTCCAATGTTTTGCAGGAGTATTTGTTTTGATAGTGTTTTGCTACAACCTGGACTGAGGAGCCTAAAACGATCTGTGCAAATACAACAACAACAAAAAGCACCAGCTAATGCAAAATTCTTCAGCACTGGTTTGTTTCTATAATTCCTCCCTTCCCTTCCTTGCACATGCTATATTTTGTTCAATAAAACATGGTGCTTTTTAATTTATTTTCTTTTCTGTTAGAGGCACATGTACTAATTACAGTGAATTGATGCAAAATTGGGGAAAAATGTAGAAATGCAAAAGAAAAAGCCTTAACTAATGGTAGAATGTAGACTTTTGAAGGACAGAAATGTTACTGAAAAGTGATGGAGCAATAACTGGGCAGTGCTCTGGTACTGTACAACAGCTGATAAGTCACACTACTGAGAAAGCTCTTACTAGGTGAGCTCTTGTTCAACTGACCTCTTAATTCTACTGAGTGTACATGGTCAGTAAACAGTTTGTTATAACCTTTATCTACCTCTGCTGTGCAAAGGCCATCCGACATCCATTTCTGTAATGTACCTCATGTTTTTTTGTTCACACCATTACTCACTGTCATCTATTTTTACACTGTACCAATACAGTACCTAGTCTGGTTCATCTCGATTGAATTGGCACCTGAAGAAGCGTTTTTATTATTTCTCTTTTGCTTCATGGTGAATTAATGTAGAAATCTATCTTTAAGGTATTTTATTTCTTCTTTTCTGCTCTTCTTCATTCTTCATCCCTTATTTTTCTATAAAAATGTTTTCAAGTGGTGTCAGTGAAAAATGAGTCCTCCACTGCTTGGCTACACTCAATCATGTGTCATACAATATGAGAGAGACAGGAGGAAAAACAGTGACAACAACATCACATACATAATGTAGCCTAATTAAACTTGGGGAAAATGAAGCAGAAAACAATTACAGACTTTCAATTACAAGTACAAGATGTAATAAATTCATCCCCCTCTCCCTACCTGGAGTTAGTGCCTGCAGTTCAACAGTCTGTGAATTTTCTCTGTCATCTTTTTGAGGTCTATTTCTTTAATTTCTGAAACAAAGAGTCATAGTGCAGTTGAATACTGCTGGGTATCTGTTGCCATTTTCACTCTAGCAGTGTGATAAGCAGCTTCTCTTGGTGGTACCTGGGACATCAGGAGTAGACAAAGACTTTTCTATGAAGTTAAGCAACATGTAATCATGTATGATGCAAAATTCCATCCCATCCATTCTTCATTCGTAGTACTTTTCCTGGCACAAACTTAAGCATGCTTGATATTGTGCACATATTACTTTTTTTCAGAATAAATTTGCATCTTGCCACTGCTATAACTGCCATCTTGTTCCATTTCTCCTTGTACTGTATGCCTAATACATACATGATAAAGAGCTGGCTTAACAAAGAAGTAGTACTAAAATCTTTCTGCAAATGACTGATGAGAAGAAAAAGAAAACAATATTTATTTTATGATCAAATGGAAGAAATTAATTTCCCATGTCTTTAATCGTCTTATTTTCTGCAATAGGAAAAACTGCAGAATTTGTGCAATATGTTAATACTGCTAAGCCAAATGTCATATAACATAACCAGAACTATATGTTATTCCTTATTGCATTTGCATTCAGTAATACAGTATATTGATGCTTTTCTTTAATTAAAGAGACAGTATCTTTTTTTCTTTTTTTTCTTTTTTTTTTTGATATAGCAGGTGAAGGCTGTCCTTCTGCACACCATAATTTAAAGACAAAAAAACCAACAAAATGTTAGAATGAAGTTTTAGTTTTATAAATTATGAAACCAAGCCATCAACTGCCAAAGAATCTGTGGAACAATACTTACAAACCAAACAAAGATATTTCTTCTTGAGAGTTAAAAAACAATTTTATTCTGCATTATTAAAGAAGAAAGGATAAAAGAATGAGAGCTGTATTTCAAACAGCAGAGATAGCAGGTGTCATCTGGTACACATTGTGACTCTCAGCTTATATAGTTATACTCTTCTATTAAACAGTGAGGGACAAAGCATTGTCTTCTGCTCTCTCTGTATTTGTTATGATAATGAATGTCCTTTTGGCAAGCTTTGCTTTTCTTCACAGAAGATATCTGCCTATCAAGAGAGCTGAAGATAGTACATGCACATGAATTTTGCAGTGAGATCTGTCTTGAGTGACTATCCAAAGCACAAGCAAACCTCATTTGCAGAGTAGACCTAGTTTTTAGGGAATTTCAAGACACATGTGAAGAGTCACCTAAGCAGGGGGTCTGTGAAGGTGCCTGGTCCTTACTGCAGCTTTCACAGCATGTCCCATCAAAACCACAGCCCTATGATAAGCCCTGCTCAGGCAGGCTTCAAGCTGGGCTTAGTCATGCTGACTTCAGTGAGCCTTGATACAGGTAAAGGCATGCACCTACAAAAAAGTCATGGTAGCACATATGTCTCAATTTGCTATCCCATAATATTTACTCAGGAACTGCTTATAAGCGTAGTGCATAAACAAAAGATCACTGGATTCAGCCCTAGCCTTGACAAGAGATTGGCAAAAGCCTATTAATGGTGAATGGTTCTATTTTATTATTATTCTCTACTCACATTAGTTTGGTGAAGGAGTGGTTTCAAAATTTAACTACAAGCCCAGAGGACAAACTACCAGAAATTTTGCCATTGTGGAGAAGAAATTAAATAGCCTTTGTTAGGTAAAAAGAGACTTTGTCATATTTCAGCAGCTGTTGGCAGTCTTTTAGAAAATCTTGGGAAAATAATATGTCCAGTTCTGAGTATGATTATTCTCCTTAAAGATAGATGTTTTGATGAGAAATAGGACTGGAGCACAAACCATCTCAACTGAGGGATATAATTTGCCAATATTTCCTACAACAATAGTGAGAAATTACACTACTGAACATACTCCAATACTTTATAAAAAGCTTGAGGTCTCCCTGGAGAGCAAAGAAGGGAGAGAGAAGGGCAAAGAAGGGAGAGAGAACTTCTGTCATTCTGGGGGGGAAAGAAAAAAAAAAGGCTTGGCCAAATTGGAAAATCTGTCTGAGAGACAGCTAATTCTTCAAAATATAACAGAGATTTTAAAAAATAAACATATGTAGGTGTAGATCTAGGTAGAAATAGACCTATTTCAAAAAACAGAGACAAAAAATATATATTCTTTCTACAATTATTACAAATGCAGCATACTGTAGAATAAAATACCAAAGGATAAGACCTATAAAAAAATAGAGCAAATTTGCTGTATTTATATTCCTTACTATGGAGTGTGAATTTCCAGATAGAATTTCAGCTGTAGAAATAGATTTTATAATAAAAAGGTAAATAATTTGGGCAAAAGGGACATGTTTGGTTATTCTTTCCACCACACAGTCTCCTATGAGTCTAGTTATTTTTCTGAACTCCTTGAAATCGTTGACTTATGCAGGAAGATGCCAGCAGAGACCTCATCCCAGCTGTTCCAGTGGGTGTCGGTGGCACAGGAGGTCTCTGTCATGGGTCCTAAGGGATAGTGCATTCAAAGTGCTGACTCTACTTCAGCACTTCAGTCCAAACCCTAGGCTCTCCGTCTCTCCCAACACTGTGCTCATCTCTTGGACACACATTAAATGACTCAGTTTCCTCTTCAGAGGGCATGTCCTTGGCCTGCTTACACCTTCAGCCTCAGTGACGGGGTCCTTACACAGGAGGAAGCCTTACTGTGCTTTAAATGCAATATGTGCACTGAGCACCCCAAACAGCTGAAATAAGATAAACATAATAAGCATGCTTTGGAACCAGCCCTTTGAGTTAACCAGCTGCATACATCTCTAGATCCTTTTGCTATTTTCACACTGAGAACTATCTCAGCAGAAGGTGTTTATCAACCAGTCTTTGTCAAATATCTTTGCAACAGTTAAGATATTACTTCTCCCAGTTGCCCCCCTTGTATGATTTTGCCAGGATTTCTTGTCCCTGGTAGGACAAGATAAAAGAAGATATGATGGAAAATGAAGGACACCTGGATGATGAAGACTAGAATGCCAGCTGGGACAACTGTAACACAGACATACAAACCTTTCCTTGGAGTCTTTAGCAGTGAGGGAAATTGAAGATAGAAGGGTGCTTTCTGTCAAAAGAGTAAATCAGGGAGCAGAGGGATATATTTTCATAGATCACTACAAGATGTATTTGAATGTATTTTTAGTCAGGACAAACACTGAGCATTGCAGCACCAAAATTTTATGTGTCTTATAAGTGATGAATACACACCTTTGAATTAAGGTGGACGAAGCATAATACACAGTCAGAGCTGGTGATACAAACCAAGAATCTACTGAGGAAGGTACTACCTAAGCCAGTATTCAACATAGAATGGGATAGCCCTATTTTACTGGATTTTGTTTGAAAGGACTGGATTTTATTTGTAATGGGCTAAACTGGCATCAGTGTTTTTTAACAATATGGAATGTCCTATGATTCTTAGCATTGAAAAGAGGGCTATGTGGTCCTGTCAAAAACAAAAAAAAAAAGAAAGAAAAAAAAAGGAAAAAAAAAAAAAAGAAAAGAAAATTTTACTCCTGCTCTCTTGGGGTCATCCTCACGGCATCCGGAAGTTCCTATGTCTACCTGGGATTCATATTTCTGGAGGTTTTTTACTAGACAGGCTCCTCCACCAGCTTTTTTTTGCATGAAGTGCAGATGTAGAATGAAGTGGCAACTTGATACCACATGGAATGCAGTGACTGAGTTTTCTGTGGATACAAATCAGTCCTCCTCTAATCAGCAGACCACTCTTATTGAATGAGAAAGAAAAGCTATTTTTGTTTTTTTCCTAGTGTTTCTACAGTGGACAGAAATAAATGAACTAATAATTGGTCTAGTACAAATGTACAAGTTCTGGTTACTACACGGATATAGGAGAGAGATGCTCTTCTCCTCCTCTGAGGAGTGTTGATAGATTATATATTAGGCAGCCAATAATCTGCTAGCATTGTGTGATTTTGACAGCCCTTATTATAATTTCCACAGGGAATTCAAGTGGGCTCAGTTCTAGTTGTTTCATTTAATGATGAAGGGCACCTAGCACTTTACAAGACCAAGTTCCTATGTGGCAGTGGCACTTAACTATTGTGAGCTACTATTCAGTTTTCTAGGAAAACTCTGAAAAAAAGCAGAGCAGCTAAGTTGCAAGATATCAGACCTGTGACAAATAAGAAAAATAATCGCTAGATGTTAGTTTTGTAGAAAATCAGTAAAAACAAGAGCAAAAGAAAAAAATATAAGTCTTTCTGCTTCCCTCCCTCCACCTTTCCCTTTCTCTGACAGTGTCAACAGTCTGAGCTAGGACAAAATTTTGCCTTGGTAGCCCTATGAAAAGTTAATTACATTTGATAAGAGGTAAAATTCTTTTAATTCATGTCTCCTATACATGTAGATTAAGAAACAGAACAAAATAATGAAAAACCACAAAACAATTAATGAAAAAAAAGTAATTATTTCTTCCATCTGCAGAGAATTGTTCTCACATCATTTCCTATTCATCATTAGTCCAAAGGTCCACTGAATTCAACGGCACTCATGCTTTTCAGTTAGATGGAACTAGAATTAATGTCATGGATCAAAATCTGCCAGTTTCAGAGCAACTCCTTTCACTGACTTCAGGGAGGATTTGAAAAGCCCAAGGTCCCTCTGAGCACAGATAACTCACATGGATAAGATCAATAAACATGTGATCAGCTGAAAGATTGAGATGTTCCTAAGGTTTGTCCAAGGGTTTGGTCAAATTAGCTGCAGCTCTATGCAAAAGTCATGTTGAGCCAAAGCTTTGAGCTTTGATTTGATAGACATTTCTTTTTCTGAACTCTAACAAGTTTCATTCAGGGTTTGAATATGCAAAAACTTACACAGGATTATAAATACAAGAAAAAAGATTGAAAAAATTTATAAAATTTTTCAGTCTTACAAGTGAAAATGAAATTTTAAAATTCTGATAATTTTGGGTTTTTTAATTAACCCTTAATGACAATTTATTTATGTAGTTCTTCAGAAGCTGCTTGGTTTCACTCATTTGTTTTTGTTTTGTTCAAAACCAGATTTTTGGCCTTTTGAAGATTCAGATTGAACTATGCAGCTACAAATTATATGTTTCTGTTAAAAGATTTGCAATTAAAATTATTCTACTCTTCTGTTCCTTCCACATTGTATGACAGAAAGCTCATGTTAAAAGTAGATTTATTTAAATGTGTTTAATCTTGCTTATCATTTTTATTTGCTATTTGTTTTTTTTTTTCTTTCTTCAGAGTTAAGGACTGGATTTTATTTGAAGTGGGCTAAACTGGCATCAGTGTTTTTTAACAATATGGAATGTCCTATGATTCTTAGCATTGAAAAGAGGGCTATGTGGTCCTGTCAGGAAAACAAAAAAAAAAAAAGAAAAAACAAAAAAAAGGAAAATAAAAGGTGTAAATTGTAAAAATATATTAAATATTGTATTATTATAGCAGCTTTAGTTAAGCAACTAATACTATCTTTAATTTTTTACAGAGAACTTTGATGAAATAATTTATTACAATGACTCACAGAAAAAACTTGTTTTCAAAATGACAGGAGAAACTGTTGAAGATTGTGAAAAAAATACTAAAAATAATGCTCTACTAAGAATAAATTTAAAGATGCAAACAGTGAGTCTGACTTTTTGGGACAGGGTTTTGTGACTGAAATTAAATCCAAGGTTTTGGGGGGAGTAATAACTTTAAATAATGCTTAAATTTAAACAAATTTCTTTTCAAAAGAAAAAGAAAAGAGATAAAAAGGCCAAAACATTTGTGTTCTGGCTGGGACTGCAGTTGTGTATTTCATAAATTACCATCTACAGAAATATAAAGATTGAGGTAATTTCCTCATATTCAACTGGTTTTCTGGGTTGTGCTGTATAACACAGCAACAGTACTTTACAGTTGCTCAGCTCAGATCTCTCATGAAGGGAAAATTAGAAGAAATGAAAAATAATATCCACGAAAGAAAAGCACTTAATTTTTAGAAGATATGTGTCAAATTTCAATGGTGCAATATCTACAAAAATACACGTTCATTTACTACCTATGGGATATTCAATGAGGGTGTGAATCCATAGTAGTAGTAGATACTTTTCCATCTGGTTGCACAAGGATCAGTACTTCTCAAAAAGGGATTGGCAACCAAACTACAGTTCAAAGAGGTGAGTACAGAGATGTTTACAAGTCAGATTTCAAATGTTTTAGCATTTATTTTGGGTAACAGTAAATGATAACAACCTGTCTGTGGAAATCAAATCTGACTCTCCTGATAACATGAATCAAAATTCAGTGAAGCCAGTCTAAGGTACTGCAGCAAAACAAAGATGAAAACAAAAAGTTGCTTGTAATAATCTAAGCTGCAAATATGGTGAGGAAATAAACCAGAAGTCTCACAGTTTCCTCACAGATGTGTAACCTAAGATTTCTACTCACACCTTCACAGCAAACTGCCTTTTGCCCTACAACCTGTTCACACAGGTACGTACCTACAATGGGTGAATGAAGTCCCCCACAACTGTTCTATTTCAACATACAGAGCACAAACAAGTTTTGTACAAATTTACAAACTCCTTTTGCATGTCATAATATCTGTGCTGAAACCTGATTTTCCATGTGATGACTAGCATCCAATGTTGAGAAGGAGACCAATCTCTCTGATTCAGGAGATTAAAATCTTAGGTCCTGAAATGCCAGTTTTTCATTAGGCTTCCCAGATGGAGATATGAGGACTACACTTTTTTTCAAACCTATGGTCAAGGCTCCTCTACATTTATGTGTGCAACATCATCTGGCATAAAGTGAATGCTGGATAAGTGTGATTCCTATTTTAATAAAACCATTTGGGGCACAGAATGAAATATTTTCTCTGGTTGGCCATTTTCACAATGGGGATGAGAAAAAGGAAACAGAGCATGTCTAAACCAAAGTAAAACTCATTAAGGATTTGGTATATTTAATGTTATTTCAAGAACTTTGTTGTTTGGTTTATTTCCTTTATAACATATGTTCCAACTTTTTTAGTTTATGGTGGGATTGCTCCACTTTTCTTAATAAAACCTCACAAGATTATATAAGTCTATGTTCTATACTGAAAGTCATGGATGATGTTCTTCAAAAGTAAATGTATTTACCAGACCAAACAAGAAAAGATTTTTTCAAGCCTTCACTCCTACACACTTAGCTTATCCAGTCATGTTCCATGCCCAGTTGTTTACTGTGGCCTTCTGTTTAATATGCCTTGAGCATTTCATAGAATCATAGAATTGTAAAATAACTTACATCAGAAAATATATTCAAAGATCACCTAGTTCCAGTGCTTCTGACACAGGCAGGGATAGCTTTCACTAAACCAAGTTGCTCAGAGCTCCATCCAGCCTGGACTTGAATATTTCCACTAGAGGATATCCCTAACTTCCTCAGGCAACCTGTTCCCACATCTTGCCACCCAAATGATAAAGAAAAAGTTTTTCTTGTGTCCAGTCTATACCTACCCTCTTCCAATTTAAAACTATTCCCCTTGTGATGTTGCTTCAGTCTCTATCTTGCTAAGACCCCTTTATTCTTTGAAAGGATCCACAGTCTTCTCCAAGCAGAACAACCCCAACTCTCTCATCTTGACTTTGCAGGAGAGATGTTCCAGCCTCTGACCATTTTCATAGTCCTCCTTTGGTACACTCTAATGGGTACTGGATACCCCAGAGCTGGATGCAGTACTCTGTGTAACATCTCACAAGAACAGAGCAACCTTTGTCCTGCCCATCATGCTTTTTTTGATGCAGCCCAGGAAAGGATTGTCTTTCTAGGTTGCCAGGAGCCCACTGCTGGCTCATGTACAATTTTTCATTCACTGATGTCCCTAAGTATTTTTCTGTTTGGTTGTTCTCAATTTGTGCACCTGACAATCTGTATTGACACTGAGGATTGCCCCAGCCCAGGTGTAGGATCTTGCATTTGGCCTTGTTTAACTGAATAAGGACCACCACTCAAGGCCATAAGGTTCTTCTTGAAATCTCTTCCCTCAAGCATGTTTCACCACTCAACTTGGCATCCGCCACAAGCTTGTTGAGGGTGCACTCAATCCCCCTAAATAGATTACAGAACGCAGAGGGACAGTACATGGCACTGCTTTCCACTTGGACGTTTGGTTAGTGACCATAAGACTTTAGACATGACCATCCAGCTAATTCCTTATCTATTCAACAGTTCATCCATCAAACACATATCTTTCCAATGTGGCATCAAGGATGTTGTGTGGGACCACTTCCAAGGCATTACAGAAATTCAGGTAGATGGGATTTGTAGCTCTTGTTTTGTCCACTGATGCAGCCACTCTGTCACAAAAGACCACTAGATTAATCAGGCATTATTCATATAGGTTAAACCATTTTGGCTCTCTCAAATCCTATGCCTGTCTTCCCCATGCTTTGAAACAATTTCTAAGAGAATCGTTCCATCATTTTACCAGGTGCAAAAGGGAGAATGATTGGTTAGTGGTTCACAAGGTCCTCCTTTTTTACCCTGTTTAAAAATGGGTGATTAACACTCTTAGAAATTTTTAATTTTTCCACAACCAGAATACATCTCTTCTTGTCAAATGTATAGACTACTTCACCTTATTTTTATCTAACAGTGATTTAACAAAGATTATGTGGAATTATATTTTTTCCCAAGGACAATTAAAACAGGGAAAAATGGAAAATTAAGCATTTTACTTATGCTATTCCTCAGATACTTCAGAGAAGCCTTGGCTTCCTCAAAATATTTTGGGAAGCCACCAGGAGAAAAGCTTAAATTAAAGAAATCTTAAATTAAGAAAAACATAAAGGTTGTAGAAATAGCTAAAACGGGAGGTACAGCTGAATGTACCACAAGTATATGTATTCAGAAGCTAGGAGAACACTAGGCATAGGCACACAATCCTGTATGAAATTTAATAACACAGAGTATGTAACAATAAAAACAAATAAATGTGCAAACCTGTGTCTAGTACTCTAATAAGTGAGAATCTAAAAGCAAAGAAAAAAATTAAAAGTTACATCCAATTTTGTTTTTTTTAAATCAGGTTGGTTCAGGAATTTAGGATTTTTTGTCATATAAAAATTATTTGTAGTTTTTAGGGTTATGTTGTTTCTGAGTTGTTTTCGAGGGGTTTTTCCACTATTTTGAAGGCATTCTCTACTTTTACTACTGAAACTAATTTTTCAGGCTATTCTGGAAAATTTCTTCATAAGGTGACCAATCCTTGTGTCCTTGATAATAGGCTACTCTGAGATTATGGTCCCAGTTTTATCAAAAAAAAAAAAAAAAAAAAAAAAGCTCCTATTAACTTTAAAAATGTCATTCGCAAATGAGTGCAAAAGTTTCATATTTGGAAAGAAAGAAAATTAACAACCTGTTATAATAAGAACTGAGTTCATCCAATAGTGAAGAATCTCAATAAACTTTCTTTAAATCATCCAGATTATATGGTATAAGAAATGCAACTTTCTTGTCAATATTAACTTTATTATGCCTACAATTAAACCCAGTGTCAGCTCCAAATCAAATCGATCTTTTATTTCTATCACTCAATATACATTAGGAATACAATGCATTTCTATTTTGTTGAAATAATATATAATTGCACATTTACTTCAAGGTGTCTTATGGTAGTGACAACATTTAAAAAATCAGGTCTTCCACACAGAATTGTAAAAATCAGACATGCAAAAAAATAAAATAAAATAAAATAAAAAGTGTATTAAGAACTGAATCCAAATCCCAAATGTTTTAAAATATCAAAGGATACATAGAAACCATGCCAAAATCAGTTTAGACTCATGTGACCTACAAAACCTGGAGGTTTAGGAAAATGGAAGGAAACTGGGACCATGCCTGGTTTGGTACTGAGTCATCCATATTGCTCAAGGCCTCTAGGTCCTAAATCCAGTTGCACAGTTATTCCCACTCCATTTGATGGAACACCATAAGATCAAAGGGACTGTGACTTATTACTGCCTCCAATAAGTAATTCTCTAAGTTTTAGACCTCACCATACCAGTATGAGGTTCTTGGCTTCATTAATATCATGAATTGCTACACACAGATGTATGCAATATTTTGGCTACCCAAGGGGATGGTTTATGCAGCAGGAGTCCTGCTAAAGTCAAGAAGTACTTCCAGAGCTGGTCTAAGAAGGCCTTCGAGGCTGTGTTAGCTCCATGGGATTTGGGGTGGTTTTTTTCTGTACCATTATTACATGAGGTGTTATGGATGTTGATGCTGTACCTTCCAGTAGAAAAGAATTTGGGGTAAAAAAAGTACCCATAGGAAAGCAGTTATGATTTTTTCATGTTCAGCCAGAGCATTGGGTTCAGCAGTAACACTAATCTGTCCTGCCTTTGAACTTGCACAGTATCTTATTAAAGCAAAGATGGATATGAAACAAATGTTCCATACAGTCTGAAAAATCTCTCTAATGCTTAGTATTTAGAAACTTGAAATTTAATTTCTCTACCAGGTCCTGTGTGCATTTGAATCAAAGACCGAGAGCTAAACAGCCTCTATTCTTAGTTTCTGGAAATCAAAATTCTCATTTAGGTATTGATGATGCCCTGTCTCCTCTATAATTCAGACCTCTTAAGAGTTGTCCCTGAAGTATCAGATTTTAAAACAGAAAAAATAAATTTTTACTCTAAGTAAAATTAATTAATCTGTCCCTTATAGGTACAATAAATGAAATTTAAAAAAATAAATATAATACAAATTGAGGCTTGCACTTCCTAGCTGACACCTATGATCATCTCTGGGTCAGATAAACATGATCTATAGAATATGACAAAAAAGAAAGTTCTTCTTTTAATATAAACATAACCAGATAACTGTTTAAACTAGTCAGAGGAAATGCAAACTTTGCTCATTCTCCATTTGTAAAAATTCCATATTTTTGCAATAATTTACTTCCCAGGATTTAGACACCATATTCAATACTGAAGGGAAAATATATGCAATAATATCAAATGTAATTTCTTTCTTTATGTTAGGTATCCCTTCTCCAAATACCCAAGGATAGAATTGAAATGAAGAAGAGGATATTTAGCAGTATTTCTGACATTGGGGGTGGTAGTGGTGATGAGTTAATTCCTTTCTCTTTCTCATCTTCTTTCCTCTTCCCCTCCTTGTATTATTGCACACTCTAATACTTTTTTTCACTAAAGCAGTTTAAATATATGCATCACATATGTGATGGTGGTTTAATTTCTTTCTGTGGCTGAGATCTGTTTCCTTCCTGCAAGTGCCCTAGTGGGTGCAGTCCCACTGCTCTTTGTCTTCTTTTGCCACCATGTATGACATATTTCCAGTTTCAACTAAAAGAGCACAGAAAACAAGGGCCTGGGAACAAAAATGAAATAATCAAGAGGGCAGATAAATTTGCTCTTTCATATCCTTTTTCTTCTCCAAGTCTCTGCTGTAATACATTTCACCTCATCCATCACATCCAGGGACTTCATGATTCATTACCTCCTTTTTCCAAAAGGCGATCCTCCAGGGATGTGGTTGCTCAGGACACCTGGCCCAGAGAAAAGGAAGGCAGAGTCAGATGTTTCATCCATCTTGAGGCACAGGATTTTCAAATCCCTACATTTTACTTTGCACTCACAATCTTTCTTTAAATTTGAATACTTTTTTTTAAAATTGAAGAAAAAATTGTAGCCAGTTCTATCTATTTTCAAATGGTGTAGTGATCCTAGGTTCGTGAATTTAATTTTCTGTTACTACCATTAGCCTGTTTCTTGAAATAGTTGGGTATTAGCTGGTGACTTTTTCATTACAGTAAGCCTGAATAGTCAATGATACTGAGTTCATCAAAACCTGAAGGGAGATTTGTAAACCAGCATTTTAAAAGTTGATAATTTCTCTTTGCTTGCTCTGATTGGTATTTCCATAGCAGAAATTCCTTTAGAATCAAATCATAAGACAAACAACATATGCAGGAAAATAACTTCGCAGAGTTTTATGTTGGTTTTGATTGTTTATAAACAGTGTTCCTTTTTATAAAAAAGTTTCACTCCAAACAAGGACCAGCTATTAAGAAAAATCCACCCATGCATGATGACAGAAGGCAGTTCAGGGACCTCCTCGTGGATGAGATATTGACTGCTTGAAGCTCAGGTCCTGTCTTCAATGTATTGGTTGCTTTCTCTCCCCTCTAAATATTCTTTAAAACAATGAAATGTGAGGACAAGACTGAATGAAAATTCTGAACCCATTTCTCTTCCTGATTCAGCTGGCTTTTCCTCAGGTTATTACCTGAATCAAGCATCTTCAATGCTTTTTCTTAATAAACTTAGTGCTTCCAAATCCTAATTGATTTTCTTTACTAGCCACCAGGTGGCAATCATAAACTTCCATAAACTTAGCCTGCTCCATCAACTCTTCTGAAGCAGCTACTGCAGACAGAGAATGAGCTGCAAACAGAAATCAGAAACAGGTATCTCCATGGTGACTGTGATACTATGTTTGTCATGGGTGAAACTAGATGAAACCGTGTTCGTGCTTCTGAATTACATGTTTCTCCTCATTAAGTCCTGAGCAGAAAACCTTGGAAAAAAATGTGTTCTGCTGAAAGATGTACTTCCTGTCTCATAGAGCATGTTGATAGCTTATCATCCATGTGGCGTTTCCTGCCTTCTGGACAATGACCATAATGAACATTCCTGAAGAAAATCTATATGGATTTTTAAGTTGCCTTTTCTACCCAAGTAAAATCTAATAATAATTTGGCTTAAGTACTTGTTTTTCTCTCTCTCTTATCAGGGCTTTGAGACATTGCAAAGCTATGGTAGGCAGAGAATCTGCACTTTCCCTCTCTATATGATTAGGCTTTTAAAGGACAAAAAAGCTCTTTAACAGAATCTTGATTTTTAACATCCTTGTCATACTCTGAACACTGAAGAGAGAAAGCTGTAGTCTGCATATGTGTTTTACTTTGAACAACCCTGTTGAGAGAAATATAGCTAGACAACAGCAGATTTTTTTTTTTTTCAAAAGTATTTTAAGACCTTAAACCCCACTAGTTTTTGATTTTCATTTTGTTTTTCCTCCAAGTCACTTGCTCCTAGATCTTTACCTGTATGTCTTTCAGTCTTAGCTCCCATATCTTTGAATTCACTTAAAATTGTCTTCTGCTTAGTTGCATTACAGCATTATATACATAAAACAAAGACATTAAGAATACACTGGTTTTACCTAATCTGATAGTAATCATGTATTTTGATTAGGCTACACTTTCTCTTTAAAAAGATGACATAAAGTAAAAAAGAAATAAAAATTATGAAAATATGACACAGTAAGAATATCTGGAAAAGTTAAATAATTTAAAAATATTAAAAGAGGTCACAGAAAAAGAAAAGAAAGGAAAATATCAAAAAGAGAAAACAACAAAAAAGCAACAAAAAACAAACAAAAAACCAGTAACAAACCCCCCCCCCCAAAAAAAAACAAAACAAAAAAACCAAAACAAAAGAAAACAGTAAAACAAAAAAACAAAAACAAAAAACCCTAAGTAAACCCCACCACCAAATTGTTGGAAGCCCTGACACTAGTTGTAGGAAAAAAATCCATCATTCAATAGGCTTGAAGGACATCATATTAAGAGCAAGGAAGTAAAAGACTTCTGTACCCAGTCTCCTGTTTTCTGGTGAAAATTGCTTTCAGAAACAACAGTGTTAAGAAGACATGGAAAAACAGTAATAATTCAATCATCTTTATCATCTCGAGGTAGCATAAAGATAAGACAGAACCTTAAGACTGATACTGTCTTTGCCTTATTTTATTTACCATTTTCTAAGTGTTCTTCAGCATTTTCCTGGAGCATTTGTTAGGTACAAGGTAGGAAAATGGCACTCTAGGTGCATGATTT
Organism: Catharus ustulatus; assembly: GCF_009819885.2. Classification (NCBI taxonomy): domain Eukaryota; kingdom Metazoa; phylum Chordata; class Aves; order Passeriformes; family Turdidae; genus Catharus; species Catharus ustulatus. Next base: position 88,218,539 of record NC_046222.1, on the reverse strand, counting down.
GATGTAGTAATTCCTGTGATGAAGCAGTCTTTTGCTGTCTTGGGCTTTTTACTGCCCTCCAACATACACTCTGTTTTGTGTATTTTTCTCATCCATGAGCAAGCCCAAATTTCCAAAGTCAAAGTACATTTCCATTACAGTTTTAAATTTCCTTCTGTAATTCCAAGATAAGTTAAATTTCTATTCTTATGGTCATATTCAGAATAAAAAAGGTTTAATATCACTACTTGAAAAGAAAGATCAGGTAATTTCTTATTTTGAAAAGTGAGACTATCTCCATGCAATTACCATAAAAAACACAAGGACTTTTTAGGTTCCTGAACCTGAGGTATTTTTCCCTGTTGCTAACTTGTGGTTTTCAATAGGAGCAGTTAGATGGCAGTGTTGCTACACTATTCAAAGCAACCGCTCATTTCTGGTTTTGTCAGAAACCATCACTTCAATCCAACATTACAAAGTCAAAGCATAATTACCACTAATGCTCCCCCTCTCTTGAGCAATGCCATCAGGGTATATCTTGCAAATGAATGGAAACTGTTAATTATAATTATATTAGACACCCATATTGTACGTTTCAGCAGTGCTGGTGTCGTCTTTGGATCTTTGTTTATCATTACACAGGAGATATTAAAGTAAAAGGATGGAGACCACAGTGACAACACTCCTTTATAGTATGAAAATTATGCATCCTATTTCATTAACAGCTCAGCCCAATAATTTGAAAGTGCTTGTAATTGGATTATTCTGTGCCCATATTTTACACATATGTCACTAAAAAAGAAGTAAATGTTTAATTAATCTTTTTTTTTCTTTTTAGGTTGTTTACAATCTAATTAAGATGTTTGCTTTCATTGACAAAGCAATAATATTTCATACTTATTTTGCCTTGAAACATATATCTTCATTTTCAACCCAACCTCCAGGGAACTACTTCAAGTAGAGCTATAATATGTGTACAGTACAGAATCCTGTCTGTGAAGAAACTGGGGGATAGCATGTGCTTTCTTAGCTCTTCATCCTTTCTTCTTCACACCAATTTTCCTAACTCTGTTTTTCTTTTCACAAAAACCCTAGTTTATTCTTAGCTTCCTGACCTTTCCAGAAAAGACCTGTCATCTTTCTTTTAGCATTTTATTTAGCTGATCTTCCACAATCTGTCTGGTGCACCTCCCTGACATTTTTCATCTATGCTCAATCCTGTCTGCTGCACTGACTCTGCAGGTGTGTTGCTTTCTCCAAACTTCTGCTGAGTCTTCCTAGAAATTGCCTGAAATTTGTATTAGGAAAGTATCCCTTTAAGCACCCACAAACATATTCATTTGTACTACTTTAACTATGCCAGTTTGACTAAATTACTGCAATGCCACACTCCGCAATGGTGATGCAACTGTACTGCTGTAGAAGACTGTCTGCTGGCTGTAAATGAACATCTTTTCCAGCTATAGCAGGGCTGAGTAAGCTGTTAAAGCCTGCAGAAGATCCTTACTTAGGTCTTAGCAAACATCTCTACCAGGGTTTTTCTCCCTCTGAAAGTCAGCTTCCACAGTTCTAAAAAGTTCCATTCGAAATGAGCCAAATCTGCAATGAATTGCTCATCATTTTGAACTGATTAAACCATTAAGCATGCAACTTTTCCCTAATCAGCCCAGGATCATAAACAGGAAAAGAGCTATCTCACAAAAGTGCAAAATACAGGTGCCAGGATTCAGCTTTTCCTCTCTATAACCAACAGAAGGTTGCTCAAATAGCCTTTTACTGTCCTAAATCATACTGCTAAACAGTTGGCTGCTTGTACCCATTGCAGTAGGCTATTTAAGCACCACACAGATATTTCTACTTGAAAGGCAATGCTTGGTATCTTCCTTTTAGGTAAAATAATTTACTTCACTTTTTTTTTTTTTTCCTAGGATGACTTTCCAACCTACCTCAAACCTAAGCTGTTCTTCTACCAGGATTTCTGCCGTGTGGCCAGTAGCCTGGGAGCTCCAGGAGCTGCAAGGCAAGCTGAGGTGCTCAGGGCTGCTGGGGACTGCATGTACAGCAGAGGACAATGTTCCTTGGACTCCCCAGGTTACCGCCATTGCAGGAGATTGCCATGGCAAGTGCCCATGGAGGAAGGATTCATGAAGCCAACTGTTAATGAAACAGACTTTTCCTAAGAAATCTTCCTGGATCCTGGGTTCAGTTGGGAAATCAGAAGAATTTGACATGTTTTGGTGGAACATTTGAAATGTTGTTAAATGTGCTTTTCCCAGTGGAAAGTTCCCAGACAGCTGTCATAATTTCATTGCAAAAGAGATAAACAAACAACTGAAGACATGATAACCATTCTCTTCTCTTCTTTGCATTAATGCCTCAGAAATTATTTTGCAATAAAATCCTTTGAGTGCATTCACTTCATCTGAACCCAGAGATAATTCTGTTGATATTTTACCAGTCTTCAGATAGAAATCATCTTCTAGAAGAAGTCATAGAGATGTTGCACAAATATATGAGGACTATATCTTCATTCAACTGCAACACACAGACAGAGTGTCTATTATATATGTATTATCCACATAAACAATTACTTATAAGCAATTATTGGATCAATGTTGACATTACCAGATATTGTGAATCAGCTCCTATTTCCTTGCTATGTCTCAGAGAGATTTATATGTACAGTAATTTCACAACCATAATGCACACCGGACTATAAGGCGCACCCCCCGGGAGCCGGCACATTGTAGATCATATAAGGTGCACCAGACTATAAGGCGTACCTTTTTTTTTGCCGCGAAGATCCGCGTCGCATGCAACAAAGTAACGAATTAGTAAAAGAATCCCATGATCGTGGAGTTTACTGGCATGTGCTCAAATCGGAAACTGTTCGGGGCAGCCATGGCTCATACCTCAGGGTTGCTGTGGTTCAGGGCGGCTCGGGGCCACCTGCAGCTCGGGGTCGCTCGGGGCGGCACAGCACTGGCTGCTCCCTCTCTCCCTGTGTGGCTCCTGCTGGCTGGGGGCTGCCGGCTCCTGCCCTTCCTCGCGGTTTGGCGCTCCCGTGGCGCCGCCCCACCTCGTGGCTTGGCTCAAGGCTCACAATTTTTTTTTGCAGCGAGGAGCTGTGCCGCATGCAACAAAGTAACGAATTACTGGCAGGTGATCAGTTTGCAAACATTTTTCACAGATTGGCATAGCCTTTAAATGCAGCCTCAAGCGTCCTCCCTGTGCTGCAGGCCCTGGCACTCCCACCCGCCCCCGGCACCAGCTGGTGCGGCTCGCGGCTCCCACCGTGCAGCCGCGGGTCCCGACTTCCCCTGCCCGGGTGGTCGCAGATGCTGCGGGTCCAGGCACTCCCGCCTGGCGCTGGCTGGTGCAGCTTGGCTTGCGGCTCAGCTACCACGACCGCTGGCGGCTCCATCTCCCCACACCCGGGCTGCGGCCACTGGTGAGTCCTCGTCCCCCCCACGCCCAGGGCCGCTCGGCGGCTCCTCGTCCCCCTCGTCCCTGGGTCCGCCCGGTGGCTCCTCGTTGTCCCCGCGCCCGGGCTGGGGCTGGCACCGCCCGGCTTCTTCTTCCCCCGGGATCGGGGCCGGCGGCAGCTCCCTCCTGCCCCGTGCGGTTCCTACCAGCCATGGCCGCCCGCTCCCACCCCCCTCATGACTCGGTGCTCCTGCAGCACCGCCCCCCCATTGCGTCTCACACTTCCAGGTTTGCAAATTTCGCAACTTTGCCCATTATATAAGGCGCACCGGACTATAAGGCACACTTCCAGGTTCGGGGAACAATTTTAGTCAAAAGGGTGCGCCTTATAGTTGTGAAATTACTGTAGATCTTCATACATTCAGCACTCAAGAAAACAAATTATGAAATAGAAATGACAATGGCATAATTTTTGACTGATCATTATGAAAGATCTTACTCCAGCATCTTTGAGATTGGTATTGTGACCTGACATAGTCACCCAAAGTTTCTTAGGGAGAGAACTGAAAATTTTTTGAGTGACATGTCGCCCTAAAGTTCTCAAGGTAGAAATATCTAAGCAAAGTAAAACAAACTAAGCCTAAGAATTCTTCTTACTCTTTGCTGAATATAAACCAATCTTGAGCAAATAGGTTAAACCTCTACAGAAAAATTTGGGAGACATAAAGTTAGCTGAGTTGTCCTCTAGTCTGTAATCCCCATATAGACAAGCAAGGTCCCTCTCTCACACATAAATATTTCCTTCAAATTACTAAGGCCATGCTGGCTACATATGAACCTATCAAATATAATGTGTATATTGATCTCTTTGATCTCAATGTAACCTCTTTATCAAAAGCTGGTAATATGGTGTCCCATGAACATATTATAATGCAAGGCCATTCTACACTTCTCATTTAAAGTCAAGTGTCAGTTCAAAGGTTTTTGTTCTTTTATTTAAAGTTGTCCAGGAAAGAGTGAGCTAAAACCCTTACATTTATTTAGGCCAATCATTTTTCACTTGAACATGAAAATCTCTCAGTAGTGAGACAACTGAAAGTAAAACATAAATTCACACTGAATTCTCCATAGGAGAGAGATCACGTATGCACAGTAACTTTGTGGCCAGTTAAGAAGGTTGTTGGAGCTCCCAGTCAATTCCACAGGACTCTAGGATAGCTTTGCTATCATTTTGTCTCACTCTCTGGGGCATGTATGCATATACCACAAATCTGTATTTGAAAGTCAAGGCAAGAAGATATAACTAGATGTAATTAATTTCAGTACACACAAGTCTCAGGTTTTTATTATTCTCAGTAACATCACACATTGAAAAATAGACATTCAGAATTTTAATTTATTTTCACACAAAAAAAGTTTTAAAATAACCTGTATCTCTCTTCTTATGTATAGGAACCAGAGAGACTATAATTAATGGTATGTCTGTTAAAATCTTGTGAGTTTTTCCAGCTGTGTTGCTCTTCAGGTTGAATAAACAGAGAAACAAAGAAACAGGGAGAGAGAGAACAAGCATTCAGTATTATATACATATTTATTTATTTAAGAAAATAACATGGAAAATGTAAAATAATGGACATTCAGCACTCCAAGGTGGTGATGAATGTCCATTCACCATAGTGCTTGCTGTCCTCAAAGCACAGGAAGCCATATACAAGCACACTGCAAACAAAATAATCGATAGAAATTTGTTGAGATTAGCTCTGTATTCAAGTCAAATTATTTTTCTAACATAATCTAACAGAAAAAGAAGGATTCCATGTAAAGATATGTGGTAAGCAGATGCAAGGCCATTAGAGATCTTGAAACTGAAGAGATTACTTTGGAGTTATTGTTAGATATTTTTCATTTATGATTTTCCTTACCACATTCTTTTGCTCCATGCAAGTCCTCCATTATTTTTATATGGGAAAATATAGGTTTTAATGATTTTTTTTTTTATTTAGCAATTCATGTTGGAAAGGCAGAATAATAAAGCAGAAAAATGCACATTATTTTCTTTATTCAAAATTTCCTCAATGTTTCCTCATTTTATTTTGGGCCTTAGTTACTCCCATGTAAGGCTACTGCAAGTCTATTGCAGAGAGATATTTCACTCTGTCAAAATAAGAGCATAAACTCAAAGAGGGCATACTTTTAAATACACCAGCGTTCACAATTGGGAAGCTGATATTGGGTCCTACTAAGGAAGCCATTTGTGAATCCTATTATGATGCATGCAAGGACAGAGATCTGCTAGAGCTGGACCAGCTCTCATCCAGACTAATGATCCCAATACTACAGGGGTGATCCAATGAAAAACACACTGAAATACCCTCCTTTCTCCTACAAATGGTACTTTTTTTTCATCATATCTTTTAGTCAAGTCAGTGTCGAGTAGCTTTACATGAATGACAAAACTCTGCTGAATCAGGTGTTTTTACTAATCAGGCACTTTTACTAGTCAGGCTAGTAAAAGGCAGGTCTCCACCTTAGGATAATGCAACTACTAAGATTTCTGAGTGGATCTTGTCTTCATATTTAATGAACCAAACAAGTCTTAAAGATTTAATCTTGCAGACAAGAATGCCAAACAAATTTGCTCATTAAATATTTCAAATATCCTTGGAGATTGGTTGTGATTAGGCAACTCAAGGGTTCATGTGGGTATCTCTGTTTAAATAGCAGGCTACACCACAGTTTAAAAGTCCTCAGCAAGTAGATTCTGTCATGACTGTAAACAAGGGCAAGAATTAATATGCCTAACACTTTTAATGAAGCTGCTGTCTCTCCTTGTTTCAAACTTTGTCTTTTAACTTGGGAGTCTCCCATTCTGCTCAGTTTCTAATTTGCCCATGGCTGCTACTGTTGATCAGCCTCTGTAGTCTAGATTACCTCTGCTACTACAAGACCTCTCAAACCCCTTTTTTCTACTGCCTAGTGTGATTGTATTAAACAATGTAATGAGGCATATTGTAGTAAACAGTATAACTAGAATAACAGAGTAATTTGGAATGGAGTTATGAGAAAAGCTTGCTTTAGAGCTCCTACATTTTAAATAGACATAGTTTTTTATCTCTTTATCTATCTTCTTTTTTGTTTTTCCTAATCACTCCCTTGAATCTCCAGAGCTTTTCCACCCTTCATCTGATCAACTGGGTAATTTAATTTAGCAGTGATGAAAAAAAGTCCAATTGGGTGCTGCTTTGTTTACTTGATTGTATTTTTCAATGGAAAATGAAACTAACTCACTGAAGAGCTCTGGGAGAGAGTGTAGGAGAGGCAGAATGCAGAACTTTAAAAGCTGCCTTTATTTTGTTCATTCTTCCACTTCAGACATTAAGCAGCTCTCAGCTGTATCTGTCAAGATAAAATAAAACTGACAAGATGGCAGGGTGAGAGAAATAAGGCTGTACATATGTGAAGAAGACAGAGTAATCAAAAAGAGAATTTGTAATGGACAAAAAAGTGATCATGGAATAAAAAAAAGACTTTGTCCCTTATAATAGAAGCTAAAAAGAAAAATAAAAAAGCACCTCACAAATGCATTGCACTTTGCAAGGTACTGTTTAATAAAACTCTCTCAAGACATTCAAGAGTGAATGATTCTACAAAATCTTTTGTATTGCTAGTAGTAACTGATTTCAGCATTTGAACTGCAAGTCTTTATGGATTCTACAATAATGAAAAAAAAAATTGGAAAGGTCTGAAGTCAAAGGTCAAATACAATTCTCAAAACATAACATTTTTAAACTATCAGACAATGAAAGTGGACCATCTAAGAAAATAAGGGTAATACCATACCCAAGGTATAGCATCAAGATATAGGTAGAAACAGCAGATCAGGCAACAGCCACTGTATGTTAGTTTAATTTAGTCCCCAAGAAAGGGGCAGATCTCTGTGACCAACTAAATGAAAGCAGCCAGTGTCGGAGGGTGAGGAGTAGTGAAGTGACCATCAAACTTAGCCTCCTCCCTCAACTGTAAAGTCAGCCAACCCATCTTGCCAAGCTCTAAGCCAAGATGCTCTCAGGAAGAAACTCTCAGGTTGCGCATATAAGAAGCCCGGCAGTTAAAGTAGAACAGATTAACTCCTTTGAAAGTGTAATGCCTAATAGAAATATACTTGGTCATGCAACAGTGGAATGAAGCAAGCAAGGTTGCATGTTAACCAGTGTTGTAGCAAAGGCTGCTTAAATGAAACCCTACAGCACAGAGCTTCTTAGATGGAATAGGATGGCAAGGAGGAAATGATGTTGCAAAAGACTGGAATCACAAATGTGTAGAAAAGGATGTTTTTTCCTCCACTTGATTACCATGCACCAAACTTTTTCACTGTTCTTGCACAAGGAAAGTTTTCATTTATTTCCTAATTTCCCTAGCCCTGTATCTACTCTTCTGAGATCAAGCAGCTGGAAGTGACTTTGTCCCATCTTGCAAAATGAGATCAAATAGCAAGGCAATAACATTGATTTCTGAAAGGAATGTCAGGCCCAATTCTCCATCTGTCTTGAAAATTCCTTCAGCAACAAATTGCCAGAAATGGATAAAATATATAAAGGGAACATCACTACATAATTACCTTGTTATTTTCTGCTGTTTGTAACAGCCAGAGAAATCCTGAAATTTTGGTCTGATTCAAGACATCCATCTTTGTATATTTATATGATAGCTCAAGTCTCAAGATAATATAGCACTTTTAGCCTATGAATATTCCCAATAACTTCAGAGACATCTGTACTATCTGCATTAATACTGTGCTTTTAACTGCTCTGGTTGGGTCAGGCAGTCAAATATTTCAGCTCTAAAGATATTGTGTATGGGAATATGGAATTTAAAAACACTGTGCCTTGAAAACTGGAAAGATAATTCCTGAGAGAAACCATCCAAACAGTTGGAGATTTGTTTAGGAAAGCTAAATCACTGAGAGAAGTAAATCTATCAAGGACATCAAGGGTAACAAAAAAATGTTTCTATATGCATCAGCAATTAAAAAAAAAAATAAAAGGGAAAAATGTGGGTCCTCTCTGGAAGTTTATGGGAGATCTGTTTTCCCAGACATGGATAAGGCTGAGGTACTCAATGCCTTTTTTGTTTCAGTCTTTGCTTCAGTCACACAGATCAAGTTGCAGAAGGTGAAAGCAGGATCTAGGAGAATGAAGAACTGCATGGGAGATGGCATTCAAGGACATCTAAGGAACTTTAAGGTGCACAAACCCACAGGACTTGACAAGATACACCTGGAAGTCCTGAAGGAAATGGCCAATGAAATTGTTAAGCCACATCTAAATGGTTATCCATCCTGTTTGAGAAGTCATGGCAGTCTAGTAAAGTTCATACTCTCCAGAAAATGGGAAATATAACTCTCATATTTAAACAGGGAAATAAGGAAAGACCCAGGGAAATAAAGGCCAGTATTAGTTCCTGGCAGGATCATGGAGCAAATCCTCCTGGAAATTTTGATAAGGCACATGGAAAGTAATGAGGTGATTGATGACAACCAAAAAGGCTTCATTAAGAGCAAATCATGCCTGAGAAAATTTCTGGCCTTCTACAATGGCTTTGCATCAGTGGTGGATGAGTAGCATCTACCTGGACTTGTACCAAGCATTTATCACTGTCACATACAATGTCCTTTTCTCTGTACTGGAGAGACTTGGATTTGATGGCTGGACCAGTTGGTGAACAAAAATAAGCTGGATGGTCAAGCTCAAAGTGTTACAGCTGCGAGCTTAATATCCAAGTGGAAAGCAATGATGAGCAGGGTCAATATTGGACCCAGCACTTTTTTTAACAGTTTTGTTGGTGATACAGACAGTAGGATTGAGTGCACCCTCTGCAAGTTTGCTGATGACAACAAGCTGTTTCATAAGGTTGACACACTGGAGGGAAGGGATATCTTTCAGAGGAATCTTGACAGGCTTGAGAGGTGTCTGTGTGAACCTCATGAAATTCAAAAAGGCTGAGTACAAGGTCCTGCACCTGAGATGGGGCAATCCTAAGCTCCAATAGAGGCTGGGAGGAGAATGATCAAGATGAACCCTAGGAATAAAAACTGTGGAAAGTTTGAGAATGGAAAGCTCAATGTGACTCATCAATGTGCACTTGCAGCCTGGCTACATCAAAAGTGACATGACTGGTGGGGGGCAATTCTGCCACTCTACTCTGTCCTTGTGAAACCCCACCTGGAATACTTTGTCCAGCTCTGGGGCCCCCCAAAGAAGAAGGACATAGACCTGTTGGAACGAGTCCAGAGGAGTTCCACTAAGTTGATCAGAGGACTGAAACACCTGTCATCTCCTAAGAAGACAGACTGAGTGTTGTATTTCACTGTTGAGGAGTGGGGCTTGCTCAGCCTGGAGAAGAGAAGGCACCATGGAGCTCTATAGCACCTTCCAGTACCTAAAAGGATCTTACAAGAAGGCTGGAGAAGAACATTTTGCAATGGCATGTGGTGAAATGACAACAGGAGAATAGCCTTAAGCTGAAGGAGGGTGGTTTAGATTACGTGTAAGGAAGAAATTTTTTGCTGTGAGGGTGGTGAGGCACAGGAACAAGGTGGCCAGACAAGCTGTGGACTCTTCATCCGTGCAGGTATTCAGGACCAGACTGGATGGGGCTCTGAGAGACCTGCTGTAGTGAAAGGGATCCCTTGCCTATGGCAGGAGATTTTGAGCTAGGTGATGTATAAAGTCCCTTCTGACCCAAACCAGTCTGTGATCCTGTGATTCTATAATATCAAGCATGGGTATTTAAAACAAATGGGTTTTTTGGAACCTTAAGCAGTTGCTCTTTGTTGTTTCTTTGTTTCATATCAATTTCTTTATAGTGAAGAAATGTTGCTACCAGTGAAGTTCTGTTATGTTGAAAGATGCAGATATTGCTGATCCACGCTGAGGATGAGTACTTGGTCACAGTCACTGTTTGCCTGAAGAGGCATATTTTATTTCCCTGCTGTACATACAGGAAAAAAGTCTTCCAGAAAAGGGAAGAAAGAGCATAAACACGAATTTTACAGTACTAAAATTTGTAAAATAAGATCTTCAGAAAGAACCTCCAGAATTTGCATTCTTAAAAGTATAAGGATAATGGGAAAGCAATAAAGCAACACACGAGGGGTACTTCTTATGAACAGGTAAAATACTAACACATACTACCTGTTACATCCCTGAGTAATGTACAATTGAGCATTGTTGCTCACTTCGCATGGATGCTGCAATGTCCTTACATAGATCCATCAGGTTATGAGAAATTAAACACTTGAAAATAAATGCAGAATATTCCCATGCTCATTTCTTAACCTCTCATAAAATTCATTTAGATTCCAGATGAAGAATTCTCCATTAGTCATAAGAATTAATAGGCTTATAAATTCATTAATTTTGGGTAAGCTCTTTTTTTTCCTAGCAAGTTAATAAACACAGTTTTCAGTTAGCTTTCTGTCTTTCTTTAAGCAGACAGGAAAGAGCTGATTCCATTACGTTTTGTCTCAATTTAATCCTTCACTGTTACAAGAAGTGGAAAATGCAATTAAATGCAATTCTGAAACCTTTCCCTAGAGAGCTGTTTACAATATTGCCTGCATTAAGTAGTCCATGTGAGATGATGTATTTGCTCTTCCATATTCATGATAGCCTTAAGAAACTTCAAAAAATATATATTTATTTTTAGTTAAAGAATATACACCCCACAAACAACAAAAAAATCCAAACCAAATTAAAACTGCCCCCTCACCTTTTAGTATAAAAAGATGTTTTTGAAGAAATAGTAACATCAGACATGGATTCCTGGCAGATTTACAAGCAGACCATTGTCAAATGTGTCTTAATTTTTGTTCTCACACTGTTTTCTCTCTTCCGCAATCTAAAAAAATCTCTAAACTACCAGATTACTTCGGCTGACTCCATACAAATTTCGTATGCATGCAATTTTCGTATCTGCCTATTCATTCTAAGTAACAAATAGAAAGCTGATAGCTTTGACAATAGATGTGCCCTAAAAACATTATCTCCTCATGCAAACTGTGCCTAGATAAACATGGTGAGATATATCTATATCCCCTTATATCTGTAGTCTTCTACATCCAGGGTCATCATGAAAGCTCTTTTTTTTTTTTTTTTTTTAGTGAGGGGAAATACCCAGGGGTTTTTAGTGATTGACCCATCTCACTTGCTCAACACTTGCATCTTAGGGTGGGATGAGTTACAGCTATGTGTTGAACTGTTACCTTCCTAAACTGTTCAATGTTTGCAATGCTGCAATTAAGCCTCCAAAACCACTAAAACACTAGCTTCACTAGCTTTTTTTTTTTTTTTTTTTTGTATTTTTTTTTTTTTGTGTTGGTCTTCTAATTGAAAACTCAGAAAACATAGGTTTGGAATTCTAATATGTTAAATACGTTTGATATAAGTTTCTCAAATAATTTTTGAAGCACAGAGGAAGTGAGAATAGTCACAACAACAAAAGATTACATGCAAATAATAAGGTTAAAAAATAAAATAAACCCACTCAACCTGAAAGCATCACAAATGGTCTAATATGCTGCTGTTAAGTTTCTAGAAGAATCTTCAACCAAGGGTCTCAAAAAAAGGAAAAGCTTAGGTTTTGTCTTTTTATAGGGTAAGAAGTACTCTTACAGACTAGCAAGCAATTTATAGATAGGATACAAAGGACAGGAATGCACATTCAATATCCAGAACAATGGCATGCATAAGCAGCTTTACTCCAAACCTGGCCTAGCATTCCTACAACCTGAACTAATCTTAAATACCCTGGAGGGATAAAGGGTGTAAAAGTTGCAAATAACAAAAAATAATTTCAAAACTTGGTTATAAAATTTAAAGTGAGAAGTCCAAGAAAGTTTCATAATATATGGTGAAGTAGGTAGCAAAATAACACCTGAAACTCAGCATAAGTGAGCAGAAAGGGCCTCATATGGAAAAATTTGGCTATAAAATCATCTATGTAATGGCAAGCTCTGAATTTGATATTACTTACTCAGAAAAGCATAACAGTATCACAGTATATCACTCCCAAAAATATCAACTTGGTAGTCAGGAGAAGAGACAAAATGATAGAAAATAAAGAATTATGAAGGAAGGAATTGGAAACAAAGTAGAAGTTTTACTACCATTATGCTATTGTATAAATCTATTTGAAGTCCCCATCTATGAATACCACATGAAATTCTTGCTGCTGTCTCTCAGAGATTTAGAGAGAAATTGGAAAAGGTACAAATAATGAACGCAACACACTGACAGAGGTTAGAAAGAGTACATGTCTTCTGGTTAGAAAAAAAAAAACAGTACAGTCTTAGTGTAGATACCAGGTAAATCAAGCATGATAAGGACAAACTACGAAGAAATTACTATTTACTGTTCCTTTCCACACAAAACTGAAGAGCACCTACTGATATCACTATGCAGATATCATAAAAGAGAAGCCAACTTTCACAGGCAGGATAGCTGAGCTGAAGAAGATGGTGGAAGCTGTAGTTCAAAAGCTTACCAAACAGGATTGAGTATATTGGAAGAGGAGCCAAAACAATGGTCAAAATTGAATTTTGGTCTTAGTTTCTGGTTTTACCTGGAAAGTTTAAAAATGCACAAAGAAAAAGCACTTGCTCATTTCTCTTGTATTTTTCCCCAAATATTTAATACTGGCCATCACTGGAGAAAAGATGCCGAGCTTCCCAGACTCACGTCCCAGTGAGTACAAATCTTCTTGTGTCCTTAAAAAGAAATGTTGAAGAAAGTGATGACTAACAGTAGTTAAAGCCAACAGTTAAGATCTGGTATATTATTTAACAGTTATCCTCTCAATCTCCTCATCCAAATGAAATGACTACCTCGTTCTGATTGACTGACTAGGGAAAATTTGGTCTCAAAAATGAATTCTCATAAAGTATGAATCAAAAATTTAATTCTCCACTGGAAAAGGATGTGCTTTCTCAAAAAACATATTTACTCTGAAATGCTGGAATTGCATGCTCAACAAAATTTATTTATTGCCGCCTCTAAATTGTTATGGTTGATATGTTTCTTTGGCAGCAGAAAGTGAAACAAGAAAAAAGGAAAAAATTTAAAATTGTTAGTGTCTTTCAGAGCAGGATTCCAGTTTTGGTGACAAAATCTGTAAGTTGAAAATTTTAACAGTATAGTGGCAGCTTACTTTTCTGATGGTGTATTTGTAAAGCCCAACCAAAGGGTAAAAAGCAATATGTTGTGCTCCCTCCAACATAAATTAAAATTAGTAATGTGCATTTTTTATTTGAATTAGTTTAAGTTGTGATCATGTGAGATTATATATGTGGTTTATACTGGCTTCCAGGAAGAGAGATAGTAGTCATTCCTTAATTTTATTTTTGTTTCCTACAATATGGGAATGCACATTCCTGTTCTCCCAGACATTTACTATCTGTTCTTATTTAGCCTTGATAGCTTTGGGGTTAAGTTGCCAAGCAACTTGTATAGTCTACCTGATAGACCTTTATAGATTCAGGGTCACAGAAAGATATTTAATCCCTAACTTTTACAAGAATTTGATAAAAGCTATTAAATTTATTTTTGAGGCCTTTAGTATCCTTTTGGAAGAATATGAAAGAATTTTGAAACAGTCTGAGAAAGTGAAGATTTTGATCTAGTAGCAGGTAACATGAAATAAAGGAAAAATCATACTGTACATATTTTTTCCCTGAAGGGACCCATATGTACAAGATTTCTGCCTTGGAATAGCTGTGTAAAGTGCATTTTTGCTCTCTTTTCTGGCATATCATATCCTTTGATCCATGAAATGTAACAGAGAATTAGGAAGATTGTTCAGTAGGAGAATTTCTGTGAACCCTTAAGTGTGTTCTCAGGTTTTTCTGCTTTTCAGGGCAGACCACCTATATTTTGAGTCTGTTCTGTTGTTAAGAGAGAAGAAAAAACTTCCTCACAACAATAAATTTAAACTAATTTTGTCTTCTCTTTTATTTCAAATGTCTTTCTGTGTTATAAATTGTTGTAATATTTTGAAAGAGGTTGGAACACAAGCCTTCACAATTGAAAGCTAGCACTGTATCATAAATTGGATGGGAAATGGTACCTCAAAAACACCCCCACAAGGAAAAGAAAATGTACAATTTTAAGCTATTGCACACATAAGATCGGTAGGAGATTTTCCAGAAAAATAATTTTGGGTGGGTTGAAAATGAAAGCACAGCAGGGTCATCTATCCTCCTGGCACTTGAGAAATACCCTGCAATACACAGTTCAATTCCCTTCCAATTGTTCAGCTGTTTATATCATTAACCCTGCAGCCAAGAAAGTAAACAGACCAGCAGTTCTAAGACTGCCATTCAATGCCACAAGGAATTCAGACTCATGTCCCTACAATTATCTCCCCTGCTAACGATTTGGAAGAGGAGTGTTTTTACAGCTTTGGGTTGCTAATACTTGAAGGCAGCAGGATTGGTAGTCTTTCAACTGCTAAATTTAAATGGATTCAGTTTTCTCCCATTGCTAGCTACTTTTGCATATATATTCGATGGGTTTGATTTTAATTTTTAGCAGACAAAAAGCAGGGGTGCTGTTGTGTTTTATATCTTTCCTTTGGCTCTTTGGTTTCTCAGTTTTTGTCACAAAGTAAAACAGTAAACAAAGTAAAACAGAGTGTGTTGACTGCTGTGCAGAAAGAGGAAGCTTGTAGAAGAGCTTTTCAATAGGAAACTTTGTTTGAATAAGAATTAATTGACTCAATCAGTCAACATTTTGGCAAGTGGAAAAAAAAAAGACTAATACCTTATCGTTCCTATATAATAAGAGACCAGAGAGACTTGTTTGTTAGGGATCAAGAGATCCTGGTTGCAGATATTTACTCTGCAGTTTGCAGACGTCTATTGACAAAGAAATTATACACCAATTGTCTCACATCCTATTTTGGAATTATTCCTACAAATAAGTTAAAATACATTCTAGAGATGTTTGTCACATCATTACTTTGTCACCATGTACAGTTTATTCCAGTTGTTGCTAATGAATGAATTCTTTGTACAGCTAATGGGGAATCAGGAAAGATTAGGGAAGAGGAAAGTAAAAAACAAACACCACCTTGCTTTCTTGCTGTGTAAACACACATCTTTCTTGGTATGTGGATGTTTCCTCTTCCTTCTGCCTGCACTAACCTGCACCCTGACTGCTGAAGCAGTTTCTTGAAGCATGAGTGCCAGACTTGGGACCATCTCTTTCCCCATTCCCACGGGACGACTGCAACCCCTCGGTATTTAAACTGAGGATAAATCAACCTTTTCTGGTGTTGTTTCAAAAAAAACTGTGGCAACTACAAACAGATTCTGTGCAGAACCCATTCTCACAAGCTGCACAGAAGTCATTCCCAGAAAAGCCTCCCAGGGTGCTCAGGCAGAACGGTGTCTTGTTTCTTATTTCCTGTGTTAGGCAGGCATTACAAATGCAGACACACAGATAGCATCATAGAGCTTAAGTATTTTAATGAAAAAGTAAGGTACCTCCTTAGTAGTCAAGGGCAGATTTTGCAGAATCTTCAGTGTGGATTTTAGTGTATTAGTTCTTTGACTGAGGCAAAGTTCAAAGTTTAGATTCGCTGCAACTAGAATTGGCTGGCTGAATTGTTGACACATTTAGTTTCCACAGTCAGCAGTGAAAGGTAGGGAATCCACTCCAGGAAAGCAATTAATTTGATCCTAAATTGAGCTGTCTCAATTGTTTTTTTGGAATTTCACTCCACTAGCTAGAGAGAAAGCCAATATATCTCAAGTTGGATTCCTTGATCCTGGAAGACAAACCCAGAGAGATGAGACTTGAAAATGAAGGTCTTCAGATCTGACTTGAGCCAATAAAATGTATATTTTATGCTATATTTTATTAAATACATTTGTAAGATCAAAAAACCAGTCACCATCTCAAAAATTTGTGGTTTTGAGGACTTCTTGCAGGCTGAATAAATTGTACTTTGTTGAACTTCTAATGACAGAAGTTTAAATCCACAGATATAGGCACACTGAAAGTTTACACTGAATTCTCAGTCTAACTAGAGCAAAAGACATTTTCACAATCTATCTAGAATTCAGTTCTTTTTATATTTGTATTTCTGTTTTACAGGTGCATCAAGTCTGAACCTTTTCTCATGAGTACTTTGCATAATTATTGAAAGTAATTTCTGGATGTGGAGAGATTTGTCAATGTGAAGGCTTTCTTAAAAGTGGACTTTTCCACTCAGTTAATGGCTAAACAAGGGTTGTTCTTTTGAGTGATATGTGTTGTGGTATACCTGGACCCCTACTTCAATGTGAGCTAAAGCTCCCTTCCTACCAAAACACTTCTTTGTCACAGACAGGTTAGATGGATGTCGTTGGAGAGAAGAATGCTCACAAAATATTTCATCCCAAAAAGTAAAATACATTGCTCAAAGGGATTTGCATGTACACGTGTGAATTTGGGAGGTCGGATGCATCTATTAAATATCACAATATGATATTCAATGAGGGAAATTTCCATCTTCCAATTTTAAGTACCTGTATCACTTCCACTTCTCATCTCTCTTTCTTTTACTTTTGATATTCTTAATGCAATCTCCTTCCTATTTTACCACCTTCCTTTCTTTAGTCTTTGTACAGATCATCTTTTACACTTCTTTCTCTTGTGCTTTCAGTTTCCATCTGACTCAAGCATTTTTACAAACTGCTGCCTTCAATAGAGGCTGCTAAATGGATAGTATTATTGCCAGGTGGCAGAAAATTGAGAAATGATGTGAAATGCACAGAATCCATTATTTCATACTGCCCATGATTTTCCAGTGATCTTGACTACTGCTTCAACTATCAAAAATGCGGTGATTACCCTTGATGCTTTTTTACAGAAGGAAGATATCTGGGGCTCTGTAACATGTTCTCTAGAATAAACTATCACACACTTTTAAAAATGCAGGAAATTCCCTGTTTGCATAATATCTCTGGGCATTCTGAGTACATAATTTCAGCATAGATCAGTTAATTTTCACTGCCATTCTGAATTGCCCAGTGTGGATTGCCAGACTGGATTGCAAGAACTGACTTCCATCCTGATGTCACATTGAAATAAGCTGTTTTTGCAACTAACTGTTCCATATTCATATTCTTGATAGCAAAATTGCCTAACAGCACAGCACAACTCACACAGTAAAGCAAAATTGGGGTGGGGAAAGAAGAAAAGAGCTTTTCTCAAAAAATTTCCTCAAAATGGATGAGCATGAAACTATAAATATTCCACATTTGGAAGTAGTACCTGAGTTTTAGGTGCATTTATGAAATCTGACTTCATCTCTCACACTGAACTTCATTCAGTTAGTGAAAGTCTGTGAGGAGGATGCAATTTCACAGTTGATTTAAGCCAGCTTAAGAGAAGTAGTCTCACCTTCCTGCCTTTGGTTATGTCTTTCCACCTTTTTTCCTATACTATTGCTAGCACTATAGCACTCGTGATGCTGCACTGTTAGCTGAATTGAGATCTGATTCACTGGCAAATTTCACACACACACACGGAAAGTGAACTGATAGGTATCACAGAAATAAATTTCAGCTGAATCACAATCTTAGTTGACTAATCTGGCTGACCATTCAAATACTAGAGCTCACACTAGAAAAAAAATATCAAGAATATTGAAGTAGAAGGAAAACACCACTGTATTACTACAGGAAATAAGTGAACATTGCACACTTATTCCATAAGTATACAGCAATAATAATTATCAATGCTAGCTACTTTGAGAATAACTCCTGCAAGATCCTCTAGTACTGAATCCTGTGTGTAAGGTGTATCATTTAGATAGTTAAAATGGCAAGTTACAGTTTTAAAGCAAAGCGGTAATACCAAACTCTTTCTTCTTTGTCACATTTGGTAAAGCTCTTTGTTACTACTATTATATTTTGTGAGGACTAATGGACAGTTTGCCATTAAAGAATGCACAAAAAAAAGTGCCAGCAAGATAGGTTTTTTCCCTAAACATCCCTCAATTCAGTGAATGGACCATTATTAATTTAGTATGTATTTTTTTTTAAATCATCTTAATATAATGCAACAACTTATGTAAATGAATGGTATGCTACATTTTAATATTAAAACATAATTCAGCACATCATCAGCAACAGAACCCCTTTATAATGCAGAAACATAGAATTGCTTAGGTTGAAAATGACCTCTGATATGACCTGAGTTCAACCATTAAGCCAGCTCTTCTGAGTCTGCCACTAAACCATGTTCCTAAGCACCACGTCTGCTTAGGATACCTCCTAAGGATACCCACATTCTGGATACCTCCAGGGGTGGTCACTCCACCACTTCCCTGGGCATGAAAGCCTGTCAAAGCATGACAACTCTTTCAGAGAAGAATTTTTTTCCTAATGTCTAGATGTCCCCTGCTGCATCTTGAGACCATTTCCTCTCATCCTCTCATCTTTAATTTAAGGTAAAAGGTCAACTCCACCTTGATACAGCCTTATGCCAGGTAGCTGTGCAGAGCAGTAAAGGTCCCCCTCAACCTCCTTTACTCCAACCTTAACAACCCCATCTCTCTCAGCCACTCCTCATGGGACCTAAGCTCCAGACCCTTCACCAGTTCCATTTCCCTTCTCTGGACTCTCTCCAGCATCTCAATGTCTTTCTTGAAGTGAGGGGGCATAACTGGGCACAGCATTGGAGGTGAAACCTAACCAGTGCTGAGAACAGGGGCACAATCACTGCCCTAGTCCAGCTGGCCACACTACTGCTGATACAGACCAGGATGTCATTGCCCTCTTGGCCACCTGGACATACTGCTTCCTCTTGTTCAGTGGCTGTCAACACCCTGAGGTCCTTTTCCGCTGGACAGCTTTACAGTTACTCTGCCCATAACCAGTGATCCAGACTGACAGCATCCACAGCCTTTCCCCCATCAGCCCAGTGGGTCACCTGGCCATAGGAACTTATGTTGGTTTAGCAACACCTGTCTCACAAAGCCACCCTGCCTGAGCCTGATCAGCTGGTTGTTCTGCACATGCCACATGATGGCATTTTAAATTATGTGCCCCGTGACCTTCCCCAGCACCGCAGTTCCTGGATCCTCCAGTTTGCCCTTCTTGTAGCGGGGCACCATATTGGCTAACTTGTAACTGAGCTCATCGCTTTTCTTAGAAATAAACTTTTATACTTAGGAACAAATCCTAGTAGAAATGCAAATATATGTGCCAATTACGACTTGTTCCATACATATGGATGTGCATATCTATATATACATATACACATATACATGTACGCTTATGTATATGAGTTTTCACTTCAACTTATCTAAAAGAAAATATCCATCAGCCTTCAGGTCCAAATGGAGTTATACCTAGACCAGGTCCATTTCAATACAGTTGGATGCAATGCGTTCCTTTTTCACTGTATTTCTTCATCTGCTGGTGAATATTCCAATACTTGCCTATCTAGAAACTTTTTTTTCTTCCAGAACACACTGTACAGTCTGTAATTTATTACAGCATTATTTTCTAGACACAGCAAGTTATATTAGTAATCTTATTCACCTGTGAAAGATCATTCAGAAGGTGAAAGACCTTAGAGATATGGCAAGCATTATTCTAACAAATGGAGATGAACAGCATAGTATAAATCATGTTTGTGGGCTGGATGAAATGTTCAGTGATTAATCTAAACATCATTTATCAGAAGGGAAATTTTGTGAAACACCAAACTTCACTCCATAGGTAAACTTTTCAGACAACCTTTTGTACCCAGTCTTATAACTGCCAGATTTATTTTTGCCCAAAACATCTTGGTATTAATCAAATTTTCACATTAATTTTTTGCATCTTCCTGTGCATATAATTGCATTTTTATGTGCCTGTGACTAAAATTTCTGAGGGTTTTTCCTGTTTTGGGATTATTGACATAAAAATTTAAAAAAGAAAATATTGCACTAGTATGTCAAATGCAGGACATGTCTGTCAGTAGCTTCATGACTTCTGGTCTTAAGGAAAGGGTGTTATTTTGTAACAAAATGTACACACATAGGAATACCCTATGTTAATATAATATGTATTTTAGATGAGGTTTTGAAAGTGAATGCGACTCCACTGAAATAAACAACCAACTCAAATATGCATTTGGGGACATACTTATTAATAAAAACTCAATAGTGTAATCAAAATGCCAAATATCAGGTGAAAATGTGCCTTTATTGGTTCTCATCTGACTGCCTCTATCTTCTCTATAAGTTTTGGAGTATTTCTGACATGATGTGCTTCCATGGCATTTCAGTCACCACCTGGAGAATACCCAATTCCACCTTAACATACTATAAATTAAAAGCAATAAGCATTAATTTTTCATAATCTTATCGATATAATTTAGGATTAAGTCAGAATTGAAAAAAAAATTGTCAGAACAAAGTGGGGTTTTTATTTGAAATGTTTCTTTTTGGTGACAGGACTAGCTCAGATATTTTTGTTTCATCATATTCTGTGTAGAAACAACTGCAGATATTTAACTTCTTTTAGGTGCATTTCAGTGTCAAGGTATCTGAAAAGTTATATGCACTGTAAAATGATTTTCTTTTACTGTGGAGACATCTAATCCTTCAGTAGGAATTTTAAGATTGAAGTCCTTATTTACAATCCAAACTCTTGCTTTTAAGTGTCTTGTTTACAGGGCTGGTAACTTAGGGTTGCATGTTTTTCTCCCTGGGAAAAGACCATCTTCCCTCTAGTGAAACAGGGTAAAAGAGTCTTCTCTGTTTAAGTTGAATGAATTGGTTGGAAAACAAGTACAGTAATTTCACGCACCGGACTATAAGGCGCACCCTCCGGGAGTCGGCAAAATTCGCAACTTTGTAGATCTTATATAGGGTGCACTTTTTTTTTGCAACGAGGCTCCACCCCCAGCTCCCCCTGCGTGGTTGCTGGCCGAGGCCCCGCCTCAACGCCTCAGCCATTGGCCCCCAGGCCCACCTGGACTTGGGAGGGGCGGAGCCGCAGGCCCCCGGGCCGGCCCGCCTCCACCCGGCAGCCATGGGCCGCCCAGCCCACCTCCACCCGGCTGCCGCGGCACTGCCGGCTCCCCCCACGGCTCAAAACTCCCACTTCCAGGATGGCAAATGTCGCAACTTTGTACATCATATAAGGCACACCAGTCTATAAGGCGCATTCCGTGTTCAGGGGAAAATTTTAGTCAAAAGGGTGCGCCTTATAGTCGTGAAATTACTGTAGTTTTAAAGTGATGTCCAAAGATGCAATTTTACACATGTGGGGTTTTTATGCCTTCTATAGGAAAGAATAGGTCAATGTTTTTGTCATGCAAGACATTCTTTACAAATAACAGTTCTACCCAAATTACAACACACCACCCGTTTTAATTAGTAATGAAGAAACTTTCTTTCTTGAACTTGGTGGGATCTACAGATGAAAAGCAGAATAGAAAGGGAAGGTGAGGGGAAAGAAAACCAAGAGGAACCATTCTGGAGAAAATTTTGTTTCTCACAGATGCATTTAGAATAGTATAAGCATTAGAATTAAAGGAGTCTGATTTTCTGTTTCTTCCAGTAAAGTTCATGTCCAAAAAGACGCTAACCCTGTCCCATTTGTGAGACATTTTTAAGGATTCTCTTCCATTTCCTGATGTGAGAGAGACTTTCCAGGGTCTATTACGTGTGCTCATGGCACTGATTTTCTCTCTGAGATAACCTTCATGTTTTCATACCAGTTCATCAATTTGCAGAACACTCAACATAATAAGCTTGCTTGAGACCTCTATCCCTTTGTTAAAGTGGACTGAAAATAATTAAATTTCAAAGCTTTTGGGCCAAGGAGAAAGAAACCCTCACACAAACACTTACAGATGGACATAAACCTCCACAACAAATGTGACAAGGAATCTTATCATTATTATGCATATGTAAGTTTGTAAATCAGATCTACTGCAAAATCATGTGACCTTAACATATGTTGAGTGGAAGACAAATCCTTAAGGATTGCTTATATTTACTGAACATTTTAAAATACTATTTTTTTGAGTTACAATCTCTACTGGTTTTTTTTTCCTTTAGAATCACATACTTCAGAGGCAGAGGCAGACTTGAAGTTCACATCTGTAATATCTGTATCAGCTACTTACGCATGTTTGTCATTCATTCTCCCCTTGTGCGATGAGATCAAAGAGCCTTATTAGCTGGATTACCTTTGTCAAGCTTATTATTGGCAAAGACTGACAGTGTATTTTTGCTTTTCTTGCTTTTGCTACTTGCAGAAAGCTTAATATAATTTTGAAAACCTTAGTAATAATACTTTGTTAAAGTAAAAGATTTCTGTGTAAGGGTTTGCTCTTAGAGGTTATTATGTTGTCATTCAATCACATCCCTGTTTCATTTCATCATCCATTTCATTTCATTCCATTTCATTCCATTTCATTCCATTTCATTTCATTTCATTTCATTAAAAAATATTATAATAGAAGCAAATGTAGAGTGCATTCTGCATGTTTATGGTATTATGCTGATACTTTAAAATCTTGAAGGCCTATTTCATGATCTGTGATATATACACTACTAATTAACTTGACTCATCTGCTTTCAAAACAATCCTCCCTCAAACAGGAGAGCTTTCACTCTCCAACTTGGTAGCACTAGAGTAAATTATTTCCTTACTGTTTTGTTGTGCTTCAAGCATCGTAAAGTCTGCCTCCATACAGAACCTGGATTCAATGAATGCCTTCTGTTTGAAAGAGCTGAATCTTTTGTTCTTTTTTATCATTCACATACAGGCACGGAGGGGTCTCTCCCAATGAAGTAAGTTCTTCAGTGCAGAGGTTTAGTTGAGATAACCTACGCATTCAAGGCTGTGCCCTTTGGAGAAGTCCTTCAAACTGTTTAATGAAGCAAGAACTGGGAAAGTACTTTGTTCTTGCAGCTTCTTATCCATTCTTTAAAACCACAGTGTTTAGCAACACGCTAATGAATCCGGTTTATTGCATGGAAATACATTACTCGTCATTACAGATGCTTTTACAAATAGTATCAATTAACTGAATATTTCAGGAACATGGGAGTGTGAGAAAATGATTTCCAATTACAGCATTGCACTTGTGCAACTGTCTATTGGATGTTGATAAGTGTTTTGAGATAACCTTTAAAGAAAAATACAGACACTGGAAAAGTGTCTGTATTAAAATGGCAGCTGTTAAGTGAACAGGTTTCTTCTGCTGTGCTGAAGTGAAAACAAAGCAATACAAATTAATGCAGTTTGGTTTTCAGTTCCCAGACTAAATTTTACAATGGTTATGTGTATAAAGTATTTATTTACATTTTTTGTACATATGAGCATAAATTCTTATATGTATATATGAGCAAATTACTGATTTATCATAATTTCAGACTGCTATTTAATTTTTACACTTCTTTGAATCTTCACCTTGAAGTGAAACTAAGCAAGTTATAACACATTTAAGTGCAAGGTTAAAGACCTGGAGATTGTTTTTTTTGTACTTTTGAAAATGGTTGTGAAGAAAAACACAACTCAAGCAAGAGTATAGCAGTTATATTCTATCCTATAAACACCATATTAAGTTATCCTATACATAGTATATTAACTAAATAGTATACTATTAATCGTTTATTAAACTTCAGGAGTCCATTTTGACCATGTGTTTTTTTGAATGTGGTCACCTCAATAAATGTTAGTGATACTACTATTTTATTCCCCATTTTTAAAAGAAAAAAACTCTGAAATATATTTTGAAATTATTTCAACACTTGGCAATACTTTCTTTTATGGATAATTGTAGGCATTCGTGCACCTATGCATGTGTGTGCAACTATGCATAAACATCAGGTTTTTTCATCAGACTGCAGCAGCTTCTCTGCTGTCTCTGGCTGTGGGTCAATTTGGCTATTTTCCTGTTTGGCTCTTTTTCTTTCACTTCTTATCTACCACTGATATGCAAGAAGATGGCTTTGAGGTGTTAATCAATAACTGCGAAATGATCAAATATATCTTGTGTGCCTGAAAGAAAATGACATACCTGAGTTACCAGGAAGGAAACATGCAGATTGCAGTGGCCTATCTAAAATGGTATCTTCTCTCTGATCATCAGAAATCTGCAGAAAGCTTACAATACTATTTGTTTGAAGGGACAATACTTTTTTTTAATTACCATTAGTTAGGTTATGCCTCAAGCCTTATGTAGAATTATCTGCTGTAAACCGTTTCCAAATGAAGGATCGTATTTTCATTTTTGAGTGTTAACAAGTGTTTGAATTAAATGATATCATATAGCAGTGAGGTGAGTCCTGAATGATGCTTATTAAAACTTAGTCATAGTCAAAACAACCTTTTTTAACATTCTGCATTGTATTATAAAAATATGCAAACTTATTTCTAAAGGAATACAAAAAACATATTTCGATGTTGAAATTCTAGTCTGAAGAAGACAAAAGTGCAGCACAACCCACTCTTGTGTGTCTTCTATTTAAATAACTCCTTTTGGACTAACTGTACAAGCACGCTCCAAAGAGAAGACAATGCACTAACTGGAAAATCATTATAAAGAGCCCAAATGCTGATATCTTTCCCAACGTTGCTTCTGAAACTTTATGAATGCTACACAAAGACAGTAAGGCTATACAAAATACCTTTTTAAATTTCTGAGTCTGCTTTATAAACCGTTTTAAGATTTTCCCACACCTAGACAGTCACTTATAGAAATATCTGAAGCAAGCATAATCCTCTGTGCTTGGATGTAGATATTCTGCTTTAAAACTTTCCAGACTAGAGAAGGATTTATTTATTTTGTTTTGAGAGGTGGGAATAATTTCCATTCAAAAAGCAAAATAACTTACATTTTTAAAGGACATCTTTATGCCAGTAGAATGTTGTCTATTTTTCCAGGGGTAACTATGTTTTCCCTGGCACTGGATTGTTACAACCCCTCATGTAGGAGTACATTCTATCAGAATACCTAAGCCAGACAGATATTTATTGCTCAACACTCCCATGCAATTTTGTTACCTGCCTGCCATTCAGTTTTAGAGGACCATTAAAATTCTTTGCAGTACAATTTAAGAGCTGCGGATATGTTAACCTTCACCCTGTTGAATAATAATAATAATTAATTCCCACTCTTTGTTTCCCACTTCTTAGCTATCTTCTGATCTGTGACTGTTTTTGCTTTTTATCACATGAACTCGATTTCTCAAAAAAAAAAAAAAAAAAAAAAAAAATCAAAAGAAAATCATCATCTTTAGAAAGTTTGTATCTGTTTTTAATGCTGTATTTTACTTCAGTGTATCCGAATAATTAATGTGAAGAAATTTTTTATGAAGGTAAAAACTGGTATTGTTCTTCCACTAACATGATGAACAAAGCAAAAATAAACCCAAAATCTATCAGGCATTACCTCAGCACCAATATAATGTCACTGGGAGTTTCAGTTTCTGCTCTTTCTAAATTATAAATATACTCTGGGAAGTGCATGAAGTAGATAAGGAGATGCATTCTCATTTTCTCATTTTCTTGAGTTTTTATAGAAAACTCTTGCCATGGTATATACATTCTTGTCTGTTGTGAGACTGGATTTAGGTGACTTGGTAAATATTCTTCAAACTGTAAATGAAGAATGAATGATCCTTGAGGAATATTATTTCCTCTTTTTTTGATAGGTGAACTGTAGACAATGACTGCATAAACCTCAACATAATGTCATGACAGAAATATTGGCCCATGAACCTGAAAAAGTTTATGTTCTATTTTCAAGTGTACCAGTGGTTAGGTTTGTAGTTGACTGAGTCGCTGAAGATCTGATTCATCTTGTTAAACCTTATATATCTAAAACATAAATATTTTTAAAATAATCATCCAGATTCTCTTTGAAACTTATGGGAGGGGGGAAGAAAAAGAAAAAAACAAACAAACAAACAATATTTTTGGCAATCATTATTCATCTCATTTAAAAGTAAATATTTAAAATACATTACAAAAATCCTGCCCCAAGAATGCCACTTCATTTTCTTTGCCTACAGTAGAGTTTGAGAGAACTAGATTAGATATAGTTATTTATATAGTAGATCTCTAGAAACATAATAAACTAAATCCTCACTAGAAGTCTTGAACAGTGAGGACTGGGCAAATCATGGGACAATTCTGAGAAAACAGAAGAACTGTGTATAAGAAAATAAAGCTTATTTTAGTTAAAGTCAATATTCATTCTGAATCACCAAAGAGTACTTAATGATGTGGAATATGAGATATGCATGTCTCAGTTTTCTGTACACAATATAAAGCAAAGTAAAAAAAAAGTAAATTCCCAATTGTCTGTTGTTACATGATCTGCATTTGAGTTATTACTCTCTGATCCAAGTCTTTTCAGTTCTCATATTAAAAAATTATGCTCTCAGTGAAAATAAGTTTTATTTACCACACAGTAAGTCCACATATTTAATTCTTAGTCTGAGATATAAATTCATTACCATATATTTTATGAAGATTGTTTCAGAGAAAAACTCTGTGCGCACAAAGTGATAATTTACACTCTTTCCACAGAAGGGCCAAGGGAAGTTTGTACGCTTTTACATCCAATAATACAATTAATTTTGTGTAGTCACTTGCTGTAACTTAGATTGGAATTTTTCAACTTTCTTTATTTCCTGATAATTACTAAATTTAGTCTTAAATTTTTTAAAATATTTTTTCTTATATTTTATGACCATCATGTTCTAGAGCACCTTTCAACACTATCAATTAGACAGTGAGTTGTGCAAAATGTCGGCATATCAGAAATGTTATTCTGCCCTGTTGATAATTCTTTGAGTGATTTTGAGCACAAACTTCATAAAAGTCTGTAAACATGTCACTGAGTCATAGCTTGAGTGTTCTTGTATCACTCTGGGTAACATCAACATGTAAAATCATTACAGTCTTTTTGTTATTTGTTTTATTTTCTTTTATTTTCTGAGCCTTTATGGAGCTATGAAATATTTCTGCTAGGTAAGTATGTTGAAATATGGTTCAGGTTGTCAGTTACTTCACCTCTGTCTGCAAATGTGAGTCACCTGGTCCAAGTCGGGAATCAAAGCTTCTTCTTTGGCCCATTCAGCCAAACTACATTCAGCCCAACTATCTTAGGCACTGCGACTGGATGGGGGGAATCTTTCACCTGGAAGTCACTCTTTCCTCTGTTGATGACAGAGTCTAGATGGATAGCCCAGACATAAGGAAATAACATTGTTGATTCTCACTCCATGAAATTATTTAAACTGTACTTTAAGCAAAAGATATATTGTTTGTTACTTTCTCATATATTTCCCCACCCCAGTTACCCTTCATTGTTTCAAACTGGCAAATTCTTTAAAACCAGATCTATCTTCCTGATATCTATGCAATTCAACTCAACTTAATTAAGGTATATTAATCAATAGAAGCATTACAAAAATTATAAAACACGTATTTGAAAAATAATATTTTAGACCAAACTATGTATTACAGTACTAATGAGATTTTAACTACCATTACATTCTATTTTACTTAATTTTTATGTCAATATAATTTTCATCATCATTTTCATCATCTTTTTCCTCAGTTGAAGATAAATGTTTAATAAAAGAGAGCAAAGTTAAATGGTACTAAGAAACAGTTAACATAAATTTTCAGTGGCCACCTTAGAAATACAGCACTCAAAAATGTAATAGTGTTATATCATTTAAGAAAAGGTATTTGAGTTTTCTATTTCTTATGACATTTCACAATACTGGTATTAAGTGATTTCTCCTAAAATACATGTTTTGACAAAAGTAATTAAAGGTTGGACATTTTGAGTTATTCTGATACTTCAAACTAAAAATTGTCTGCGTTATTACTTCTCATCCATCAATTGTTTCATTTGCCGTGACCTTAAAGTTACTCTGGCATAGTCACCTTGAAGGTGAATTCTAAAACTTTGATTAGCAGCCTGTGGAGTTTGTTTTCTCTCTGCTATTCTTTTGGCAAGAAAACTAACACAGAGACCTTACTCTTTCAGATGTTGGTATAAGAGTCTGCCAGGAATTTTATTCTTTAATGAAAGGCAACATCACTGAGGGGTAGAAAGAAAACAAAGCAGGAAAAATAGATGCTAGATTTCTTTAGAAAACAACATCCAGAATAATTTTCAAGTTTAAAAAAAAAAAAAAAAAAAGGAATAGCAAAGTCTGAGTAATATGTTAGTCATATTGCCAGTTAATCATCTATTTTTTGTCAATTTCTGTTATTTTGTCAAAATATCATTCAAATACCAAGTATTTACGTATTACCTAGCATCACAAAAAATATGCAGAGCTCTTTTTTCTTTTCTTTTCTTTTCTTTTCTTTTCTTTTCTTTTCTTTTCTTTTCTTTTCTTTTCTTTTCTTTTCTTTTCTTTTCTTTTCTTTTCTTTTCTTTTCTTTTCTTTTCTAATTTTGGGGTTTTTTTATGGGAATGTCTTCTAAAAACAAGTAATTTTTTTATTTTATTCAGTTGTAATCAAGATGTGGGCTAACCCAATCCTGTTGAAATTAATTCAGTAATTGAGACCTTGCTGTAGAAAAATGGTATTTTTCTTCATGGGAACTCTCTACATAATCTCTGCCAGCTTTAAGTTGCACTTACAACATAGCCCTGATGGTTTCTTGATGAAACCTATTCAGAAAGGATTTTGAAATTACAAAACATCAGCAGGACCTATTACTATACTCAAATCAATGGAAAGCTCTTGAAAAGTGTGAAATATCTGTTAGCAAACGTGGTAACAATTCTTCCCTATTTTTTAGTATGCTGCTTTTTACACCAATGTCTTAAATTGCATCAGCTCAACTAATAGGAGCAGGTGATTGTGTTTGAATTTGTTGCTCTTCTCAATAGTGCTGAGCAATAGGAAAAGAGACAACAGGAAGAAACCCATGCACAGGAAGTTCCACCTGAACATAAGGCAAAATTTTGCCCAGAGAGGTTGTGGAGTCTCCCTCATTGCAGGTGTGCAAGAACCATCTGAACACAATCCTGTGCAACGCACTTTAGGAAGACCCTGCTTGAGCAGGGAGGTTGAACTATGTGCCCCCAACAGCGGTTCCTTCCAAGCCTAACCATTCTGTGAAAAAGTAGATTCATTCTTTAGTTTGGTCTTCCCTCCACCTTATTCCCAATAGTACCTTCACACTTATATGAATATAATTTCCATTGTTTCCAATATCTTGGAGGGAGAGTCATGCAGACGTATTTTGGTTAAAACAGTGGAAATTGGAAGATGTTGTTTGAGCCATTAGTTTAAATAGAAATGATTGTAGAGATACTCTGTATGAAGAAAGCACATTTAGAAAGTACACTGTTAGTAAGAAAATAATTGCATTGAAATTTATATCTCCTTTTTTTTAATGGAAGGTGTTGTGAATTTTTCATACTAATTTTAATGTCAGTATATACCATTTCAGATAAAATGGATCAATTAATTTTTGTGTATCTGTATAACAAAAGGTAAAGTGCAATGAAAATCACATATACAACCCTACTTGAATTGCCATTAAAGATAAAATTTGGGGCAAGCTTGGAGAAAAGGAGTTTGAAAAACAGTTTATTCTGTCTCTGTAGGATCATAGATTTATGGGGTAAAAAATGGTTTTCCTTCTCAGGTAGTCCATGCATTAAACTGGAGTTTGCTTTATTTAAATATCGTGAAATATGATGTAGCGTAATATGACTGAAAAGACTAAAATGATGCATTTAGACTGAAAAGATGGTTTTCCTAAGATTTGAGTCACATGACACAGATTTTGAGATTCTGAGAACAAGCTGTAGTATTTATATTTCAAAAACCCCTGCTTAAAGAGATTGTATTTGAATTTGTTGACTTTGACAGCCAATGACCTTGAAAGATGCTTGTCTTATCCTCCATCATCCTATTTCTGTTCCACAAGTCCTCTTCTAAAATGATATGTTCTTTCTGAATGAAAAGTAATTCTAAGCACTTCACATCTTCAACAGAGATCTGGTATTTTGTCATTTCAGCATGTCACATTTTTAAGCTACCTAATGCAATGAATCAAAATGATTCAACACTAGCTTCTGGGCTTACATTTATTGTGATGTACAACACACTAAAGATAAATGACAATTAAACCAAAACTCTCAGCCAATAGCTACACTTCTTGCTAATGATTAAATATGAATGTGTCTGAGTAATCTAGGGATGGATTATCTGTATATTGTATCAGCAGAACAATGGATGTAGGCAGTGCAAATTGATTCGGGTTTTACAAGAATTATTAGTACAGCATCACTCAGACCAAGTTAGATTTCTTCCAGGGCTGTTTGCCTCTTAATGCAGTATAGCTTCTCTTTGCAAAGGAAGTGTGTGCAAGTAAGGAACTGGGAGAATTAGGAACAGCACACTTACCTCATAAGAGGGAATTAATTTGATGGAGCCAGACTCTTTATTTTGTTACAGAAAAAGAGACAAAGGATTGAAATTATAGCACACGAAATGTAATCTGAGCACAAGACAACACATTTTACTGTATAAGGTAAAAAAAAAAAAAA
Organism: Catharus ustulatus; assembly: GCF_009819885.2. NCBI lineage: Eukaryota > Metazoa > Chordata > Aves > Passeriformes > Turdidae > Catharus > Catharus ustulatus. Next base: position 88,187,538 of record NC_046222.1, on the reverse strand, counting down.
AAAAAAAACACGGGTTGCCACAGTAGTTGTGGAATTGGCATCCTTTGTGATATTCTATACTGGCTGAACAGGGTCCTGGGCAACCTACTGTATTTCCTTGCTTGAGAGGAAAAGGGTGGAGTAGATGATCTCGAGAGGTCAATTTTGTGATTCTGTGCAAAAAATTTAAAAGGTGACAATTCAGCAGAGCACATGTACACTGGTAAATAATATGAGAGGTGACGGAATAGCTGAGAACTGGATTGAGTCAACAGTCTTATTTTTCACCTCTGCCACTGGCTCAAGTTCCAGAATTCATAGGGAGTTATGCAGAGCTCAGCAGGCTCTAGTTTATAAAGAGAAGTACCTGGTCACAATACCTTCATTTTCCCTAGAAATCTAACTATCAGAATGTTTCCAATACTGAGGATCTCCCATCTTTACTGTTACCTCAATAAATTGAGAGCCAATTCTGAACACATGCATCTGTCAGCTTGCAGGAAGATCTCTCTTTATGTTCAGTTCATCTTTTCATTTCTCCTGTATCCTATGGTGATACTCAAAGCAAGGCAACCTATCTGCCCTCTTTTCCCTAAGGGCTCATAGTTTAGAATTCGCATACACCCACCTGATTCAGTAATTTCTTGAGAACTGCTAACCAATTTAACAATTAGACAGCAAGATACAGCTTACATTAATGTATAAGCCTTGGTTTTTGGTTGGGTTCTTTCCCTATATTTCTGAGGATGTCAAGCTATTTCTATTTCTAGATACATTCCTTAAGGCCTCTGGTGCATTATAAGTATTTTATGCAGTTTTTATAATAAATTTTAAGATTTAAAATAAAATGTCTAAAATATGTTCTCATATGAATTTTCACGAAACCTTCCAGAAGTGCTGTTCCTTAAGTACACTTTTTTAATATAGAGGGGTCAGAACTAAAATTAAACAAGCAACTTGTACTGTTCCATACTAGTTCTGTGTGAATTAATAAAATAAAAGAAAATAAATCTCATGCCTTTTGAGCAATGAATGTGTTTGTTTGCTTGCTTATGTGGAGGGATTTTTAGTCAGGTTTTCCCTCAAATTTATATATCTGCTGACATACACCATAAACAGATGCACCAGAGTTGGGTTTGGGGAGGCCATGGAGAACTAATCAACTAATTACAGTCCTAAAAAATTTCATGGCTTTTTACTCCTTCATTCTCAGAGTGGTTTATATCAACCTTCTGCCTATGTACAAACCAAAACAGACTGAAAAATTATTGGAAATACACGTGCCCTTATCAGCTCTCTGGGAGGGTTCATCTGCAGTTTTGAATTCCCAGAACTGACAGGATGGGATGCAATACCTCCTTTTAGCTGAACACACATGAAGGCATGAGGAGAGAGACAGGGAGGTGCTGCTGTGGACATCTACAATTTCATGTCAGCTTCTAGACTTCTTTGGAGAAACAATGACATGTAAACCAAATACTATGATAGGAAAGGTCCAGATGAAGCAGGTATCACTTCTGATTCACTCTAAGTGGCACTGTAGCTCTGCCTCACCTCTAGGATAAAGGCTCGTTTCTTCTTTGCATTCCCACCCCTGAGAGAAGGGAACAACACCTTTAGCTGGTCGTCTGGTCTGGAGATGCAGAAGCTCTTATACAAAGTCTATTTCATAGTGCAGAGGTCTGGAGAGCAAGGATAGTGCAGGAGGGAATGTTCCCCAGTGACCAGCAGCTGTACTGATTACCAAAAAAGAAACATCTGTGCCTGGCCAATCAGTCTTGAGGATATAAAGGAGTAGGTCAGCTTTCCATCTTGTGCAGGTACAGATGGAACAGGAGGCTGCTGGGTGTGCTGTGAGGAGCTAAGGAACATGTGGTCATGCAAGGAACAGATAAGGTGAGATGATGTTATATGAGAGACAGTCAGGGTTAAGCAGCTGGGACAGGGAAAGCTTGGGGTAACCAGCCATGCAGAAAGATGGAACCAGAGCCATGGAAACTACTCATAGGTGAAGGAATTAGTGCAAGGTGTTTATAAGAGAATGGAGTCAGAATTAACAGAGAGGTCCATAAGATAAGGAGAAAGAGCTGTAGAGAACTAGCAGAGTGGTTTACGAGAAAAAGAGACAGTGGTGTATAAGAAAAAGTCTGTAGAAGAAAATGTTTTGAGTTCAGAGTTGTATGAGAATAAGGACTGAAGATGAAAATGGGTAGAGGTTGTGAATGAGGAGTAGTAAGAAATGCCAGTGAAAGGGTTGATGGTGTTGCCAGCCCTGTCTGTCTCACCTTAGCTGTGACACAGAGGTAGCTTGCTAACAAATAGATGGTTAGAAATGGACTTTCATAGATCCCTGGGCTCTGATGACAGTGGGGCCTGGTTTTCCAACAGTGCTTCTTCCAGTCTTCATTCAGAAGTATTGTACTGCTTCTTCCATTGAGTTAAAGAGATCAGAGAATTCAAGCAATGTTTACTTAGATTTTCAATTTTATGTCCCTCGTAAACAAGGCAGAAGGAAGTCCTGGTATGTTATCAACCTTTATTTATTGCTATATTTTTAAGGTCCAAAACTCTTTGTATCGACTGATGATTCTTTCTGCATCAAACAACATCACCACTACATAATTCTTCAGAACAGCTAGTAAAAGTGAGGTATAATTAAAGATTAAAACAAAGAATTTGAGCAGGTGTTTTGACTACATTCAAATACTACAATGCTAAAAACAGTCCTGAAAAAACAAACAAAAATGTGAGGTGTGTTTAGTCTGTTTTCTTTAGGAATTTGTTGTTTAATGGTTAAAACCTTATACGGTTTTAATCTCACAGCTTGTGATCAGAAAATTTACCTAAGAATATACTTTAAAGATTCTTAGTGACATAAGCCTGTAAATTTTGTTTATTTGGAAGTTTGTAATCACCACAGAAATTGTTTCTGTATATAGGTGTGTCACAGGTGACAACTCTAGAGCCACTTACAGTAATTTCACGAATACAAACCGCACTGAGTATAAGCCGCATCTCTGGGTGTTGGCAAACATTTCGTTCTTTATCCGTAAATAAGCCACACCCGAGTATAAGCCGCTCTGTCGTTTGCAGCAAGAACCTGCGTGCAACAAAGTTGCCAAATAGTAACAGAACCGCGGCATGGTGGGGTTTATTGTCTCGGCTCGGGCTGTGCAGGCTCAGCCCGCTCGGGGTTGCCAACGGGGCCAGGTGGCCCAGCTCGGCTCTGCCGCTTGGCAGGGGTGCTCGGGGCCGGCCGCCGCTGCCACTGGGCTCGGTCACCCCAGCCCGGCGCTGCCCTGCAGTGGCAGGCAGGTATGGAGCCCCCCCGCTCCCACGGCGGCAGTGGGACAGAGTTTCCCTGCTCCTGCCGCGGCGGCAGTGGGCCGGGACGGAGCCTGCTAATGGCGGCACGGGGCCCCCCCGTCTCTCCCCTGGGCTGTGGCAGAGGAGGGAAGGAGGGAGCTCTCCCACCTCTCTCCCCATCCCCCGTGCTGCCTGTAGGGAGCCAGGCTCCACCCATGGTGCAACAGAGTAACAATTTGTAACAATCGTGAAATGCCGGCTTTTACTGGCGAGTTGCTCAACTCAGTACCTCGGTTTCCACTTCTGGGGGTGGAAATGTCAGAAAATGATTCACATATTAGCCACTCCTGAGTATTAGACGCATTTCTGGTTTGAGAGCAAAATTTTAGTTAAATGATGCGGCTTGTATTCATGAAACTACTGTACATTAGAAAAAGAGGCTACCGTCTAGAAAATATTCTTAATTTTGCTGATTTTTGGCCTGATCTAATATACACTGAAGTATATTAGATGGAACTTCTTCCAAGGTGTACTGCCCAGAAGCTTGAAAGAAAAAAATATTCAAAAATAGAGCAAAAAATATTAAGAGGATAAAACCCTTAAGCAACTTCTCAATGATTTTTTTAAGAGAATAAAAGGCTCTGGAGTGACTTTCTGTAGCCTTTCAGTACCTGCTGGAGTCTACAAGAGCTGGAGCAGGACTTTTTACAAGGGCATGTAGTGATGTATGAGACACCATGGTTTCAAAATGAAAGTAGGTAGGTTTAGATTAGATATTAAGAAGAAATTTTTTCCTGGGAGGGTGGTAAGTCATTGAACAAGTTACCCAGAGAAGTTGTGAAGGGATACTCCAAGACAGGTAGGCACACACATGCCTCAAATCTGGATCAGCTACAGTCTTCTGAGCCAAGCAGTTTACACTTCATCTTAGGTGGTTTTATTTGCAAAATCTAAGCTTTGAAGTGGTAATTACAGGAGTATTACAGAGTACTAGCCAACCCTAATGCATCCTGAGAAGCTATCTCAATCCCTCTATCAGAAGCAATTGGGAAGGCCTTGATATTTCTTAATGATGTCAGAAAATGAGAGTACTGTTGCTCTGTACTCACAACCAAGTAAACTGAGGAAGGCTGAGGAGTGTGCTTAAATCTTCTCTTTGTGGTCAGTGGATGCTTTAGAAATTACGTTGCCTTTGAACATCTGAACAATAATTGTCAAGACAAGCAACAATTTTTTTTGTGATACAGAGAAACAAATGGTAACAAATTTTTTAATTAACACGGTCCCTACTACTAAATGCAGGGTTCATCAATTCCTCCTTTAACCATTGAAATAAAAAAATCTTGAAATAGTTACTGAAAGTGTTTCTACAGTAAAGTAATGATAGTTTGTCCTTGAAGGAGTTTACTGTGCTGCTCTTCAAACCACATTCAGCACATCAGCAGTTTCTTTCTGTACTCTCCCACTGTACTGAGCCCCTCATAAGCCCACCTGTGTGTGTAACCTCTTGTATTTTCAACTCCTAAATACATTAAAGGAGGCTGTTCTCCTATCTCTAGTCCTTCACAAATTCAGCTGACTCCAGTTTTCTCTTAGTCACTTTCCTTAGTATGAGTGTGTCCATGTGTTCCACAGTTTACGAAATGTAGGTCTCTGTAACAACCAGAATCTCAGGATGTCATGGCAAGTATATACTTGTGTCCTGCAAAAGAACAAGAAAAAAGCCAGCAGGTTTTACTTTGTCTCATTCTGTCTGTGAGGTTTTGCAACGCTCATGAACTCCTTCATATTCTGAAAGTGTCTTTAACTTTTCTAACAGTCTTAAAGAGAGGAAAAAGCAAAATATTTTCAAACCATACCAGCCCCAAACCCCATTTTTTAACACAAGTTTCCGTTGTTCTAATGAGTGCTGATAAAGTCCATAGATTAACAGTACATGATCATATGTCTGATTCACCAAAAAAATGTGGAAGAACCTCATTCTGAAATTTCAATGCCTCACAAAATGGCCTCTTTTCTTTTTCTATGTAAATTTCAGCGTATAAAGATGGGGTAGATATAGGTGTGTTGGTTGTAAGAGCAAAACAATTAAAATCCTCACTAAGTAGAAACTCACCCAAACCCACTATTGATGAACTTTCAGTAAAAAGATAATAACTTGCTCTGTTAGGTTGCAATATAAATGGAAATAAAATGATCTCTTTAATGTGCAATCTACAGCACATCCCATTTCCAGTGTCTACCTTTATCCTGACCTGCTGGAGAATATTCTGGCTATCCCCTTGCTTATGTACAGTAATTTCATGAATACAAGCCACACCATTTTGACTAAGATTTTGCTCCCAAACCAGACATGCGGCTTATACTCAGGAGTGGCTAATATGTGAATAATTTTCTGACATTTACAACCTCAGAAGTGCCAGCCAGAGTGCCAAGCCGAGCACCTGCCAGCAAAAGCCGGCATTTCGCGTTTGTTACAAAGTGTTACTCTGTTGCCCAGGCTCCCTGCAGGCAGCACGGGGGGCGGGGAGGAGTGGGGAGAGCTCTCTCCTTTCCTCCTCTGCCACAGCCCGGGGGAGAGATGGGGGGGCCCCGTGCCGCCATTGCCGTGGCCCAGGGGGAAGGCAGGGACCCCATGCCCCCATCACCGCGGCTCGGGGAGGAGGTGGGGTGCTCCGTCCCCTCCCGCGGGAGCGGGGTGGGGCTCCGTCCCTGCCTGCCACCACGGGGCAGCGCTGGGCCAGGGCGAGCGAGCCCAGAGGCGGTGAGCAGCCCCACCGAGCGGCAGCGCTGGGCCGGGCCACCTGGCCCCGTCGGCAGCCCCGAGCGGCCCGAGCCTGCACGGCCCAAACCGAGCCAGTAAACCCCGCCCTGCCATGGTTCTGTTACTATTTGGTAACTTTGTTGCACGCAGGTCCTCGCTGTGAATGACAGAGTGGCTTATACTCGGATGTGGCTTATTTATGGACAAAGAACGAAATATTTGCCAACACCCAGAGATGCGGCTTCTAGTCTGTGGGGCTTGTATTCTTGAAATTACTGTAACTAAGACATAAAACCTGAGCAGAAGTACCTTCCTTTTCAGTTCCCACAATTTATGGAGGTATGCAGTTCTGCTTCATATATCACAACCTGCTGTCTCAGAAAGAAACACAATCTTTGTTAGCAGCAGCCAAAAAACTGTAAGTAGATTTAAAGACAGAATTAAGAAAATTTATAGACATTAAGCCCATCAGTAGCTATTAAACACAATGAGTGAAATACAATCTGTTTCAGCAAGTTCCAGGAAACTGGGAGGGTTTTTAGTGGAAAAGAATCACTTTACACCTGTTCTTACATTTTTTCCTTCAGTTCAAGAAAGTGGAAAATATTTGAGACAGGATGTTGGCTCAAAAGGACTTTTGAATTGATGCACTGGAGAAATTTATGTATGTTATGTTTTCAAAGTTTCCAATGCCCTATAATAAATACCAGATGGCATAAAACAAAACAAAAGATCTGTTGAGCACACAAAAAGATTCTATATTGTCTTTTGATTTCTCTGTGTCTTAATTCTTGCCTGCCAGAAAATGAAACACTACCTATAGAAACCTACATAAGAATAGGAAGGAAGTTAATATATGTCCCATGTGATTCACTGTCTTGCCAGTTACCTTCCATTGTTATTACTCCAGAGTCCAGAAATGTCTTCCATTTTTTCAAGTTATCCTACACATGGGATGCTACTCTCTAATTTGGAAGCCTTTCATGTTGATGACTGTTCATACATATTAATATTTCCAATGTGTCTTCCTTTTCATTTCCCTTCCAATTTTCCTTTGATTTTTGATGCAGTAGGTTCCTGAGATGTCATGTCCAGGTATCCACCAGAAGTGGTGATACTCAAACCTGGAACATCTTAACTTCCCCTGTCCTTCTTCTAACTGACTTCCAAGTCCACCTTAGTGATTTATAGTCAGACCTCCCTCTAAAGAAAAGGTATATTTCACTCAAAATTGGACAGTCATTGGTCTAACTAAAACTTCTATGGATCTGTGGATGCTATTTTCTGTGATTACACTAAAGATACTGTGTCAAATCTTACTTCTTCCCTCACTTCTCAAATTTATGTCCTGACTCAGAGTAAGCACCCTCCACTCCCTCTGCCTTAAATTCATAACCTCAATTCCATAAATATTGATTTATTTGTATAAAGACTGCTCACTGAAATCTCTTTCTTGATTTAGCTCCTGAATCTGTAGCAATGTGAGAAGTAGGAGGAAATGCTACCTTGACCTTCTTGGTATCTTGAACTAGAAGATGTTAGACTTTAAATATCAAATTTTGCAAGTAACGCTGCATACTATCTTTGTTTCTTCAAGACATTCAGTAATGCAGATGTTCCTGAATCTGTGTGATTCTACCAGAAAAGGAATGTGCTTTCCTCAGAGACTACATTTCCTTTTATTCAATATTTGCCTATATTTTTGAAAGGAAAATATTTAGGTACATATGCAAAGGAAACAAAATCCATCTTCTGTCTCCAGTATTCCTTATGTGCCACTGTCTCACAGGAATTTAAGCAAGATTTCAAAGTAAAAATGAAAAATGTGAAATTTAACACAAAGTAATACACAGTCCATTACTCATTTACTTTTCCACATGTAGAAGAACCTGTTTTGAGAGTCATCCAAAGTGAATTTACAAATCTAAATTTCTGCTTGAATAGTATTTTAGTTAATAAATAGATACTTAATGGTGGGAATTTGAGATAACCTGGAGGTGCTAAGCAACAATTTGGTAATTTTACTGTGCTTAATAGGTAGCACAAGAGACCTATATATGGGCAGTGATCTTGAAAAAAGGCTTTTAGGGTCCAAAATATTATTAACCTACATTTACAGATTTTTGTAAATATACATTATTTTAAGTTTTTCAAAAACTAATATGAAGGAAACTTATTTTGTTTAAAATGAATTCATTTTGTGAACCACCTGTTCACACATTTTAAGAAAGATATTATGCAGCAATTGCCTTCAGAAATTCAGGTCATATGGTCAGCCCCAGAATTAATTATCTGATCAAGACTGATTGGGGTGAGACCAAATAATTACTCATTAGCATTCAGCACCACTGTCAGGCTGCATTTTGCATGCTACAGTGTATGCTGCCCTTTTTCATTTTACTCAGTCTCCTTTTTGGGTTACACCACATTGTTCTACATGACTGGGAAATGAAATTGAAAACAGGAATAAAGAAGTTTGGAGAATAAAGCAGACATGACTTTATGTAAAAAAATGTGCCTTACACAGTTTTGCTTATTGAACAATCATATTGTCTATTAACTATTTCTATAAATCTGCCACATACTGGTCTCTGCAGGAAGTCAATAGGAATTCTGGGCATAAGTAGTTTGAGGCATTCTTCAAAACTAATGTTCTATGTTTAAGTGATCTAGTTTGTAACTGGTTGAACTCTAAAGTTATATTTCCTCTTACCCTGTAGGCTAGTAACATTTTTTTTTTGGTCTGAGTAGCTCAGTATTGCATTTCAGAAACCATGCCATTTAGCACTGTGTGGTGCAGGGTTCACATTCTTGGAGATGTGAAAGAGCAGCAGACAGCTGTAGGTGTCCTCAGATTTGGTTTGGAAACCATACTTCATAATGTTGGACTGTAATAAGCACCATGGCATCATAAAAGAGTGATATAACATGGAATCTGCTTTAAGGCCTGTGTGTTACGTAGAAAACACATTAGATTTAAGATGCAACATTCTCCAAATCTCTGTCCATATATCTATGCCTAAACTACTTAATTGAGTATACTCAGTGCTCCAGTCTCATGATGAGGCCAAGTGGAGCAGAACAGCTGCATCCATGCTATTAGATTACTTGCTGTCCAAAACAGGATGTCTACACTGGGAATGAGCCTAATTGCACATTTGGCCTCTGTCCTATGATAAGTCCAGACCTTTGCTGGAGATTTGTCAGGAGACTGCTGATTGGCATGAGCCTCAAGAAGATCAAGACTTATTCAAAACACTTAAATGTACAGACACTAAAATTTCAGATTGTGTGGATGTCCACTGGCTTTAGCTCAATAATAGGTATATAACTGAAACAAGAAAGTAGAAAGCATTAAATTTACTGGAATAATAGTGAAATTTTGCCCTACCCGACTTTGAAAAAAATCTTTTTTACCTAAAAAACTATGTAACAATGTTCTGCACACTATCATAGCTGTCAAGAAAACATTCTCACTATTTATTTAGATTCTGAATGTTACACATTCTTTTTCCCCATATAGGTTCTAAAAGAATGTTTAGGACTGTCTTTACATATAGGGCTTCCAAAAGTGTAGCAAAAATTCTTCAGACAATTAAGTTCTTAAATATCTCCTGCTTGATCTGAAAGGTGCCATCTGCAGCAATCCCTACACTTAAGTGCAGATTTTAGAGCAGAATCCAAGTAAGCTAAAATCACTGATATTGTTTCATAAGTGAAATGATAAAATAGAAGGCTTTTTTTAGATAATATTTATTAGGTGATCTGGTTGAGTTTCTTTTCCTAAGCATCACTGGCCAGGAGGATCCGCTGCAAAATTCATCACATATTTCAGGCCCCTGAATCTGAAAAACACTTAATCTTTCCCCATTCTAATGATTCTAGATGTTTGGGCATGTTGTTCTTTTGATGTGAACCATGTTTTTAAAGGAAATTTCCCAGTCATTCTTACACCTCTTGCCTCAGTTGGCACTGTGGGACAATATTAGGGGATGTAAAACTGTATTTGTACCAGACAGAACTGAATTAAAAATTCTACTCCAGGAGCTCACTTGAAGCACTGTGGGGCTGGAGAGTCCTGAATTCTGGAAAGAATCAAATGCCTCCACTCTGCTTTCCTCCACCACACACACTTTCCTCATCAGCTTGTCTTCTCGGATCTCACCTGTGAACCATCCTCTTTACCTTTGCTAAGAAGGCAATATCAACTGCAAAATGCTGCTGTGTCCTTTTAACCAGGAGCTCTCTGTTTATATCCCTCTCATAGATTTCTATGGCTTTTCTGTTCTTTTGCAGCTTTGCAGAAAAACCTTTATTTTTCTAGAGATCTCGTCTGAAGAGCACGCTCAGGGTCCTGCACTTTTCCTCACAGACTGCCCAACAACTTCACTACTGTTGAATTGTTCCCAGCTCTGGATGGGGGGAATGAGGTCAATTCCTGCAGAGCCTGACTCAGAGACAGAGAAGTGGTATTGTGGTGCCTGTGACCTGTCGGGAGGTTTTGCAAAATTTCCAGACTCTGAACACTAATTTTGCAGCAGAAAGTCTTGAAGAACTGGAACTTCTCACCTAAACAGGGTTTCATGAGGGCTTCCAGAAACCTGCTGCTTTATGGGGCGTCATTTTTAATAATAAGCTCAGGAAATTCCAAAGGTGTAGAAGAATCCTAATGTAGCACCAATCTCTTTGGAATTGCCTGACCAGCTACAGCTCAGTCACTGGCAGCATCCCAGTTCAAGTAGTGGGGAAGGAAAATCTATTTAAACTTAACTGACACAAATTAAGACAAGATGTAATAGTAATAACTGTCCGTAACATTTTAAGAAAAATAGACAATGGCACCTGGTATCAGTTTTTAATGCCATTGAAAGTGTGAGAGATGAAGCCAGATGAAGGAGTGTAGTTTTGAAAAATATTTTATACTTCATACAGTAACTTGCCTAAGAATAGTGATATGCAATTCAGATAACTAATGTTTGTCATAAGGTAGTAAACTATTACCAGATCAAGAAAGTTTTATATTGCACATACACCTGGTAGCACACTTCATGCTTTTCCTCATTTCCTTCAGTTGTCTAAGTAATATCCACCATTTAATTTTCCTCTTGTGAAGTATGAGTTGAATTTGGAAATATATGCTGAATTAGAGCATGAAAATTCTCATCAAACCCAGCTGGATTCCCACTGATAGGCTAAAGAACACAAAATTTAAATTACTCAAATGCCAAGAAGTAAATGAATGATAAAGGGTTCTGCAGAACTGCAGACGTGAATGCTTTTATCTTGGAGCATTTGTATACTCCTGCCATGAGTAAAGTATTCTGTCTAATCATGTTATTCTCTGATAATTTATTACAGTTTTACTGTTAGCTGAATATATCTTTCCCCTTGACAAGTCTCCTGGGAAACTAAGATGAAATTAGTCTTTTATCATTATCTCAAGTTTGTCTTTCCAAATGCTTTTATTACAGTGATTTTGGAAGCATATTAAGGCAGAGATGTTACAGAACTGTTGTACAAAATAGTATTGTCAAATACCATGTAAGTGAATTTAGGTATTATCAAAAATATCTTAGAGATAATTTAGTACTAAATAAAAAGAAGTAAATCAGTTTTTGAGCCCTAGGGCATCTTTCAATAGTAATAGTTATAAATCAGGATGATAGTCTGAAACAGCCACTGATTTTTCCTGTTAATCAAATAAGATCCAAACCAAGCCATCATTCCAGTAGAAAAAGCAAAATTTAATTAGCTTATCTAACAGTGTCATTTAGTGAATCAAAAGCTTTGAAAGGTCAATGAATTTTGCCCTTATCATCTCATTATCTTCCATCACTAACAAGATATCATTAAGCAACTTCATGTGAGCAGTTAATGTCGCAACAGCCAGTAGCACTGCAATAATTTAAAAGAAAAATCCAGGCTGGTTTTAAATATTTATTTTTATTGAATTTTTCATTCAAAGAATGCTCCTAAAGGTCACTGGAGAAAGGAAAACAAACACAGTGTTTTTGCATTATTTCCATATTTGTTTTTATTTCTGAAAAAAATAGTAGAACATTTTTAATAATCCCAATTTCTCAGACATACACACAATACAAAGTATGTTTGCAAGAATACACAGAACAATATGGCTTAAGCGCTTTATTCTAGTACCGATAATATGAGTACAATCCCCATATAATATCCAAAATTATGACCTGTGTCTCTACAAAACCAATGGAGAACAGTGATGAGTGGCATTCTTCAAGGGTCAGTATTGGGACTGGCGCTGTTTAATATCTTTGTCAGCACCATGGACTGTGAGCTTGAGTGCACCCTCAGCAAATTGTAGTGATAAGACAAGGAGAAATAGCTTCAAGCTGAAAGAGGGTGTGTTTGGTTTAGCTATAAGGAAGAAATTGAAGAAAGACTTGAAATTGTTGCCCAGAGAAGCTGTGAAAATCCCATCCATGGGAGCTTTCAAGGCCAAGTTGGTTGAGGCCGCTGTCCATGGCAGAGGGTATAGAACTAAAGGTTCTTTAAGGTTTCTTCCAATAAAAATTATTCTACAATTCTGTGGTTCTAAGAAAAGCATTTCAGAGGCCTTTGTCCCATCCTTGCACAGGCAGGTTCACCTTCCACTAAGCAGTCCCTTCCCCTGCAGCACCACATGGTTCTGTTCCGTAAATGTGACCAGTGAAAACAGCAGGGTTCAAAAAACAACTGCTGTGTACACAAGGTCATTTCACTGCTCTGCTTTAGAGCACAGATACACAAACTCTTGAACAAGTACATCCAAGAGGGCAGCAACCTGCAGTGAGCCAAAAGGCTGTGGTGGGAACCTCTCACTATAAGTTAGCCTTCAGAGTAATTCTAATGAAGAACTGCACCCTGGAAAGTAATTTTGTGGAGTTACCCTGAGCACTACTGTAAGGCAAATAGTAGCGCATTAGTTAAAATAATTTGTTTACATTCCATAAAATCAATGGAATTCTAAGATTTGCTCTTCTGCTAGCACAGAGGGAAGGTAAATAGAATAACTTGCTGAGGTTATCTTCCTCAGATTGTGATCATTTTAACATAAGTCAGGTCTGGAGCCTAAACTACCTACTACTGTCCCACTGAGATGCTGTAATGATTTCTAAAATTACATGCTCTTAGCTGAAAATCCACGTGCTTCAGCTGAAATGTTTCTTCTCCCTGCCCCCTCCCCCCCCACTTTTATTTATTGTATCTATCTGTTTTAAATTGATTTTGCTATCTTTTGTTCATAGAAGTCTAAAAAAAGAGCTGAAGGAATTCACATATCTTACACTACACTGCTACAGAGTTTATGTGGCAATCCTTCATTGTGAAAGGATGCAGGCTTTACAAAATCAGAAATCTTAGCTACAATAGAAGTTATCTCTTAAAAAAACAAGATCAGCAGTTTTAGACTAGATAAGAACTTTTCAGATAGGAAACAGCATACCCTGGCTGATAGCAGAAAATATCGAAGTCTCTGAGACAGGTGATGAGGCAGAGAAGGGTGAGTAAACTTTCTTCCTGATCCTATTCACTGTTGTTATTGCCACAACCATCTCTGCTCACTTCACATGTCCATTCCTCAGGCAGATTTTTCCTCTGAACCAGACTTTCACACCCCCACCAGCCCCTGAAAATGAGAACTATGCCTGTTTCTGCAGATGTGGGAGCAAGTGACTTTCTTGCTGGCTTTTTGCTCTAGCAACCACTGCTGCTTCACCATCTGCTGCTCCTCTTTTGTGTCTCCAAGCAGCTGTAAGGAAAGCTGCTGCATTCAGTTCACATTCCAAGTTTTTCTTAGCAACCACCAAGGCTAAAAAAGAAAATCTTTTAATGAGACCTGAGATTCTGCAGTCACTGCAGCCATACTAGACATATGCCTCATTGACATGACTTGGACCCATCCAGGGGTTTATCTGAACCATGGTAAAAGGGAACTGAGTGAGAGGCAGAACAGGTAATTAGAAATATTCCAGCTAAGCAGACTTCTTTTTTCTCTTGTTGAGAAATGTTGTTTTGCTGAAACTGAAAGGCAAGTTTTCAGGGAAGGTGAGCAGCCAGGTCACTGCAACTGTGTCCCAGCTGGGAATTCAAGTAACATAAGAGACTTGGATTCAATTCTTTTTCTACTTAGCAGCCTGGGAGGTGTGGTTCTGAGTCATTCTTTAGTCCATCATTTTCCCACCTCAGCTGCCTATCACTGCAATACTACCAGGAATAGACAAGAATGTAAGCTATTGGGCTTTATGAGGTGAGATTTAGCCATTTTATTGCTTGCAGGCCAGAAATAGCTGAATGGCACTGGCTGGACAACAATAAGAACTTTTCTAATAGTTAATCATTAAAAGGTTAATCTCAAGACTACAAATCCATAGGGTCTGAGTTGATAACTTTAGGAATTTTAATGGAGTAATTGTATGAGACAGTCTGTTTAAAAGTGTTCAGTACTGGTATGCACAGAAGTGTGATATGTTTGTTCAGGAATTTTTTTACCATCTCTGCCACACAAAATATAGTAGTATCAGTGTTCATAGAATACAGGAGTCTCAGGACCACACTTTCAAGCTAGAGCCTATATTTTTGTCTTTGTCATTTTTTGCCAGATCTCACAAATAATAGAAGTGAAAGCTAAAGCCCCATTTTTCTCAGATGCACACAAAATGCCTTTTGAACACATGAATCTGTTTGCAAAAGCAAACAGCAAAATGAAAGAATGAAAATGTAAGTCATTGAAACTAAAGAATAAAGAGTTTAGGAGAGCCCATAAGTGAGTGATCCTTCAACCCTGCAAGTGCTTTTGACAAAACAGATGAAACTACTTTTATCAATAATCTACCGATTAGTGTTCATGTTAATATGTTAATGGGATAGACCAGAGCAGCCCCAGAGGAAGTGTAATGATCAATTGTGGCAATAATCCACAAATTAAAGATCTCTAATAGTATGCATTCACTTGACAGACTGCAAGGGTTTTAAGCATGCTGCATTTTATCATGCCAATGATCCATGGATTAAGGGCTTGCATTTATATAGCACATTGTAATGGCTTTGAAGAAGCTATTAGGGTTTATCATATCAATGATCCATAAATGATGAGAGTTGTTGGAGAAGTATTTTTCAGTCCATGGTGCAGTGCCTCAAGGATGTTTTAGCATGGTTTAAGGTTTAGCAAGTGTAATATACTTTATGTAGCACTTCTTACACTTGTATTTACACAATGAGTAAAAACAGTATACAAAGCATATGAAGGCAAAAGGAACAAGTACTGCTTCAAGGGGGAAATAATGGTTTGTTTTCCTTCAGTGCCTGAGATCAGTTTCTGACAGCAATAATCTCTTACTCCCTGCTTAGTGCAAATTCATATGGTGCTTATAATATCACTACAATCAAAAGCATGTAGGATGCAGGAGGCTTTACAGCATGACAGAAATCAAGGATGTCATCAAGGTGGAATCAACAGAGTTATGAGGGGTTTGGTAACCTCCTAATAGTGATTCAAACAGGGACTGTTCAGTGTTATGTGAATTCCATTCCATTTCATTTTTAAATATTCTGACAGCTCTCGATGCTCAGAGATAATACAATATATAAAGCCGCAGCTTTCTAATGAAGTCTTCCCCACAATCCCATGTCTGCACAAAGATTTAAAAGTCATCACTATGTTTAAAACAAACCTTGATCAAGCGCCATCTCTTTCCATAACTGTCTAAGTCATGGAAGTCTTTGAAGTTCATAATTTTAAGCAAGATTGAAGGAATACAAGACAAAAATACTTCATACATTAAAAATATTTTCTGAAAATGTCTAAACTAATGTGGCACCATATATGAAAATTATTGTTCTAAGATTCTTCCATTTGTCCCAAGTTGCTTCTTCCTCAGCAATTACCTCCTCCTTCACAAGATCACCTCAAAGACCAAGTGAACTCTTGGCCCCGAGAACATGTGAAAGGTGAGGAGGGAGACACTGCCTGCCTGCTCAAGGCTTGGAAACATCATCCTGCTGCCATATTTCTCAGTGGCTGCTTGTCTCAATGCCCATGGATACTCTTGGGAGAGAAGGAACGTCTTTTCCACAGGATACAGCTGGAGGGGTGAGGAGAGGGGACAGAAGAAGGAGCTGTAAAAAACATTCCCATCCCAGCTTGTAGCCATATCCAACTCTTTTGGCAGGACGAAGCAGAGAAAGCATTTCCTGCTGTGGCTATTGCCTTTATGGGTTACTGCAGTCTGGCTGCAGTCATGTACAGACAACTGCAGCCCACTGGATTGCAGCACTGGAAGCCAGCCACTGCAGCTGCTAACTTTGGACCAAATTTGAGGGTAACTTCTTCAGACAGCGTATAAGGAAATCTGAGTAGAGATCAAACAAGAAGTAATGCGAGTGTTGGCAAATTCATGAGCACAGCATGCAGTGACTCCTACAGTCAGCAAGTCTTAGTTCATGCTCCGTTCAGAGCAGTGTAAATACTCCTGTTCCCATCAGAGGGCTTTTTTCCAGATGGAACATTATACTTACAGGTCCAGCGAAACTCAGTCTCTCTTTTACAGTCAGCAGTGGAAAACAGGAGATAACTTCATCTAGTCTTTCTTGTGGACATTCCATGTGCTTTCTGCCAATAGCTGCAAAACACAAAATTATACCTTTGGTTAGCCAGTGAATCTCCATTTTCTCCCTCATCTTTTTAGCTGGGTCCTTGCAGGGCAGATGAACCAGTGATAGTGGTATCACCATATTCTCTAAATCTAATGAACTGTGAACAGAGGTGAGAATTTGGCCTGGTGACAGAGCCTCATACAAGGATTTGTTTTCCTTCACCCTCGCAACACACCTTCTTTTTGTTCCTTCCTCTTCCTAATTAAATGGAAAGGCATCCCATCCAATGTCTCGAACTGCTGTTAAAATGAGCTAAGTGCTACTTAAAATAGTTAAAATATGTGATTATTGGTGAAAAAAAAAGAAGGACATAAACTCGCAGTGTTTAGAAAAGCTCTTTATTATAATTTCACATATTCATTTACCTTTTTCAAATAACTTCTGCTGTAATAACAATTTTTCTCTTCAGTCTTTGTCTGCTTTACCAGTTAGATCTTAAGTAAAGCCACAGCACTGAGTTTGTGCTACTACTGATTGTTTCTGTGATTAGGAATGTGAAGCCATAAATACAGGATTGTGAGTTCATCACACTACCAAGCTGAGATGTGGGGTAATGAGGGAGAACAATGCTATTCAGACGCCAGTAACTTCAGCAAAGACTAGTTCAGTGTAGACTATTACAAGGAGACAAAATTGCTTTTTGTGCAGGTATATTATTTTCAAAGAAACCTAATTGATATCTATTGTAGGAGAAAATATGAAAACCTTGAAAAATACGCTGATCTTTTGCTACTGCCATCAGCATGAAGTTACACCCCAAAATACAGGGAACATGTGCATGAAGGGCATGGAAATGCAACTTCAAACGTAGCAGAGACAAAGGAAAAAGAGTTCAGGGAAACCTCAGCCTGCATTACCATCTGTCACCTGGCCTCCTGGCTCAAGGGTAGAAGCTAGAACCAGTAACAGAGTTGGGCTCTTTAAAAAGCATAGTATGGAATATATTCTAAGGTTCTAAGGTTGATGGATGGTAAGCTTGAATTTTGTACCAGGTGTGCAGGCTTCCTTATGCCTTCTGAAGGAGATCCAAAGTTACTGGTTCACACGATCATCTGAAATAAAAGTACAAAAAGATGAAATTGAGAAACAACAGAGGAGAATATGCAATTAACTTCTCAATTTTCTATTGAAGGGTCCTTAGAAGTAGGTTGGAATTGGTTTTCATAGAATTTCGGTAACAGACACAGCATCAGTTCAAAGGAAGAGAATTGTTTTGGGTTTTGGGGTTTTCCCAGGAGTTAGAAGGATTTTGATGAGAGAGGGAATGCTGGGCCAAAATTCCTTGACACTGAAAAAGAGCTAAAGCTGGGTCACCTACCAGTGGGTCAGTCCTCTGTGCTGCTGTGGAAAAGTTAAAAGGGGCATGAAATTTATCCTGTGAATAACCTGCTCCTGTGGTCATGCTCAGAGCATGACAAATGAATCAGGGGATTTAGGGAGAGAAACAGTTTCCGGATCTTGACTAAGCTAAGTCAACAGGATATTTGAACTAAAGTTTTGTCTGTATGCTTGAATACAAGATTGCATGTGTCTGGAAGATTTAAGGTCCATAGATATTTATCTAGTGTGACTAGAGAGCAAGAGAACTGAATTATGGGCTCATGCATTTGGATTCAGACGTGTTGGCACTTCAGAAATAACCAAATTGAATCAGTTCCTGCATCCTCTTTAACATATTTTCTTTCCAGTTTTTGGTTTGCACAATAGTGATACAGATACCATCTTGCAAATCCAGTAGAGAAATCTTGAAAACAATTCAGAAAGAAAAAATAAGCTTACCTACTCACTGTGCAGTAACTTGAGATCCTGGCCCAGAAACACACGTACAGACAAAAAGAATGTTATCTTAAAACGAAAAAAAAAACAAACCCCCCCAGAAAAAGGCAGGTAGTTCATTGTTATTTTTAATGAATGATAGTATGTTGATGAAAATAAGAATATGCCTTGTATAGTGATATAGATCTGACAGTCTGCTAATCTTTTGAGGATTATAATTATTGTTCTTCAGACTAGTTTAAAGGATTTAATTTTATATAGCTGAAATCCCACATTAACATCTAAATAGCTTATGAAAATATGCCATAACAACAATTAATGTAGGTGTTTCTGCCAAAATAAGGCAAGCTACGTCCATGAATTATTGTGAAAGAGCAAGGTTATGTTCATGAGGGTCCAAACATTGATAAGGTCATTCATGTCAGCTTTCTCTTTCTCTCTTACCCTGTAATTCCCTGTCATGCAATTCTGAGATCTGAAAACGTGCCAGCAGAATCTCACAAAGGATATGCATGTGCCATTCTGTGGTGGGGATGAGAGTAGATGTGCTTGGTCAAAGTGCTCTATCCTGTGTCTAACCCCTGAAGTTTTGTTATGTGATCTGGGTTTACCATGAAAAACTAAAAGTAAAGCAAGCTCTGGGTTTGAGAGGAACTGTTTGCAGGTGAACAATATCTAGTAAAGAGTTTCTTGTAATTTTAAGACAATAAATGTAATATTGTTTATATTAACAGGAAAAAGGCCATCTAACTTCATTTAAATGAATGGGCAAAAGAAGTCCTTTTTGTGTCCAGCTTTGCCATAGAGGAGTGTGGGGCAAATAGTTCTTCTGTTGCATGAGAAATAGTTACAAAGGCATAGTTGAGATGCATTCCTTTATTTGGAGATTCATCTCCAGAAATTGGCCTCTGGGCAGAAGTTATGCATAATCAGAGTTTCACTTGCTGCAGTTTGTGACTCTTGCCTCTTGCCTCTTCTATGCAGCCTCGGAAAAGAGTTCAGAGTGGAAGACTCAATTTAATGTCACCTTTTGCTTCTGTACTCCAGCGTAAGCAAGTCTTGTTCTTTCAAGCTCTCTTATGTGTTATGTGTTTTGACACCCAAACTGTCCATAAATGTCCCTTCACCAGATTCTATCCAGATTGTGGATATTTGTTCTGTCCCAGAACTGGACAGAAAATTGCAGAGATGCCAAATGGAGGTTAATTAGCTCTTTCCTGGTTCTTCTGAATGCAACCGCTGTGTAGGTAGACTTTGCAACTTCCTTTAAATACACAGGACTTTAAAATTATTATTTCAGAAGATGTTTTATCAGGCTTGGCTAACACAAGACAAAATGCAATAAAAGTCCTTGGTCTATTTCATACAGTTTTATAAAATTGCTCAACTAAAACATTTAAACTGAGACAGGAGAGAAACTCTGGCTTTCTTAGTTTAAATAGAGGCAATTGATGTGATTTTTTTTTTTTTCCTAAACACTTTGCTTCTTCATCATCCTTCCTGCAATCCTTTTCCAGCTGGATCTGAATTTTCTTGGGCTAACTTTGTGTATGTATAGGGTTTCTTTTGATATTTTCCATAAAAATTCATGTGGAAATGCAGCAGTTATCACATGGATATACAAGCAAATGTGTAATATCATAGCCTCGTATAGCTTTGATAATATTCTTTTCATTAATCTAAATGTTTAAAATATGATTGATTTTCTCTGATAGATATATAAAACCCAACCTGAATAGCTTACTAAATTCTTTCAATTAAAAAATCTTAAAATACTATACCTGCATATTCCACTGAAATTCCTTTTAATTCATGGTCAGGTAATGTACCATAAAAATTAAACATTACCCAACAACAAAATAATTATGGTTCATTGCATAGAAAAATGAGAAGGGAGTACAGTTTCTTGATTAGTTAATAATAGCAAAACATTAACTTTCCCAAGGTCTTTGTTGGCTGTGAAAACATATCCTATTGTATAAGATCCATTTATAAAAATGTAGTTTCAATATGTATTCTGAAAGAAAGAATATACAAAATGTGGATTTCCTGCGTCAACAAGGCTACCTGAAGTACAGTTGTACTGACACAGTGTGGTGTGTCTCCCTGGTACTAAACTCAACAAGTTCGAAACAAACACAGAATCAAACTTGGCAACTGTTACTCAGATGTGAAATCCCTCTTCCTGGAGGAAGTTCAATGACATATAACTCCAATGGATAACTCCTGTGAAAAATTAAATATTCCCCTGAATAAGCAGTGTAAAGGAGGTCATCTAGCCCTGAACATTTCCATCTGCAAAACAATTCTAATAGTAAGTAAATGAGCATAAAGCTCTCGTAGTCACAACCTAATATGTCTGAATTTGGAATTTCAGGGAGTAAAGGATTGTAAGGGAATCGATTTTTTAAGTAAGAAACTACCACAATAAATCTCTTTCCTTTGTTTCCTTCAAGTGGCAGATGGCCATGAAGTTATTCACATACTTAACAGTTTTCTTGCTAAAAAGGTACTTGTAGTTTCACTGAAATTACTAACAGAATGGGGTCATACCATACTGAACAGTTTTGGGTGGGGAAAAAATGTCATCCCTTCACTATGCCTACTACCCTAAATAACCTACATGTGAAAAATAGCTAAAGAACTGGTCGATGATGATGGTCTTTCTAAAAAATGCTTACATATTAAGATAACCAGTTACTGAAAGGCATATCCGACTTCCCCCTGTACCATTATGTTATTGAATAACTCTTTATTTCTCCATAGGTTAATTGTTATGTTATTTGCATGTTCTTCCAGATCAGTGCATGAAGTCATATCTCTTAAATCTGAAGAGAAAAAAAGCTCATAATACTGAAATAACAATTACAGTGCAATAGAAAACAAGAAAGTAGGTGAGAACAAAGGAAGAAATGCTAGTGAAGAAGGTTCTGATTCAACGTTTTATTTTTATGGTGAATTTGCCTGATTTTATAATCACACATTTTCAGTTCTCCATAAGCATGACTTTATCTTTTCTGTAATGTATTGCCTTCTTAGCCAAACTTATCACTGTGATAGGGGATTACTTCAGATGGCTTAAAGATGACAGGATACAAGGAAGTGATAAGCTGTCAAATATCCAGCATAAGTTTCTCTCTGCTAAGTCTCAGCCTGTCCCACTGTGTGGCCTTTGAAAAGAGTGGGCATCGTTTCAAAGGAGAAGAACAATCACCCCTCTGCTCAAATTTCTTTTACTGAACCTGGTGGGGAACTCTGCCACCACAGGTGACAATGTTGATTCTTTAATGCTGAACAGTCATATCTGACTGCAGGTCTAATGATAAAGAAAATGTGTTAGATGAAGGTTAAATATTCTGGATATCTAAACATTCTGAATAAGTTAATGCTCTGCAATTTAAACTGTGGCTGTTTTTTTGGTTGAACAGGTTGTAGCACAGTGATGCTCAGGGACAAGGCAGGGCATTTCCTATGCCTCAGTAATCTGGGCCATCGTTTTCGAGAAATTAATATAAAACTTAGATAACACAGTTTTGATATGATTATTCTACAATAGAAATATATTCCTGTAACAGTGAAAAGAAAGATGTCTTGCTTATTTTTAAACGTATAAGGAACTGAAGGGAAAATTTTTGATGCAAGACTGTTTATTTGGGTAAAATTTAATTTGGGATTGTTATGGATAGTAATGCATGAGCAACAAGCAAATACATTAATTTCTCCTTGCACCAATAGAGAAAAAGGTCACAGCAGACCAGTAAATATAAAGCCCAGAGGTGAGAAAGAAGCATATCAACCATGAAATTGTATTAATTCAATAATTAAAGTGAGTCTCAGTTCCAACACAGGCTCAGGTTCTGTATCAAAGATGTGACAAAACAATTGGGAATGGCAGTCCACTGCACTCGTATTAATCATCAGGAGAAAAAGAGTTCCAGTAAATCAAACTCTTTATGAACACTACAGTGTATTTAGCCCTGGACCTGATATCATCTCATTAATCAAAGCAATACACAGGGAGTGAAAATTCCACCTGAGTTTAGTTTTGAGAAAGAGGCAGTGAGAAGTGGTGGGGTCGTGTTTCTGTTCCCAGATGCTACAGCAGAGCCAGGCTTTGTAGTGCTCTTCCCAGCAAGGGAATGAAAACAGTGCTGTAAAGGGAAATTAATTATTATCAGGGACATTCCAGCTGGAAATCTGTGTTGCTGCAAAATGAACACATTTCAAGGAGTTGAGTGTTTCCTGCTGATCTTGTTAGTTTCCCTTGTGTTTAAGGGTTTCAAAACTTCTATGGAAATTCAAGTTCCTATTAGGGCTGGCAAGAAAGCTAGAATTTGATTTCGCATTTTTAATTTTTTATTAGTTTTCTGTGTGCAATCCCAGAGACATGCAAGAAAAAAAGATACTTTCAGATAAAATCAGTGACCCAGTGGCTAAGATATTAATTTAAAAACTGGAATTATTTCATGTCCCCATTTCCAGTGTAAACCACCTGCTTGAACAGGTGTATTTTTTCTGGGTTATTACAATTTATGAAAAACACCAATGGATGTTTTTGAGAGATATTAGAGTAGCCCACAGAGATACAGTTACTGTTCTTCAATGAAATGTGTTGGAAACAGAGGCAAAATAGGGAGTGAACATCCCCAGAGTGTGCCTGGGTCATTAGGCTGCCCTGTAATTAGTGTTTCCTGTCAACATGAATTTTCCCCCTTCACCTGTGAAGGCGTCCAAAGAGAAGGCTCTTAGTTTTCACAACTCATAGCTATTCTGATTAAGGAAATGTCTCAGGAAGTTTCCAACCAGTTCCTGTTTCTAGTGTTCTTGGACAAAGTCCTTCAAAATGTAATCAGCACCAAGATTAGATCTGTGACTGCCTTATTACAAGAATATTGAAGATTGTCCCCATCCCACTTTTGTTCTGTGTTTCAAAAACCATTTTCTTCATCAGCCACTAAATTTATCTGCTGGGTGTCCAGGTGTGGGTTGAGGAGAGTTTTACATTCATTATTTGCATTCATCATTAAAATAATTTTAAAAAATTAAAAATCCTGCAGTGTTTAAAAAATGAGACAAATATACAGCTTTACTGTAAACAGATTTTTAAATACTTGTGTCTTCCTTTAAAAGTTCCTTCACTGTTTTTATTGAACACTGAGCTTACAGTTTGCACACTATCAGTTAATATCAGAGTGGATCTGACTGAATTTTGCAATAAAGAAATAAAAGCTAAATCATGGGAGGGGAAAATGATGAATGGATACACATCAATTTGGACTGGAGAATCAGTGAAATTTAA
This sequence comes from Catharus ustulatus, assembly GCF_009819885.2. Taxonomy (NCBI): domain Eukaryota; kingdom Metazoa; phylum Chordata; class Aves; order Passeriformes; family Turdidae; genus Catharus; species Catharus ustulatus. Next base: position 88,163,752 of record NC_046222.1, on the reverse strand, counting down.
TTCTAGGCCCAGAATACCATTCCTTCATTTCCTGCTGCTTTATTTCCATGAATAGCTATATTCACTTTATGCACATTCCGTTTTAAAATACATTTTCATGAACACCTGTATTGTTTATATATATTCACATCCCTGAATTTTTTGAGAACAGAAATTTTTTGGAAATACAAATAAAATAATAGCTGTTGAAAGGCAGATTTTGACTGATAATGAGTAAGATATTTTGACCATTATAATAACTTTTTATTCAATTATTCAAAATCTCTCTTTACCAAAACCTGTGACTGTGAAATAATTTTCCATTGAGAGTTAAATCATACCTTAATAAACCAGACAAATGCACTTTTCAGATCATAATTCTTCTGCTTTACCATAGTGTATGCAAATTTTCTTACCAATTTTATAATAAACTTTCCCTTAGAAGCTGATAGCTAGTAGCTCCAGTAAATTATCACGTACACATTTAGATTTGCTAGTTTATAGTGAGCAACTATGCTGAAAATGCAATGACATGTTTAAAAAGCTGGTCATTTCATCAAGGCTCTAACACTTCATGGCTCTCTGCATATAAATACTTCTTGGGAAAAATTGGTAGGACATAGGTATGTACCCTTATAAAAACATCTCTGCAGACTTAATGATGTCAGTAGGAATCTATTTTCCTTTAAACATCATCTGTTAGTGGCTAGACATTCCTCTTCTTTCTGGACTTTCCCAGGACCTAGCAGAGACCAAATAAGTTACTATCTGGTTTTGATTTATTAAAAATATGCAACAGAAAAATATCAGAAAATTTTATGCCACAGAACTAAAAAACATTTAGTGTAGAGAGGTGTAATCTGCAATATGGGGCCCTCAAAATGCCTGCCAAAGCATTTTCTGGAGGTCTAGCATGTAAGAACCATATCTTACATTCTACCATTTTCTCCTTGTCCTCCACTGAGAACAATTGATTTGAAAGGAGTAGAAAAAATTAAACAAATATTCAGTTAAAGGGTATGCTTGAAGCTTTTAAAAAGCAAAATATTTCTGGTGTACTCAGGAAATCATCTCTTGCAACTTCTAATAAAACTTCATTTTGATACAAATTACCTTTTTTTCATGAAATTATTTTTCATGACAAAATATCTTTATGGCAGGTCAACAAAATAATTCTATTATTTAAAACAACTAAAAATTACAAAGGAACTTTCTAACAATTTACCAAGTAACTATAAAAGCTTTTTTGTACTTTATAATGTTATTTTATTATAAAAAATAAGAATTCACTGATATAGAGAGTTGATTGGAGATATTTGGCCCTTTTTTAATTTATTTTTTTTTAAAGTTCAGTAGCCAGCTCATATTATTGAACTAATTTTACTTAGGAAATACAAAATAGTGACATATATCCTATGTACAGAACCTAACTGACTTTGCAGGGCATGGTGAAAATTGGATTGCTGTGGTTTATATTAGCTGCAATTTATACTTCTTGTTTGAGAGTAGATGAAGAATAAAAATACTAGAAAATGAGAAATAATTAGCAACAGCTTCAACAACATCATTCAGAACTTCAAAAATACGAAGCTATTGGAACCTCAGACTTTGGTTTGCTGACAGTAAGAAGTGCTGTGTTGTGGCTCCAAGGATCTTCATAAGAACATGTTTCAAGGAAAAACTGAAATTCCTGTTAGAACTTCACACCATTCAGATTCCTGAGTCACTAGTAAGGACATTTACTTAGACAGGACTTTTATACAAAATATCCCAAAGTATAATACATATATGCATATACATGTCTATGCATGCATATACATATACACACATTTATATCTCTACATATGTTTTTCAAGCCTTTTCTGCTTATAGCTGAAACCAAAAACAACAAAACAATGGAGACAAATACAAAACAAAATCTTTCTGAAGCTCTCACAGCTTTCACAAACAAAAGTATTTTTCACATGCTTCATTTTAAATGTTGTTTGATGGTCAATGTAGCTTCCAAATTTCAACCTACATGAGTGATGGAAACCTAAAGCAAGCCTCTGATTCTGTTACTCTGACTCATTCCATCATAAAGACCTTGTAGAAATTCTGTAACATATTCCTCAAATTCATTCTTTAAGGAATATCTTAAATAAATATTCTTCTTGAGAATTATGGGAATTAATTTCACTTCTGGTTTTGTTGTATCAATAAACACAAAGCAGGGAATAACTATTAATTTTGAAAATAACTTATTCAAAAAATAGTAGTCTTACATATATGTAAATGAAAGCCTTATGACAACAATATTTTGGTACTATTTTTGATACAGCTGAGGGCAATTACATCTGTATTTCCCATTAGACACACAGATATGGCACTGCCATGAGGCTGGTGGCATTTTTTCAATGGGAGTGGTATCCTGGGAAAAGAGATACTCTGGACATATATTGCAACATATCCACAAGACGTGCCTTTAACACTCCACAGAGTAATATATAAAATTTGAAGCATATAGTTCTTCCTCGGACATTCCTATTTACCAATGTAGTGGCATTACAGTAGTTTTATTTTCAATATTTTCATTATCTTTTTATATATATATGTATAAATCAGCTGCAAGGATTGGAAAGCAAGTATCTCATTCAAAAGCATGAAGTCAGATGAGATGAGTTGAGACAAGATGAGAAATCATGAGATGCCAGCATCAAGGAAGCATTTGAAAATCACTTCTGTAGGCAAATTCTGTAAGGGCTTAATCTTCACAGAGCAACTAGAAAAAAATAGATGCCTTCTATGCCTTTCAGCTGAACACCTCCAATGTGGAGAGACTGTCCATAGATGTGAACCATTTTTTCATTTTATAAATACTCATGTGTTCAGCTGGACTCAACTTGGGGCTGCTATGGACTACTGCCCTCCCTAACTACTGCAACCATTGTACAGCAAATTGCACTGAACTGCAAACACAAGCTATATAGACTACTTAAGTCTCCATGCAACTCAGAAATGCCAGTACTTCTGCTTAAAATTAGAGATAAAAACAAACAAAAGTGTCTTGCCCAGTTCTGCTTAGTGGTAGTATAGAACTTAATCAATAAAACTTTTTCTCATAAAACTGGGGTATAGAGAAAATCTTAACTCTCAGGCGTTGCCAGTCTGTCTGCATGTTTGTTACCTCATAAGCTTGATTGTTATCTGGGTCTTTCCCAAGAAAAATGCTTTTACTAGGCTTTAGAAAACCCTATGTCTCTCAAAAGTCCTAATGATCACTCCAAACATTTTCCCTCCTACTTCCCTCCACTTTATATACAGAGCATGCCTATGGTCTGGACTATACCTGTGGTCAGTTTACTCTCAGTGGATTTGTTACTTTTTAATAAGGTTGCTGCAGCCATGTCCAGTGGTCATAAACAAAGACCAAAGTTACAGTCCAGTACTGTGAACTACTGTTTGTCCTGTCCTAGATTTGAAAATGACTGCTGATCCTGACTACTTCACTCCAGGATGTGTCTGGAACATAAGCATCTGTTTTATGCTAACTTGAGGAAATGGAGGTTATCTGAGCAAATTACATATTTGCTTATGTGTGTCTGTGTGTGTGTGTGTGTGTGTGTGTGTGTGCATTAACATATATACATATATTTTTGTTTGGCTCACTAAATCCAATTTCAAATGAGCATATACTCACCCCTTCCAGTGACTTCATATGCAACAAGCCACATTTCTGCACTGCTGTGCAAATTCTAAGGTATTTTTATGCAGCTACTCCAGAAAAATACATCCCTACACATTTTGTAAAATACAGTACAGCAACCATGAAAATATTTCACTGTATGAAAAAAAGGTGTTTGGGTTAAGATGCGTATTAATACATCACAGACTTCCCATCCAGGACAAAAACATTCTTTGATTTCACAGAAAGTAAATTTTGTCAATCAGCTTGTCCTCTGTGGTCAAGAAAACATCTTAAGATTTAATTCCACAATAAGTAATCATAAAATGAACAAACAAGAAACATGATAAAATGCACCAGCTTAAGATTTTCCCCACTTGAAACACTATAAAGTTACTACTGTGTGTGGCTATCATTCTAAAGATAAGATAAACAGAAGCCTAAAACCACATGGGGTTTATATGACAAAAAAATTTATTTCCTCAGTAATCATATCTAGAGTTTCTCAGAATTTTTCAGCGCACAGCAAACCTCATGAAATTCTCTGCCTGAACTAAGTATAAAATAATGAGGTTACATTTTAGAAATATAATTTGCATATTAAATCTCACCAGAGGTGATCATTCCACCGCTATCAGTGGGATTTTATACTCAAGACACCAGACAAATGTTACACAATCTTTTTTCCTAGCAACACCCTGTGCCAACTGAGATAAAGATTGCCATAGTATCCAAACTGAGGCTTAATTCAGGTCAATTTAAGATTATTTTTTAATATTTCATATCTAATAATTCCAATTAAATATTGGAAAAAAGGGATCTTTTAAAATGAAGAATTAATATTTATAGAATATTTGGCAATATCATAATATTTTAATGAACAAAACTACATTATAGGGGGCAAATAGTGTTGGGGAAAGTGAACATACAGGAGCATTAACCTCCAAGTAGTCACGCTCATTCATGCCAGCAGTGACTTTTGCAGTGTAATTTGCCCAGGGACGCTGCTAAGCCCGTCCTCTGGTGGAGATGGGCTCTTCCCAGGCAGCAGGATGCACTTGGCTGGCTGCACCTTCTGTCTGGCGATGCACCGGCGGCCTGCAGAGCCTGACACTGCACAGTCTGTCACGTCGCCTGGCTTAAGCAAAGCTGTACCAAAGTGTTGCAGGCTCTCTGTTTGTTGACCATCAGAGTTCAGCTGGAAGAGAATTTATCTTCCTTAAATACTTGTTATCTTTGTTAGCTAACTCATCATCATTTAGGCAGCTTAAGTCCCTACACATGAAGGGCACAACAGCTAATGCTGTCAATGTGGACTTTGAAATGATCTATGAAGGAGAATATATGGCCACTGCTTCATAATCAGATACTAGAGGTGAATTACCTTTCAATACTTTTCCCATCCATAAATCTCAAATGCTGTCAGTTCAAAATTCACCAGTTGTTTCCCCGGGGAGTCTCTATTTAGATCCCGTACCTCCTCTGCAGTGCAAGGCTCCTTTACCTGCCTTTGCAGCTGTTTGACTAAGGTCAAGTGAGTCATCTGAGGTCACAGAGGGAAAGAATGACCCAGAAAGATGCTGAAACCAGGCCAGGACCTTTCAAAGTTCCCTGCTGCAACTACTGAAGCACACTGTCTCCCTTGAATAATTCTGCCTGTTGATCCCCACTGAACATACACATTTCCTAGTGTCACAGGAAATGAAAGCTTCCATCCAAGCTGTTGTAAGAGCTAGCATGCAGTGGGAACAAAACCCTTTTTTTGCTATTATATCAATAACATTACTTCCATTCATGTACCTCAGGATTTCCTTACATCCTGAGAAAAAATGGGAAAGAATACAAACCTATGTCCAAATACATCTAGCTTCACACCATGAGTCAAAATC